>NC_077232.1:137419790-138619790 GCF_027887165.1 Monodelphis domestica | reverse complement strand
TTAAACACCAGTCTACACCAATGAGTAGCATCATGATAGTGGGTGGCAATAGAGAACTCCTTAGTTGGTCTTAGATTCAGGAATTCTCAGAGGGAAGACAAGAATAAGCAGGACTTGGAAAAGTTTCTTGCAAAGTTGAGACTTTAGCTTGCACTTGAAGGTAGCCAGAAGTAGAGATTAGAAAGGAGAGAGTTGCAGACATGGAAAATAGACATAGAAAATGCTCAGAGTTCAGAGGTGAAGTATCATACTCAAGGAAGAGCAAGGAGGCCATTATCATTGGATCACAGAATATGTGAAGGGAAATAAGGTATAGGAAGCCTGGAAATATAGAGATCAGGTTAGAAAGAGCTTTAAAAGGCAGAATACTTTATATTTCAATTCAGCAAATGTCCATTAAGTACCTGTAATGTGCCAGGCACTATATACTAGGTCCTGGGGATACAGATGCAAAATTAAGCCCTCAAGAAGCTTATATTTATGGGTGATTCATCCCATTTACATCCACAGTTATGATTACCATCTGTGTATTCCCCTCCATTTGATTTCCTTTTTTAATCCTTCCCTTTCTCCTTTCACTCTTTCCCTCCCCACCAGTATTTGCTTTTAATCACCCCCAACTTCTTCCTCCCTTATATTACTTCCCTCCCCATTACCCCTTTTCTTATTCCCTTTCTGCTTCTCTATAGGGTAAGAAAGGATTCTATATCCCAGTGAATCTGGCTGTTCTTCCCTCAATTCCAATGAGAGTAAGGTTTAAGTATTACTCATCACACCACCCTCATCCTCCCCTCCACTGTAATAGTTCTCCCCCTGCCTCTATGAGATATAATTTATCCCATTTTACTTCTCTCTTCCCATTTCTCTTAATTTAATCCTCTTTTTCATCCCTAGATATTTTTACATATAATCCTAACAGTTTACTGCCAGACTCTATTTATACTTCTAACTACTGTGATAATGATAATTTTAATAATGTAAACAATTTGATCTTATTGAAACCCTTAAATTTTTTTCTCTTATTTACCTTTTTATGCTTCTCTTGAATTTTGTATTTGTACATTAGATTTTCTGTTTGAGTCTGGTCTTCAGGAATGCTTGGAAATTTTCTATTTTATTAAATGACCATACTTCTTCCTGAAAGAATATGGTCAGTTTTGATTCATAGGTGATTCTTGGTTATAAACCCAGTTCCCTTGCCTACTGATATATCATATTCTAAGCCTTCTGGTCCTTCATTGTGGAAGCTGTCAGATCCTGTGTAATCCTGCCTGGGGCTCCATGATATTTGAATTGTTTCTTTCTGGCTGTTTGTAGTATTTTCTCCTTGACTTGGGAGCTCTTGAATTTGACTATGACATTCCTGGGAGTTGTCATTTGGGAATTTATTGTATGAGGTGATCTGTGGATTCTTTCAATTTCTATTTTACCTTCTTATTCAAGAATATCACAGTTTTCTTGGATGATTTCTTGTAATATGATGTCTAGGCTTTTTTTTTTTTTTGGTTATGACTTTCAGGTAATCCAATAAATCTTAAATTGTCTCTCCTGGATTTATTTTCCAGATCAGTTTTTCAATGAGATATTTCATATTTTCTTCTATTTTTTCATTCTTTTGATTTTGTTTTGTTTCTTGATGTTTTGTGAAGTCATTAGCTTCTACTTGCCCAATTCTAATTTTTGAAGACTGATTTTCTTCCATGGCCTTTTGATCCTCCTTTTCCATTTGATCCATTCTACTTTTCATGAAATTTTTCTTCATTGGATTTTTTAACCTCTTTTTTCCAGTATGTCAATTCTGATTTTTAAGAAATTCTTTTCTTCATTGGGTTTTTCCCATTGACCAATTTTGCTTTTTAAGCTATTTTCTTTTTGTATTACTTTTATTTCTTTTTCCCATTTTCTACTTGTCTGTTTGGTTTTTGAATTCAGCTTTGAGTTCTTCTAGTGCTCAAGACCAATTTCCATTTTTCTTGGAAGTTTTGCATGTAGTTGCTTAGATCTCACCATCCCCTATTGACTTTGTGTTTCGCTCTTGTCTCCATAGAAATTTTCTAGTTAGGTGTTTCTTTTGCTATTTTCTCATTTCCCCAGCCTTTTTTTTTTGCCTATGTACTGGGAATTCTGAAAGCTACTGGTTCTCTTTCTTCTGCCAGTGCCTTGCAGGGCTCAGCACCCAGCTATTTTGCTTGGGACTAGGTCTCCACAGCAGCACAGACTTGAAAGGGCCCAGCTTGTAGTTGGTTAGTCTCATCCAAATGATCTGGGAACTTCTGTAACCCAATCCCTATGTTGTCACTAGTTCCTCTTATAAATCCTCAAGACTCAAAATACAGTGATAAGTTAAGAGATATAGATGGGACTTGGATTAGAATCAGTAATACTCATCAGTTAGCAAACCCCTTTCCCCTTCCACCTCCACATACCTACAGTCTTAGCCACATTTAGCCTTTTAGAGGGCTCCAGCAGGAGGCATCTTATCAGGCTTCTTCATCTCTGCTCAACCATGCTCTTTTCCCAGCAACTCTCAGCAGATGTCACTGTTTGCTATTTCATTTTGCAGGGTTCCCCCATTTTCCTCAGGTTCCAGCAGGGGAAGAATTCTTATGTCTTTCTCTTTCTTTTGGTCTTCTAGGATTCTCATCACCTCTAGCAGATGATACTCATTCATTTCCCCTATGAACTAGTTTTTTCATGTAACCCACAGTCAAGGATCCTTCTAAGTTTCTGTCTTACCTGAATGTTTTTATATCCCAAAAGCACCGTCAGACCAGAGTGACTATTTTCTTAAACCCAAATTTATATACTGGCTCCACAGCCCTAGACCTTGTGCTTTACAAGTTAAGCTCTTCTAGTTCCATCTTGGACTATTTTAACTTACTATCACATATCTCTTCTTTGGTGTTAAAACAGAGTGTTTCTTGATTTCATACTTCTTTTTCCTGGGTTTAGGAGCTTAGAGAGCACCCCACTCACTAATTTTTTTTTCAACCCCCACATAGTTACCTGAGGCTACTTCCCAAAACCTCTTAGAAGAGGGAGCTGAAAGAGCTGTAATCCCTGTTAAAAATGCTTCTTTTATTGTCTAAGACACCTTCCTCTTTCCAGTCATGCATGTTTACAACTTCTGTCATCCTCAGCTTCCCATTCCCACCTCATGCATTTATTCATGTGCCCAAATCTCCTACCTCAACCCTTCTAAGTCCATAACATCCCTGAAAAAAGCCCCCTTCTCTCTACTCATATAACCAGCACCCTAGTTCATCCTCTTAGTACTTCTCATCAATCTCCTTACCTCAAATGTGTCCCTACTCTAGTTCATCCTTCACATAAACATCAAAGTAATTAAAACACAGGATGATCATGTAACCCTCTCCTGCATATTCAATATAAACTCTTAACCCCTGTTACCTCTAGGATTAAAGTATAAACTCCTATATTTGGTATTTAAAGCCCTTTCACCTTTTCTGTCTTTCCATACATTACTCTCCTCTGTACACTTCCCCCAAATGCTGTTCATTCTTGGGATTCTGCCCAAATCCCATTGTGCAATATGGTCATCCAAAGCTTTAATATCAGTTCACCATTCTCTTAAGTTGAATAGCAGTGTAGGTTTTTGCCTATAGTTTTAAATGCCCATGAACATTTTAACCTATTCCCAAAACTAAACTACATGTGCACAAGATGGCCAGTAAGAAGAGGAGGGGTCAGAATACAGTGGTCTAAACCTTCTCTATATTGATTAATACAATAGAGTGGCTGACTGCTGTAGATGCAGGTTATGCAAAATTTACTTTGTCATGACTAGTGAAAATTCTATTTGATAGTTCAACTTTAATTACTATGAATATGAGGTTTTATGCTTATTAACTTGGTATTATTTTGCATTATCTAGCAAAGTTCCAATGGTCCTGTAAAGAAGTCTATGCGTGAGAAGGCTGTTGAGAGGAGAAATGTTAACAAAGAGCATAACAGTAACTTTAAAGCTGGATATATTCCAATTGATGAAGATAGACTCCATAAAACTGGCCTGAGGGGGAGAAAGGGCAATTTAGCCATCTGTGTGATTGTTCTTCTTTTTATCTTGGCTGTCATCAACTTAATTGTAAGTAAAACATATGGTATGCTTAATGTTTTCCATTATTAGTGTAAAGAATTTATTTGTTCCTCTGGTTTTGACTTGTAGTGATATGAACTATTTGCTTGATTTCTCAGATTATGTCTTTTTTACTTGCATCCCTATATCCTGATTTCTTATTTCTCATATTTTCATTTTTGGGTTTTATTTTATGTCTAAAATCAATAATATATTACTTCTATCACTAATATAATCATTTTGTAACTTAACTGAGAAAATACAGTTGTGATGAATAAACAAATATAGCCAGATATAGCTTACCTGAGATTAATTTGTTTGAACCACTTAATTATACATAACTGTTTATATCTTATTTCCCCAACTATATTTTTTGATAAGTACTCAAGGGTAAGGACTAAGTGTTTATGGTTATTTTTTTTTTTTGCCTCTAGCACAGTAGGTTTTCAATAACTATTTGTTGTATTGCTCACAAAAATAAGGCTGCTAGCTATAATCCAGTTTGTCTCTCCCTTTTTTTTTAAAACCCTTACCTTCTATCTTAGAATCAATACTTGGTATTGGTTCCAAGGCAGAAGAGTGGTAAGGGCTAGGCAATGGGGGTTAAGTGACTTGCCCAGGGTTATACAGCTAGGAAGTGTCTGAGGGCAGATCTGAACCTAGGACCTCCTGCCTTTAGGCCTGGCTCTCAATCCCCTGAGCTACCCAGCTGCCCCTAGTTGCCTTTTTTGTTTTTAATGGAAGAAATATAAAATAAATAAAAACTAAACAGTATATGCCCCACTCTTAGCTTTTGGCCCTATCATAAGACCATTGCTTAGACTAGACTTCTCTTTAAAATATGAAGCAAAAAATTATTTTTTCAATTGCCTCTTCTAAAAAAATCACAGGCAACATTTGAACTTAGCATAGGCAGAAAGTATCTCAGGTGACCATCATTTCCCCCAAGAGATCACTCAGATCTCATGATGCCCATGAGTCTTCCTGACCAGGTGAGTTGATGGTGTTATCCCAAACTTGCAGATAAGACAGGTAAGGCTAAGGGAGTTTGAGTGACTTGGCTAATGCTACAAGGCTTATAGGTTGTATAAAGTATGTGAGATTTGAACTTAGGTCTGATTACTATAAAGTCAGAAATAGAAGGGAATTCATTAGGTAGCCCAAATCCCTTCATTTTATGTATAAGGAAACTAAGTTCCAAAAGTGGTTAAAAGACTTTCACAAGTTCACACAGGTCATAAGTAGAACTGGGTTTTGGACCCAGGTCCTCTATTTCCAAATGCAGCTTTCTGCTGCCTTATGTTGCCTCCCAAGAATACTTTTCACCATCTTGTGAAGTACTCATTGGGAAATTACTTAAGAAAAGTTGAGTGTAATGAAACATTACTGTGCCATAAGAAACAATATGAATAATTCAAAGAAATTTGGGAATATGTGTATGAACTTACACTAAGAAAGAGCCACCAAGAGACCAATATACTCAATGACTACAGTACTATAGAGGTAAATGATAGAAAAAGGTAACTGAACTCACTTTAAATACAATGATCAGTTGATTCCAGAAGACAAATAATGAAATACATCTTCCTGTCAATAAAGAGGTGAGAAACTTTTGGTTCTAAATGTCGTATATATTGGCATATATAATTTCTACATTTTACTCTCTTATTATTCTTCATTCATCGTCGTATTTATGCATACCTTTTTCTTTTCCTAGGACTTTGCTTCCCAGGACTTCATATTTTTTACATTTTAATAATAATAATTTTTTTTACATTTTAATAATAATACACATTTTTTTAATATACCATTACCTTATGGCTAGGCAATGTGAGTTAAGTGACCTGCCCAGGGTCACACAGCTAGAAAGCTTTTGAGGCCAGATTTGAACCTAGGACCTCCTGTCTCTGGGCCTGGCTCTCAATTCACTGAACTACTCAGTTGTCCCCTACACATTTATTTTCATTACTCATTTATTTTTTAAATGATGTTCTTTAAAAGTTTGTCATTTATGGGATCACAACATTTATATTCTATTTCTTTTAGAAATTACTTTATTATTTCTTTTTGTTTTCTTTGAAAGGATTTTTAGGGGTTTTTTTTACCCTAATTATGTCTGATGTTATGCTAAATGTAATACTGAGCTTGTCTCACTGTTTTAGATAACACTGGTTATCTGGGCTGTGATCCGAATTGGACCCAATGGCTGTGACAGTATGGAATTCCATGAGAGTGGTTTGCTTCGATTTAAACAAGTATCTGATATGGGAGTTATACATCCTCTTTATAAGAGCACAGTAGGAGGCAGACGTAATGAAAATTTGGTTATCACTGGCAATAACCAACCAGTAAGTTATCACAATAATTAAAGCAAAAATGGGAATGGAATATTATTGGAAATTATTTATTTATGATTTATTATGTTAGCTATTTATGAAAGTTATTTACATTTTTTATTTTTTTATGAAAGAATGTATATTCATTTTTATTACTAATCAGAAAGTGAACATTAAACCGTATGAACTCTCTGATCTCTTCTAAGTCAGTGATTTGTGATTTTTTTTGAAAAGTTAAAAGTAAGAATTTTTCTCTGTAGAAAATCAAACTATTCATTTTTACTAGAGTGTATGTTTTCTTCAAATTCCATATTTAATTTTTTCACAGTATATAATGATTAGTCTTTTACATGGGGAATTTCACTACTAAAAATTATTAAGAATATACATTATATTCATTTTCTACTTCAGGAGAAAGTGGCTATTAGTATATACCTTTCTGGTCCAGAAAACTTACACTGTTCCAGGGCTCTTCCTGACTTATAGGTGCCACTACCAATGTCCCTAATTCAGCCTAATGCTGAAGTGCCATGAACTATGTTTTGTATCATATTAGGAATAGCCATTGCCATTCCTTTCTTCATTATAGAAGTACACAATATATCTTTTTATAGCAGCTGCTTTTTCATATAGAGCAAAGTTGGGTCTGCAAAGAATCTTTGTCATTGAGGGATGTTTTAAAATATATTTCCATGGATTTTGTTTATGATGTTTTGAAACTATATTCACCATAAAGTATGTTTCTAAAGATTGTTTTTCAGCAAGGAACAACGAAACTCAGTGTAGAAAAGAACAAAACTTCTATTACAAGTGACATTGGCATGCAGTTTTTTGACCCAAGGACTCAAAATATTTTATTCAGTACAGACTATGAAACCCACGAATTTCATTTGCCAAGTGGAGTAAAGAGTTTGAATGTACAAAAAGCATCTACTGAAAGGGTATGGATTTTATTTTTGTTTTTTATATAATTAATAATAGTGGAGTCATTATTTGATTCTTTAAAATAGAAATATGGTTTTATGTAATTAAGCTTTGTACAAAGATAGATACATAGTTTCATTGAATAAGAAGAATATGAGACTATATTTCCTTTGTAAGTCTCTTTAATTTCTTTTTAGCTCAGTTTCCTCATCTTCAAAGTGGACATCATAATATCTACTTTTCAAAATTCCCAGGAATAGTCTTCCTTTTGAAATAAAAATTAATCTCACATAGTGTAACTATTTATGGTAATAATTCTTACATAGATTTATAAAGCCATATTTTGATATATTTCTTTGTCTTTTTTAGATTACCAGTAATGCAACCAGTGATTTAAATATAAAAGTTGATGGGCGTGCCATTGTCCGAGGGAATGAAGGTGTATTCATTATGGGCAAGACCATTGAATTTCACGTGGGTGGTAATATGGAATTAAAAGCTGTAAGTACATATTTTAAAAATTAAGAAAATTATTTCAATATGAGAATTAAAAATATAGGACTTCATTTCCCATTTGTTACTGCTGCTAAATTTTCAAATTTTAAAAAGTCAAAAACAAATTATTTTAAATCACTTATTCAAATACAGTTACAGATTCCACAGCATGAAAACAAATAGCAGAGTCATTAATTATGTTTCTATTTTTATTTCCATTATTAAGATGAATGGTTTTAAAAAGGGTTTCAACATTGATCACATACATATACAGGAAATTTTATTTAGATTTCAAAAAAAGTTTGAATTTTGTAATGTTTGTGTTTCACACTACAAGCTGGGTTTACTAAACACTTTCACATATTCTCGATTCTAACCAGAGTACATTCATTCTTCAGTTCATTAATCAGTTCTTCCTCTTAAAATTCTTAATTTTCTTCAAAGTTCATTCTAAGTGCCACCTTCTACCTGAGTCCTTTGATGAGCTCTCCAGATACTGGCACTATCTCCCCACCCCCAAATTATCTTATATATACTTAGTCATGTTTTTTCCCCCAGTAGACTAAAGGTTCTTGACTATGGGGACTGTTTCATCTTTGTCCTTATATCATCAGTACTTAGCACAGAACCTAGCAGAGAATAAAAAATAAAAGCTTGTTGAGTCATTGATTGAACAAACTTTTATTAAGCAAGTTCAAGGATTGTGCTGAGGACTAAGGATACAAAGAAAAAAATAAAACAGTCCCTGCCCCCTCAAGAGCCTAATGGGGAAAAAATGACCACACTAATAACATTACAAAATAAATTCAAAGTAAATAAGAAATAATTTCTGGCAAGGGGAGAATACTAAGAATTAGGGGGATAAGGAAAGGCTGCAGATACAAGAGAGAGACTTGAAGACTAGAATTCTAATAGGTGGAGGTGAGAAGGGATATTTCAGGACAGGGAGATAACCTGTACAAAGATATGGAGAGAGGAGAAGATGGTATGTCCTAGATAGGAACTAGCAAATAAGTGAATTTGGCTGGAACATAGAATGTGGGATTAGGCATAATAGCACTCATTAAGTATTTCTTAAGCAATTATTCTTGTGCTAGATACTGAGGATATAAATGCTACAAATGAAACAATATCTTTTTGCAAGGAGCTTAAGTTCCAAAGATAGACACAAAGGACATCTCAGTATATACAGAATAAATGTAAAGGAATCAATACAGGGTGTCCCAAGAGTCTTGGTGCAGCTTTAAGAGCTTATTCTGTAAACTGTAAATATAAATGTTTTTATCTATTTTAGAATTATACTAGGATAGATATATAGTGAGAAAAATACATCATTTGGTAAGTCACTGAATACCTTTTTATCTTAGTTTCCTCATCTACAAAATAGATACAATATGTGATTTACAAAATCCCCTTTAAACTTTAAGAACCTAAAATTGCATTGACTTTTGGGATACCCTGTATGAAGTAGTTCAGTACAAGATTGTTACTGTCTTCTGTACTCAAAAAGGACCAAAATGACATCGCCTTATCAGGGTCAGTATAGCTGATCAGATCAATCCATCAAAAACCTTTTCCACAGATAACTATTCCTCAATTGTTGGACATCCTTTTATTTTCCAGTTTTTTAACACCACAAAAGATCTACTATAAATATTTTTGTACACATAGGACCTTTTTCCTACTTTTTTTTTTAAACCCTTACCTTCCGTCTTAGAGTCAATACTGTGTATTGGCTCCAAGGCAGAAGAGTGGTAAGGGCTAGGCAATGGGGGTCAAGTGACTTGCCCAGGGTCACCCAGCTGGGAAGTGTCTGAGGCCATATTTGAACCTAGGACCTCCCATCTCTAGACCTGGCTCTCAATCTTTTTCCTACTTTTTAAATCATTTTTGGGCAGTAGAACTTATAGTTGTATAGGACATGTATTGTTTAGTAACTTTCTTGGTATAGAACTCTAAATTTATTTCTGGAATGGTTATAACCAATTACAAGTACACCAGAAGTGCATCAGATACCTGTTTTTCTCCATCTCTCTAACATGTATTCTAACATTTATCTTTTTTTTGGTCGTCTTTGCTGATCTAATTGATATGAGGTAGATCTCATAATTGCTCTAATTTGCATTTTATAATTAGTTGTGATATATACTATTTAATAATAAATTAGAATAGAACAAAAATAAAAGGAAAATAAAATGAGCAAAACTAAGAGAATAATTTCTTCAACAACAACACTGTAAAGACTAACAATTTTGAAGGCTCAATAAAGTAACTCATCTCTGATTCCAAAGGATCAGTAATGAAACATAGTATCCTTTTCTTGACAGATGACAGACTTAGGGTACAGAATGAGACACATTTTTGTATGCAGGTGTCAACATGGAAATATAGAAATCCCCAGTTTATTTAGTTTGAGGGTAGAAACCCTAGGTTTTGACCTTGTCACAGGAGAGTTTTCCCCCAAGGTCCCACTGCACCAGACAATAGACATCCACCTCAGATGGGGAGGAAAATCCTATCAGAAGTCAAGTAAGCTCTTTTGTCTCCAGAAGCCTTTCCCAGTATATCACACCCTCCTTTTGAGGATCAAACTCTGCACTTGCCCCTTGCAAGAGGGCTACCTACTGTGCCAAAGGGGAAGTGGATGTCTATTGTCTCGGGAAGTGGGACCTTCCCTCAGGGGGAAACTCTCCTGTGACAAGGTCAAAACCTGGGGTTTCTACCCTCAAACTAAATAAACTGGGGATTTCTATATTTCCATGTTGACACAGGCAATGAGGGAATTTGTTTTGCTTGACTATGCATATTTGTTAAAAGGAATTTGTTATTCTTTTTTTTTTTCCAATGGAGTTAGGGTTGGGACAGAGGGAAAAGAGATTTCAGTTAATTTTTCAAAAAAATTTAAATAGCTATGAGGTCAACTCTGTTTAGTTTAAAAAGAGGCTTTTCGCAGAGTCACAGTAATCTATTAATGCAATGTAAAAACAAAACTTCACTAAACTTGGGGGGGGGGGGGGTTGGTGCTTGGGCTGCATCTTGAGGAAAGAAAGAAGGAATTCTGTGAGATGGAGGTGAGGAGGAAGTGCATCCAGGCTCTGGAGACTGACAGTTAAGAGGCCTAGAGGTGGAAAATATCTTCATTTGTGAATGAACAGGGTGGAGAACAATTAGGCTGAATTAAAGAATACAAGAGGGCAGTAATACACCCTGATGTTGGAGAGAGATTGGGGCAGGGTCCTTAGAGGATTTAAAGGCTAATCAAAGTTTGTATTTTATTCAAGAGGCAGTAAAGAGCCACTAGAATTTGTAGAGAGACTACTGTGCCTAAGGAAAATCATTGTCAGCAGTAGGGAGAATGGATCAAAATGGGGTGAGAAACGGAAACCAATGAAATTGCCAGGATCAACCTTTGTGTCTTGGAAAAATAGAGCATCCCAGGGACCCCTTTTCCAAATTATGCTTTTAAAATACATAAACATATATAGGATTACAAAGGAAACCAATTATAACGAAATAATCATGACTAAAAAAAATTCATCAACCTCAGGTTAAAAGCTCTTTATTTAGGTAAAAAGGTCATGAGGGCCTGAACTCAGGTGCTCGCTCTTTAGAGAACCAATTGGAGCTAGGTGTGTTGTAGAGGAAGGAATGCAAAGATCTGACATCTAATTAGGGGTTAGGGAGAATGTGGAGTTGATGACAACAAATCTTTAAGACTAGGACACTTTTTTTTTTATTCAAAGATATCTTATTTTCCCAATTACATTTATAATTTTTCCAATTACAATTTATAATTACATATGTAATATTTTTCAACATACATTTTACAAAATTATAAGATCCACACTGTCTCCCTTCCTTCTCTCCCCCCTAATTGGAGATGGTAACCAATTTGATCTGGGCCATGCATGCATTATCATGGAAAACACACTTCCAGATTGGTCATTACTGTAAAAGTGTACTCGTGCAAACCAAAACCCAGAAATAAAACCATAAATAACTGATGTCAACTATTTGATCCTCATCCATCCAACTCAGCAATTCTTTCTCTGGAGATGGATAGCATTCCCTGTCCTAAGTCCTTCAGAATTGTTCCAGGTCATTTTATTAGACAGTAGTTGGAAAGTTTATAAGGGGGAAGAGTATTGGAGGAAAAATGGTGAATCCTGTTTTGGATATGTTGTATTTAATATGCCATACACCCAGAAAGGTGGGCTAGAGCCAGAGTGGGAAGGACTTTAAATGCCATGCAGTGGTGTTTATATAAGGCAGTAGGGAACCACTAGAGAACAGGAGAAGCATGGGGTTAGTGTGCTTTAGGAATTGATAGTAATTTGGCTCTCTGTAAAGTCTGAATTGGAGAGATGAGAAAATCTAGGCCAGGATTAGTAGGATATTGCAGTAGTGTAAGCAAGAGGCAAAGATAACCTGAATTAGTGTCGCATCTATGTGTGAGTGGAGGAAAGGGGACAGAAGTATGACTTGTGGAGGTAAAAGGCTTGGCAATTAAGTGGTTAGGGAAGGTGAGAGAGAGTGAGGAATAGAGAATGATTTTTTGAACTTAGTTGAAAGATTTTGGTTCTCTTAACAGAATCTGTCATATTGTGAAAACTGATATATTCCAGGAAGAAAGATGGTGAATTCTATTTTGGATATGCTGAGTTTGAGAAGCCTACTGAACACTGAATTGGAAATGTCCAATAGGCCATTGGTGAGAGGAGAGAGGCTCAGGAGAGAGATGCATACAGATCTTGGAGCCATTTGCATAGAGATAGTAATTAAACCCATGAGAACTGATGAGATCTTCAAGTAAAAGGATTTAGAGAGAAGAAAAGGAGAGGGCCTAAGACAGAACAGGATATAGAGACGGCAAAGAAGTAGCCAGAGAAGTAGAAGGGGAACCAAGAGAGCAGTGTTACAAAAAAACCCAGGCAGGAGAGAGTATCCAGGTGGAGGTGGTGGTCCAAAATGCCAAGAACATTAAGAATAGTGAAGACTGAGGGAAAAAACTACTGGATTTAACAATTATGGGCAGATTTAACAATTGGCAGAGGTATGGGTACCTTGGAGAGAGTAGTTTCAGTTGTGTGAAAGGGTCTAAACAATTAGACTTGCTACTAGAAGTGTAAACAATCTGGCAATTAAATGCATTTGCAAAATATTCTTTCATGTGATGGATATTAGCCACCTTTAATATTCATTCATTGTCATCATTCATAGAATATTCTGTGCTCTGGTTCATTAATTGTTTTTCAATTCCAAAACCAAGCAACCGGGAGCAGGTGGGTAGCTCAGTGGATTGACAACCAGGCCTAAAGATGGAAGGTCCTAGGTTCAAATCTGACCTCAGACACTTCCCAGCTGTGTGACTCTTGGCAAGTCATTTGACCCCCATTGCCTAGCCCTTACCACTCTTCTGCTTTGGAACCAATACACAGTATTGATTTCAAGATGGAGGTAAGGGTTTAAAAAAAAAAAACAAGCAACATAAACATATTCTAAAAAATGCAAGGAGCTACAAATAACTTAATATTCTACATAATTTGGTAATTTAGTTTTTCAAAATCAATACTAAGTATCAGTTTTAAGGCAGAAGGAGTGATAAGGGCTAGGCAATTGGAGTTAAGTGACTTGCCCAGGATCACAAAGATAGAAAGTATTTGAGGCTTGATTGAACCCAGAATTCCTGTCTTAGGGTCCTGGCTCTCTCTCCACTGAGTCCCTAGCTGCCCTAGTAATACATTTTTAATTTGGGTTTTGAAGAATGAGATTTATTTTTCTTAATCATTTTTTAAAGTATGCATGGTATATGTCTCATGATATAAGGTACTTTGATATTAAAAGAATGACTAAACCATGATTCTGTCAAGGAGTTAAGTAGCAGTAGTGAACACTTTGTTGAGCAGCCATTGCATTCAGGAATTATTGTTGGTGGATAGGTGCAGTAATGTTTTTCTCCCATGTGTATATATGTATCATAAAAGAGAAAGTAGAGAAATATTAGTTGAAACTCATGCTGCATATGAAACCAGAAAAAAAGAATGAAGCTTGTAGCTAAAGGGAAAAGTGGCAGGTTCTTTTTTTATGCAAAAAAGGATCAGCTCTTGATGACAAAGAGTTGGAAGGCATCTCAGAGGCCATATAGTCTAATTTTCATTTTGCAGAGAAGTTAAGTAATTTATCCAAGGTCATACATGTAGAATAAGAGACAGAATATGAGCTGTCATTCTTAGATTCCAGAGTCAGTGTTTTTTTCTATTATGCCATGCTGATTTACTGACGTTTCCTCTATTACACACAAAACCCCCCCAAGAAACATAATTTTATGGAACATTTATCACCTTATAATGTAATATTCATGCTACATATTTGTAAAAATTCTCTAGTGAAAAATGATTTCAGAATATTAAGCAACATCTGTTGCAGAAGATGAAGAAGTAGATACATTTCTGTCAAGAACTCTATAAGGTGCATTTGGACCTTCCCAAATACATCAGCCTCTTCTTTGATATTTGGTGACTTCAGTGCACAGTAGACATAAATCAGGAAGGTGAGAATTTGTTGGAAAATATAGATCAGAAAACTAGAATAAGAGAGGTCAAAGACCTTTACATAAAAACCTCACATTTGTATATCATAAATACTATCTTTGAGGAAAAAAAATATAAGTGCATGATAAGCACTTAGCAACACCACAAAAAATTGAAATTTATTCTGTTACCCAGCAACCTGTCACTTTTCTTGAGGTCATTTCTGTATCAGCCTTGTATGTGTAGTTAGATCACCATCCTGTTAAGAGCAAAGATCAAAATTAGAATAAAAATGAGGAAAACATAAACATAATTGACCTGGAATAAATAAGTTATTGATGAAAATAGAATTCAAATAGAAAAAGAACATTGACACTCACTAAATTAATTTCAGAAGGACATTTAACCAATGTAAAACATTTATCATAACAACGAGGCAAAAAGATCCTCCAAAAGATCTTAGCAAATATTTGCCTTAACCTGTGAAGGAAAGAAGACAAGCCAAAAGCAATACTAGTTAAAAATATAAATTCAGATTACCTCAAAGCATCATGCTTGGCATATATATAGTAAGAGTTTAATAAATGCTTTAGAGTAAATATAAGCAGTGGAAGGTAAAACAAATGTGAAGAATCTTCATAAGAGAACCAACTAAGAATTCATCCCCATCCTCCAAAAAAATATTTAAGGGAAATAGAAAGATAAAGGGAAAAAATGGAATTGCTCTAAAAAAATTTTTTATGACAATTTTTTTTCACCAGCAAGGACAATGGAGTAGCCACATCTGGACTCTTAATTTCACAATCCCAAATGTGCTTAAAGAAAATGTAGAAATAACACTAAAGAGGAAAAAGGAAAAACCAGTCATCTTAGACCACATATACACAGAGCAGATCTATACTGTAGGTGACATAATTGTAGGAGCATTGAGGCATCACAGGATATCCAAAAAAAGAAAAGATAGTAAAGGCATGGAAAGATTCTTGAACCTTGTTAATAATGAGATAAAGGCAGTTAAAAAAACATCAAAATATACTGACCTAAGAGAATAATCTAAATATGTATCAAGAGCATCATTGGTGAAGGTATTTGATACCTTTCACAAAAAACAAGTTGCCAGGTTTTGCAGGTGATATTCTACTGTAGTCTACATCTTCACCATCCTACAGTTAACTGAAAGATATAGAGAATATGAACTCCCTGGGGCAATGAAGAAGCCCATGGTGGGTGTGAATGGGCTATAGTATAAAACTAATAAGGAATTGTAATGAATGTATGCAAAGAAATATGATAAAAAATGGGCATAAATGTAGTAATCCACGTGTACCACTCATAATTTGAAAACAGGAATAATTTGCCATTTTAATTTAGCCACAGCTACGAAAGTACTTTGACATAGTAGAAAAGTATCTTTTATCTATAGTTAAATTAAAATAAATCAAGTTTAAAAGACATATAATTCAACTTATGGGAACAATAGTAAGTAATTAAATTTTCATAATAGACTATTTAAAATAAGAACATTAAGTTTTAAAAGATTAAACTGACCACTGGGTGGCAGAAGCAGTATGAATTTTGAAAGTTACTATTCCTGCATTTGTTTCAAGATACAGTTAAAGAAATCATTGTGAAACAACAATAGCATAAATAATAAATAATTCATTATGTGAATCACTGTGGCAGAGGAGCTAGAGAGCTAGCTTCAGCACCAGGAGGATCTGAGATGATCCTGCCTCTAATAGATTGACTACTTCACCTAGTGAGTCACAGAATTTCTTGATGCTCCAGGCAACTCTACAGGCCAGTGATAGCAAACCTTTTAGAGACAGAGTGCCAGGCCCCACCCCACCCCCTAGAGATCTTGTGCCCTGCCCCTCCCCACCGTCAAGTGCTGGGCACACCCCAACCCTCCTTATCCCCACAAACGGGAGGGAGAAAGCACTCCCATTGGGCAGAGGGGTGGAGGATATGAAAAAATGTTGTCAGGCATATATGGAGAGGAGAAGGGGAGCAGTTCCACTTGAGAGGGTGCACAGCAGCTGCATGCCCACAGAGAGCACTCTTTGTGCCATCTTTGGCACCCGTGTCATAGGTTCACCATCACTACAATAGGCCATAAATTGCAGAAGATTTGCCAGTCTGCATGTGGTAAAAGGGAGTTTCATAACTCAGAGTTCTCTAAATACATAAAAATCACATGTTCAAGTCAATATATGTATACAGAGTCATATAAATCTATGTACTTCCAAAAGCAGGAAGAAATGCATGATTTCCATGCTTCTTAAATGTGTTTTCTTGCTAATATTTTTCAGCATTTTTTTTTGTTTAAATACAATTAAGATTAAAAGAGTTAACAGTTTGTTGAAATGATTATTTTAGACTTATGGTACCAGATTCATCTTACAGCTACAGAAGAAAATTCTCTTTTCTAATGAAGATTCTTTGCTGAGTGATACCAAGAATGGGTCAAAAGCTCAAATCATAATTGTAGCCAAATTACATTTTAATTTGGTTAAATAGGATAACAAACAAATAGGACTGTTAAACACTTTAGAAGTGTTGTAATATAATCTTCCTGAAATCCTGTAGTGAAAAATAACTTTATATTACTTTTTAGAGCTAACAGATTATATCCAAAATAGTTTCATTTAACATAAATTTAGTTCAAATTATAGCATAATACTCCAGTAGGTTCCCACAAAAAAAATTTTTTGAATACATACATGATAAAAAAAAATTGGGGGAGTCTGGTCTGTACCAAATTGTTTGGAATGTTACTATTTAATAGTTTGAATCCTATAATAATGACAAAGCAATAGGAATTAAATATTTTTCCTGACCTAGAAAAATACATATTCCTCATGTTATTTATCAAAATCATTGTGCACATTTTTATTCAGTAGCATTATGATTAGTAGTATGATTGAGAGGTAGCATTATGTTCTTAACTCAGAACCAGGACGACCTGAGTTCCAGCATAGCTTCTGACATGCCCTGGTCTTATGACTGTGGATGAGTTAATTAACCTCTCAGTGGCCCAAGCAGCTCAAAGACTAACAGAGTAGTTATTGACCTACATTGGTAGAAAGGAATTTTCTTCATCCTAGGAGTTCCCTATACAAATGAAGTCACATTCCTAGTCTCTTTTCTGTCATTATGACTCGGTATATTTGAGACTTTATAAATGACATTAAACTGAGTTTTACTTTTTAATCTTCAGTAGATGTTTGCATGCATTATAAACCTATCATGGCCATTAGAATTCCAGGGTAAAACTAATTTAGTGGTTGAAAAACAAAATGTAGAGCAGGTTGACTATCACATATCAAGCTTTAAAGTCAAGAAGAAAAACCTAGTTGAATTTGAACTCATTTGTCTATTGTAATCCTCTTCTTGTTATTTTGCAGTAAAAAGCATTTATTAACTATTGTTCCCACTACTACTGTTGATAGTAAATGAACCATATTATCATTCTCCCAAATAGGAACACAGCATCATCCTAAATGGATCTGTGATGGTCAGCACCTCTCGCCTACCAAGTTCTTCCTTTGGAGATCAGTTAAACAATGGTGACTGGGTACGCTACAAGCTCTGTATGTGTGCAGATGGAACTCTGTTCAAAGTACAAGTGACAGGCCAAAATATGGGCTGCCAAATCTCAGACAATCCTTGTGGAAACACACATTAGATGAGCTAAGGAGAGAGAAAAGTCATCAGTGTGTTTATACTTGTCTTTACATTTTTTTAAGTGTATGCATGCAACCCATTGTTTTTACAGAGTTTGTGATAATGCATTGTAGTTATTTTAACTGCCTAGCATTAATATATCTGGTATATAACCTCTACATTTAAAGTATTCTGAATGAAAATAGCCAGAACCTTAAAATTTTCCATTAGATTACACTGTGCTGGGTATCAGACAAATCTATTTTTTAAATATTATGAGAAACGAATAAAATCAAAATGAAACATTTTCAAGAAATGTTTTTTAAACACCATTTCTTGTCCATAGAACAAAGGGCTGGTTTAGCTGTTAGATTCAATATAAGTAAGCTTTTGATAATTATGAGGACTGACCACTCATCAAATTATTAAAAAGATATACAATCTAATATAAATATATTTTTTAAATCTGGAAAAATTAAAATTACATTTATAGATTATCTGTGGTTTGGGCTTCTAAGAATAATGACTTTGAAATTTCATACTGAATTAGTCTTGGCCAGAGTCTCTCTTACATGTCAGTGAGATCATGGGAATTTTAAACACATGTTATATGTACTAAGAAAATAGAATCCTAGTTAGAAGTCCTGAAGAAAATATTTTGTGACACCAAATTTTTACTTAAAAGTACTGTTGAGTATAACTATACTATCATTTAATACTAATGAGTATTTAATGTTTTCATTCTGGTAGTACTGCATGAATAGTATAAGCAAACATTTTCATATCTAATCTGAAGCTCTAAGAAGATGAAAAAGAAAGTATTTGGTCCTCAAAAGACCAATTCATGCTAATCTCTTAAGTTGTTTTTTTGTTTGTTTTTTTAAGAATACAAAATGTATTTACTAGAACAGAAGAGATAGTAAGTAAATTTCAAGTCTGTCAAGAGAATTTGACTAGTCATTACCAAATTTAAAAACCAGAAATAAGCTGGTTCCAAAGCACTGCACTAAAATAAGCCCTATACAGTTAGCTGTTTTCTTCATTATTTTTAAGTTAAAGTAGGATTACAGTTCTTTTCTTGACATGCCCCTCTACTCCCCCTTCTACCAACAGTTTGTGTTTAACACATTTCATACTTATACTATTATTATTTTGTTAAATATTATTTACATATAGGCTAAACAAATTCCTTTAAGGATTCCTTAAAGTCAGTTATTGGCCTGCTATTGAAAAGTCCTCAGTGATAAACCACAGGCTCTACCTATTTCTTTTTTATCCAGGAAATAGGTTTAAACTTACATTTATATAGTGTTTTAATCTAGCAAGTATTTTTTTTAATTGTGTAGACAAGGAAGTCTAAAAAAGGCAATTAATATTTTATAGTGTTACTGTGTATATGTAAATAGCATTGAAACTAAATATTTGTCAAAATCTAAATATTACCTTGGATTCATTAAATTTAATCGAAATAACTATTGAATCCTTTCCTAATCCTGAAAGATGCACTTTAAATATTGATGACAAAATTGTGGCCTCTATTAATTATTGCATCTGTTTTGCTAGCACTTTGTCCTTCCACATATACTCCAATTGGAAATCTCATTCAGTTCAAGTTTCCCCTAATGATTCTTTCTGCATATTTGTGTGCTCTATTCAGATTAAGTTATTTTACATAAACTGTAGATAACAGTTTGTTACATACTATTTATTAAATATTCAAAAATTATTATTTTTTATTGGTCATTTGTGTTTTTTGTTTATATGTGCATGTGTATATATACAAATGTATATATATATGTGCTCACCCCCACCCGAAGTACTTTTGACTAGATAGGATCATTTGGGCCAGTTGACAGAATTATTTCAAAGGTTTAGCATCTTTATAAGACTTTATAAGACTCTTTAAGTAAGCAGTCCTTGTGCTACAATGCATTCTTATAAACAGCATAGGAAAACTAAACAGCAAAAAAAGGGGAAGGGAAGGGGGGAATCATAACGTTCATGCAGCTTTAAATATAAATTTGTCATTACTAGCCCTTAACACCAGATGGTGCTTGACTATTCCTGAAGCCAAGTTCATGCAATCCTAGGTTTAGCTTTATAAGGGACACCCAAAAAGGAATCCCCTCTAATAATGCCCTTCCTCAGTGGTCATCAGGCCTCTACTTAAAGAGCTCCAGTGAAGGGAAATCACCTACCTCCAGAGACAGCCCATCCACTTGGGAACAGCCTTCTTAACTAGGATATTTCCCTTCTTTTGATTCTAAACCTTCCTCTCCCAGAATGGGTAAAGTTCTGAAACCCAGCAGTGAACTTCAACAGTATTTAGAATAAGCAGTTGATCCATGACATGACCATGTTATGTTGGAAAGAGCACTGGGTTTGGAGTCAAAGAATCTGGGCTTAATCCCAGCCCTGCCATATAATAATTCTGTGATCTTGGGCAAGTCACACTTCTTTTTAGTCTCATCAATAAAATGAGGGATTTGGACCCTTTTGCTCTAAATCTATGATGCTATGAGATGCGTGAACTTCCTATGCATAACTTGCTGGTCTACACATTTTAAGATATATATTTGTATTATTTCATTATAATTTGTATTGTAATTATTTACAGTAATTATTGTTGCCCATTAGTAATTAAATTCATCTTAGGAGGTGAGAGTTCAGTGGTGCTAAACATGACACTAAAGAGACCATTGTACCTTTGAAATGCTGATAATTTGTAATCTGTTTCAAAGATGTTGGTGTTTACCAATTCTGCCATACAAAAAATAATTCTATAAATCTGTTCCAGATTGCTAACTTTAGTTGATGTAACATGTTAATGACATCTGTTTACAATAAAGATGATATAAATACATTTCTGCCAATTTGTTAAGAGTCATTTGAAAATCGCATCAATGTTAATACAATTAAATGTAGTTGGGTAATGTGACATCATTATTGCTGTCTTAGTTGCCTTTAAAGACGTATTATTATTCATTTGGTCTCCACCGAGGTGACTGGCCTCTAGCTTCCTGCTATGTTCTATCTCACTGTGACCTAGTGAGCTAGTCTGTGCTCTTAGGACAGCCCCAGCAGAGGCTTGCTACCAATATTTTCAGACTACTTCAGAAGGTCACCTGAAGACCTGTCCCCAGTCCCTTCTCAATCTGATTACCTGAAGAGTAAGTATAACTGAATCCATTTTAAATGTGCCTTCAATTCACCCAAGAATCTAAAAATGTACATTGTCTTAAAAGTGATAGAACCTACTAAATTATGTTAAAAGAACACTTTCATTTTCAACAAAAACATTCCAACTAAAGGGTTGTGATCCCATGAATATCTCTTCTGCTTTTTCCTTCTCATTCTTGTTTCCTATTTCTCCTTTGCTAGTCTGGATTCTTTTTTCTTCTCCCAGAGTAAATTTTTTTTTGCCTTCCACTTCCCACTTCCTTATGTCCCATTATTCCATCCCCTAAAAAACCAGTACATTTACTTTCATTTCCAGTTCCCACAGGAACTCATTCTGTAATTTTAGTTTTTTCAATATGAGAAATGAAAATTTTTCACCTTAAGGCATACTAAGGTTTCTCAGTATTCTGGTGGTGATGTGATTGTTAGAGGGCTTCCAGGCCAGCACCCCCTTCAGGTTCAATGTTGGGATGAAATTAGAAACATCTAACCAAGGAAGAGGAGATCAACATTGCCCTAACACAGCAAGAATGAACAAAACAGATACTGGGGCAGTTGGAAAATGTCTAACCACTGTGTCATTGGGGTGTAGCAAGTCATGTGGCAGGGAAGCCCAGACCAATCAGGTGTGAGAGGTAGAGGGGACCAGAGCCCAAGGATTGTTGGTTGTCTCTCGAACCGAGGATGACGATTGTCTTTGTGCGTTTTTGTGCACAAAGACACTTGTGCATGAAGATTTAAGTGGAAAAGTCGATGCACAGAGACAGTCCCACTCTCTCTGTGTTGGAAGCCTGGGTCCAGTGGCACGAAGAGTCGTTACACCTGGAGACTTCCTCAGCTGCATTGGATGGCCATGTTGTCCTTTGTGCGCCATCACGCCCTAAGCACTCCACAGTGCCTTGCTGCATCGCCATCTCAGCCGTTTAACCTTGTTGGTTTATTCCACCTGTTCGGCTGAAGCAGTCTTCACATGCTGGGTGAGCAGAGCCATGGTTCACCAGGGGTCGACGTCGACCCAATGGCTACCCTCACAAGGTTTAGCCAGCCTGTTGAAGCCGTTGCCCAGGGTGTGGCCGCTGCCGCATGCTAGCAGCTACTTGGAGTCACAAGTGAGAACTGGGCGTCAGGTGGGGGTCAGTGGCTGGAGAGCTGCCCTAGGAGGGCATGACAAGCCCTCCATACCAGAGATATTAAGCCCAAGGATTATTACATTAATAAAACACCAGTTCCACCACAGCAATGTGCAAGGAGACCTAATAAGAACAAACAAAAGAAGGTAAATTTTTTCACGTAGAAATTTTTAAATCTTCAAAAAATTGTTTTCAACCCCATATTTCTCTTCAAAGAATTGCACCATCTCCCCTTTCCCAAGATCCTTCCTTCCCTCAAACCCTTACTCAGATGCCCCTTGGTCTCTGAAGCCTTCCCTACCTCATCCCATCCCATCCCCCAGCAGAATGATCGCTCCCACTCAGATTACTCTTGGTGCTCTGCTTGGAGTGTTTCTTTACACTTATCTCACTATCCCTTGGATCATATGTATTTGTATGCTTGGCTTTCTCCATTTTAAATTCCCCTGAGAGCACAGTCTATTTTCCATCTATTTTTGTGTTCTTACACATAGTAGACAGTGAATTCAATGAAGAAATGATGGTTTTTACTATTCTTATAGCAAATACTGATCATATTTTTGTGAGTTTGATAAATATTTCTATATTTCAAGATATATTTCTATATTTTAAAATTATAATTATAAATAAAATTTAAATATATATTTATATAATATATAATTATTTACTATTATAATTTTATATAACTGTTATATATTTACATATAATAAATTTACAAACATAGCTCCCTGAAGTTTCATAAAACAAAGATGTTATATAAATCTCTCGCCACCATGTTCTTCAGGACATTTGTAACCCTTCTTACAAAACTCTTGAAACACCATCCATTAAATCCTCTAGATCTTTACGATCGAGATAGTAGGCTTTGGATGGGAGGTATTCTTTTTTGTTCATTAAAGTCTGGGGGAGTGGGAGGGGGTTGAGGTGGAGAGCATTCTGAGACATTATAACCCTTCAAAGGCGGGGCTGTTCACAGAACAGATTTGAAGGGGTTCATGATTTTGATGGAGAAAAATTACATCCTTATTTTAATGTTATTAAACTTTTTCATTTTTTATTTATTACAATTAAAATACTTAAATGTTTATTAGACACTAAGTGAAATTTAACCCTTCAATTACTTAAAAACATTATTTTGAGAAGGGGATTATATATGGATAAAAGGTTGTATCTTTTTGTATACAAAAGCAGTTAGGAAGTTAATCCAATGAAACAGCCATGTTTTAAGATTCTACTCCATTAAAAAGGACTTTGCAGAGAATGCAAAAAATGATTAAGCCACTGCCCCAAAGGAGCTTATATTCTTGTGGAAAATAAGAAACGTACCTAGATGTATGTAATACAAATTGAAGGACAAGTGCATGAAAGTTTTTTAAAATGCTTTTTTAAAATTAATTTAGTCAATTTAGAACATTATTCCTTGTTTACAAGAATCATTGTTTCTCTCCCTCCCTCCCCCCACCCTTCCCATAACCATTACGCAATTTCATTGGATATTACATGTGTCCTTGATCAAAACCTATTTCCATGTTGTTGATGTTTGCATTAGGATGTTCATTTAGAGTCTACATCCCCAACCATATCCCCTTGACCCATGTAGTCAGGCAGTTGTTTTTCTTCTGTTTCTCCTCCCAGTTTTTCCTCTGAATGTGGATAATGTTCTTTCTCATAAATCCCTCTGAATGGTTCTGGATCATTGCATTGCCACTAATGGAGAAGCCTATTACATTCAATTGCACCACAGTATCAATTGTACCACAGTGTATCAGTCTCTGTGTATAATGTTCTGGTTCTGCTCCTTTCATTCTGCATCATTTCCTAGAGGTCATTCCAGTTCCCATGGAACTCCTCCACTTTATTATTCCTTTGAGCACAATAGTATTTCATAACCAACATATACCATAGTTTATTCAGCCATTCCCCAAATGAAGGGCATCCCCTCATTTCCCAATTTTTTGCCACCACAAAGAGCGCAGCTATGAATATTCTTGTACATGTCTTTTTCCTTATCTCTTTGGGATACAAGTGCTATGGCTAGATCAAAGGGCAGACAGTCTTTTATGGTCTTTTGACCATAGTTCCAAATTTCCCTCCAGAATGGTTGGATTAATTCACAGCTCCACCAACAATGCATTGATGTCCCAACTTTACCACATCCCCTCCAGCATTCTTTAAAATGCTTTATGAAATCCAAAGAGGGATGATTTATCTACCACTGAGGTTTAGGGAAGACTTCACAGAAAAGATAGGATCTGAGCTGGCTCCTAACATCTTAACATCTTAACAGAATTTCATGGAAACATAAAATCTCAGAAATGGAAAGAACCTCTATGGGGGTTTAAAGATGTTTAAGCAAGTGACCTGTGGGGTGGTAGTGCTGGCAGCTATTGCATGCTATTGAATTTACAATATCCTGTATAGTACAATGACAAATATGATTGTCGATTCAGTGGAATATATAACCAACACCACTATGTCCATACTCAATATACCATTTCAAAAAGAAACCATTCTCTGGAAGATTCTGACACAGATCTATATCATTTCCATGGCTACAATACAAACTATGACCTACCTTAAAAATATTTACAGATGTGTAATTCCTAAAACTACAGCACAGATCATGGTAGTGGATACCAACTTGGAGACATTAGTTAACATGTTTGAGAAATTCCTGAAGGCAAAAGGACTAGATCAGATAAAGGATAAGGGAAGTGGTCAGGCAGACAATGCACCTAAGGATAAAGACAGAAAGGCCAAGAAAGCAAAGTCTGTTACACAGGGCAATGACAATGACAAGGACACCAAAGCAAATACTGAGACTGAGAAAATCTTTCCACTTAAAGACATTACCAAGATATCTAATACAGCTGGTGTGTCATATTCAAAGGCTCATAGGAAGTTTTCTACACAGGAATTAGATTTAATGAAGATCCCAAATCCCAAAATTTATCAACGAGCCCTATAAAACACATAAGGAGCTAAAACATGTTTTTTGAATTTTTGAATCCAGTTTTGAGGATGTGGAATTTCTTCTGGCAGAACTTTTTAGCCCCCATGAGCATCACCAGTTCATTGATAGGAGTAGATCAGAAAGAGCCCTGACAAGTTGGTCTACAGAGGAACAAAGAGAGGATTTTAATTTCTCTAATCCCATCAGCATGACCTATCTAAGGAAATGCAGGGAGGACTTACTCCAAGCCATAAAAATGTGTTACTCAAAACCAAATGCTTTCCAGCTTCATTTATTGATTGCCTTTCTGAAATGACTGAAGCTATAATGGGCATAGAAAAAAATATGGAAGAGTCTGTAGCGCACATAAGGAGACAATTTCTGAAAGGGTGCACACAACATCTGAAAATTTTTTTTCAGACATTATTTTCCTAAATATGATACAGTAAATTTGACAGAATTAAGAGATACTGCATCATACATATATGACAGTCACACACATCAAAGTAGGCAGGTGGCAGATTTATAGCAAAAGTTGGAAGAATCACAGAAAAATTTAAGAGACAAGGATATTGAAGAAATTAAAAAGTTGAATACTGTTAAAACATACCCAAAACCTGTTTATCAGCCAAGAAAAGAAAAGAGAGAGACTAGGCAATGTTGTTTTTTTTTTTGCCATAAAACTGGACACTTGATCAAAGACTGTTTTCTCAAAAAGAAGTATGAAGTTAATAACAACAAAAGCACACAAGTAAAATACAGTAAGCAGATGTCTACTTGTTATAATCACTGTTCATTGAAATCCAGTCAACAAGCAGCAGGTCTGTAGGAATAAAAGATGCTATAAAGGCAGGAACTAAGCCCAAATATGGAGACATGGTTAGGAGAGAATTATTAATCCAGAACTATAATGTGTTTAGTTTGGTGCATGGAGATAGAGAAAATAGTGAAAGACAAACTGCTGTTAAACTTAGGAGAAAACAGATAAGAGACAATGAAAAGATGATTCAAGAAATTAAATCTGTGAGTGCTGAAAAATGCAAACTAAGTAAAAAACCAAATGACAGGCAGAGACAAGTAAAAGAGTTTGATGAAGAAGTTAAAAAACATCATTTCTCAAATAAAAACTGAGATAGGAGAGTTAGAGAAAAACTACAATAGCTACATATGAAAAAAGTAGAAAGCAAGTCAAAACATACTTGGAAAACTTTTTCAGTGAAGATTGGGCACAGGGATTGAATTTTGTAAAAGAAAATGTCAGAAAAAAAGTTACATAAATTCAAGCAGGAGTTAGTGAGAGATACAGAAAAACAAAATTTCAATTCCCTGCAGCAAAATGACTGTAGCAGAAAATCAAACCACAAGTTTACTGTTATCAAAGAGATTACTGTTAATGGAACTGTAAATGATTTGGAAATATTCACAGATTTGATTTCACAAAACACAGTTAATTCTTCAAATAGCTATATGTCACAGATCTCCTTAGAAAAAAACATCTAGTTTGAATCCTGAAGCCAAAAGTTTCCATCCTACAATGATTAATTTAGAAAATACAAAATTTAATGAAAATGAAACTGACATTACATTTGAAAATAATAATTATATTCAAAGTAATGGAGGTAAAATAACAGTTAAATTTAAAAAGATGAATGAAATGAAAAACTTAGTAACTGATAGGACAACCAAGGATTCAAATGGCAGACTTGAAACCAACATTCTAAGTGGAGGAGGGGGATCTGGCCAAGTAACATTATATGATATTAATTATAGCTATGATTTAAAATAATTTTCCGATGAAGTAGAGGATATCAACCTCAGGTGAAGATCACTTAGAAAATGATTTAAATCAAGAAGATTTAACTGATTCAACCATACAGCTGGCAGAAAGTAGCAAAGAAGTGCAGAGTGATTCAGTAACAATAAACACCTTAGCTACCCAGAAGGCAGAAACATATGTATGGAGTAATGTGGGGAAGGATGAAGGCACACATCCTAATGATACAGGGGAAAATGCAGCTGTACTAAACTTATCCCCAAAAGATAACATCATAGAGGGAGAGGTTTCTATCTCTACACAGTCAAGAGAGCGAAGATGGACAAAAAGTTCAGGCTAATGATAGGGTAGAACTTATGAATTTTAGCAACAGCATTGCATATCTGCAAAAAACAGTTAACCCTATACCATCAAGTTTACCATCTCAAAACACAAATCTAAAGCTTATCAATGAGAAACAACCAGAAACAGATTTGGTAAACATAAAAGCTGGTGACATAGGGTTAGATTAACACAGAAAGCTAGAGTTAATATCTGACACAGCTTTACATGGCACTGAACAAAATCCAAAGAATAACATAAGGATTACAGAATTCAGTGACCTAGAATCAGAACAAAGTCAGAAGGAATACCAGATGGTGTAATAATAATGGACCAAACTAGTGATCTAGAATTATGGATTTTAAAAGCTTTATGAGGAAGTGGACAGAGAAAGGGATGTGTGGGGCACAAATGAGAAAATTGAATACCTGAAACCAGAACAATCAAAATCCTATGAATATGATGATGATGATGAGATCTTTGGGCACAGAACAAGTTGTATACCATTGGAGGAACTCTTTGCAAGATTAGGAGTTGATAATCAAGAAGACTTTATAGAGAAATTACATGGCTTATATAGATACTGATTATGAATGGGAAGAAACATATTAAAGAACCATTGCAATTAAGCAAAGAACATCTACATGCTTTGACACAGTTGAAAGGAGCTATTCTAACAGCTCCAACTTAGGGAATACCAGATTATAAGAAAGAATTCCATGAAGCTAAAGGCATTGCTTCTGGAATGCTAGCACAGTATTTTGGGTTGAATCTAAGGACCATTGTGTTTTACAGTTCTATCCTCAACTCTGTCACACAGGGAATGGTACATTGCCTCAGGAGCATAGTAGCTACAGCTCTGATGGTCAAGAAATCATATGAAATAGTACTGGGATATACATTGCATATGTATTCTGCACACCAAAAAGGAAAACTGTGAAGGTAGCAGAATATGCATTCATTCACCGATGCAAGAATATCCCAGTGTGAAGTCATTCTCTTAGGCAATGATAACATTACAATTCATAGATGTGCACCATTGAACCCAGTAACTGATTCCTGATTTGCCAGTGGGTGGAGAAGAATTACATGATTGTGGTCAAGTAGTAGAAATGATGCACAAACCAAATGAACACATTAAAGACACACCTCTTATTGATCCAGAAATAGAGTTATACATGGATGGGTCCTCCTCTATTCACAATGGGAGAAAAATCACAGGGGCAGATGTAGTTGATAATGACAAAACCCTTTGGCATGCATTGTTGCCAAATCATGTTAGCACCCAAGGAGCTGAGCTCAAGGCTCTGCTCATGGCCTTAGAGTTAGCTAAAGGAAAAAGAGCTAACATTTTTTTGGATTCTTATTATGCTTTTTCCACCATGCATTGGTCTTCATACATATGGAAAAACAGAGGGTATAAAACTGCGGCTAGGAAACCAATTACATATGGCAAATTAATAGACCATATTATAAATGCTGTAGACTTTCCAAAAGAGGTGGCCATAATCCATTGTAAGGCACATACTCATGGAAAGGACAGAATATCCCTAGGGAATGATAGAGTAGACATAACATCAAAACATGCTGCAAGGTTCGGACCCCACCGTGTGCTGAATTTCTCTCTGATTGAAAGGGATAATCTCACCAAAGCCTACAACAGAGAAGAAATACAGTCATGGAAGGAGCAGCTAGGTACTAAACTAATCAAAGGAGTTTGAATTGCAAAAGAGGGTAGACCAATTCTCCCTAAAAAACTATACCAACATCTATGCACCATAATTCATGCAAAAGTTCATTACAGGGTACAAAGGATTCTGGATACCATACATAGGTTTTGGATGGCACCAGGAATAACAACAAATGCCATTAGATGTCAGGCATGTGAAACATGCAGAAAGTATAATCAAGGACATTTTAATAATATAGCATTGGGAGGCAGACCACTCAGCAATATGCCTTTCCAATGTATTCAAATTGATTACATCAACATGCCTAAAGACAAGGGATACAAATATGCATTGGTTATTGTGAATAGACTGACAAGATGGGTTGAAGCATGTCCATCCAAGAAAAATGACACAGCAACAGTAGTGAGATTTCTATTAAAAGAGATAATACCTAGACATGGCATTCCCAATACCATAGACTCATACAGGGGGTCTCATTTCACTTCCCAAGTTCTGCAAGAAATCTACAAGAAGTTGGAGATTAAATACAATTATCACTCAGTTTATCAGCCCCAAAGTTCTGGTCAGGTCAAGCGTATGAACAAAGAATTGAAGACACAGATAGGTAAACTCTGTTCAGAAACACACTTTAAATGGACATAAGAACTAGACTTAGGACTGTCTTGCATATATCACCATTTGAAATGCTATATGGTTAGTCATTTTGGTATGGTAGAACAGTAAAGTCATCAAACTTGTCCATGTTAAAAGGGGAATATGTACTTCATGAATATTTAAAACAAATACAAAACAGATTAGACAAGCTAAGAAGTCTGGGATTACTTGTGTAAAGAATACCATTAGATTTTTCATTGCATAAGATAAAACCAGGAGACAAGGTATATATCAAGAACTTTAATAGAGAATCTCCTACAGAACCAAGATGGATCGGTTCAACAATGGCTGTAATGACAACACCAACATCTATAAAGGTTGATCAAAAAGGTCCATGGTTCCATGTTTCGCATATAAAATTGCATCACACCCATAATATTGACAGCAATGAAAATACGTAAATATGGCATCTGAAATAAATAGTCCTAGTCATAATCAACAACAGTCCCTATAAATGAAAAGCTATGAAATAAAAATAATGGGAAAATATTAAATACAAAACAGAAAGAACAGGCAAGAGAGCATTACACATGTTAAAATGAACAGAAAAGCTCTGCTAAAGCAAATGAAACAGCTCTGGAGAGGACTGTAGACTGTAAATAGACAGAAAGGAAAACATGCATTAAAAAAAAAATTAGCCCCAAAGAAAAGTCTCTACATAATCCATGCAAAGTCTCTGCCAACAATACTAACAACAAAGAAAGTAACAAAGTTATTTAACATGAAAACATAACTCCATGACTAAATGAAATACATTATATCCAAATTCTATCTCCAAGATATATCTACAAGACAGCAAACAATAAATCCCCTTGTGAAAACTCAAATATCAAAAGACGAAACACTTCAAATTCATATTCTTAACATAAATCTAAGAATTTATACATACTGCATACACCCACTCATGAAGATGATCATATGTAAAAATTACTTCCACACATGAACAACTAATGAATACTGACAAGCATTCATGAAGAAGAAACCCCTTACATAAGATAGAGAAAAGAAGGAGTATTACTTATTTGAGACATCATAAACTCACCCTTGAGTTGATTAGAGAGACCAATAGGAGAATCAACAGGAATGGGGGAGGGAAGAAGGGAGGATAAAGGAAGGAAGAGGGAGGAAGGGAGGAAGGAAGAAGATTAACAGTCTGATCTGTAGTTATCAATTACCATTCAAAATAGTCCCTTATTACAGGGGGCATCTAGATAGCACAGTGGATAGAGCACTGAATTCAGTCTCAGAAAGATGTGGCCCTGGGCAAAGCATTGTTAACCTCTGTTTGCCTCCACTTCTTCCACTATAAAATGGAGCTAACAAGAGCACTCACTTTGCAGGATTGTTAGAAGGATCAAAGAAGATAATATTTGTAAAGAACTTAGCACAGCGCCTGGTATATTGGCACTGTATAACTATTTCCTCTTCCTTCTCTTGGGTGAGTGTGGCCCATCTACCTCGTCCTGGATCATTGCATTGCTACTAGTAGAGAAGTCCATTACATTCAATAGTACTACAGTGTATCTGTCTCTGTGTACAATGTTCTCCTGGTCTTCTGCTCCTTTCACTCTGCATCAGTTCCTGGAGTCATTCTAGTTCACATGGAATTCCTCCAGTTTATTATTTCTTTGAGCACAATAGTATTGCATCACCAACATATACCACAATTTGTTCAGCCATTCCCCAATTGAAGGGCATCCCCTCATTTTCCAGTTTTTTTGCCACCACAAAGAGTGCAGCTATGAATATTTTTGTACATGTCTTTTTCCTTATTATCTCTTTGGGGTACAGACCCAGCAGTGCTATGCCTGGATCAAAGGGTAGACATTCTTTTATCGCCCTTTGGGCATAGTTCCAAATTGCCCTCCAGAATGGTTAGATCAATTCACAACTCCACCAGCAATGAATTAATGTCCCCACTTTGCCACATCCCCTCCAGCATTCCTTACTTTCCATAGCTGTCATGTTAGCCAATCTGCTAGGTGTGAGGTGATACCTAAGAGTTGTTTTGATTTGCATCTCTCTGATTATAAGAGATTTAGAACACTTCTTCATGTGCACATTAATAGTTTTGATTTCTTTATCTGAAAAGTGCCTATTCGTGTCCCTTGTCCATTTATCAAGTGGGGAAGGGGTTTCTTCCTTTAAAAAAAAATGTGACTGAAATCCAGTTTTGTATCCATTGAAACTCTTGGACTGAAGAAATTCTTTCCATTCCTCTCAACTCTTAAGATATAGTTGTGGTCTATGAAAAGAGATCTACAAAGATTGGTGTTCCTTATGCTATTTCTCCTCTCTGTACATGGAATTAGAACACCTGGGTTTGAATCTTGGGTTTGAATCTTTGAACCTCTGTTTCTTCACCTCTAGATGAAGTGATTGGACTATATTTTAAAGATTATTTATAAAGTTCATCCCAGCTCCAGAGTTCTGATCTTATGAATCGATGTACTCCCTCCAACAGAATCATAGAATTTTGAGCCAGAAGGAATCTTAGTTATTAAGCATCTAACCTCCTCATTGTTTAAGAGAAGGAACTTATGCATTCATTTGCCAGTTCAAATCTACTCACTTTCCTGGGGTCTCTTTTAATTATTTGTGAAATGTAAGGTCATTTACCTTTAGGGGAAAAAAACAGCTTCAATGTAAAGAAAATTAAAAAGAAATTGGTTATTGTATCATTACATTACCAATGAACCAATCATACATTGCCAATGAAAAAGAAATGGGGAAATGCCTCCTTTTCTCCTTCCCCTTAATTAAGAGAGCTTGGGGACTGTAGATGTAGAACCTAGTTTATACTGTCAGATTCAATGGCTATATTGGTTAGTTTTGCTGAGCTTTCTTTTTTTTACTCTTTTTTTTTTGTTACATGGAATAAGTTGCTGGTTTGGAGTAACAGAAAGGATACATTTAGAAATGTGATATCAGAGGTAGTTTAAAAACAAAAGCTATCAGCAAAAATCTTAAAATAATGTTTATCTCAAATAAATCAATTTTTAAAAATAAAAAAACAATTTTGTTCAAGTATTTTCCATTGAGAATTCTCCTTTCAGGGGGGACAGCCTCTATTACAATGAACACAGTTCTCAGAGCTTTCTTGGGCAGATCTGCCCCTCTCCAGTATTTTTGCCCAGAAAGGGTGAGGTGATTGATAGTTATCTGGATGCACCTTTGTCAGTGAGGGAAGAGCAAGTTAAAAACCAAAGCAATCTTACATGGTGTGTTTTCTTCATCTTACAACCTGAGAGCGATCACAGACCAAAAACCTGTGAAGACAACTGTGCAAATGCCATGGAAAGCTAAACTTTCCATAACTACTTATTGATTTAATTTCACTATAAATCCTTAGCATACAGGATCTGTTTGACCCATTGAACTTTCTGCCACTTATTGTTCCAGTAATAAGCCACATGTCTCACTCAGGATAGAATTAGAGATAAGCATAATCGACTTTGCACCTTCCCTGGAACCAGTGAGGAAGCAGGAAAGACCCAAACCTTGATAATGTTTCACTAATTCCAAAGTAGACTGCCGGGTGACTGCCGGGTGACGGATGTTTAAAAAACAGGAGCATTTTACAGGTGAGATCCAATAGAGGAAATTTCTTTCTGAAAAATTAGATTAGCTGTAAGTAACATTAATATGAATTCTGTTCAGTCTTTACTCTTTTGGAAGCTTAATCTTGACAAAAAAAAACTTTAAGTACTAAAATGTTTGGTATTGGAAGCAAGTAAATGTTCCTTTTTAAAAAAAATTTAAAATTCTTTCATTTTGGCTACTCACCTTTCCATTTCCTACTAGTTTTAAAAAAGTTATTGTATATGAATAATTTAACTTCTTTTCCTTTTCTTTTTTCTAATAGGCATTATGAGAAGTTCTTACCTCAGAGTGATTGCTGTCATGCTAAGTCTTTATTTTACCAGAACAGTGGCAACCAAATCAAGAAAACTTGATATTCTGTCCAACTCTGGGTGCCGGTGGGATAGGGACCTTTTGATGGATTGTTCTTTTACTGGAAAATCTGATATACCAATGGCTATTCCACAAACAGTGACCACACTGGATTTAAGTTACAATTCTATTAGAGCTCTCTCAGTTTCTAACGTGAGAAAAGAAGACTGGACCATAAAACACCTGAACCTTAGCAACAATAGGATATCTGAGCTAACTTTCAGCTCTTTTATGTGTTTTTGCTCTTTGGAAACTTTAAACCTCAGTGACAATGGAATCCACTCCATCTCATTGGATCTACAGAGACGTAACAGCTTATTGAGGAAATGCCAAAGAAATGGTTTCAGAAATGTTTTTACATCTCTCAAAGTTTTATCAATTCAAAGAAATCATCTTAATGCAACTCCAGGGGGTAAGTGTAAATGTAAAAAAAAAGAATAGAATAGAATAGAATATACAATAAATGTGTCTTCTTGGCATGAGATGTTTTTGTACAAATATGGGCTCCATATTAGTTTTCAGTTTTACTTTCATGCAATTAGAGCTGAAAAGAAAGCAGTCTGGTTAGAACAAGAGTTGTCCTTATAAAAGGAGTCTCTTAAATTGGGCATTCTTTTACATTTAGCAGTATAATTTTAAGAATTTGTAAACCTTTGGTCTACTTTCCTATAATATAAAATCCATTCTTGATAACATTGACTTCCCAAGGCACATTAGGATGTATATAAATGTTGGATTGTTTTATATAATTGTCTCTTAACCACTGAGTATATCACGTTATCCCAGTCACAAAAAGTCTCGAAGATGGCCATGTTTGGATCTAATTCATTTGTCATGGAACTGGATTTAACTTCAGTGTTATTGCTGGATGGAATATTTTTAATTTTTTTGCCTTATAAAGTTATTATTTTTACAACAACTTGTCAAGCGGTCTAGAGATGGGGACCAGAAATATGACATTTCTATTAGTATGGAAGGTACCTGCAACTGCTGAATTTTCTTCCTCTACTTACAGAACAAAACTTATAGAAATACATTGTGCTGTCAAAATGGATCAAAATCACAATCCCATATCCATCTCTGGTTCTTAACAAGAGTCTAGCCTCCTTCCATAACAAGATTACCCCTTCCAGGGCTCCTCCAGTCTGATGGTAAATGTTCTAAATAACAAATGCTTCTTCCACCAATTCTCTTGGGAGACTACTCAATAATGCAGGGTTTTATTCTAGGAAACATATTTTGCTATTGAGACTAAACTTGCCTGGCCTTCTTTATACTACATCTTGTTACTCAGTGTCCTCTACTTTTTGAGGTGAGGAAGAAGAGATTTACATATTTATTTAATCAAAATTTATGGAGCATCTGTTATGTGCAAGACACTATGCTAGGTGTTGTAGGGCATGCAGAGAAATATTAGAAGATTATCATCTTCTCTCCATCTCAATCTATACCCATTAAAATTTTCCAATAAATTCTTAAATTCCACTTTCTGTTTTTCATGCCTTTTCTCTCAACTTCTTTCTAGTTTTTAGCATATTTTGGGAACTGGTGGCTTAGAGTTGAAGAGATAATTATTTTGAGGAAAACATTAATAGCATTGTATAGAAAAAGCATGGCTTCTTCCCTTTCTGGCCTTTTTGGACATAGCCTATTGGTCTTCTCTTTTTATGCTTCATGGAAAAAGATCAGATGTTTTGTTTTATTTTTTTTTTAACAAGGCTGGACCATCTTGCTCCAAAGCCAGCAAAGGGTATTTGTTACCCTTTGCTGTACTGTAATCTAGAAATTGTAGTACTAACATTTGGATATCTTAGACCTCTAAAAGCATGTGTTCTGCACCAATGTAGTATATGTGATCAGTCCTGAATCCAGACTTAGAGGACCTCAGTTCAAAATCTGCCTAATCAGTTGTACTTTGAGCAAATTATTGAACTTTTCTAATCTCAGTATTTTCTGCAGCACATAATCTGAAGTTAAAACTATGTAGCATCAGGGGCATCCCACCCCACTCCACCCTTCACTTATGGAGTTCTTCAAAACCTATTCCAAGTTCAAGGCATTTAGAGGATCCTCATCAATACAAAACCACAATGCATGAGTTTTCCTTGTAAATGAACATTTAATGTAGTTCCTCTTGCCAATCAACTGGAAGATGTAAATAGTTTAAATCAAAAGCATTTAATGAAAGTAGAGAAAGTAGAGCAGTAACAGAACATTTACTCCCTTCCTCCATTAAATTAAGTCAGTGGCAAGAGAAGTTCAAACATTTTGCTCCAGAAATAGAAGGAAAATAAATGATTAAAGAAAAAAGATAAGGGGATTTTAGGCCTCAGATTCTTTGAAATAAAATTTAAATAGAAGCCCTGAGTTTACTTTTGTCTGTACAATCCCTGCCATGCTTCTGTGTATAATTCATTTTTAGGCCTTTCTAATTCCTTGAATTTTTGAGGTTTGAATTATTTTTCCCTAGTTGTACTATCTGGAGTTAGGCCAGGTTAATTTTGTTGTTTTTTCATATATGCCTCTGTGGCCAAAATCTCATTTATGTTTGTCTTGTAAGAACATTGTAGGAAAGCAGGTCTAGTAAGAGAGAGGTGCTAGAGTCCCTCAAAATAGAGCAGGGGTTCTTAACATTTTTTTGTCTCATATGCCCCTTTGGTAGCCTGGGGAAGCTTAGGACTCTGTCTTGGAATAATGCTTTAAAGTGCATAAAATAAAAATGCATAGGATTCCAAGGGATGCCAGAATGATCAAAACATTAAAAAAAAAGAAATGAAAAGTTCACAGACTCCAGGTTAGGAATCCCTGCTCTAGAGAATAAGCAAATGACCATAGTTATCCCTGGCCTTTCCCATAGGGGCTACTCTAATTTCTTCCAGCAATCACGTATGCTATATTTAGTGCCACCCCACCCCTTTAAGTTTATGCTAGTATGAAATGTTGTCACCATAATGATTTGCCACTTCTACATATTTCGTTTTAATGAGGAAAAGTCAGTGTTTGGATCAGGAAATGCTGAAGGAATTGGATTGCAGCACTGCCCTCTACATAGTTCTGGTGGTTGCCTTGTCATCCTCCACACTCAAAGAAGACCAAAATGGCATCATTATTTTGGGGTCAGCATACAGTGCTGGAGGACCTTGGTTCAAATCTGTCCTCAGATACTTCCAAGCTGTAATTGTGACTGCCTAGCCCTAGCTGTTCTTCTTTTTTAGAACTGATACTAAGATAGAAAGTAAGGTGTTTTGTTCTGTTTTTTTAAGTGCCAAACCCTGAGCTAAAGGCTGGGAAAATAAGGGCAAGCAGAAAGACAATTTCTACTCTCAAGAAGCGTTTATTCTAATGAAGGAAGAGTCACATAAAAGAAAACTGAAAGGAGTGAGGGAAGAATGGGAATGAAGTGACTGATACCAGGGACCTGAACAGTGCATAAGACATAGCAAGACAGGAGAGAAGTCTAAGGAGGAAGGAAGACATGGTAGGTCTGAGCATCTTCCTTAAACGAAGGTCCTAGAGTCGCTATCCAATCAGAGGGAGAGGTCAAATGGATGGAGAGTTCTTCTAGTGTGTGAATCCCAGGACTCAAGAGAGCTTCCAGGAAGAAGATCTTGTTTTTTAAAATTGTTATTACTTTAATTAATATTACCAATAATTTACTTAATTTCTCTCAGCCTCACTTTCCCCACCTGTAAAATGAGAATAAGAATGTTTAGACTATCTCACCCATGAAATTATGCTCAGGAGAGTATTTGACAAATTTTAAAGACATAAATGAGTGAATTATTATTCTGTTACAATATATTCCCTTGACCTAAGCTTGAAGTTAGCAAGAAGAAGTTATAAGGAAATGGTGAATTTGATTTTTTTTTTCTAATCAGAATGTAGCTCAGAAAAATGTAATTAAAGAACATAATAGATTTGAAATGGGAATCATAACCCAATCACTTTTTAAAAAATTTTTAAACCCCTTACCCTCTTTCTTAGAATCAAGTCTACATATGAATGGGTTCTAAGTCAGAAGAGTGGTGAGGGCTAGGCAATTATGGTTAAATAACTTGCCCAGGGTCACGCAGCTAGAAAGTATCTGACTCCAGGCCTGGTTCTAGACTGAACCACTGAGCTGCCTCTCACCCAATCATTTTTAAACAAATTAAATATTTTATGGCAAACTTAGAAGGGCAATGTGGAGTAGTGGACTGAGGGCCAGCCAGAAAGTTGGAAAGTCCTGGGTTCAAGCCTCATCTCTCATATGTATTGACTGTGAAACCTTGGGCAATCCACTTAACCTGTCATTGTAACCAACTTTCTGATACTATATAAATTGCAAAGAATTACTTTCCATAATGGAGTGAGTTTCCCCACCTAGGAATTCCTCATACTGCTGAAAACCATAGGTTCAGTCAATCCCTCTCCCTGTTAAAAACACCATTCATCATCAATACAACCTTGTTTAAATACGAGTTAAATTTAAATGAAATAATTTCAATAGTTTTTTCCATTCATTCACTCTTCCTTCCATGTGACCATAGCCAGTTTGTCACCTTGCATTGACTCATAAGTCTTCCCATATTTCTGTATTTTCCTCCTAAGTCTCAAGAACACTGTATAGTGTTCTAGTTCATTAATATACCATGATTTATTTAACTATTTCTCTGTTACAACCCAGCCAGGTTCAGGGGGGGAATCTGACGAGCTTTTCCAAATTAATTTAAACCTAACTTTTCTTATAGAATATATACACAGGAGCATACCTCTCCCCCATAGTCTGTGGGCTTCCCCTTTGTCACCTTGGAGAGATCCCTGTACCTCAGTGGCATCCCCGAGATTGCTGACTGGAATTCTTTTTAGAGGACCTATAAAGAGTCTTATGACCTATTTCCAATATTTTTGCCTTTTCACCTTTTTCTTTGCCCCTTTCTGTGGGAGCATTATAAGAGTTGGGGGTTTCTTCTTTCAGTCTCTCTCCCACCAAGAGCAATTGATAACAACTTTCAGCAGAACGACATGATGGAAGGAGATAGGCTTGTCAAAATGGCCTGATAGAAGTTGAGGGTTCCCAACCCCAGGAATAGGAATAGTCTTGACAATAGAAAAATTACTGCAGAAGCTATATGGAGAGAGACAAAGGAATTCACAGACAATATTCCTGAACTCTAAACTCTTATGTAGAGGACAAATTTCCGTTTCCCAGGCAACATGATCTAGAAATCTATCATTCTAGGCTGAAAAGGGATATTTCCTTGGAAGTGGCCAGCTTGTGGGTAACCTCCAATTTAAGTTGGAGAACAGATCTTCTGGAGAAAGGGATTCCCTGAGCAACAGGAGAAATAAGAGAGTTCCTCACATGGTCCTAAAGGTAGAGAAACTAAGAGAATTGAAGCCATTTCATTGAGTGGAAAGCAAGGTATTGGAACCAGCCACCTCTTGCTATTTTCAGTGAGTTATTCAGAAAGTACAAATATAGAGGGAAAGGTATTGCTTGCTTGGAAGTATGTTTACTTTTGGGGAGGAATCCAAACCACAGAATGGTACAAGTTTCAGAGAGGACTCTGTAGGTGTCTGTAGGAAAGAAGGATTTCCCTGGAATACCAAAGTATTTCCCCAATGGCAACCCTAAAGTCCATTTCCTTCCAACATGGAGTATATGGGCTTTGTTGAGTCTTTGAGTGCCTTTTGAGTTCTTTGTAACTGTGTATATATTCCTATGAGTGCCATGTATTTTTTCCTATGCAATGAAATATAAGATATCCTCTATTCAATATGCATTTGTTTCCCTGATTGCTTGTATAGGGGCTGGGGATCCTTTTTATCTACATTTGTGAAAACATAGACATGAATTTTCCTAGACTAAATTCCAGGCAAATGGAAATGAACCTCAAAGGAAAAAAAACTACCTTCTTAGGTCAGTCCCTAGGATTAAACTTGGTTATTTAAAATTTTTTCCATATGTAATATTTTATTTTTCCAATTACATATAATAATAATTTTAACATTTCTTCCATAATTTGGAGTTCCAAATTCTCTCCCTCTCTCCTCCTCTCCCCTCTTCCTGAAATAGTAAGCAATTTGATCTAGGTTATACATGTATGATCATGTAAAACATTTCTGTATTGGTCATGTTATGGAAGAAGACATGAACCCCCCCCAAAAAAAAAACACGAAGGAAAAAAAGTGAAAAATTGTGTACTTCAATCTGCATACATAAACCTGGTTTTTATGAGTTTAGCAGTTGGGATAAAGGAAAAGAAGGAAAGCTAAACAAGGTCCACAAGTCACAGTCCAAAAGAGAAAATTAAACTTACCTTGGTGGGAATTTGTATGCTTCCTTGCTTATCAAAATAAAGTATTTGTGAGGACACCACAGCATACAGGAATCAAGCTGGGCTCAACTCCCTTTCCATGGCCAATTTGAAGCCCCTCCTTTTTGTTAGCGTTCCATCTCAAAACTGATTTGTATTTACTTATAAGTGTTCATGTTGTGTTGAACCAGTAAAATGTAAAATCCCCAAGAACAAAGGAGGCTTCATTTTTTGGTCACTGTATCCCCAACCTCATGAGTTACACTTACTAGTGAGTTCGTGTAGCTAATGTTCATGGGATATATCCATCAGTTTGTATCTTTAGGAGAGGATGCCACACATTTCCAGAAAATGGTGATGGTCTTCATGCGCTGATAGAAACCATTTCTTTGGGTAAGAAGCTCTGGACTAGGAGACTGAAGGTCTCTCTCAGCTATTAGTAAAGCCATATATTTCCAAAGCACTTCATGGCTAATAAAGTATATTCTTCCCAACCCTCTGATGTAGACAATATAATAGCATTACTTTCATTTTTATAGACTCCCAGAGAAGTGATTTCCCCAGAGTCACACAGCTAGGAAGGATCAAAGCATTTGAACTCAGATCCCTTTCATGGCAAGTCTAGCACATCCTTCACAATGCTCTTCAGCTATAAAAATTAGGTCGGTTGGGCTGACCAATGGTGACAAACTCAAATAGAAACAAGGCTGCTAAGCCCTGTAGCTATTACATATTGACTTAAAAAACCATCAATTGACATCATCTTTGTTTTATTTTATTTTTACTTATTTGATTAATTTTCCCAATGGTTCAACAAAACCTCTGGAGTAGATGATTCTAAGACCCTCTCCAGTTCTGCCATTGTGTGATTCTGATTCTGTAAAAAGTTGATCTCATTCAACAAAACTCATTCTAAACACTAAATGTCACCTGTTCCTGACCCAGTGACAGCTATTTTCCTGAGATCTGTGACAGCTGTGATACTAGCAGCATGTTGCAAGTTTGGACAGAGCCCAGGAAAAGAACTGGCAGATGCAGCTGAGAGAAGCTTATGGAGAACTTAATACCGGTGAGGCATCAGTCCTTTTACACACTCTTTTCCCAATAATAATCTTGGCTCTCCCACCCCCAATCAATTTTAAATGGTTTTAAATAATGGAATCTATCCCAGGTCAAATAGTCCCAGCTTCATCAAGCAATCCTTTCCAAATGCCTGCAGGGGACTCAGCAATGTATTGGCCAACAAAAATCTTTATTATTCTAATTAAGTTTATAATCTCATGCAACCACCCATGATTTAGTGAACATTAAAAATAGAAGATGAAAACTATTAGAAATAAAATGCACAGCCACTTAACTTCGAATCTTTATAAAAAATAAAACATAGTTATTGAAACACACCGGGATGTTTAACCACTGGATCTTCAGGGGGGAAAGTGAACTCATGACACTTTTAAATTTTATCTGCATTATTAGCATTTTCCCTGTCATTTTGTTAAGTATAGACCAATAGGTCAAACTTAATTAGAAATGGATCCCTGCTAAGTGGATAGAGGACCAAGTCTGGAGAAAGGAAGTACTGGCTTCATATCTGAATTCAAGTATTTCCTTGCTGTGTGACCCTGGGCAAGTCACTTAATGCCAGCTCTAGCTCTTCCCACTTTTCTGCCTTGGAACAAGTATTAATTCTAAGACAGAAGGTAAGCGTTTTTGTTGGTGCTTTTTTTTTTAGAGAAAAAAGAAGAGATGGATCCCCAAAGCCTTATTTTGACTTAGAAAGCCATAAATTAATATTATCTAAGTTTTTGTGTGTGTTTTTATGTATTTTATTAAATATTTCAAATTACATTCAATCTGGTGCTATCTAGGCACTCTTGGGCATCCAGATCTCTGCTCTAGACAATCAGCAAAATAATAACTGAAGCACCGATTTGTAGCATTTGCTGATATCCAAGGAATAAATGCTGGCATAGGAAAGTTAACAATTGACTTTTGAGCTGGTACCAGCTGGCTCCAGTGCACCTTTGGGTGTTCTACAAAAGGAAGACACAGTTTTTAAACTTAGAGGCTTTTGGTTACAAGTGGTTCCTCTTTTTAAAAGTCACATTTTCCTCATTGCTGACAAGTTATACTGATATTACAAAAATTGCTCCCAAAAGTCAGCTGAGTTACTATTGCATATAAGTATGTGATACATGGTTTCATGAATTTCAATTTAATTCAACAAACATTTTAAAGTATTTACTATATGCCCAACACTAATAGATGATGAGAACACAAAAATTAAAATGATCAAGTAGGGACTCTAGTCCCTACCCTCAAGAAATTTACATTCTTTTGTTTTAATTCAAAATATTTCATTTTTCCAATTACATGTAATAATAATTTTCAGTTTCCCAAAATCATATGATTCAAATCATCTCCCTTCCTTCCTTTCTTCCCCCAATAAAGCACTCCCCTTCATAAATCCTTTAGAATTATCCCAGATCATTGCATTGCTGAGAAAGCGTACATTCTCTTTGTTACTATTTAATTGTTTAAGTCGTGACTCTATTTGAGGTTTTCTTAGGAAAGATACTGGACTACTTTGCCATTTTCTTCTCCAGCTCATTTTATAGATGGAGAAACTGAGGCAAACAGGATTAAGTGACTTATCCAGGACCACCCAACTAGCAAGTATCTGAGACTAGATTTGAACTCAGGTTTTCCTTACTCTGGACCAGGAACTCTATTCACTGCACCACCTCATTGACCTCCTAGATTATATTCTATTGGGCCACACAGGAAGAAAGAGGAAATGTGCCAAATATATAGATAATAAGGCAGGAAGTGATCAAAACAAAAGAGAAAGGAGACCAGTGCTTTGGGAGCCTTTGAGGAGAGAAACATTTTAGGGTGGAAATTGGGAAAGGACGTTGTGGAGGTGCTACCTGAACAAAGCCTGAAAAGCAGAGAAAGATTCTGAGGCTTATTTGGGAAACTCTGCTCAGAAGAGATTTCAAGTAACATGGGCTGCACAGCAGCAGTTCTTTCTCCAGTTCCTTCTCTTGTTCCCAGTGCTCTTTGGACCTGACATAATTATATCTGCGTCCCATTGAGTTGTGTTTCAGGTTACTAAAACTGGTTCATTATTCAAAGGAAATGTTTACTCAGGGAGTGTTTCCTCCTTAGCAGAGGGCCTGTTGGGGACATTTTTCAATTAAGTTAGAGCCAAGTGGAATAAATTTTTCAATTCACTTTAGCACACATTTATTAAATACCTACCATGGACAAATCTCTATATCAAACATTCAAAACATATTTGACAAACACTTTCTTTTCTATTATCTTAAATTCAGGTCATTTTCACCTCAATTCTACAGTATCCACTTGATTCTTGCTACTTCTAAAGTTTTCCCCATTCCATACTACCTTACTTAGGGCCATCAAATTTTATTGAAATACTTCTAAAACTTCCCTGCTCACACATCCACTGTAGCTCCCTACTGTCTATCAAACTAAGTTCAGACTCTTTTTCTCGGTTTTCAAATTTCTCCATAACCTGGTCTCATAATCCTACTCATTTTATTTTCTAATTTTCACCAACAAATTCCTCTGCTCTTATGAAACAATGATCTGGGAAAATTTTCAAGGATTTAGGACAAAGAATGTTCTCCACCTCAAGAGAAAGAACTGTGGGAGTCAAATGCAGATCAAAGCATAATATCTTTCACATTAGTTTATTTACAATTTTATTTTGGGATTTGAGTTCTATAAGGGTATTCTTTTACAACAATGATAAACATGGAAGTATATTTTGCATGATAATACATCTGTAATCCAGATTAAATGATTTATCATCTCCAATAGAGGGGAGGGGAGAGAGAGAGACAATTTGGATCTTATAATTTCAGAAAACATGTGGGAAATTGTTATTACATATAATTGGGAAAATAAAAAGCTTTGAATAAGAAATTTTTTAAATAACCATCAAAAAATAATAGCACCTACCTTGCAAGGTAATTGTGAGAATCAAATGAGATATTTATAAAAATGCTTAGCACAGTACCTGGCACGTAATAGGTACTCTAGAAATGTGTATTCCCTTTTCCTTTCCCTCTTCCCTTCTCCCTCTCTGCCTTAAATCCTACATACCCTCTGAGGCTCAGTTTTGGTTCTACTTTTCTTTGAAGAATACTGATGAAGTAGGGTTCCATCTTCTCCATTGAAGCCAGAAGCCAAAATTGACTGGAGACCCCAAAGAGACTGAAGACCCTTGCAAAGACTTTCCAAAGAAGGGTCAGCCTCTCTTCTCACCAACTTTGCACTACCCCACACAGAGCCAGGGAATTGATCTTCTCCAATGAGGAAAGAGCCCCATACTTATGGTCTTTGGTAGTTGAGTTACAAAAAGACTACTTCAGCCTGTGGTACTCACATCACTTCTCTGCCAAGAATGCAGCTCACCCCCCTTTTCCTGTCCATCTCATGGGCCCCTGTCCACCCTCACTACAATCTTTTCTTGGCCATCCCCGATCAAAGCTGGTTTGTCTCTTCTCTGATTTCTTAAAGCATTTACTATCTGTTCCAGTCCTTTGGTTGAGGAGAAAAAGTGATAGACCAAGGGTTAGGAAAGATGTGAGTTCAAGTCTTTACCCATCACTTATTAGGTTTGTGTAAGCAAATTGCTTAATATTTCTGATCTTCAATTTTCTCTTCCATACTACAAAGACAGTATTTCTTGCATTAGCTATAGCATAGGGTTTGTGGGGAAAGGGCTTTGTAAGCTTCATAGGGGTCTGCAGTACTACAGAATGAGAACATTGGACCTGCAGTCAGGAAAATCCTATCATCAATGTTTACTAGCTGAACCTGAGTTTCTTAGACTGCAAAACAGGGATAATGGTACTTATAGCACTTACCTTATGGTAGTGATTCTCAGACTTTTTGGTCTGAGGCCCTTTACCTTTTTAAAAATTATCAAGGACTCCCAAAGAACTTTTGTTTTTGTGGGCTCTCTCTATTGATATTTTACCATATTATAAATTAAAATGCCTTATTATTATAAGGAAAACAGTTTTAACCTCACAGACCCCTTGGAAGGATCTCAGAGATTCGCAGGGGGCCTCCAGACCACACTTTGTTTAGAACGATTGCCTTGGATATTAATTATAAAGTTCCAGTGAAATGATGAATGAAAACTGCTTTACAAAACTTAAAATCTAATGTAAATGGCAATAATTATCCTATCTTAAAACAATCTAGAAATGTGAGATCTTTTTCTCACCTCATGATATCTTTGATTATCATTTCATGCATTTCCATATTGAATTTATTTACATTATAGTTATTATATGTACCTGATCATTTGGTTCCATTTTCTTCTATATGCATTACTTCTTGCAAGTCTCTCCAAATTTCCATGAGTTTTTCATTTGTCATTCCTTATGGCAAAGTTATAATCCATAATATTCATATGCTAAAATTTGATCAGTCATTACTCAGTGGTTAAGCAACTATTTTTTTCAAACTTTCCAACATCACAAATAATAGTGCCATGAACATTTTCTTTATCTATGTATAAATATGTTTTATTTTTATTAATTTTGTTGGCTATGTTAAAATTCACTGGTATCTCATCCTTTTTACCCTGACCCTAATCACCTGACAAAATATATGTACCTATAAGCTATGTCTTTCATGTTTCTATTTAGCAGTTATTTCTTTGTGCAATGGACATTCACAAGTTATTCTTTAAATATCAATTCTATCACTAAAGAATATTCTCTTGGTTCCACACATTTCACTCTTTATAATTTCATGTAGTTCTTTCCAAGTTTTTAAAAATTTAAACTACTCATCCTTTCTGTATTAGAGGGTTGGTTTGGGTATAATGGAGAAAGAGTAGATGATCCCAGAAAGTAGAAGGAGGGTGAGATTCTTCAGTCTTCTTCAAATATGACTCTCTACTAACCCTGCCTTTATTCCCCTGTAATAACTGATTAATGGGTGAACCTTTTCTCTTGGGGAAAGAGAGAAAAATCAGCTCTCTCCCCCTTCTCTATGACAAGGAAGTCAATTTAAGATAACTGACACTTTATTCTAACAAATGTGATGGCTAGGGGTAAGATAAACAAGATGTCTACAGGTTGGAGTTTATAGGAAAGAGGGTAAGGAAAGTCCCTGTTGTCTAAAAATCTCTTTCTCCCTCCTCCCAAAGTTGAAAGACTCAGGCTTGTCAGCCTGGTCTCTAAGAGGCTCAGGGTCTGGTGACCCCTGGTCTTAGCATAGCAGAGCCAATGTCCAGACTCAGGGTATCACAGGAGCTGTGTGAGATCTTCTGATGCTGTTCTTCTCAGGTTTTTGCCACAACTCTTGGCATCTTGGGGGGTGGGGGGGGGTGGATGGTGATTAGGATCAATGAGGGATTTGTATGGCTCAGGAGAGAAATCTCTGATCTGATCAACCTGTCACCCTTGGGTTTCTCGAGCAAGAAAGATTAACTGTCTCCCCCTGGAATCTCTTCTTCCCTCAAGATTCCAAACCTCCTTCACCAACCCCCACTGTGACTGCAAACCTAGGCATGTCCTCCAGGCTCTGTCCCTCAAAGTCTCTGGATCATTTCTCTATCACATTTCTTATGGTATAGTAGCATTCCATCACAATCATATGCCACACTTGTTCAGTCATTCCTCAACTGATGGGCATCCCTTTGATTTCCAGTTCTTTGCCAGTCACAAACAATTCCTTTTTTCTTTTTTAAATTAAAATTTATTTTTTCAGTTTTTTTCATTTTAATAAATTTCCACATAAGTTCTCTGAAGTTATATGATACATACTGTCTCCCTCCTTTCTTCCCTCCCTCCCCATTCCTGGAGTGGGCAAGCAATTCAATATGGATTATACATGTATTATCACACAAAGCTTATTTCCTTATTATTCATTTTTGTAAGTGAATAATCTTATAACAGTCATGAACATTTTTTAAAAAGCCTTTTTTTCTTTAATAGATAACCCAAGGAAGGAACCCCATTACTAAAATCATACCCCTTACATATACATCTCTATCTCAAAGGCAGTAGGATTATGTATACATATACATATATATATGAATATGTGCACATATATATTAGTATGGAAATGAAGTAAGAAAAAATTATTTCAATAATAATAAGTAATTATAAGAAAGGGCATAGATACTCAGGAGACTTGAACAACTATAGAGCTAGAGGGGAGTCTAGAAAACTTCTAAACCAAAAACAGCAGCAAAAACAAGAGCTAGCAAAGAGAAACACATGTAATGGAGGAGATTGCCAGTGGGGCTCCAGTCCAAACCCTCCTGTGAGTTTGGTGAGCTTGCTTCTGGAACTGTATGATGACATGCAATGGAGGGACCTTTTCCTCAATTCAGAGCAAAGCCAGATGTTCTGTGACTGTTTCTGGTCTGTTTACTATCTAAAAAGAAGCTGTTGAACCAGTCCTGATTAGGCATACAAAAGGCACCAGCAGAGAAACTCTTGTCTCACTTCCCTGGTGGCAAATGAAAAAGAAGAATTTTAATAAACCTCTGGTTGTGGGAGAGAGGTATTTCTGCTTATCTACCTATGGCCATGAACACATGAAACCTCTGTGTCTTTCTTTGCCTCCTTGAGTTGGGTCTTTCTTGCTCTTGGGTGAATGACCATTGAGTAGACTAGGTTATGATTTTGTGAACTTCAAAATGTTGGAGGAAGCACCAAAGTCCTAAATTGAGAGTCCAACGCAGCTAGAAACTGGCCAATGGCTGCTACAGTTAAACAAGTCAGAAACCAGAGTAAGTCCAAGAAACAACCAGCATGATCCAGACTAGCAGGGCATCTGTCCAGCAGCTGAGATGCCATGTCATGTAAGCAAGTGAACAGCTCATCTAGGAGCTCTCCCACAGCTAGAAAGGAATGTGGTGGGGTGAACATTTAGTAGTGACCATTCTTTTTTTTAAGTGGGAGCCCACTCTCCCCAGGAACTGAAGTGGCTTCTCCAACTTCTCAAAGTTCACAAAGTCAAAGTCTAATCTGCTCTGTCTCAATATTCATTAGCATAAATGCAAAAAAATGCAAAGAGAATTTCCATGTGTTCACAGCCATGTGGCAGCTGAGGATGCAATAGAAAGAACTATCCCTCCCCTCATTAAAGTCTCCCAGCTTGCTGCCAGGGATCTCTTTTGGAGCTATTTGTATATATGGTCATGCCTGGATCAAGAATCAATTAAAAGGATTGTATTCACCACACAGTATGTGGACAGGAGCATAGACTCCAAATTGGGGGCAAAGTCCCTCCAGAAGCAATTGGTCCTACTTTCAGAAGCAGAATCACCAAACTGTCCATTTGGGTTGGCTAGCTACAAACTACCAACCTAAATTGTTCTAAGACCTTCACCCCAAGTGATCAGCCTCCTTTCCTCCTACCCATTACATTTTAAAATCAAATTAGATAAACAAAGACATTCAGTATATGCAAGGGGACCAATTTAGTTCATCAGTTAATATTTTAAATCCTTTTTTCCCCTCTTTTCTCTAAAACACAGGACTATGGAAACTGAAGTCTTTGCAAAATCTGGATCTGTCATCCAATGCCATATCACAGATTGCCCTGACTGATTTTCAAAACTGTCTACAGCTGGAGACACTATATTTACAAAATAACAAGATATCCAAGATTCACCCAGATGCCTTCAAGGATCTCAACAAGCTTCAGGTTCTAAAAATCAGCTTTTGTCATACTTACTATATATATCCATGTGTGTTTTTAATGTAGTCAGTTTTTCAGTCTTCTATTTCAATGTCCTCCTTGTCCCAAGATGCTAACTAATCTTCTAAAAAGGTAAATAAGTGTTTGATCCCATGGAATCAATTTTTCTTACCAAATACTTCTTACCCCCCAAATTTTAGTTTTAGACAAAATGTGATTACTTCCAAAAGTTTTCAGACTTAGAATGGTAGAAGCCCAGCAATATTCAATGCATAATAAATAGTCAGAGGAAAGACACTTTTGTGATTCCTCATGTTTCTGTTGCCAGAGCAACAGCATGGCATATACCAGACTGTCTAATAATCTTCCATTGGTGCTGAGCTTGGTTCCCAAGGTCATGCAGGACAGGAATAACACAAATGCCTGAAAGTGCTGACCAGTACCAAAGCTCCAGTTTAACCACAGTTTCAACCCTCCCAATCCCAGAGCCAGCCTTCACTGGAGCTGGGGACACAGGACAAAAAGACTGAGTTTGTTAGTGTCTGACCTTCCACTTGCCCTGGTGGTAGAGATGTCAAGAACAATGGGAATGATTAAGAGGTGAGAAGGGCAGCTGGGTGGCTCAGTGGAGAGAGAGTCATGCCTAGAGATGGGAGATCTTGGGTCCAATTTGACCTCACACACTTCCTATCTGTTTAACCCTGGGCAAGTCACTTAACCCCCATTGCCTAGCCCTTACACCTCTTCTGCCTTGGAAGCAATATACAATATTAATTCTAAAATGGAAGGTAAGGGATTTGTTTTGTTTTGTTTTGTTTTAAAAAAAGAAAGGAAATGATCCTACTTGCAACAATCCAGAAATCAGCTTCCCCTACACACACACCAAAAAACAAAATAAAACAAACAAACAAAAAACCATTTACTTAGAGCTCTCTGGAGTATACAAACATGAAAGAACCTAGAATTTAAAATTCAGCAGACTGGGAATTAAATCCTAGTATTACCATTTATTATCCATGTAGTCTTAGGCATGCCAATCACTTAAGTTCCCTGGGACACAGTTTCTTCATTTGTAAACCGATCATGCTGCCAACTTCCCAAAATTGTCAAAATAGAATGTAAACCCCTTGAGGGCAGGTACCGATTTGTTTTTGTATTTGTATCTCCAGCACCTGGCATTTAGTAGATACTTACTAAGTGCTTCTTGGTTGATTGACCGAATTATAGATACAGTGAATCTAAAACCCTTTACACTAAGCTGTAGGTACTGGGACTGGAATGGATATAATGGAATGAATGAGTAATTATGACTGGAAAAACAAATCCAATATATATGATAAAGAACTGATCCAGGAAAATGTGGGAGAGAAAAATGGGTATCATATAGGATCAAAAGCTGAATACCCCAATAGTGTACCATTTTTGGTCAAGTTCATAGGATTTCATAAAATCACACATTCAGTGCTGGCAGGGACCTCAGCGTCTGACACCTCTAACCTCTTCCTTTTAGAAGCCAGAAACCCCAGGAGGTTCTATAAAACCTGCCCAAGGTCACACGGATGACAATAGAAAAAGATTTGAACCCAGGTCCTCTCATCCCAGAACCAATATCTTTTCCACTGTAGCATGTGTCATAGTAAGGTTTCCCCTCTATATTCAGGGTTAATCAGACCACCTCAAAATGTTCCATAAAAGATGCTACCCAGAGGCAACCCTAGATCTCAGGTCCATGGCAGCTGTGTTTTCATAATCCCAGAAGCAGCAATAGAAAGCTTTTGAATTAAGGCTTAAAGGCCATGTCAACTTATGTGTCAGTAACAAATATTGGTCAAGATATCAATAAATATAAAAATATTTATACACAGTGTTGGTTACTGGCAATGCAAAGATGAAAAATGAAATGGGAATGAGGGAGAGGGGAAAGCTCAGGTGTGTGTATAAACACACACATCAGATGACAGAAAATGAATAGAAGTTAAACATGGCAGTTTAAGGGATTTGACAAGGGAGCATGATAGAAGAATTGGTATTTGAGTTCAGCTTTGAGGAAAGAATGATTTAAGGAAATAAAGATGCAACATCTCTTCCCTCTGCAGTACTAGAGCAGGCCATTACTTCAGGGACACTATGACAAACTTTTCCAGAGCATCATGAAAGAAAGAGACCCTAGACTTAAGACTGGGAGGGAACTTAGAGGTTATCTGCTCCTTCATTTTTCAGAGAAGGAAACTGAGGCTCACAGAGGGTGAGAAACTTGCCCAAAGTCTCACAGGTAGCAGCAAAGCCAGTTTTACTTGACCCAGGTCCTTTGATACCAATTCCAGCATTCTTTCCACTATGCTATGTTGGCTTTGGAGATGTGCCAGAGTCCTTCCCACTGCCTCTCTCCAAGTAATTGGAGGGTTTTTGTTTTTTCCCTCACTTTATGCTATGACCTAGAACCTTAATACATTTCTGTGTACCTATTCCATATCTGGGTTCCAAAAGGGGATTAGCAGAACATTGTATGCTCAGCAACTTGTTCAGATGAAAATGTTTTACAGTATGAGAGATTTCAAGGCATAAACTAATTGTCAAAAAGTCTATTTGCAGGTCATAATCTCAAATATTGGGATTAGTTGTTTGTCTTGTTTTTCTACAGTTTCAAACTATTTTGTCCTCAGGCCAACCAGCTACCTCTTAGTACTAATCCTGATGAAACCAGTTCCTTTCTGCCTAGCCTCCAAACCCAAACTCCAATTAACCAGACTGAACATATGCCCTCTGCAGCCACCTGAATCCTCAGGTACTGAGCTGTCTACTTTCCTAGATTCAAGGACTAGGATTTCTTTAACCAGCTTCATTTCCCAATTTCCCAAAGCGTTTGCTACCTAGCTCAGAGTCCATGATGGATTTCTTTTTTCGTTTCCTTTCTCTCTCTTTTTTTTTGCTTTGACTAACTTCCACTTTTCTTTTAATGTTTTTAATATTCGGTGCCAAAGACAAATAATTTGGTGAAGTGAATAGTGGCCCTGCCTTAGAGTCATGGCTCAAGTCCTACCTGTAATGGGGATATCCCCAGACATATACAAATTATATGACCCTGGGAAGTGCCCCATGGCAAGTCTCGAAGACTGTCAGTGTTAATAAGTTGCCAAAATGAATTAGTGGAGGAAGTTTCTACACTGGGAGTTACCCATATAAATGGCATCACAGGTACAGAAAAATATCTTCTTTTTTTATACTTCCTTTCTACCCATGGGTAAAGCCATTAAAGAGGCATTTATGCTCCCAAATCAAAATCTTTTATTATTTTTATAGTCAATTTATAATAAGCAAAGAAGGATCATTTTCCCCTTCATCCTCTTAGAGTATGACTGTAAAAATGTCATTTGCTGTAGAATATAATTCGCAAAAGCCTGCTTGTTCCCCTTTAACACTTTCTCCAAGATATCCCTTGATGGGAATATAGATTAGATTCATGTGCAGCAATGGAAAAGTAGGCATAATGGTCAATAATTATTATGTTTTAATCATCTTTTTTTGTAATGATAAGGTTTATTATTTTTCCAAACATTATCTTCTCCTTTTTCATACATCTTAAGAATCATTTCCTTGATGTCCTCAAAAATGTTTTGCTTCCAACAGACCTCAGCTATATGTATTTCAAAAAGTCCAGCTACCCTTTCCCATCTTTGTTTTCTTTAGAACAATTTCTAGAGACAACTAGGTAGCACAGTAGGTAGAGAGCCAGGTGTAGAGTGAAGAGGATCTGCGTTCCAATGTGACCTAAGTTGTGTGACCTGGGCAAGTTATTTAACCCTGATTGCCTAGTCCTTGCTGCTCTTCTGTCTTAGAAGAGATACTAAGACAGAAGGTAAGAGTTTGTTTTTTTTAAAAAAGAACTATTTCTCCTTCCTCATGAAGCAATAGGGATTGTGATGTTAGAGTTCAAAGGTAATAACTTAGTGCCTTTGATGAAAAAGTGTTTGCTATGTAAATCTGTAGAGATATTATCCATTTTTTCTTTGTCTTCCTTTCCATTTTATTCATAAATGCCTTCAGGTTGGATAGCTTTAGTTGGGCCCCTCAGCAAGATTTTTGTAAACTTGCTTTCCCTCTCCTGATTCTCACTATTTTTAGCAGTGATATGACCTAAAATCTTCCACCATTCTTCTTTATCATATAATAAATTTATAGTTTAAGTCAGTGTTAACCTTGGCTGTAATGTTTTCCTTCTAAGAGCAATCTTACTAGAAGCAGTCCAAGAGTCAGAATCCAAGCTGAGGTCCTAAGCTGGAGCTCCTCTAAAGTCAAGTCCAAAGAAGAAAGTGAGTTTGGACAGGAAGTTCAGGGTGTTTATAGTGCTTTTCCCACATCACTTCCTGTCCATTCCTCCACTTTATGGGGACCAATTGCAGTCTTTAAATTTGCTTAGCACTGCCCAGGGGGACAGTCAGTCACTTCTGAGTTGTCACCCACTTTTGCAAGTGACTTTCGTGCCTCTCCTATTTAGGTGTTAAGTAGGGCTGTCTTTACTTTGGGAGGTGTAAACTCCTGTAGTGAGTAGTTTGTGGACTTCCCTTACTTTAGGGTTAAGTAGGAGTGCATTCACCTCTGTTGTAGACAAAAGTAGACAAAGGGAAAGTTAATCCTATCTTCAGAGATTATGCGTGTGTGAACACACACATATTTTGGTCCAAACCTATGATTTTATTGGCATATTGAACTCTCAGGGAGGAAATTAACTCTATTCATGCACATGAGCCATTGTTTGGCAGCTTATGCTCTTAAAGGAGTTCCCTAATAATAATAGCTCACTTTATCTAGCACTTTAAGGTTTGCCAAGTGCTTACATCAATCAACAAGGATTTATTAAGCATCTTCTATGTGCCAGGCACTATATAAGCTCCTGTCCTTGAGAAGCTTAAATTCTAGAATTTATGTATATATATCAGCAACCATAAAATATATAAGGCACAAAATACAAAGTGATTAGGGAGAGAACTGGCTATTTTGAGGATAAGGAAAGGCTTTATGCAGACAGTGATACTTGAGTTTTGAGGGGAAAAAAGAAATTCTAATCATTCCATTGACAGGCGTTTATTAGCCACTTACGATGTACAGCATAGAGTAATAGATGGGTAGAAAGGGGCCAGCTTTCAATTCCAATCAGAGGAGTTGATATGTGATTCTAGGGGTCATAAGAAGCTACCAGAGCTCATAGAATGTGAAAATGAAATTGTCATACCCATTCTTTATGAAAATCACTTTGTCAGCTGAATGGAGAATGGTTAGAAGGAGGAAAAGACTTGATGCTGGGAGACCATTTAGGCAGTGAGACAAGGAACTATGAGGACAGGATACTGTCAGATATGGTCAATGGATCTGACATTTTTGCTTAATTGTTCTTCTACCTCACAAAAGAAAATTAGATAGAGGGAGAGGCTAAAATGATTATGATGGAAAGGCATCAATAAATGTATATTTTAGAACAGATGATAGCATACGAGACTCTCAGAGCAGGAAGAGACCTTAGAATTCTTATCGATCATTCAACAGCCATTTCCAGGCCAAGTTCCTTCACACAACCTGGCTCTCTCCTTCCTTTCCAGACTTCTTATGAATTACTCCCTGCCATGTACTCTGTGATTCAGAGACACCAGACTCCTTGCTATTCCCCCCATTAGAGGCTTCATCTCTAGACTCTGGGTATTTTCACTGGCTATTTTCTCATCTCTTTCCTATATCTACCTGTTGGCTTTCCTTGTTCCCTTTAAGTCCTAGCTAAAATCCCACCCTCTATCTCCCTAATATCATTCGTTTTAGCACCTTTCCTCAGTCATTATCTCTCTTTTGTCTTGAATGTATCTTGTTTGTTCATGGGTGTGTATATGTTATCTCCACCATTAAACTGGGAATCCCTTGAGGACAAGGACTATCTTTTGTCTTTCTTTGTATCCTCCACACTCAGTGAAGCACCCGGCTTTTGGTAGGTGCTTATTTTGTGCTTATTCACCTGGCCAACTGGCTCAGGGGTCTTCACTTCCATTTGAAGTACCTTTTAATTCATTGACAACTGCTTCTTTCATCTTACATCCTTTCAAATTTATTAACAAAGTTTTTATTGAAAAAACATTTCCAAGGCACAAAAATGCAACTTATATCTACCTGAATGACTTATAACACATAAAGGTTCATAAAGGTACAGTATTCATTATTGTCTTTATTTTTTAGAAATAAATGTCATTCACCAACTATTCCCTCCTTTTCTCTCTTTTCAAGCAGATTGTGAACCTTAGCACCAATGCTATGACGACCATCCTACCAATGATGTTCATTGCCTTAACTCTGCCACATTTGGATGCTGACCTATCAAACAACCAATGGCAATGTGACTGTAACATGTTGGTCTTCCAAAATTTCATTTCTGAATCCTGGAAGAAAAAGTGGAATACCATTTGCAATGAGTCCATCAGTACACCTGGAGTATCTTTTCTCTCTCTACAATGGCTCCATTTGAATTGTAAAATGCAAATGAAAGATCTGATCTCTTTTAAAAAAGTTACAGTCCCTGTTGGAACAACAGCCCAGCTAGACTGCAACTTTGATCAACCTTGGGGTAGGTCCCAGAATAATCATGAATATCTGTCTGCTTCCTCCAATTCATTCAGGATTGGCTGTAGGATGGGTAAAAACACCTTGTTCAAGCAGGCAGAGTCTTTTTAAATGGAGAAGCCATAAAGGAAGTGTCAAAAGTCATTTTGCAATGCACATTCATTCAGCAATCATTCCATAAGGACCCATGATGAGTTATACTTCCTTGCAAGGTTTGGGGGTTTATGCTTAAGAGGCATTATGCCACAGTGAAGAGGGGAATGACTTTGGAGTCAGAAGAACCTGAATTCAGTTGTTCATCTGTTGTGTCACTTACCTTAGCAGTGGCCCAGGTAGCCCTCTAAGATGGTGTTCCAATTGAGTAGCTCCTATGACAAAGCAAGTTTCCCTGAAGTCCCCACAGTGGTAAAATAATAAGACCAACCCATTTTTAATGCATAATATTCTTTCCCAGGTGTTGGGGGAGTTGCAAAGCTAAATCATATAGCCCAAGCACTTAGGAATATTATTCAGTTAGAGGGAATATAGAATGTAGACACAGATTAATATTATATCAATTGGAATATTACAAATGTATAGAAAGGAGGCAGTAAGGTGGCTTAGTGGATAGAGAGGCAGGCCTGGAGATAGGAGGTCCTGGGTTTAAATCTAACCTCAGATATTTCCTAGTTGTGTATCGCTGGGCAAGTCATTTAACCCCAGTTGCCTAGCCCTTCCAACTCTTCTCCCTTGGAACCAACACTTAATATTGATTCTAAGAAAGAAGGTAAGGATTGTTTTTTTTTTTCAAATATAAACAAACAAACAAATAAATAAATAGGAGTAGTTGAAGTATTGGGGTAAAGAGGGATGTTGTTGAGGAGGATGTTGTGGTATAATACTTTGTTTGGTGTTCACAAAGTATCTTTCAGCTTCTCTCCTTCAAGGAAAACCAAGAGTGACTTCTCTTCTCTGGGCCAGTATATATCTGTTTGGAGACTGAATGTTTATATAAAAAAATCTATTTATTTATAACATATAACAATATAGAAGGAAAGGATTTGTAAAAAGGATGCCCTAAACTAAAGGAACTTATTCTCCACCCACTCTTTTACGTTTGCCTTATGGCATAGCCTTCTGTGTCTTCAAACTACTCGGAACTGCCTAACACTTACTAAAAACCCATAAACACACTATCTTACCAAACTAATATCTTAATCCTTATTAACAGTGACTTAATTATTAAAGCTTTCTCCAAGTAAATAGAGTCAGTTAGCCCAAAATCTCAATGGCTAATTGCCCAGAGGGTAGCTCTGAGGTGGCTCCCAAAGTTCAGACAAAACAGACCTTCTGTCTTTCTCCTCTGAAACAGCTCTCCAACACAACAGATTTGACAGCTTCTTCTCCATGATGATTTCTCACAGTCAGGAAAGCAGAAACTTTTAAGATGGGTTTGATTTCTGTCTCTCCTTTGATCTGATCTGAAAGTCTGAAATGAGTCTGTCTGCACCAGAAGTCAGAGAGAGACTCAGAGCTTAATAACCAACTGTCAGAACTTGATCTGCTTCTTTCCTTCCAAGTTCTCAGCTCATGCTCAGAACTCTGTCTTGCCTGCAAACCCAGAGGCACTCTCCTAAAGTTCCCTATCTTATCAATATTTAATCAATATATTTCTTATTCCATTCCTACATAGTACAGTCTGCTAAGAAATCAGATGAGAGAAAAACGTCTTTGTGGGAAAAGAAAATAACAAGATAGTTTGATTTCACTTCCCAGTATCATTAACCAAAGAGCCCATTATTTTAAAATGTTTATTGTGATGTTTGATTTGGTTCAAATCAACAAACTTGTTAGGCACCAGAGCTTATTATGAAGATGAAAAATTATCTAGTCCTTGCTTTCAAGGACATTGTTTTCTGAGAGAATGGGACAAGAGAGAGGTACATATAATTAAGGGAGATAAATGTAAGTATAAAGCAAGGCAGAGTGTGAGGGGCAAAGGAGAGGTCCAGAAAAATGGACTCTGGGGAAATGGAGGAAAGGGAGGAAGCTCTCATCTGAGCAGATAAAAGGGAAGGTTTCATGGAGAAACTGGCACCTGAGCCAAGCCATGGAGTAAAGGAAATCTTGAAAAGTACATCTTTTGATGAAGAACTGGATTCTTTTGTTCATGCATTTGTTACTTCTTTTGCTAATGAGTACAGGCAAGTGAAGTACTGTTCACTGGGAAATTCAATGTTAAAATTAAAAACTACTGGTGGAAAATGAAAAAGAAGTCAGACTTTACTCCAAGGACTGCCTTTTGCACCATCCAGATGTTTTGTAACATCAAGTAACTTTAGGAGAGAACGAGATAGAAGTGTGCCAACCACTAGACCAGGATCAATCGATCAATGAGTTTTTATTTAAGTAACTGCTATATGCCAGGCACATCCCCTAGATGCAATGGATACAAGTACAAAGAATGAAACAATCCCTTAACTTAAAGTGAGTTTACATTCAAATGGGGGAGACAAGTACATATGATAATATATGCAGCATAAAAAGAAAGTTAATAAATACACATACAAAAAGGAGTTAAATGTAAGAGGTAGTTTGGGAAGGAAAGCCCTAGCAATAGGGTATGTAGAATTTGTAGAGTTGTATTGCCTCACTTTGAGCAGAGTGTAGGAGAGCCATGATAAAGATAAAGACATGACTGATAAAAGGGGACTGGTGTCTAAGAATCTAGTCTGGGTACAAGAGAGGGACTTACAAAGTCTCCAAGAGTAAACACCATCACCTTGGGGCATAAACACCAATTGAAGTACAATTCCTATTCTGACTCCCTAACTGATCAAGGTGAATGGATGCCCTAGTCCCAGCCTGGCTCCAGAGACTTTTTGGAAGGTTTTCCCATTCCACTGTCCTGGAGTGTATTGATCCTCTGCCCCAGATCACTATAACAACCCTGAGATTGCTGGGGCAGAACTTCCCAGGACAAGACTCCCCTTCTCATTTACAGTGCCCCCCAAATCCCAGGACCAAAGTCTAACCCTGAACAGAACTCTGAGACAAGCACTCCCATAGTATTCCTCACCACCCCCCGCAAGGGATGAGGATGATGATAATGCTCACTCCAAATGGGTGCCATCATCTCCTTCTCCATAACATACACAACCCCTGGTGCTTTGCACACCTAGAGAACAGAGCCTAGGACTAAATTAGAAAGCATGAATAGATCACTTTCAAAAGTAATTTAGAATAAAGTTCTATTTCAATATCTGTCTCATTCTTCCTTATTTTTATTTTCCTTCCTTTTTAGGAGAAAATGAAACATACTGGTGGACCCCTTACAACAGAATTTCTGAGAATACACAGATTCCTCACATTAGTTTAAATCAAATGAAAAAATTAGTGATAAACAAAGCAGAGAAACCTCTAGAAGGATTGTATGTTTGCTTTTCAACTTCTGGAAGGAAGAAACACATCATGTATGAGATTTCTGTGAAGCAGGAACATTCCCTGAGATGGGTAAGAAAGGCCAGGGAGATTCTTTCTTCCACCAGGGAAGCAACAACATCCCAAGACCTCACTTTGGCAGTCTGTCTGTCTGTGATCATTACTTTCTGCTGTGCTTTTTGCCTTGGTGCTTTCTCAAGACCTTACATCGATCGGCTATGGCAGCAGAGGTGCCAGACTAAAAGCTCCGTTTCAGAAAATGCATATTCTAATGAAGGGTTCTATGATGATGTAGGGATTATGGGAAACCCCAAACCATTATCTGAGAGTCAGCATCAAGATTCATCTAGTATCTATGAAGATACAGAAGCTCCAGATCTATACACATCTGTCACTGATGATGGGAACCCCAGAGCAAGCAGAAGGGGGAGAGACTGTGAGCAGAGCAGAGGCAGAGCTACCCTAGAAAATAGGAAGAGGAATGAGAACAGGCTACCAAACCACCATGACGCCCATTCAATTGACTCAGAAGACATGAATGTGATCTATAATGATGTAATTACAGTAAAGAGGGAGCATGTCTATGGAAATGACATTCTCAGAGAATTAGCAAGGGGTGGTTCTTTCCATGAGGATCCAATGAGAACGTCTTCTGTGGACAAAATCTTACAAAAAGATCCTGGCTCATTCCAAAGCCATTCTTCTGAGTTAGATGGATCACTCTCAAGGGAAAGGATATTTCCTCTCCCTCAAGTTCCAATGCACCCAAAAGCACAGAACTTTGAGGAGACTGGAGAAATAGATGGAGCTGCACATATACCATCAAAAATTATAGGAGCTCAAAAGGGGTTTCCTAAGGAAATGCAACTGAATTCTCATTGGCATCCACAGACCATACCACAGTATAGGGTGGATGAGAATAGGACCATACTCAGTGATAATCCAAGAGATTCTTATCTCTCCAGTCCATTTCCCAGTTGGGAAAATGATTCTTATGTAGATCATTCTAACCATGATCCAACACCAACTTTCTCTTCCGATCATCAAAAGCAGGAGTCAAACCCAGAAAATATCAACAGTGATGATGTAGTCACAGATAACAGCTTTGACTCAGATGAAGGATCATTATTTACTTTCAGCTCCTCTAGTTCAGAGGATGACTGGAACAGTACTCAAGAACAGCCACATGATGAGAGAGATCATGAAGCCACATGGCCATCAATAGAGGAAGACTGTGTAAGTAAGGATTCATCTGATAGAATGGGCAATACCCAATCAGAAAGTCCTGGGGACAATGCTAGCATTCAGAAGACTTTGGAGAAAGGTGAGAATGAGAAAAAAGAACATTCTGAAAACATCATTTCCAATCCAGATATTAATTTGTTGGAGACAGACCAACCAACCTATCAGATTAGTGGTAACAGTAAAACTAGGACACAAGAATCCCCACCCAACTCACTGGCCAGCAGTCCTGTAAGTGTTGAAATTCCTGGCATGTTCATATATGATCATGTTTTGACTCTTAGTCCTGAGCCATCAGAATGGCATCATTCATGGGAAAAACAGGAACAAGTCTCCATTGGGAGTTCTTCACCCCAGCAAACCTCATTCATGTGCCCTGAAGACCCATCAGATAGTGAGAGCAATGATGCACAGATTTATAAATATTCCTATATGCAGATATCAGACACTGTTAAAAAGGAAATTCTACCTGAGATTAATCCAGAGGAAAAACTGAAAAATTCATGACAGAGTTTTGAAGGTAAAGACATGGAATTAAATGTAATTGACTCTATTGACCTGAAAAAGGATCTTCTATTTCTCTCTCTTGACTCTGGTTCCAAATGGATTACAAACCAAGCACAATCACTATAGTCTAATGTCTCTAGTGATGAACATTCTTTTCAGTCTGAAAGAGATGAGAAATATTTTGAAGTCTGTACCAAGAAACAGCCACCATTACTACATTAAAAGCTTTCTAATCAAGATGAGACCAATTTGCTAAGAATACGAGTGATAATAATTGGGACCAATATTCAGAAGAAGATATGTTGGAATTGGAAAAAAACCCTCCTAATTTTGATACAAATGAACCACAGCTTGAGAATTTTACAGATTTTTCAGTTGGTAGCACCTATTCCTATGAAAACCAACTCTATGGTGATAAAAATAGGGATATCCAAGTTGATAATAAAAGAGAAGGAAATTAACATTTTAAAAAGTATATTGTGGAGTATTTAAATGAAAAGACTTAAAATATTTCAAGGGATTTACCATGTACCAAAAACTGATGCAACCTCAAGGAAATCGGTGAAGAAGTTATGAAAAATGAGAATGTTAAGAAGAATTCCAAATATAAGTGACATAGTTATAAATATTTAGTCAATTAAGAATAAAGACTTTTCATGAAATAAAAATACTATTTTCTCTGGTAGTATCAGGCAGATTAGAAACATACAGTTGAAAACACATATGGTAATTCAGAATATGCAACAGAAAGAGCACTATCACATAAGAGCTTTAAGTTCAACTCTTTCTTCTTAATACTTACTACATTTGTGACCTTGGGCAAGTCATTTAACCTCCCCAATTTGTTAGTTCCTTTCCCTCTTGATTTGAATCATAGCAATATGGTGAAAAAGATGATCGAATGAGACAATTTATATAAATTATTTTAAAACCTTAAAGTGCTATATAAATACTAACCATTGTTGTTGTTATCATTATTATTATTATTATTATTATTATTATTATTATTATTATTATTATTATTAAACTACTTATTTACTTGTCAGTGTCCCTCCCATAGCCTATCTCATATGCTTCTTCAGGGCCAGGACACTCTTTGTCTTTTGTTCTTTGTTTGTTGTTGTTGGGGTTTTTTTGTTTGTTTTTTTTTCATAAAAAATTGCATTTAGTTAATTAATTTAGAATATGTTTCCATGGTTGCATGATTCATGTTCTTTTTCTACCCTCCTCCCACCCCCCTCCAACGAGCAATTCCACTGGACTTTATATGTGTCATTGATCAAGACCTAGCTCCATATTATTTTTTTTTTAAACCCTTACCTTCCGTCTTGGAGTCAATACTGTGTATTGGCTCCAAGGCAGAAGAGTGGTAAGGGCTAGGCAATGGGGGTCAAGTGACTTGCCCAGGGTCACACAGCTAGGAAGTGGCTGAGGCCAGATTTGAACCTAGGACCTCCCGTCTCTAGGGCTGGTTCTCAATCCACTGAGCTACCCAGCTGCCCCCTTAGCTCCATATTATTAATATTTGCATTAGGGAGATCATTTAGAGTCTATATCTACAATCATATCCCTATCGACCCATGTGATCAAACAGTTGTTTTTCTTCTGTTTCTACTCCCACAGTTCTTTCTCTGGATATAAATAGCATTCATTCTCATAAATCCTTCAGAATTGTCCTGGATCATTGCATTGCTGTTAGTAGAGAAGTCTATTATATTCTACTGTGCCACAGTATCTGTCTCTGTGTATAATGTTCTCCTGGTTCTGCTCCTTTCACTCTGCATCAATTCCTGGAGGTCATTCCAGTTCACGTGGAATTCATCCAATTCATTATTCCTTTGAACACAATAGTACTCCATCATCAACAGATACTACAATTTGTTCAGCCATTCCCCAATCCCCTTATTTTCCAGTTTTGTTTTATTTTTTACCACCACAGAGTGTGGCTATAAATATTTTTGTACACGTCTTTTTACTTATTATCTCTTTAGGGTATAAACCCAGCAGTGGTGTGGTTGGGTCAAAGGGCAGACAGTCTGTTATAAAGCCTTTTGGGAATAGTTCCAAATTGCCTTCCAGAATAGTTGGATCAATTCACAACTCCACCAGCAATGCATTAATGTCCCAACTTTGCCACATCACATCCCCTCCAGCATTTATTACTTTCCTTTGCTATCATGTTAGCCAATCTTCTAGGTGTGAGGTGGTACCTCAGAGTTGTTTCGATTTGCATTTCTCTAATTATAAGAGATTTAGAACACTTTTTCACATGCTTATTGATAGTTTTGATTTCTTTATCTGAAAATTTCCTATTCATGTGCCTTGCCCATTTATCAATTGGGGAATGGCTTGATTTTTTGTACAATTGATTTAGCTCTTTGTAAATTTGAGTAATTAGACCTTTGTCATAGGTTTTGTTATGAAGATTGTTTCCCAGTTTGTTATTTCCCTTCTGATTTTGGTTACATTGGTTTTGTTTGTATAAAACATTTTAATTTGATATAATCAAAATTATTTATTTTACATTTTGTAATATTTTCTTTTTATCCCCATTTTAATTAGTTTATTTAGTCAATTTAGAACATTATTCCTTGGTTACAATAATCACATTATTCCCCTCCCTCCCCTCCACCCACCCTTCCTGCAGCTAACACACAATTTCATTGGGTATTACATGTGTCCTTGATCAGAACGTATTTCCATGTTGTTGTTTACACTAGGATGTTCATTTAGAGTCTACATCTTCAACCACATCCCTTCAACCCATGTATTCAAGCAGTTGTTTTTCTTCTGTGTTTTTACTCCCACAGTGTTTCCTCTGAATGTGGGTAGTGGTTTTTCTCGTAGCTTCCTCCAGGTTGTTCAGGGTTATTGCATTGCCACTAATGGAGAAGTCCATTACATTCGATTGTACCACAGTGTATCAGTCTCTGTGTACAATGTTTTCCTGGTTCTGCTCCTCTCACTCTGCATCAATTCCTGGAGGTTGTTCCAGTCTCCATGGAATTCCTCTACTTTATTATTCCTTTGAGCACAATAGTATTCCATAACCAACATATACCACAATTTGTTCAGACATTCCCCAATTGAAGGGCATCCCCTCATTTCCAATTTTTTGCCACCACAAAGAGCTCAGCTATCCATATTTTTGTACATGTATTTTTCCTTATTATCTCTTTGGGTACAAACCCAGCAGTGCTATGGCTGGGTAAAAGGGCAGACAGTCCTTTATCACCCTTTGGGCATAGTTCCAAATTGCCCTTCAGAATGGTTGGATCAATTCACAACTCCACCAGCAATGAATTAATGTCCGGACTTTGCCACATCCCCTCCAGCATTCATTACTTTCCTTTGCTGTCATGTTAGCCAATCTGCTAGGTGTGAAGTGATACCTCAGAGTTGTTTTGATTTGCATTTCTCTGATTATAAGAGATTTAGAACACTTTTTCATGTACTTATTCATAGTTTTGATTTCTTTAACTGAAAATTGCCTATTCATGTCCCTTGCCCATTTATCAATTGGAGAATGGTTTGATTTTTTGTACAATTGGTTTAGCTCTTTATCAGACAGCATATAGTAGGGTTTTGGATTCTAATCCACTCTACTATTTGCTTGCATTTTATGGGTGAGTTCATTCCATTCACATTCAGAGTTATGATTACTAGCTGTGTATTTTGTAATATTTTCTAACTCTTGCTTGTTCTTAAAATCTTTTCTTTCCCATAGATCTGACAGGTATACTATTCTATGTTCACCTAATTTACTTATAGTTTACTTCTTTATATTCAAGTCATTCACCCATCATGAATTTATATTGGTGTAGGGTATGTTGTAAGTAAAAATTAAATGTGTGTGAGTTTTCAGACTGACAGCAAAAGGGCAGAGTTCTGTAATTCTGGACAGAGCAGCTGCCGTTGAGGAGAGACAGTTAAACCTAAGAATGTGGCATTTTTCCCTCTGGGTGGACCTGAGGAGAATTAGCTTTTCCCTGTGGATTTGACTGCTTGTTCATCACATCTTATTACTATTTGGATTATTCTGTACCTGTTGGCCTTTTGACACCTACTGAGTTCCTGTACTGTGACAACTAACAGCTGATCATGAGACCTTTGTTGGGCCATGTCAGACTTGCACACAGATCTTTTACCTTTAGATTATCCAAGGGGGTGGGAGGTGGGTAGAATTAGCTTAGTTAAGTTTAGTAATTTTTAGTTTATATAGTGACTATAGGAAATGGAGTAGGGAACCACTCAGAAGCAATTTCTGGGGAGAGATCTGTAGATCTGGGGAGGTATAGATATTTATAATAGAATAAGTTATAACCAAATCCCTTCCAAACTATCCTTTTTGTATTAAACACCTATAATTTATAACTTGGGGTTCAGTGTGTGTGTGTGTGTGTGTGTGTAATCTCAGGGTCTGGCTCTGGATTTGTATAGCCTTCCCAAACCAGGTTACTGGCCTAAAGTAAGATCCAAATCTATTGCCGAAATCCAGCAATTATATCACATGTGAGATGTTGATCTAAACCTAATCTCTCTTATACTGTTTTTCCAATTTTCCCAGCAGTTTTTGTGAAATAGTGGATTTTTGCCCCCAAAGCTGGGCTCTTTGGGTTCATCATACACTCTCTTGCTGAGGTCATTTACCCCAAGTCTATTCCACTGATCCTCTCTTCTGTCTCTTAACCAGTACCATTTTGTTTTGATGATCACTGTTTTATAGTACAGTTTAAGACCTGGTACTGGTAGGCCACACTCCTTCAGTTTTTTTTTCATTATTTCCCTTTATATTCTTGATATTTTTTTCTTCCTAATGAACTTTCTTAAATTTTTTTTCTAATTCAGTTTCTTGGTAGTTTGATAGGTATGGCACTAAATAAGTAAATTAATTTTAGTAGGATTTTTATTAGGTTAGCTTGTCCTACCCATGAGCAGTTGATATTTTCCCAATTGTTTAGATCTAATTATAATTGTGTGGAAAGTGTTTTGTAGTTGTGTTCATATAATTCCTATGTTTGTCTTGGCAGATAGATTCCTAAGTATTTTATATTATATAGGGTGATTTTAAGTGGAATTTTTCTTTCTAACTCTTGCTGCTAGGATGTGTTGGAAATATATAGAAATGCTGATGATTTATGTGGGTTTATTTTGTATCCTGCAACCTTGATAAAGTTGTTGATTATTTCCACTAGCTTTTTTGGTTGATTCTCTAAAATTCTTTAAGTAGACCATCATATCATCTGTAAAGAGTGATAACTTGGTCTTCTCATTGCTTATTTTAATACCTTCAATTTATTTTTTCCCTCTAATTGTTATTGCTAGTTTTTCTAGTACGATGTTAAATAATAGAGGTGATAATGGGCATCCTTGTTTCACTCCTGATCTTATTGGGAAGGCTTCTAATTTATCCCCATTTGCAGATGATGCTTGCTGATGGTTTTAAATATATGCTGTTTATTAATTTTAGAAAAGGCCCTTCTATTCCTATATTTTCTAGTGTTTTCAATAGGAATGAATGTTGTATTTTGTCAAAGGCTTTTTCTGCATATACTGAGATAATCATGTGATTTTTGTTGGTTTGCTTGTTGATATGGTCAATTATATTAATGATTTTCCTAATATTGAACCATCCTTTCATTCCTGATATAAATCCCATCTGATTATAGTGAATAACCCTCATGATCACTTGCTGGAGTCTATTTGCTAGTGTTCTATTTAAGATTTTTGCATCTATGTTCATTAAGGAGATTAGTCTGTAGTTTTCTTTATTTTTAATCTGTCTAGCTATGGAATCAGTACCATATTTGTGTCATAAAAGGAATTTGGTAGAACCCCTTCTTTGCTTATTCTGTCAAATAATTTGTATAGCATTGTGATAAGTTGTTTTTTTAATGTTTGATAGAATTCACTTGTGAATACATCTGGACCTGGGGATTTTTTCTTAGGGAGTTCTTTGATGGCTTGTTCAATTTCTATTTCTGATGTGGGATTATTTAAGTATTATCTGTCCTCTTCTGTTAATCAGGGCAGTTTATATTTTTGTAAATAATTATCCATATCACCTAGATTGCCATATTTGTTGCCATATAATTGGGCAAAATGGTTCTTAATAATTACTTTAATTTCCTCTTCATTAGACGTGCGGTCTCCCTTTTCATCTTTGATACTGTTAATTTGGTTTTCTTCTTTCCTTTTTATTATTAGATTAACCAGTACTTCATTTTATTTGTTTTTTCAAAGTAGCAGCTTATAGCCTTGCTTATTAATTCAATAACTCTTTCACTTTCAATTTTATTAATTTCTCCTTTAATTTTTAGTATTTCTAATTTAGTTTTTATCTGAGGATTTTTAATTTGTTCTCTTTCTAGTCTTTTAATTTAAATGCCCAATTCATTGACCTCTGTCCTCCCTAATTTGTTAATATATGCACTCAAGGATATAAGTACCACTTTGGCTGTATCCCATAGATTTTGATATGATGTCTCAGCATTGTCATTCTCTTCAATGAAATTATTAATTGTTTCTATTGTTTGTTCTTTAACTAACCAATTTTGGAAAATCATTATTTAATTTCCAATTAATTTTTGGTTTGCCTCTATATGTACCCTTGCTAATTATTATTTTTATTGCATTATGATCTGAAAAGGTTGCATTTATTATTTCTGCTTTTTTGCATTTGTTTGCCATGTTTTTATGACCCAGTACATGGACAATCTTTGTGAATGTACCTTGTGCTAAAAAAAAGGTGTATTCCTTTTTATCCCTATTTATTTTTCTCTATATGTCTATTAACTCCAATTGTTCTAAGTTTCATTCACATCTCTTACCTCTTTCTTATTTATTTTTTGGTTTGATTTATCTAGATCTGATAGAGGCAGGTTCAAGTCTCCCACTAGTATAGTTTTACTATTTATTTCCTCCTTAAGCTCCAATAGTTTCTCCTTTAAAAATTTGGGTGCTATACCACTTGGTGCATACATGTTGAGTACTGATATTTCCTCATTGTCTATAATGCCGTTTATCAGGATGTAATTACCTTCCCTATTTCTTTTAATCATATCTATTTTTACTTTGGCTTTTTCAGATATCATTATTGCAACTCCAGCATTCTTTTTCTCAGTTGATGCCCAATAGATTTTGCTCCAGTCTTTTACCTTTACCCTGTGTGTGTCTACCTGCCTCATTTGTTTCTTATAGACAACACATGGTGGGATTTTGGTTTCTAATTCACTCTGCTATTTGCTTCTGTTTTATGGGTGAGTTTATCCCATTCACATTCAGAATTATGATTATCACCTGTGTATTCCCCATTATTTTGCTTTCCTCTCCTAGTCCTGCCCTTTCTTCTTTCACTATTTCCTTCTACACCAGCATTTTGCTTTTAATCAGTTCCCCTAATCCCCACCCTTGTTTTACTTCCCTTTCCATTCCTCCCTTCTTATTCCCCTCTCATTTTTCTTTTGGGTCTATTAAATCCCCCCCCTTCTTTTCCTCCCTTTTTGTGCTCCCCACCCTTTGGTTTTTCCCTCTCAACTTTCCTGTAGTGTAAGAAAGATTTTGATACCCCAGTGGATCTAGATGCTCTTCCCTCTCAGAATCGATTCCACTGAGAGTAAGCTTTAAATATTACCTATTAGCATTCTCTTCCTCTTCTTCTTATAATAGTATTCTTCCCCTTCCCTTACCATGCTCCTATTTATGTGCTATAGATTATCCTATTTTTCTTATTCCTTTGAGTTTCTCTTCGCGCCATCTTCTATTCTCCCCCCATTTCTTTTTTTACATATCATCTTGAACCACTTAATACCCCAACCTCTACCTGTGAATAATTCTTCTAACTACTATAATAGTGAATACAATTTTTGAGGGTTACAGATAACATTTTTTCCATATGGAAATATAAACAATTTGACCTTGTTTAAGTCCTTATAAAAAGGGGGAAATTTTCCCCTCTCTTTCTCATTTACTTTTTCATGTTTCTCTTGATTTTTGTATTTGGACATCAAATTTTCCATTTAGTTCTGGACTTTTCTTTACAAATACTTAGAAATATTCTATTTTGTTAAATGCCCACACTTTCCCCTGGAAGTATATAGTCAATTTTAATGGGTAGGTGATTCTTGATTATAGACTCAATTCTCTTGCCTTTCTGAATATCATATTCCAAGCCTTCTGTTCCTTTAGTATGGAGACTTCCAGATCCTTTGTAATCCTGATTGGTCCTTCCTGATGTTTGAATTGTCTCTTTCTGGCTTCTGGTAATATTTTTCTCCTTAGTTTGAAAGCTCTTGAATTTGGCAATTACATTACTGGGCATTGTTTTTTAAGGGTTTAATGTAGAGGGTGATCTATGGATTCTTTCAGTGTCTATTTTGACCTCTTGCTGAGGAACATCAGGGCAGATTTCTTGTAGAATGATGTCAAGATTTTTGTTTGTTTCTAGGTTTTCAGGTAGACCTATAATTCTCAAGTTGTCTCTTCTAGACTAATTTTCCTGGTTAATCATCTTCTCAGTGAGATATTTCATGTTTCCTTCTATTTTGTCATTCTTTTGACTTTGCTTTATTAATTCCTGCTGTCTTGTGAGATCATTAGCTTCTACTTGTCCAATTCTGGCCTTTAAATACTGTTTTTCATCTATGATCTTTTGATTTCCCTTTTTTGTTTGGTCTATCCTATTTTTCATGGCTTCCAGCTATTTAATTCTGGTCTCTAATTTGCTCATAATTTCATTTGATTTCTGGACTTCTTTTTCCAAGTGGGCATTTCTGTCTTTTAAACTGTTATTTTCTTTTTGAACTATTTCCCACTTTTCTTTCTTTATTTTTGATTTGTCTAGCTATGGAATCAGTACCATATTTGTGTCATAAAAGGAATTTGGTAGAACCCCTTCTTTGCTTATTCTGCCAAATAATTTGTATAGCATTGTGATAAGTTTTTTTTAATGTTTGATAGAATTCACTTGTGAATCCTTTCTAATTTGGTTCATCAGCTCAAATCTGATCTCCTCAAGAGCTTGTGACCAATTTCCATTTTTTAGGAAGATTTGGATGTGTTTACTTGTTTGTCATCTTCTGCTGTCTCCTCTATAGTTTGGAATTTTTCTGCATAAAATTATCTAGGGACAAGATTTTTCTTGGGTTTTTTTGGTAGTTGTGGATTGTAGTTTATGGGTGTTGGTGGCCATTGCTTTGTTCCTTTCCATGGTGTCTGCTGTATGCAGCCCTATCCTGTCTCTGTGCCCAAGCTCCATGTTCCTCAGCCTCCTGGGGTCCCAAGTCTTGCTGCTCTTAGGGGTGAGTCTCTGGTGTCCTCAGCCATATTCCCCCCAACCCCCTGAGAATCTAGAGGTTGCCCCACACTCACTCAACTCTGATGCCATACATGGAATGGGGGGGGGTGAGCTCACACTTTGTTGGGAGTTATTTTGCCCTCCTTCAGCATGGAAATGCCCAAACTTTGCCCACCTTCAATGCTGCACCCTACAGTCGAGCTCCTTCACTCATTTGATTTTGGTTTTGTCCTTTTGAGGCACTTTATGTTGGTCAGTGGAGAGGAGAGGAAGAGTCTTCCTTCTACTCTGGGGCCATCTTAACCTGGAAGTCCTCTCTTTGTCTTTTGGCTTAGTAAACACTAAGCAATTGCTTGTTTGATTAACTGATTGACTTCAATTCAAGTAAAGTCCCACTCCTACTTGGGTTTTTTCTTTTTCAATACTTAGTCTTTGCTGAATGATACCTCAATGTTTCTGGGTTGGTGGTCCCTTTTATATTTTCCTACTGTTGCCACCAAGTCATGACCAACATCAGCATGAACATTTACATCTTTCTCATTAGCTCAAATGAGCCAGAAATTAAGTTTGGCCAAAAGGACTTTGCTAGTAATTAAGGGAAAGCATTAAAATTTTAGCATTTACTAATTACCTACTATAATATGTGCTGGACATGGTGCCAATGAGGCTACAAAGACAAAAAATGATTCTTCAAAAGAGCTTACATCCTATGAGAGGAGACATCATGGACATGCTTCCAACCCAAGTATCGATTTTTCCCCAGATAATACCTCTTCTTCTTTCACCCACTATTTCCAGGTCAATGCTTGCAGGTCACATAAATCCTCTACATTAGTGAAGTATGAGAATATCTCAGTGGAGAGACTGAGTCCCACATTGCAAACAAGCTATCAGACATATTATCCTGTTGATTTGTTTTCTTTACTGGTCCTTGTTGTGAAGAATTCTCTGGTAGAGTGGCTGTCTATGAGAAATTGATTGACATAAAAAATAAAGGTATCAATCAAGCCATTATTCCAAAGAGCAAAGGAAGGAGTAATTGATTCTCTTATTTCACAAATATTAATGAAGCTACCACTGTCCTAGGTACTGGATGAGATACAAAGTCTACATAAGGCAATGTCCTTGCCTTCATGGAGCTTGTAGTCTGATAATCCGGAACATTTTTACTCACAACTTTTTGGAGGGTGCTAAGCAAATTGCTATTGATCAAAACCTAGAACCCTATTTAGATTTTAAAGGACAACTCTCATTCTTTTGTCCCCCCCTCCAGATCTCTCAGGTAGATTTCTCTCTATAACAGTTCCCCTTTTAAGTTAATTATTTTAGAGGAACCATATTCTAAAATATTTCAGGCAATCATCAAGAATTGGCAGAAGAGGTAGCAACTAAATGGCTCAGTTAATAAAGAGCCAAACCTTGAGTCAAATCTGGCCTCAGATACTACCTAGCTGGGTGACCCTGGAAAAGTGGTTTAACCCCCATTGCCTAGCCCTTACCACTCCTCTGCCTTGGAACCAATACTTAGGATTGATTCTAAGACAGAAGGTAGAAGTTTAAAAAAATAATTTGTAGACGATGGGTCCAACAAACACAGTGCCAAACTTTCCCACTCATATTCCATGTGCTGAGATAGTGATAGCTATTTGCCATTTAATTTAGCTCCAATTTCAAGAGTTCAGGCTCAAAACTCTAGACCCAGATGATTTGTGTTCTGTTGTGCTCAGTCAGGCTTGGAGGCAGTAAATTTACTTTCACATTCATACTCTCAATCTTTCTTTTCAGGGATTGAGAAAGGATAATAATTTATTCCCACCCACCCTCTATCTCTTCACTTTCAACAGAATACTTCACAAATTTCCTCTTGTTCTCTTGGTTCTGCTTGGAATAGGCTAAACCACTACTGCTGGAATATCTATTCTTCCTAGGGATAAATAACACTATTATTCAACCACATTCTCCTTCAGGAAACTTTTTTTTTTCAGCAGCCTAAGTGAGTCTATATTGAAATCTTTCCCTTTCCCTCTAAAAGTGGAGATGACCCATCTGCAACCTTGCTTCCTTGTTTCCACTGACAAAAAGCAGCTGTTATCATTTCTTCTGCATTTTCTTAAAAAGTGCCAATATTTTTTATATATTGTATGTGATGGACAAGGACTCATCTTTCCTAGCTCCAATAGGATGGAGCAAAATTCACATGCACAAAAGGACAACTCTTCCTAGAAGGTTTCACTATAATCCATATAGATTCATTAAGTGACTTACCTAGGAAGCAAGCATTGTGCTGGACACAGGAGAAACACAGTGAGATAGTTCCTGCCTTCAAGGAGTTTATATTCATATACATTTGGGGCCAGTTATAGAGAATGGGTGTGTTGAGTTTTTGCTCAATTACCCCCTAAATAATACCTCTTGGTCTTTCCATCATTCCTGCCAGGATTGGGTATTTATGGCTTTATTTATAAGGGCTACCATTGAACATCCCCAAAATAACGGTTGACATTTAAGTAGGCTTTAAATTTTACAAAGCTCTTTCTATCACTCTCTAGGTCTCTGGGTTCCACCCCAGTTTAGAACATGAGCTTTTTGAAGGCAAGGACTAATTTGTTTGCTTGTATTTATTTGTATCCCCAGTACTTGTAGGTACAAGTTGTTGTTCAGTCATTTCAGTCATGTCCAATTCTTCATGACCCTACTTGGGGTTTTCTTGGACATGACTGAAATGACTGAACAACAACTTGTTGTTGGGAGTGGTTTGCCATTTCCTTCTCCAAATTATTTTACATATGAAGAAATTGAGGCAAACAGGGTTAAGTAACTTACCCAGGGTCACACAACTAGTAAGTGTCTGAGATCAGACTGGAAATCAGAAAGAAGAATCTTCCTGACCCCATGCCTGACAGTCTATCCACTCTATTCATTGTACCACCTAACTGCTTGACACATAGAAAGTATATAATAAATGCTTTATCCTTCATCTATTGTCTTATTTTAGACTCACAAGAACAATGAAGGATAGAAATCATTTTTATTTATTATTATTATTCCAGTTTTACAAGTGGGAAAATTGAGACTCCTCCCAAAGTTTAAGTGACTTGTATATGCAAGTCCTGGCACTCAGGAAGAACCTATCACTACATTCAAACCCAAATCTTCCTGGTTGCTAGTGGTGCATTGTATCCAAGATGCTAAGCTATTTCTGGTGACATGAGTGAAGCTTTACTGGGAGACGTTTGCTCTGACAAAGGGAGTGGAAAATCCTTCCATTCTGCCATTACCATTAAGCACATACCAGTAATAGCTATAAAAATGCCTGAGTCAAAACTTAGGCAATGATTTACAAAATAACAAAGATGGAAACTCATTCATACTCAAATCTAGAAACCAAAACAGAACACTGAGTTCCACTTGTATTTGCCAAGTAAAGACTGATTTTTAAAAAATCATTACATCTCTGCTGAACAGTTTACTGACACAGAAGAAGGGTCACTCCTATGAAAAGGGCATTATGTAAGAGCCTGTGCCCCTGGGATTCTCCTGGAGGAAAATTTTTATGAGATCTTTTCATTCTTATTTTAAGAGACTTTGCAATTGGCTGCCATCTTAAAATCCCAAATTCACTAAGTCTATTCATTTATCCATCTTCTGGTCTGAATATACAGAATCATAGCATTTAGAGCTGGAAAAGTCTTTAGAGGTTCTCTAGTCCAACCTCCTCCTTTTACAGATGAAGAAGCTGAGGCCCAGGGGCTTTGTGTGCCTCCTCCAGGGTTATATAAATATATATATATTTGTAGAACTGAGATTTGAACCACCATCTTCTGAGTCTGACTCCAATGCCATTTCTCCTGCATCACACTGTCTGTTAGAAACCTGGAACTATGTAGCAACTCTAGAGTTGTCATCATCTGCTTTGGATCAAAATATAAATCAGGAGCTGTTAACTTTTTTGGGCGTCATGGTGCCTCCTTTCACTGACTGGTGAAGCCCATGGACCCCTTTTCTCAGAATGTTTTAAATTCATAAAATAAGATGCATATTTTTGCAAAGGAAAGCAATTAGATTAAAATACAGTTGTCAAAATAAAGGACCAAATTCATGGGACCCCTGGTTTAGAACTTCTGCTACCATAAGACTGTTCACCCTCTGTGAATGATGGACAAAACAACAGCCATCTATACATCTTTAGAATCTCTCATTCTTCCTTCCTGGGCCACACTTTACCATATGCTCTACCCCATTCACCTTTTCCTATCTTTACCTTAAAGTCTGCAAGTATCAGAGTTCATGTTTGATATAGATTATCTTTTATAATGAAATTATAAATAACTTCCATTTTATAAAGGACTCCAATTTATAAATTTGCTATTTATTTTTTCTTTCTTCACTATTAGTACCTGGCCACTAATGAGTCTCATGTTGACCTTAATTAACCAAATCTTAAAATCTATTAGACATACTATTGTAAAAATAACTAAACATGGGTAAAGACTTTTTTGATGTTTTAAGTCTAAAGTAAGAGAGGGTTAGGAAGTACATGTGTATGTCAAGGTAGACTGGGATGGAATGGAGGATGGGGAGTATAAAAATAATAACAAGAACTGTAAAACCAATAGGCAATGTATTGATTATGGGTTTATAATCTGACTTTGATACTCTGCTTGCTATGCTCACAAAGTATCCTCAGCTTATATAAGGGAAATGAAGCTCATAAGTGAACTTCTCTTCAGGGCCAGGATGCTAAAGAGACTCTTTTTATATAAAAATAAACTATTTATTGAGAGTGTAAGGATAAAAAAAGGATTTCTAACTCTAAGGGATTCTAACTCCACCCAAATAAAACTCCCTGGTTCTGTAAAGAACCACTTCTGTGTCCACAGGCTACACTGATCCTTCCAGATCTGACTAACCCAAATTCTTACTATTCTAAATAAACTAACACTATTATCCTTAAAATCCTTAACTTTGTCTCCCAGTTATAAAAATAACAAAGGCCAGGTGGCTGAGCTTTAGCAAGAACCAAATTAGGACTCTGCACCTTAACAGACTCAGAGTCCAAATCAAAGGCCAGATCTTTCTTTGGTCTTTTCTGAGCTAAAACAATCTATGAAAACAACAATATATAGTCACCAGTGTTTCCCAAGTTGGAAAAGGAAAAATACTTAGCTCTCTCAGGTCTTTCCCGCCTTTCCTTCTACCTCAGACAGGAGAGAGAGGAAAAAGGCATCAACTTATCCCAGCACTCTGAGAGAGAGTCCCTGACTCTGCCAACTGCCAGAGACCAACAGCCACACCCAGAGAGCAACTGCCACAGAAAAAAAACCCCATTATATTTGAAACTGACATTGTCTCAGCTGTTTGAAACTCTAATTCTTTCTCAAGCCAGCTTCTCTACTTCTTATCTCTAAACTAATATATAACATATTACATGTGTTATATATTATATATATATAATAATATGACAAGGCTTAATTTCTAATATTATCCTTATAAGAAGACCACAAGTGTTTCCCACACTATATTTGAAAATGCATCAGAGGGTGAACAGAGTCTTAGTGTAGCATCATGGGGTGATATCTTGACTTGTACCTGAATTGGATTTAAGTGAGGCAGAATTGCATAAAGTCATCAGCCTCACTCTCTCTTTCAGAGTCATCAAAGTCCAGTGCCAAGACAAAATTCAGCCCAGATATAGTGTATGACTTTGGTGTCTTAATTGTCTGACCAGTCTAAGAACTCCATAGCACCTCCTTCAGTGACCTTCACAGCCACTGGAACTGGAATCATTCCCATTCACCCATTCAGTCAGCATAAGTCTTCACATGCTCAAGGTAGACATCCCCCTAACTCACCCACAGGTTTCAGACCTCTCAGTTCCCCTCAACTTTGGATAGCCCATCCATCAAGATAGTTTTACTAGGGTGTATGGACATCTGAAGAGGACTAGCATGAATATATGGTGAGGGTTTGCCAAGCCTTTTTCAGGGCTGCTAATCGTGTCTGGTGTCCATTTGACTCTCAGCTCTCAGATGTGGCTCCAAGAAACTGTAGTTTCTGCAGTGGCCATACCTCAGGTAATGGATAGATTATATAGAAACATCATACCTCCACATATAGAACATGGAGAACATCAAAATAACTGCACAAGAATGAGCAAGGTTTGACTTTAACAGAAAAAGACTTGTGACTGGTGTGGGAGCTATCTCTGAGAGAGTTGTCTGGGTAGTCACTCCATTGACATGTCAGAGTAAAAATGATAATGAGGAAAACACAAGAAAAAGAATAAGAAAAAAGATATGGCATATAATGGAAACAATCCTCAATATTTAAATAAGTTACCATTTTTAAAGCTTTTGAAAACCTTAAGGGATGTTGAAAATTATTATCATTTTCAATAGACTGATTCTCCTACCTGGCTCTCAGCCAACTTCTACAGTGACATTCAGGGAAGAAGAGAGAGTAGCATGGGTCACACTAAAATGTAATCCTCCATAAGCAATGTAAATGGGAAGCTGGGTAAGAGAGTCTTGGACAGTAAATTCTATCTACACAATCCCCACTGTGATTCATTCCACTGGGAGGTGAGCATGTTGGCATCTCCCAGATTTACATACCTAGTCTCCCCAATGAATCATTACATATAACCAGTGTATATCTCTACAGATCTTTTACTAAAGGTACATACAATATTGCACTTTCTAAGGGGAAATTATAATAATTTGGGAATGAGAGTAAAAGAGAATTCTTTCCTCTATTGTCTATCCTGAGTTAACACTAACTTAAGTACTAGATTGTGAAGACAGGATTAACTCTCTTTTGACTACTTTTTGATTGAATCAACACAAGTTTGAACTAGGTTGAGGAGCTGCAAACCACTTAGTGAATTCATACCCTACTTAGTGTGAGTGCCAGCAAGATACTTGGAGAGCTCTATTCTTTTTTCTAACTCAAAGTCAGAAACTTTTGAATTCTTTTAAGAGTTCACACCTTCAGAAACTGTGAACCCTTTCAATGAGTATTTACCCCTCCAGAAGGTGGGAACTGGTTCCCACAAACACTGACCCCTGGGCAGTGCTAGACTATTTGGAGGCTGTGATTAGCCCCTGTGAAGAGGGGCAAAAACAAGGAGTCACCATAAAAGCAACCCTAAATTCCTTCTGGGGAGATGGTCTTGGAGAAGGTTGTCTGAAGAGATTGTCTTCTGAAGATAGCCTTCTAACTGGGAAGAGTCTTCAAGAGAGCTTGCTGGATTGTGGGCTTTCTCTGACTCTGACTCCTGGACTACTTCATTGGGCGAGTGAAAGTCTGACTACTTTCCTAGTTTCCTAAGAGTAACTTACATTTTGGAAGAGGCTACCCGGTTACTCACCACCAGCCTTCCTTGTTGAGAGCTTTAGGTTGCTATTCCCCTCACATTTCTCTTCTTTATTATTTCCTCTCTATTTGTAAATATTTGTGAATGAATTTCTGACTCAAAATATAATAAATATTAGTGACCACATAATTTCATAAAATTATTATCCAACCATTAAATTTAACCCTTACAAGATGTAAATAAAAGACAAAGAGAGCAAAACCAAAGTATGGTAGGCTCACTGACAAAAAGCCAATTAGGGGGCAATCCCCTATGGCATAAGAGTTTACATTCAAAGTAAATGAGTTTCTCATCCTAAAATTATTCTCAAACGAATTTAAACTTTTTATTATTGGTTAATAATACAATCCCCCTGAGGAGGATGTTGACCAACATATGGGTCACCCTGGTATACATGGCTGAGTGTATAAATTGAGATTTTGAACCTTTGACTTCATTCCCCAGAAGTCCTTAGTATCCTGCATCTCCACATTGGCAAGATCACATTATTGGTATTTAACTGGCTGTAACTCCTCCCATGTCCTCTTTGGCATGATGCAGAAATCATGGTGGCTTGGTAAGGTAGGGATTTTGAAATGGCTAATCAGCCATGGGCATATGGTTTTTATTTTTTATCTGCTTTATTCCTTGATTTCTAATGATCATTTCATAAACCTCCTTAAATATAATATTTTTATTATTAAGATATAATTTTAATTTTTACAGTTGGAAACCAGAAGGGATGAAAAAACTCTCAAAAATTATTTTTTTTTACGTTTATAAACATTTGGAATTGTATTAAAAAAAAAAAAAACATCCTTACAGTTAGTTCTCCTCCTGGGTCTCCACACTATGATATTTGAGCATGCTCACAACAATGGTTTCTCATTGGTTTAGTCTCCATTAAACAACCGTCTTAAAAGAAGGAAAAGAAACTCAGGGCACTACCATTTAACTTGTTTTAATGTTTCTCCACAAATGGTGAAAAATACTAAAGTACAGACAAGGAATAATCATAATGTGGCCAACATTATAAATATGGAATTATAAATTTAAAACAGTTTCTGGTTTAAAAAATAAATCTGGTAGTAAATGCAGCTCTGTGGGGTTTCTGCGCCTAGTAGGGCTGGTCTCTGTGCTCCTGGAGATGCTCGCCTTTACCCATCTTTCTGGGCCTGCCATGCCCATTTGCTCCATGAGAGGTCCAGGAGGACCCCCAGGGCCTCCTCTTCTTCCTCCACCAAAGCCCCCTCAGTCCATGCCTCGACCTCCTTGAAAGCCGCCTCTGTCTCCATCTCGGCCTCCTCGGAACATACCGCCAGGCCCACCACGGTCCATGACCTATGCCACTCCTCATGACACCGGGGCCACCTCTGCCACAATCACCACCTGGAGGTGGAAAGGGTGGTGGCAGAAATGCCTCCGGCTTAGGGGTCTTGCATTGATTACACTCTGTTCTCCAGGCAAAATTATGGTTTCCGCAACCTGGATTAGGGCACCGCCAATCCCTTGCTCTGTGCTGGACATTTCCTCCTCCTGAGGGGTTTCCACGGGAACCCCTGGGTCCTCATGGTGGAAAACCTACCTGTCTCCTCCTCTGCCTCCCATTCGACCCATGGGACCTCCTGGCCCCCCTAGGACCTCCTCGGAGAGGGGGAGGCATCCCTCTGCCTTCCTGGGGTGGCATACCATCTCACATGCTGTTCATTGGAGGTTTCTTCCGAGCAAGAGACACTTTGAGTTTGCTCCCTTGGAAATCTTTCCCATCAAACCATTCTACTGCAACCTTTGCAGTAGGTGGGTCATCATAGGACACAGTGGCATCTCCTTTGGGTTTCCGGGTTTCCTTGTCTAAGTAAATGTTTATCATTGGCTGCCCAGTCCTTTTGTTCATCTTGACAACCCCACTCTATTTGAAAAAGTCTGCCATCTTGTCAGCAGTCACGCTTTCATTCAGTTCCTGTACATAAATCGTACTGTTTTTGGAGTCTTCATCTGGATCTACAGGTGGGCCTAAGTCAAGGTCTGGTCCTTCTTCCATAGGTCCACCATACTCTCCAGCGCGCATTCCACCGCGTCCTCCTCCTCCTCCTCCCCGCCCACCTCTGATCATGCCTCCATGATCAAATTCCCCTCTTCCCCTGCCCGGGTCATCAGGGCCACTCATGCTCCAGTTTTCTCCAGGCCCGGAAAAGCCTCCAGACTCCTGCCCATATACACCCATGCTACTGGGATGGTCCTGCCCGCACACACTCTGCCCATATACACCCATGCTACTGGGATGGTCCTGCCCGCACGCACTCTGCCCATATACACCCATGCTACTGGGATGGTCCTGCCCGCACGCACTCTGCCCATATACACCCATGCTACTGGGATGGTCCTGCCCGCACGCACTCTGCCCATATACACCCATGCTACTGGGATGGTCCTGCCCGCACACACTCTGCCCATATACACCCATGCTACTGGGATGGTCCTGCCCGCACACACTCTGCCCATATACACCCATGCTACTGGGATGGTCCTGCCCGCACGCACTCTGCCCATATACACCCATGCTACTGGGATGGTCGTGCCCACACGCACTCTGCCCATATACACCCATGCTACTGGGATGGTCCTGCCCGCACGCACTCTGCCCATATACACCCATGCTACTGGGATGGTCCTGCCCGCACGCACTCTGCCCATATACACCCATGCTACTGGGATGGTCCTGCCCGCACGCACTCTGCCCATATACACCCATGCTACTGGGATGGTCCTGCCCGCACGCACTCTGCCCATATACACCCATGCTACTGGGATGGTCCTGCCCGCACACACTCTGCCCATATACACCCATGCTACTGGGATGGTCCTGCCCGCACGCACTCTGCCCATATACACCCATGCTACTGGGATGGTCCTGCCCGCACACACTCTGCCCATATACACCCATGCTACTGGGATGGTCCTGCCCGCACACACTCTGCCCATATACACCCATGCTACTGGGATGGTCCTGCCCGCACGCACTCTGCCCATATACACCCATGCTACTGGGATGGTCCTGCCCGCACACACTCTGCCCATATACACCCATGCTACTGGGATGGTCCTGCCCGCACACACTCTGCCCATATACACCCATGCTACTGGGATGGTCCTGCCCGCACGCACTCTGCCCATATACACCCATGCTACTGGGATGGTCCTGCCCGCACGCACTCTGCCCATATACACCCATGCTACTGGGATGGTCCTGCCCGCACGCACTCTGCCCATATACACCCATGCTACTGGGATGGTCGTGCCCGCACGCACTCTGCCCATATACACCCATGCTACTGGGATGGTCCTGCCCAAACGCACTCTGCCCATATACACCCATGCTCCTGGGATGGTCCTGCCCGCACGCACTCTGCCCACATACACCCATGCTACTGGGATGGTCCTGCCCAAACGCACTCTGCCCATATACACCCATGCTACTGGGATGGTCCTGCCCGCACGCACTCTGCCCACATACACCCATGCTACTGGGATGGTCCTGCCCGCACGCACTCTGCCCATATACACCCATGCTACTGGGATGGTCCTGCCCGCACGCACTCTGCCCATATACACCCATGCTACTGGGATGGTCCTGCCCAAACGCACTCTGCCCATATACACCCATGCTACTGGGATGGTCCTGCCCACACGCACTCTGCCCATATACACCCATGCTACTGGGATGGTCCTGCCCGCACGCACTCTGCCCATATACACCCATGCTACTGGGATGGTCCTGCCCGCACGCACTCTGCCCATATACACCCATGCTCCTGGGATGGTCCTGCCCGCACGCACTCTGCCCATATACACCCATGCTACTGGGATGGTCCTGCCCGCACGCACTCTGCCCACATACACCCATGCTACTGGGATGGTCCTGCCCGCACACACTCTGCCCATATACACCCATGCTACTGGGATGGTCCTGCCCGCACGCACTCTGCCCATATACACCCATGCTACTGGGATGGTCCTGCCCGCACGCACTCTGCCCATATACACCCATGCTACTGGGATGGTCCTGCCCGCACACACTCTGCCCATATACACCCATGCTCCTGGGATGGTCCTGCCCGCACGCACTCTGCCCATATACACCCATGCTACTGGGATGGTCCTGCCCGCACACACTCTGCCCATATACACCCATGCTACTGGGATGGTCCTGCCCGCACACACTCTGCCCATATACACCCATGCTACTGGGATGGTCCTGCCCGCACGCACTCTGCCCATATACACCCATGCTACTGGGATGGTCCTGCCCGCACACACTCTGCCCATATACACCCATGCTACTGGGATGGTCCTGCCCGCACACACTCTGCCCATATACACCCATGCTACTGGGATGGTCCTGCCCGCACGCACTCTGCCCATATACACCCATGCTACTGGGATGGTCCTGCCCGCACGCACTCTGCCCATATACACCCATGCTACTGGGATGGTCCTGCCCGCACGCACTCTGCCCATATACACCCATGCTACTGGGATGGTCGTGCCCGCACGCACTCTGCCCATATACACCCATGCTACTGGGATGGTCCTGCCCAAACGCACTCTGCCCATATACACCCATGCTCCTGGGATGGTCCTGCCCGCACGCACTCTGCCCACATACACCCATGCTACTGGGATGGTCCTGCCCAAACGCACTCTGCCCATATACACCCATGCTACTGGGATGGTCCTGCCCACACGCACTCTGCCCATATACACCCATGCTACTGGGATGGTCCTGCCCGCACGCACTCTGCCCATATACACCCATGCTACTGGGATGGTCCTGCCCGCACGCACTCTGCCCATATACACCCATGCTCCTGGGATGGTCCTGCCCGCACGCACTCTGCCCATATACACCCATGCTACTGGGATGGTCCTGCCCGCACGCACTCTGCCCACATACACCCATGCTACTGGGATGGTCCTGCCCGCACACACTCTGCCCATATACACCCATGCTACTGGGATGGTCCTGCCCGCACGCACTCTGCCCATATACACCCATGCTACTGGGATGGTCCTGCCCGCACGCACTCTGCCCATATACACCCATGCTACTGGGATGGTCCTGCCCGTACGCACTCTGCCCATATACACCCATGCTACTGGGATGGTCCTGCCCGAACGCACTCTGCCCATATACACCCATGCTACTGGGATGGTCCTGCCCGCACGCACTCTGCCCATATACACCCATGCTACTGGGATGGTCCTGCCCGCACACACTCTGCCCATATACACCCATGCTCCTGGGATGGTCCTGCCCGCACGCACTCTGCCCATATACACCCATGCTACTGGGATGGTCCTGCCCGCACGCACTCTGCCCATATACACCCATGCTACTGGGATGGTCCTGCCCGCACGCACTCTGCCCATATACACCCATGCTACTGGGATGGTCCTGCCCGCACGCACTCTGCCCATATACACCCATGCTACTGGGATGGTCCTGCCCGCACGCACTCTGCCCATATACACCCATGCTACTGGGATGGTCCTGCCCGCACGCACTCTGCCCACATACACCCATGCTACTGGGATGGTCCTGCCCGCACACACTCTGCCCATATACACCCATGCTACTGGGATGGTCCTGCCCGCACGCACTCTGCCCATATACACCCATGCTACTGGGATGGTCCTGCCCGCACGCACTCTGCCCATATACACCCATGCTACTGGGATGGTCCTGCCTGCACGCACTCTGCCCATATACACCCATGCTACTGGGATGGTCCTGCCCGCACGCACTCTGCCCATATACACCCATGCTACTGGGATGGTCCTGCCCGCACGCACTCTGCCCATATACACCCATGCTACTGGGATGGTCCTGCCCAAACGCACTCTGCAGCTGGTAGCTGCTGCTGTGTTGGCTATACTGACTTGGAGCCTGGCTGTAGGATCCAGTTTGGGGGGGACAACTAGTGGGGGGCTGCTGCCCATAGCTGCTCTGTTGACCATAGGTATTCTGCTGGGAGTAACTGCTCTGATCATAACTAGTTGGATGGGTAGAGGACTAGCTTGTTGGAGGATAGGATGGAGGTGCAGTGACTGGCTGCATGGGGTAGCTGCCGGGCACCTGTGGGTAACTAGTTGCTCTGGTATCCTAGTCCTGCTGTACTAGATTGAGGCTGACTAGTCTCAGTGGGCTTGCTACCATCCTGGGGTCTTGCAGGGGCTGCAGTTGCTGGCTGATGCCAATAGGTTGGGTAAGGCTGGGTGCATATGCAAATTGGGCTGCATAGGATGCTTGGGTGGTCGTAACTGTAGCAGTGGTGGTATCATAGGCCCCCGTGCCATATCCTTGGACAGGCTGACTGTAAGCTTGAGGTGCGGTTGGTGCAGTATAACCTGTTGGAGGCTGTCCATAAGAGGTTGCATACGCAGTCTGCCCATTTGTCGCAGTTGTTTGAGCCTGCATATAGCTGACATCAGTAGGCTGCCTGTAGGCTCCATAACTTTGTTGCCCATATGCCTGGGTGGTCTGTGCATATCCTTGAGCTGGCTGGGCTGCATAAGCACTAAAGCCCCGCTGGGCTGCAGCTTGACTGTAGGTACTATAGTCCGTGGACGCCATTTTCTCTCCTTCCTCTTCCTCATTCTCTCAACATCCGTCTCTCTCAAAAAAAATTTTAAGATAGTTTGAATAATTTATTTTTTAGCCACATTCCTACTGCCAAGGCTTTTCACCCACCCACCCTCTCAAAATCCAAGAGAACTCAAACTCTCTTTGGAGCTGCTGCCTTTTTCTTTTCCTACTTTTTGCTGGTTGCTTGTTCTCCCTACTGGCTGGGCTATTTTTAGCCAAGGGACTCTTGGCAGGGAAGAGATAAGCAGCTTTTCCTGATTCTGCTCACTCCTGATGCTAAATTCCAGTGACTTGCTTCTACTCTTACTCCTGCTCCTGCTGCCCACTCCTGCCTCCTGGATTGTCCCAGCCATTCACTCCTAACCTTCTTGACTCCGGATCACTCATTGGGCCCAACCCCAGCTCCAGGGCCCCAGCAACTCTGCTCCTGATCTCCAGCCTCAGACCCAGATCACTCATCCAGCCCCAGCCCCAGGGCCCAGACTGCTGTTGCTGCTCCTGCTGTGCTGATTGCTGCCACCAAGAAGCTAGGAGCCCTTGGAGCTGCTCCTTAGGGCAGATGGTAAAAAAAAATATTGGGGTGTCTTTTTCCTTAGGCAACAATTAGCCTCCTAACTCCCTCTGGGGAAACTAGCATTTTACCTCAGATGGAATGGGAAGAAGGAAGTTACTCTTCCAAACAGGAAGCTGATTACAAGAATGGCATACTCCATGAAAGAGCAGTACCTTGCCCATTTCAAACAGTTTCTACCATTCATGACTGCACTGATCCTTTCACTTATCTTGCCCGAGATTCAGGGGAGAATTAACCCTTTGTCATTCTGGCCTGTCCAGTCTCTAAGATTCATTCAATTTGGGATTCTTTCACACTATGCTCAGCAAGGAGTTCTCCCTCACTATGGGAGATCCAAGAGCACTGACAATAGGGATCTGAACATATAGAAAAAGGAAATTTAAAGAGTCTGGAGGTGAAATGTTAAGCCTTTTCAGACTCCATTTTTAAAAATGAAAGTCTCCGTCTTTCATTGTATTTTGCTGATTGTTTTCTTTAGGATTTAATTTTCTTTTAAGTTCATATATTAATGTATTCAATTCAATTCTGTTATGCTGAATCAGTTTAAATCTACTGTGTTTTAACTACTGTTATATTCTGTTGTTTTTCCCTTATGACTACTGAACAAAATATTGTAAAATATTGTAAAAGCCCATAAACAACCTTTCTTCCATTTTGGCTTTGTAAATTGTCACACAGATTATGGATAGACTCCATCAACCTGATTAACACCCTTTGGTAAACTTAATAAACTAAATATCTCAAATTGATTTTAAGGGGTCTTTACACATGATTTATAGATTTTTTTCAACAACTCTGATCATTTTGCCTGCCTCTAACAAGAGGTAAGGTCCATTTTAGTAGCTGAAGTGACGCATTATTATAATCCCTACCTCCTGCATTTGTAAAAATGTGAATGGATGGAACATTACAGTCTCATACCAAAGGAGCTGGGAAGTTGATCCCAGGGTATGGTACCCTGTATGGCTCCCAAGAAGGGAATCCCTCATTTGTAACTCCTCAGTTCACTTTACCCTTTCACCAGAATGATCTCTAGATTCTTGGTGACATTTTAGATTCAACATCAACAGTACAGAGATTTGTTTTTTTCTAGACTCCTCTGACACATTTTTGTAATGATGGCAGTAATGGATTTTTAAAATATATCAGCCATAGTTGAAACACATTTGAAAAATTTGTGACAAGTATCCATTAGCTTTAAATGTCATACAGCAGTCTCATGTAAAATATGAAAGTGGGTTTGTTTGCTATTGTCATTAAATGGGCTATTATAACTTTGGGGATTTTGATACTTTTTGAATATGCATTACATTCTGTACTACTGTTCTTTATAAAAAACTATTACTTTGTGAAAATTTTCTTGCACTCACAGTGAATCATGGCCAGATTTGAAAAAGGAAATGGATCTCATTTTGGGGGTGAGAAACCTTTCTACTCTACCTTTCCTTAGCTGACACCGTGTGTCAATGATTTTTATTTTTAAAACTTTTTATTATTGTTTTTGCTTGCGTGTGCAATATACTATTTCAGTTTTATTTTTTCTCCCCTTTTCGTATTTGAAGCACGTCACCAGTATTGAGAAGATTTTCAACTTTTTTGATTTTGCAATAAGTTTAAAATAGATTTGCTATAATGTCAACGCATACCCAAAAAGCTTTAGACTATAAAAATTATGCCATTGATTGTTTAAAAATTTTTATGGGACTTTTCTTAATGATTCTGTCTGATTCCAGGAGAAGGGAATACAAAAAGAGCCATTGAACAATGCCAAAGAAGCACAAAGCGACTTGCATAGTGCCAAAGAGTGCAAGGTCAAAGAGACCAAACCAATCCTATGTGGATTGAGGACATTCTATGCAAAGAGTGCAAGGACTTGATCATGTGTGAGACTTGAGGTTGCGGCTGTTTAACATGTGTTGAATACAGGACTTCCTTGTAGCACACATTCTATATCAAAGACATGACATCAATTGTTCTGGCTCCAGTATCCCTGAGAAAAATACATAAAATCAGACCAGGTCCTTTTTTCTCTCTTATAGTATGGCAACTTCTTATAGTCTTGGCTGCAAATGGGTAAATGAAACATTACTACATTTTGTCCTTCAGACTTGTGGGATAGACATTACTTTAATTGGGCCCTGATTCAAGGACCTGTTATAAATTTGTTTGTCTTTTACTTAGAATTTTTACACGTAAGACTTTGATAGTCTATATTTCATTCAGAAATGATCTTTATTATTTGGATTTTTTTAATGTTTTTGATTTCTCTTGCCAATTGATTCATGCATCTCATAACTCAGCCATGCATTCCTAAGTTATCCCTGTGTTTTTCAACACCCTCTTCAGGAGGGAAATGTATAATTATTCTAAATCGCAAAGTTTAAATTCTTTTTGAGAGTAATTTTAGGTTAAGAAACATGCTACCTCTCCGAATCCAGAAAATGAACTGTTTGAAGAAAGCACCATGAAGATGCCTCCACAGACCACAAGCTGCACCCGAAGATCCAGAGTGAACTTTGGGATGTGGTGATTTGACCTGTGTGGGATTGAATGCTTTTGTTTTGTATGTATATGTGCCTAAGGGGATTGCACCCTGACTGACTTTTTGTCAGTACATCTAGTGTTACAGACAAAAGAGTGGTTGCCATAAACTGTGACCATGAAAATATGGGTTTAAGACTTTGAATTGCCAAAAGTTCAAAAATAAATTTTAGTGTCTTGATTTTATATTTAAAATAAAGTGGTCACCATGGAAAAAATACCCAAATATGAAATACCCAAGTAAGCTGGGTTTTATGGAGATTTTAATTAATACAAATTAAGGTATTAAGGAAAGGGAGAGAGAGAGAGAATAAGAGGAAATGGGGCCTAGGCCAATGGCCTAGGCCTTTCTCTTTAAGAGAGAAAACTAAGTCAGTCTTTAATCACTCACCACAAGATCCTTCCAAGCAAAACTCTAGTGTTCAGAGACACCCTCCAGTTCAGCTCCTGAGCTCAACTAAGTTTAGCAACAGAGAGACTCCAATTCAACTTCCTAAGCTGAACTAAGTCCAGAGGCCTCTGACCTCCTTTTAAAGAGAATTTTCTCCTATGTCACCTCCCCTAAATTTTCACATCTACCAATCACAGTAGACATTTTCCAAAGGACTGACCATTCTTAATTCACATCTTGTTATCACCTTCTCTCGGTAGACTAAAACTTCTGAGTATTTCACATCTCTTTGCTAAGCTTGCCCTTTTAGTGATTAATTTGACCTTCATAGGTACTTAGCACCCTTTTGTATTAGATCTAAAAATAGACCTAGCTTAAGGGCTTTTGCCTCACTATAAGTATGGGTTGGGGACTTTTTCATTGTTCAGTAAGGAGTTTTACAACTTTATCTTCTCCTTAAGGTATGCCTAAATATGGGTGGAGTAAGGTTAAGTTCTCAATACATTCCTGATCAAGTACCTTCATTGTTAAAATGGGGAATAACCTTCACCAAATGTTTTAAGGTAGAGTTTGAGCAGTTTTAAGATTCACACTAGCAATCATTGGTTTTGTTCTCTTTTCCTCTTATCCTCAAATTATTGTAATTTCAAAGTTGTTATGTTTACAAGACCCACTGGAGAAACTAGTCTTCCATGGGTCTCAGGGAGGTATGTATAGATGGAGATTTTTGAATCTTTGACTTCATTCCCCAGAAGTGCTTAGTTTTTCCCAAAATTCCCTATAATGTCTCCTGAGTCTCCACATTGGCAAGATCACGTTATTGGTATTTAACTGGCTGTAACTCCTCCCACACCCTCTTTGGCATGATGCAGCAATCATGGTGGTGTGGTAAGGTGGAGATTTTGAAATGGCTAATCAGCCATGGGCACATGGTTTTTATTTTGTATCCTCTTTATTCCTTGATGTCTAATGATCATTTCATAAACCTCCTTAAAATATAATATTTTTATTATTAAGATATAATTTTAATTTTTACATGAGTTATAAGGTATATGAATCAATTGTCAAAAGAAAATAAAAAACAAACCCAAATAAAATAGATAAAAGTAACTTCTCAATGAAACATAAAATATCAAAGTCTCATGTGTAAAAATTCTAAGTAAGGAAGAAAAACCTATAACAGGTCCTATAATTGGGGCCTGATTAAAGTGATTTATGTCCCACAAACCTGTAGTAGCAATTATAACAATGTAGCACTTACCCATTGGCAGAAAGGACTACAGAAAATTGCCAGACCATAAAAGAAAGAAAAGGGACTAGATTTTGAAGCAGATGAGAAATAGCATTCCCTCATTTGATTTTGCCTTTGCTCTCAAAGATAGGGGAGCCAAAATGGCAGCCAAACTGAGGTACTTGGTAGAAGTCTGAATCTGGCATGAGGGAATCTTTTGTCTGACTTTGCAAACAGACACTTCCTCAAACCCCAAAATAAGTTCAAGTCCCCTGTCTTGGCACAAAATCTCATCAATCCCATAGAGATTGATTGGTCTCTTTGACCTTGTGCTCCTTGGCACTGTGCAGTGGCTTTTTAGTGATCCCTTCTCCTGGAATCAGACACAATCATTAATCAAAGTCCAATAATATTTAATAATCAATGGCAGGTTTACATAGTCGAAAGCTTTTGGGTATGCACTAATATTAGGGCTAATGGATATTTAAACTTATTTTAGTTCAAAAATAAGAGAAGAAAGAAAATTCAAATAGCCTATTACACATAAGAGGAAAAACAATAATAAAATTTAAAATATTCGTAGTTCATATTCCATGACACTGAGTTAGCCAAACAGAGGCACAACACAGAGGTTTTTCACTCAAAAATGAGATATATTCCCTTTTTACTTGACCATGATCCACAATGTGAATGTATATAATTTGTTTACAAGGTAACAGCTTTTTTTAAAAAAGTAGTACAACAGCTAATGCACATTCTAAGAAGTACCAAAATCCCCCAAATCATGAGTTCATTAAATTCTTCAAAGGTTACTGATAAAAGTTGTAACTAGTTTGATGGAGTCCATTCATCATCATCTATGTGACAATTAACAAAGGAAAAAAAAAGGAACAAAAGACTATTTAGGCAACATGTGACCTTGATGGATCTGGTGACAAATCCAGTATCCATAAGGACTTATGGCTATGCCATGGAAAGGATTTGTCTAACTAGACTAAGGAGTATTATAATGGTATTTTCTCTGGTCCAGGCATTGAATGGTACAAATAAAGACAATGTAACAGAATATATAACTAATAGTCAAAACACAGTAACTAAAAGTGATATAATGTAATTGTAAAGGATAATTTTAGCATTGTGACTTAAAATCTAAATTAATTTGTCACCAGGGAAAATCCCAAATAATAAAATACCCAAGTCAGCTGGAAATTATGGTGATTTTAATTAATAAAGAGAGAAGGAATTAAGGAGAAAAGAGAGAGGAAAGAGTTAATTTAAACTGCTTTGGCTCAGGCTGAGCCAGGCAGGAGTTAAAGGCCTTGGCCAAAGTGGCCTCCCTGAGCCTAAGGAAAAAGGAATCGGTCTTATCACTCACCATGAGACCGTCTCAAGGAATCTGTCTGAGGGAGCTCCTCCAGGCTGAGTTCCAGGATTGAACTGCCCGTACCTCTGAATCTCTGAATGTCCCAAACTGAACTTTTCATCCTCTTTTATAGACCTTTCACTCTTGTGTTACCTCCTCTAAATTTTCACATCTACCAATCACAGCAGACACTTTTCTCCAGGACTTCCCATTCTTTAATTCTCACCTTCTTTGGTTATATTTTTTCCAGGACTGTCCACTCTTTAGATCTCACCTTCTCTGATTAGATTATATCTTTTGAGCTACTTCACATTTCTTTGTTAAGTTCACCTTTTGTTTAGTTAATTGACCTTTTGTGATTAATTTAACCTTTATAGTTACTTAACATCTTTTGTATTAAGATACTAAAAACAGACTAAGCTTAAAGTTCTAGCTTCCTATAAAGTGAGAACTAAGTACCTTCATTGTTCAATCAGGAGATTACAACTTTATCTTCCCCTAAAGTATGTCTAAGTAGAGAGGAGTAATTTTCAAGTTCACATAATGGAATATTTTAGATTAGATAAATACATGAACATAAAAACAAAATTAAATCTTAAAACAATCAGCAAATACAATAAGCATGACAGGTTACAGTCACTCATTGTCTATAGAAGGCACTCTCTTTACATGTGAGCAATGAATTGAAGAGTCCTTTTCTCCAACTTTGATAGCTGTTGGAGTGGTTAACAGGGCTTGGAATGGACCTTCCCAGGCAGGCTGAGTTCCCCCAGTGTGCTGGAAGTTCTTGATATATATACCTTGTCTCCTGGGTTTAGGTCATGGAGCAATAAGTCAATAGGTCCTGCTTGTACAGCATTCATGGAGCTTTTGCAATTTGATCTGTAAGTACTATATATATGAAGCAATAGAAGTATCTCCCCCTAGTAATGATGTGTATGTAGGAGAAAAGGGCTTAGCCTGTATAAGGGGGTGTCCAAAAAGCATCTCACATGGTGAGATGTGTAAATCTCCCCTGGGCCTGCTTCAGAGATAAAATAAAGACAGAGGGAGAGTTTCAGGCCATTTTAAATGAGTCTCAGTGCACAGTTTTTCAATCATAGTTTTAAGATCTCTATTCAATTATCTAAACTTGGTCTGAACTCTGGGGGTGACACAGTACATGGAATTTAGGAATGATCCCCAAACAGGAATATATCTGAGATAGAATCTAATCAGTAAAATGAGTTCCCCTGTCTGAACTGATTTGTGCTGTCAGCCCAAAGTGAAGAATAATCTCTTTTAAGAGCACCTTGGTGACTTCCGGTCAAGATGGCGGCTTAGAGAAAGCTAAAGTTCAGATCTCCAGAAACCCTTCCCTACCGAACTCAAACTATACGCTCCTAAGGCACTGAAATTCAAAACAAACAATAGCATAGACCCCGGGAATCCTCCTCCTGGACCTGGACCTGGATCAAAAGGTACGGCCCCCCCAAAAGCCAGAACACGAGATCACTCGTACCTAAGGGGTAGGCAGAAGGAAGGTCCCAGGACCCATCCCCCCAACCCAGAGTGCTGAGTCCGAGGCAGCAGAGGGAACCTCAGCCTCAGGGCCGGCTATCCTGAAGGCCACTTCCTGAAAACAACCTGACCCAGTCAAGGGGGCACCCAGACAGCAGGGAAACAGAGAGAGACAGGAGGAGTCTGTAGCCCCCTGATCAGATCCTTCCATCTGAGTCTCACTGAAGGTCCCTGCCTCAGGGCATACTCAGTCTGAGGTTAACCCTATCACTAGCCCTCAGAGCTCCAGGAAGCCACAGCCCCTCCCTCCTCAGAGAGCAGGGTCCTCTGAAACAACAATAACACTCAGGGCTGGCAAAAGGGCCTCAGGAGCCAGCTATTCTGAAGGCCACATCCTGAAAACAACCTGACCCAGTCGCGGGGGCACCTAGACAGCAGGGAAACAGAAAGAGATGGGGGAACCTGCAGCCCCCTGGCTGGATCCTTTCATCTGAATCTCACAGAAGGTCCCTGCCTCAAAGCATACTCAGTTCAACCCAGAGAAAGTTAATCTTATCAGGAGCCCTCGGAGCTCCGGGAAGCCGCGGCCCCTCCCCCCTCAGAGTGCTCGCTTTCCTGGCCAGCTAAGGCACAGAAACAAACACCCCAAGGAAAGGGCCGAGTCAGGCTCAGAGCATGGAAGTAAGGCAACAAAGAAGCATTGGGAGGGAACTGAGGAGGGCAGTAACAGGGAAACATCAACAATTCCTGGCTTCCCCAGGAAGACAGAACAACAACTGCATAGAACAGACAATCTGCCTAGGGCTAAAACCTCTGAATACCAGACAGAGATAAGAAAAGCTAGCCCTCCCCACTCAGATAGAGATGGCAAACTCCACAGAAGCACAAAAGCCCCAAAATTCCAAGAAAAACAAGAAGAAGGGGGCGACTTTGGACACATTTTATGGAGCAAAAATACAAAATACAAAGGAGATAGAAGAGGAAACACAAGCAAATGCTCCGAAACCTTCCAAAGGAAATGGAAACTCTCCACAAACCCATGAAGAATTTGAATCTGAAATGATCAAAAAGATGGAAGCCTTCTGGGAGGAAAAGTGGGAAATAATGCAAAAGAAATTCACGCATCTACAAAACCAGTTTGACCAAACTGAAAAGGAAACCAGGTTTTAAAGGTCAGAATTAAGCAACTTGAAGACAATGAGCAGGTAAAAGAGCAAGAATCAATAAAGCAAAGCCAAAAGATCAAGAAGAAGAGATAATTTAAGAATAATTGGACTTCCAAAAAAGCCAGAAATAAACACCAAACTCGACATAGTAATACAAGATATAATCAAAGAAAATTGCCCAGAGATTCTAGAACAAGGGGGTAATACAGCCACTGACAGAGCTCACAGAACACCCTCTACACTAAATCCCCAAAAGACAACTCCCAGGAATGTAATTGCCAAATTCCAAAGCTTTCAAACAAAAGAAAAAATCCTACAAGAAGCCAGAAAAAGACAATTTAGATATAAAGGAATGCCAATAAGGGTCACACAAGACCTTGCAAGTTCCACTCTGAATGATCATAAGGCATGGAACATGATTTTCAGAAAGGCAAGAGAGCTGGGTCTTCAACCAAGAATCAGCTATCCAGCAAAACTGACTATATACTTCCAAGGGAAAGTATGGACATTCAACAAAATAGAAGATTTCCAAGTTTTTGCAAAGAAAAGACCAGAGCTCTGTGGAAAGTTTGATATAGAAAAACAAAGAGCATGGAATACCTGAAAAGGTAAATATGAAGGAAAGGGAAAAAGAGAAAAATTTTATCTTTTTCTTTAACTCAAACTCTCTTCTATAAGGACTACATTTATATCAATCTATGTATACTAACATGTGGGGAAAATGTAATGTGTAAATGGGGGTAAAGAAAGACGAAATAGAATAATCTTTCCACACAAAGATTCAATGGGAAGGGGAGGGGAAGAAAACTCCTATAAAAAGGAGAGGAAGAAAGTTTTTATTTAAACCTTACTCTCAGGGAAATCAACTCTGAGAGGGAAAAACATCCAGATCCATTGGGATCGTGAATTCTATCTTACCCAACAAGGGAAGGGAGAAGGAAAAACCAAGGGGGGAAGGGGAAGGGAACACAAAAAAGGGAGGGAAGAAGAGGGGGTAGGGGGAGGGAACAAAAAGGGAAGGACTAGAAAGGGAAACATATCAAGGAAGGGGACAAGGGGGACTGATTTAAAGTAAATCACTGGACTAAAAGGTAGAGCTAAAGAAGAAAGGTTAGAATTAGGGAAGAATATCAAAATGCCAGGAAGTCCACCAGTGACAGTCATAACTTTCAACATGAATGGGATGAACTCACCCATAAAACGTAGACAAATAGCAGAATGGATTAGAATCCAAACCCCTACCATATGTTGTCTTCAAGAAACACACATGAGGGGGGTAGACACCCACAAGGTCAGAATTAAAGGATGGAGTAAGACCTTCTGGGCCTCAACTGACAGAAAGAAGGCAGGAGTTGAAATCATGATATCTGATAAAGCCAAAGCAAAAATAGACCTGATCAAAAGGGATAGGGAAGGTAATTATATTTTCTTAAAATGGACTTTAGATAATGAGGAAATATCACTAATCAACATGTATGCACCAAATAATATAGCACCCAAATTTTTAATGGAGAAACTAGGAGAATTGAAGGAAGAAATAGACAGTAAAACCATATTAGTGGGAGACTTAAACCAACCATTATCAAATTTAGATAAATCAAATCAAAAAATAAATAAGAAAGAAGTAAAAGAAGTGAATGAAATCTTAGAAAAATTAGAATTAATAGACATATGGAGAAAAATAACTAGGGATAAAAAGGAATACACCTTCTTCTCAGCACCACATGGCACATTCACAAAGATTGACCATACATTAGGTCACAGAAACATGGCACACAAATGCAGAAAAGCAGAAATAATAAATGCAGCCTTTTCAGATCACAAGGCAATAAAAATAATGATCAGTAATGGTACATGGAAAACCAAATCAAAAACTAATTGGAAATTAAACAATATGATACTCCAAAATCGTTTAGTTAGAGAAGAAATCATAGAAACAATTAATAATTTCACCAAGGAAAATGACAATGGCGAGACATCCTTTCAAACCTTTTGGGATGCAGCCAAAGCGGTAATCAGAGATAAATTCATATCTCTGAGTGCATATATTAACAAACTAGGGAGACCAGAGATCAATCAATTGGAAATGCAAATAAAAAAACTCGAAAGCAATCAAATTAAAAACCCCCTGCAGAAAACCAAACTAGAAATCCTAAAAATTAAGGGAGGAATTAATAAACTTGAAAGTGATAGAACTATTGATTTAATAAATAAGGCAAGAAGCTGGTACTTTGAAAAAAACAAACAAAATAGACAAAGTACTGGTCAATATAATTAAAAAAAGGAAAGAAGAAAAGCAAATTAACAGCATCAAAGACGAAAAGGGGGACATCACCTCCAATGAAGAGGAAATTAAGGCAATCATTAGAAATTAGTTTGCCCAATTATATGGCAATAAATACACCAATTTAGGTGATATGGATGAATATATACAAAAATACAAACTGCCTAGACTAACAGAAGAAGAAATAGAATTCTTAAATAATCCCATAACAGAAAATGAAATCCAACAGGCCATCAAAGAACTTCCTAAGAAAAAATCCCCAGGGCCTGATGGATTCACCAGTGAATTCTATCAAACATTCAGAGAACAGTTAATCCCAATACTATACAAACTATTTGACATAATAAGCAAAGAGGGAGTTCTACCAAATTCCTTTTATGGCACAAACATGGTACTGATTCCAAAACCAGGAAGGTCAAAAACAGAGAAAGAAAACTATAGACCAATCTCCCTAATGAATATAGATGCAAAAATCTTAAATAGGATACTAGCAAAAAGACTCCAGCAAGTGATCAGAAGGGTCATCCACCATGATCAAGTAGGATTTATACCAGGGATGCAGAGCTGGTTTAATATTAGGAAAACCATCCACATAATTGACCACATCAACAAACAAACCAACAAGAATCACATGATTATCTCAATAGACGCAGAAAAAGCCTTTGATAAAATACAACACTCATTCCTATTAAAAACACTAGAAAGCATAGGAATAGAAGGGTTGTTCCTAAAAATAATAAACAGTATATAGCTAAAACCATCAGCTAATATCATCTGCAATGGGGATAAACTAGATGCATTCCCAATAAGATCAGGAGTGAAACAAGGATGCCCATTATTACCTCTACTATTTGACATTGTACTAGAAACACTAGCAGTAGCAATTAGAGAAGAAAAAGAAATTGAAGGCATCAAAACAGGCAAGGAGGAGACCAAGTTATCACTCTTTGCAGATGACATGATGGTCTACTTAAAGAATCCTAGAGATTCAACCAAAAAGCTAATTAAAATAATCAACAACTTTAGCAAAGTTGCAGGATACAAAATAAACCCACATAAGTCATCAGCATTTCTATATATCTCCAACACAGCTCAGCAGCAAAATCTAGAAAGAGAAATCCCATTCAAAATCACCTTAGACAAAATAAAATACCTAGGAATCTATCTCCCAAGACAAACACAGGAACTATATGAACACAACTACAAAACACTCGCCACACAACTAAAACTAGACTTGAGCAATTGGAAAAACATTGACTGCTCATGGATAGGACGAGCCAATATAATAAAAATGACCATCCTACCCAAACTTATTTATCTATTTAGTGCCATACCCATGGAACTCCCAAAATATTTCTTTACTGATTTAGAAAAAACCATAACAAAGTTCATTTGGAATAACAAAAGATCAAGGATATCCAGGGAAATAATGAAAAAAAAAACACAAATGATGGGGGCCTTGCAGTCCCAGACCTTAAACTATATTACAAAGCAGCAGTCATCAAAACAATTTGGTACTGGATAAGAGACAGAAAGGAGGATCAGTGGAATAGACTGGGGGCAAGAGACCTCAGCAAGACAGCACACGATAAACCCAAAGATCCCAGCTTTAGGGATAAAAATCCACTATTTGATAAAAACTGCTGGGAAAATTGGAAGACAGTGTGGGAGAGATTAGGAATTGATCAACACCTCACACCCTACACCAAGATAAATTCAAAATGGATGAATGACTTAAACATAAAGAAGGAAACCATAAGTAAATTGGGTAAACACAGAATAGTATACATGTCAGACCTTTGGGAGGGGAAAGACTTTAAAACCAAGCAAGACATAGAAAGACTCACAAAATGTAAAATAAATAATTTTGACTCCATCAAATTAAAAAGCTTTTGTACAAACAAAACCAATGTAACTAAAATCAGAAGGGAAACAACTAATTGGGGAAAAATCTTCATAAGAACCTCTGACAAAGGTTTAATTACTCAAATTTATAAAGAGCTAAATCTATTGTACAAAAATCCAAGCCATTCTCCAATTGATAAATGGGCAAGGGACATGGATAGGCAGTTTTCAGATAAAGAAATCAAAACTATTAACAAGCACATGAAGAAGTGTTCTAAATCTCTTATAATAAGAGAGATGCAAATCAAAACAACTCTGAGGTATCACCTCACACCTAGCAGATTGGCTAACATGATAGCAAAGGAAAGTAATGAATGCTGGAGGGGATGTGGCAAAGTAGGGACATTAATTCATTGCTGGTGGAGTTGTGAACTGATCCAACCATTCTGGAGGGCAATATGGAACTATGTCCAAAGGGTGATAAAAGAATGTCTACCCTTTGATCCAGCCATAGCACTGCTGGGTTTGTACCCCAAAGAGATAATGGACAAAAAGACTTGTACAAAATTATTCATAGCTGCGTTCTTTGTGGTGGCAAAAAATTGGAAAACAAGGGGATGCCCTTCAATTGGGGAATGGCTGAACAAATTGTAGTATATGTTGGTGATGGAATACTATTGTGCAAAAAGGAATAATAAAGTGGAGGAATTCCATGAAGACTGGAACAACCTCCAGGAAGTGATGCAGAGCGAGAGGAGCAGAACCAGGAGAACATTGTACACAGAGACTAATACACTGTGGTATAATCAAACATAATGGACTTCTCCATTAGTAGCGGTGTAATGTCCCTGAACAATTTGCAGGGATCTAGGAGAAAAAACACTATTCATAAGCAGAGGACAAACTGTGGGAGTAGAAACACCGAGGAAAAGCAACTGCCCAACTACAGCAGTTGAGGGGACATGACAGAGGAGAGACTCTAAATGAACACTCTAATGCAAATACTAACAACATGACAATGGGTTCGAATTAAAAACACATGTGATAACCAGTGGAAGCATGTGTCAGCTATGGGATGTGGGGGGGAGGAAAAGAAAATGATCTTTGTCTTTAATGAATAATGCTTGGAAATGATCAAATAAAATATTATTTAAAAAATTAAAAAAAATAAGGACAAATAAAATTACATTAAGATATATACATATTAAAAAAAAGGGCACCTTGGCAACAAAAACTACTGTGGCCTGGGTAGCAAAAAGTGCTTCCAGCCATCTGTTTAGTTGATCCACTATGACTAGGCAAAATTTATACTGTCCAGCCTTTAGCATAGTAAATCAATTCGTAAGTGTTCAAAAGGTGTATAAGCCAGAGAATGCCTACCAAAAGCTTTGCCTTGAAAGACATGCTGATTATAGACTTGACATAAGGGGTAGGCTAAACATACTTTAGAGGCTAGTGTAGTTATACCAGGGGCTATCCATACTCTTTTAACAGAGTCTACAATGCCCTGAGTACCAAAGTGAACATTTTTGTGAATAGATAGACATATTTGATGATAAAAAACTTCTAGGGAGGAGGAGTTTTCTTTCAGATGACACCTATACTCCATTGATCTGTTTTGCTTTAAAATTTTGCTTCCATTTTTCCACTTCCTATTCATTATAGGAAAGGGATAAATTTAAATCACTGCTAGTTGCCAATGTCAAAATTAATTCAGGCCCTTCTAAGGCAGTGAATTTTGTGGCAGCATCTGCCTGGTGGTTTTCTCTAGAGACAGTGTCAGTTTCACTGGTATGGTGTTCAAAGGAAACTAGAAATAAATTCTGAACTTTCTGCCACTGTATTTGGAGTAAGCAACAGTGGGAATATCAAGAGAGAAGAAATTGTCAAGACTGACAGTTGGTGGGGAAGGGACAACTAGGAGTGGCAGCTGGGTTTTGTTACTAGTACTTCCTTCCTGCCAGCTGGACTTCCTTCCTAGTGTTGGAGGTGGGAGGAGTGTTGGCTTCCCAGTCTGCATTTGGAGTGCCTTTTCTCAGTTCAGCCCAAAGACACAGGTCCAATCAGCTCTGAAAGTTAGAACTTTCCTTGATTGCTTGCTGTCTACTGCTAAGTTTCTGAATTTGACAAAGCTAAGACACATATAGAGTAGATGGGCATAGGAGAAACCCTCCACCAGCCTGTGAGACTGGGACTCTGCTCCAAGCTGAGGAAGGCTCCAACCTTTCTTAGGGACATCCCTCATCCCTCTTTCCTGATATCTCTAAAATCCAAACTGGTTATTAAACTTTATCTTATTTGAATTCGCAGTCAGATAAGTGGACTATCTTTTCTGGGGCATAGAGGGAGCTGAACATCAATTCAGTCATTAAATGACAAACAGTCCTTATCGGATCCCTGCTGCTTCCTCTCAGCAGGGGGCATCTCTCAGCAGCAATATTCCTCTCTCCCCTCAACTCCTCCATACTCTGATACAAACTTCCTTATCCCCCATTTTTCCAATCCCCCCATATTCCTCAATAAATATTACAATGGGCAGAGCAATGAACTACAGCTAGGGCTTCAGGGAGCTGGAGAGCAGAAAACACTTTAATGATTTCTGCATTTGTGATACATTTTCCACCTGAGGTTAAAAACCCCTTTGGAGACATAGCTTACCCAATGCATGGCATATTCATATCCAAATTCATATCTAGAGTCTGTGTAAATTGTTGCCTTATAATCTTTGGCAATTATACAAGCATGTTTTAGAGGTACCAGTTCTGCACCTTGAGCACTTATATTTGAGGACAATTCGAGTTAGAATCAGGCCTCAGATACTTAATAGCTGTGTGACTTTGAGCAAATCATTTCACTTCTCTCAACTTCAGTTTCCTCATCTGTAAAATGAGAAAAATAACACCACTATCAGAGGACTGTTGTTAGAGTCAAATAAAATAACATAGGTAAAGCACTTTGAGAATTTGAAAGTGCTTTGTCAATTATTATTCCAGACTTTTAAAAGTTTAAGTTTAAATATATGCATTATATATATAAACAACATATAAATAATAAATATTTCTGATACTTGAAGTGACTTTTTCATTGCTTAAAATTTATCTCATTTTTCAATTTTAAATTAACAATTCTTGGTCAGTGTGCAAAATTCCATTTGAAGAACAAATTAAACTGATATATCCTTTTCAAATTCAGCAAGAATATTTACCAACTATTTTATTGTTGTTGTTAAGGAAGATTAACTAAATTAAAATTTATTGTGACCCTATTGAGTTATCTCATGAATCTGGATAGGACTGTCCTTCAACTAATTTCCACCAAAATTTCATACATGTTCTCACATATATGCTTTTATATCACTCACTTTTTGTTCCTAACACACATGTTATATATGTTACATATATTATACACATAGTTTAGTATTCAATTCTTTGTTGGTTTACCATGTTGTTCACCTTCCAGAATGAATGAGATCATAGAGTCCTAATGGACAGGAACAGGCTGCAGTGGAGATAACCAATGAAGAATTTAGAAGAAGAACAGGTATAAGATGTGATAGACCACCTTGTTTCCTGCCAAGCTGCTGAGGATTTCTTGACTTCCAACAAGTGAATTGATTCAAGTCTTGTTACTCAATGAAAAAGCTATAAATTCTGATTTATACTGATATATACTGACATATACTGATTTGTATATACTGAAAATTTTTAAATCTACATATTATCACTAATAGCTAAATGACAGTTTTAGTCTTAATCAGAGAAGAATAATTAGCAAATTCATGAGTTGTGTCTCTTTGTAGACTGCTATTCCCAAAGCAAATAATTGCTTTAACTAAAGATTTCCGCTTTGTTTATAGCCCTTGGTAATTGTGGATTTGAATGTCACAGTATCAGAGAATTTTAGGACTAAAAGGAATTTTTTTTTTCATCTTTACCTTCCGTCTTGAAATCAATACTGCATATTGATTCCAAGGCAGAAGAGTGGTAAGGAATGGGCAATGGGGTTAAGTGACTTGCCCAGGGTCACACAGCTAAGGCGTATCTGAGGCCAGATTTGAACCTAGGACCTCCCATTTCTGGGCCTGGCTCTCAATCCACTGAGCCACCTAGCTGGCTCCTAAAAGGAATCTTAAAGATAATATAATTCAGCTAACCATCCTATTGAAAGGGAGAAGGTGACCCAGTGATTTTCAGTGATTTGCCCAAGGTCATTCAGATTAGTTAGTGGCAGATGTGGAACTATAATCCAAGACCCAACTCTCAGTTCTGGACTATTTACACCAAAACACAACGTGAGATGCTGAGTGTGGTACTATGTTCTAAGAGTTTTAAATAAAGCAAGAACTTTTGCTTAATCAACCTTGGGTTTAGAAAACTTATGTAAGGGGTGTGTGGGTGTTTGCTGCCTATCTAGTTTGTGTGTGTCCACTGGGGTTTGCCTAGATGTGGTTCACAGGGAGGTGTGATTCGATTTCTCTAGAGCCTCTTCTTCCCACTTTTCCCCAAAGGACATGATTTTTTTTGTCACTTTCATCTTTATTTCCAACAAAATATGTGGATGACCAGTATAAGTAGCAAACGCATTTTCTGAATAATGAACATATAATTTTTTTACAGATATGAATATTATTTATCAAACATACACAGATGTTATTATTGATTAATAAAATGCAAATTCATTTTAAAAGTGTTACTGAATTAATAGAAACTTTTTATGATCGTGTATTTTCCACTAAAGTACTATTGTGATGTCTCATAATTGCCCTGAGGCAAACCTGAATTCTCAAGGGCTATGTGAGGTCTAGAGTAAGAAATGGAGGCTACAAAGCCAGCCCCTCTCCTCTCCTCCACCCTGGCCTGCCAAATATTGCTTGTCTAAAAGATATCATTTTTAGGTCTAAGCTGTGCTTCTGGTTACTATCCTTTTAACAGGAAAGGACTGCTCTGAACTACATATTCAAAGGCTTGATTATCTTCCCACCAAATGCCTATTTTGATGGTGAAATGGAAGGGGAAAGAAGGGAAAGGAAGGTACCTGAGGGTCCCCCCTTGCTCTGGTAGGGAAATTGACCAGGTTTTCTTTTTCTTAGTATAATTATGCTAGGGATTTAAATTAAATCAAGTCAGACTCTAGGGATCTTTAGATAGGTTTCTTTTTGCTCTGAAAATAAAGGTCTGGAAAGGCTAGAGAAAATTAGATCTCCAGCCTGGGGGTAATAAAAGGGTCTCAGGTCAAAAACTCTTCGGCAAAAAAGGAGCTTCTGTAGAAAAGGAGCAAAAACTCACACTTTTCTCTTCTTTTATATCTTTTCAGACCCCTCCCATAAAGGTAGTGGGATATGTCTGAGGAAGTTGGGGTAGAGAGTCCTAGGAGATGTAGTCTCCCAGGGTTCAGAGGCATTTTAAAATACACATGCCAGTCACCAGAAAACAATTGCACATAGTGAATAAGCAATTAAACTCATTTTTTCAAGTGGACAGCAAACAGAAAATAGAAAATTTACATATAGGGGTCCATCCAGCAGCCCCTCTGAGGATCCAAGGTCTCTCTGCCCAGATATGACATCATAATTGGAATAAGGAGATGAGACACACTGTGCATTCAACCCATGTATGCAAGCATCACACACAGTGCTCTGCCATAGTATCATGGTTCATTTATTATATAGGTTGTTTGGTACATGCTTCTTTGACATACAATCAATCTTCTACATATGTGACATTCTACAATGTTATTGGATATTATCAAATCACTTAAACAACACTCTTGTGATGTTACTACAATGAAGAATTCTGTGATCATTTACTAGGTTTCTACAACACTCTGTGATAGATATGACTAATGTGAATAAAGCCATTTGTAGGTTAGTACTGTGAATTTTAAAACTATTCCACCCTAATCAGACCATTCTTTAGAATATCTGATTTAGCTATTTCCTGATCAATAACCATGGAGATACTTGGAATAACAGAATCAGGTCTTGGAAACTCTACATTCTCCACCCTACTCAGTTTAACAAGATTTTGAAGGTCTGCATCAAACTCAAGATTTAATTATCTGAGGAGATGGCCTTCAACAGACATGTGCAAAAAAAGTACAGACCTCTGGGCTGTCCTAAGTCAAGCTAAGTCTTCATTGGTACAGATGAGATGCAGAAAAGTGATGTAAAAACGTCCATATAAGACACATCACTTCCTGCCTCTTTCTCTTTCCCTGGAGAGGCTACTCTGGCTGGCAGCGTGCTAGGCATTCTGACATCTTGGGAGTGGTGGCAGTTATTGTCTGGGTTTTGGCGGTGAGTTTTGTCCTTGACCTGATTCAGGTTCAGGCATCTCAGCTAAGCCCCTTTTGGAGTTCAGGTTGATTCCTTCCTCCTTCACACTCCAACCCTTACTTTCTAGATCTTCTAATCTTCCCCCCTGGTACCAGCCAAGTGGGGGGGGGGAGAAATCCTTCTCCATTTCCTTCTCCCTTCTTCTTAATTTTCTCTACTATATCAATTAAATCACCATAAAATTAGTCATCTTACTTGGGTATTTTATTATTTGAGTTTTTTCATTAGGACTTTTATAAATAAAATCCTTGGTGACATAAATTAATTATACATTCAGTCTCAGCCATAATTTCACCCTTTACAGTACCCCTTGCCCTGCTGAGAGTATCATTGTGCTTTTGGTCAGCTTTCACTATCAATCATAATTGCTTGGGAGATGAACAACAAAACATCTTCGTATCTAGGTGTGAGGACTTAAAGACCAGTTTTGGGGTTTTCCTCAATTTACAAGTTCTGTTTTTCTTGTGTTACTTTGAAGTGCCTAGCAATGCTACTTGGCTTCTGTTTTAACAAATTCATTGCAGTGTGGTAACTGTAGGAAAAGATTCACTTTAGTACTCAAGATTTTGGCCAGTGTTTATTGTAGGGCCTTGCAGTGTGTCTTGTGCTTGAGAAAGGAGGGGTCATAGGCAGTAATCTTTGGACTTTAATTCTGTAATTGCAATCTTTTGGGAGTGAATAACCTAGGGAGCTTAAAATAGGGTATATATATTTATTGATACTATAAGCATTTGCTCTCATATTATTTCTCCCATTGGAGAGAGAATAATAATTATAACAAGTCCATTAGTGGGGAAAATTTGGGGAGAGAAGTCATAGAGGGGGATCAGCAGAGGGCCCTCATTCTGGGGTCTGCTTTGCAGACCTCCTTTCTTCAGACTGTGATGTTTTCAGTCAGTCGAGGTATGATGGCCTCCCGCATTTACACAGATTAGAATCTACTACACAATATGAAGAGTGAATGAACTCTCCCTCTGAGAGATACCTCACTTCCATCATAAAATAGAGAATCATTGATCTCACCTAAGAGGAAATTCTCTAAAGTTTCTAAAATGGTAAACTGGAAACAGAGCCAAGAATCAAGGTACCGACTCCTCTACATATTAGCTTCTTCCCAGAATCTCTCTCCCTCCAGAGATCTCTCCCTGAAGAGAACTTGGAATGGGTGTCCCATCTTGACTCTAGAAGCCAGAAGAACTAAGATCTTGCCTATTCCAGGTTCTCACCAGCTTCCCTCTTCATACACACTCGCAATAGCAAGTTATTATTCTTCACCAATAAGGAGAATCTGGTACAAATGGCCTTGAGCTCCAGGCTACATTTAATAAAAATATAATTCAAAACTTTGCTAATTTTCCCTCTGCCTCCACCATTTTTATCCTAGAAAATACAGAGAATCATTATTAATAACAATAACAATTATTATTTATTATGGTAATTAATAATAATTATTATGAAAATTAATATATAAATATCCCTTCTACTTCTAAGGGGTTGGGAGCAAGGTACTCCCATGATGTGGAAAATCAATGAAAAAAATTTTGGCCCTTCCTTCATATGGGAGAAGTCTGAATTTTTTCTTTTATAGTGTGTTTACAGTACCTTATTATAAAATTTGGGTTAAGTTATTTGATGAGAAACTATATATAGTCAATGTTAAGATATCTCTACATTTCTAGCCTTTATATGACATCTACTGGCTTTTGCAATCTTTTCACAAACTTTAACTTTTTACTTGTTTTAACCTAAAAAAATTGCACGTATTTATGGTATTAAAAGATAAAATGTTGGTATTATATAATACAATACATCTATTTTATGAATTTATGAGTTTCTAAACTTTTTCTATGTTGTCTGCAGCTTCCAAAAAACTCCCTAAAAATTCATTTAATTTCTTATGCCGACCTGTGAAAGATGTGGAAGGGATACCTATCCTACTTTAAGGTCTGCAAAACAATTCACATTATCTCATTTGATCCTCATAGCAACTACCTAAGGTAGGTACAACCAGTGATAATGTTTAAATTAAATGTTTAACAACCAGCTTGATGGAAAAAAATAATAAACATAAGCCATACTTTTCAATTTAGGTCACATTAAATTAACATTTTCTTCATCACTTTTTAAAGTCTAGACAATCAGCAGTACAATAAATTGAGTCCTAATTTGTAGCACTTGCCAATATCTGAGGAATAAATACTCACACTGAAAATTAAACAATCAGCTCTCTTGAGCCAGTTAAGTAGACTCCAACATAATCCTGGGTACAGTAGATGATGTTCATATCTTATCGGCCAGGGGTCCCCAAACTTTTTACACAGGGGGCCAGTTCACTGTCCCTCAGACTATTGGAGGGCCAGTCTATAAAAATCTAACCCTAACCCTAACTGGGCAGTAGTATACACAGTGCAGAATCCCCTCCCCCAGATTGCTGCTCACCATGCTGACATCTTCCATTGTGCAGAACATAATCCTTTGTGTGGTGTGTAAACCTTAAAATTTCTTAGACTTGTGAATGTTGGAAATTTCACCATTGGAATGTGAACCCCATTGGCAAGGGAGGTTCCTCCTCCTCCCTTCTTAAGATTACTTTAGGACAGAAACCTTTTGCTGAACAATGGAAAGGGCTGCAGCATAGATCAAAATTTAATTTTTCCAATCTCCACCCTACTCAGGGTAACAGGATTTAGGAAGGGCTGTAGCAAAGGATCAAGATTTAATTATTTGAGAATATGACTTCAACAGACATGTGCAAAGCCACAGATCTCGGTCCTGGGTTAAGCTAGAGCCACCATTGGCACAGGGAAGACATGGACAGTGATTGGTAGATGTGAGAACTGAGGGGAGGGAACTTGGATGGTTTCCTTAAAGATAGGAGGGTCTGAGGACCGGGGGTTTGGTTGGAGAGGTTTTGCTTTGAGAGGTGGTGCTCTGAGAAGCGGGCTCTGAAGGAAGCTGGAGGTGGAGGCCCCTGAGACTATTTCTCCATTTTGGTCACGTGAGTGATAGGGACTGATCTCTTTTCTTTGCCTCAGCTATCTAAGGGCTTGGGCCTTTTGGCCCAGCCTAAACAGAAGGGGTATTTAAGCCCTATTCCCTTTTCTCCCCTTTTCTCTCTCCCTCTCTCTCTCTATCTTTAATACCTTTCTTCTTCCTGTTTGTAATTAAACTCCATAAAAGGTTGACTGCTGATTTGAGTTTTCATTAAGGAATTACATAGCTGAATTCCTTGGCGACCTTAAATTAATATATATCAGTCTTTTAAAGTGATTTCCTTGTCACAGGTGCCTCCTTCTAAGGCTCCACACAAAGGATTATGTCACCAGAAGTAGTACTGCATGTGAGCAACACTCTGCTTTGTGGCGCCACCATATATACAGTGTTCTTCTCACTGACCACCAATGAAAGAGGTGCCCCTTCCAGAAGTGTGGTGGGAGCTAAATACATGGCATCAGGGGGCCACATGTGGCCCACGGGCCATAGTTTGGGGACCCTTGTCTATAGGCAATAAAACTAAGCTTAAGAGAGGATTAATGACTTCCCCAAGGTCACAAAGCTATTAAACAAGCCACTGGGGATTCAAACTCAAGTTTCTTTATCTGCTTCAAAACCCAGCACTCTTTCCACTATACCACTCTGGCTGCCATGATGTATTCTGACTTTAAAGCATCTTATGAGCCTACATACATATATACATACATGCATGCATACTTATCCTCCTTGGTTCTACCCAGTCTTGGTCCATCTCTCCAGCCTTGGGGAACATACTCTCAAGGTCTTCTAGTTACTCTTAAAAATCATCTTATTTCTACTTCCCTCTATACTTCTTTAAAAGTCTTTGGCTTTGGAATAGTTCATGTGATATATCCAGTTGAGGTCAGAGCAATGGAGCTTTTCAGCAGTTGGACACTCATTGGTCATTGATCTTTGGTCTTTCTTTTTTTTCTGCCTCCCAGGCCAACAAAAATGAAAAAACATCTCCTCTTTTCATCTGTTCCCTTAAAGAGCAGCACGGACCAAGCAGATCGAGATTTCAATATTAAGCTATGGGATAAATTTCTGATTTTAAACATGCACCAAAACATATCGAACAATGAGAAGGTATGTCTGAAGCAAGTTACCTGTTCATTATGCAAAGAGAAATGGCTATCTTTGTCCTTCCTGACACAAGATGTGAAGGAGTTTCTAATAATAAGACTGAACAGACATTTTTAAGGAACTTGGTGGTTTATCAAGTGATTTACAAACATGGCCCCATTTGAGCCTCCTGTCATTTCTGTCAGTCTTATATCTAGGAATTCTTTCTTTTGGGTAAAAAATGAGACAGAGCAGTGTTGGGGAGGAGAGGAGGCTGGTAGGAGGAGAAGGGCAGCAATCTGTTCACATGCATTTATGCCTTAGCCTCCCCAAATGGATCATGAGTCCCAGCTTCCCCAGGAACCATGTCTTATTCTTCTAAGTGACCCCTCAACATAGAGTGGACTGCTCTGCACATCCTGGGTATTCAGTTAACACACTGTCTTCCTATAGGAAGAAAAGTTGAGTCAGTATCAGGCAAAGAACTGGCAGGCTTTCCGAATGTCTTCATTTTTATTACTGTGTGCAAAATTTCATCTAAAGATAATAGCAATAACAACATTGACAACAAAATAGCTAGCATTTAGACTTGTAAATTGCTTTATAACTATTTTTTTCATTTGATTCTTACAACAATCCTGGGAGATAGGTGCTATTATTATTCTCATTTTACAGATGAGGAAACTGAGGCAGACAACAGTTAAGCAATTTACCCACAGCTAATACTTCTATCAAGTGTACACTGGATTGAGCAAGCAACTTGGCTTCAGCAGGATCTTCTCTGCCTCACCTACTTGCTTTGTGACCCTGGGCTGGTTATTTACCTACTTGATGCCTCAGTTTCCTCATCTGTAAAATGAGGCTAATAATAGCATCTATCTCTGAGAGTTATTATAAGGATTGAATAAATTAACATTTTAAAAACACTTTGAAAGCTTAAATCACTAAATACCAATTATTAAGAAGAGGAGGAAGCAATGAAATGGGTCTTCCTGTCTCCAGGTTCAGTGGACTGAGGTGGTAGAATGAATAGAATATTGGGGTGGAGTCAGGAAGACTGGATTTCAAATCCGGTCTCAGACACTTATAAGCCATGTGACCTTGGGCAAGCCAATTACCCTTTTCATTGCCTCAGTTTACTCCTCTGTAAAATAGGGATAATGATAGCACCTATCTCTCAGGGTTATTGTGAGGATGAAATGAGATGTTATTTATAAATTGCTTAGCACAGGCACATAGAAGGCACTATCAATGTTATTTACTATCATTATCCCCTGAACCCCCTCTTCCCATTCTATCTTGAGATAACATTGCATTAGCAAACTAACAAAGGCTTAAAAGAGCAAAAATCATCAAGAAATCCAAGAAAAACACAACTCTTCTATTGCTTCTAAGTGTTCCCCCAGGAGTATATATACAAATTACTTCTCCCCTAGCTCCTGATAAAATATCTGACATTTATGCAATGCTCTAAGGCTTACAAAATGCTATCATTATTATCTGTTTTACTCCTCATAACAACCCTGTGAGGTAGGGAGTGAGTTTTCCAGTCTTCGTTTGCCCTGAATCATATTAGCTTGGACGTATCTGAAGAGGGAACTGAATCCAGGGCTTTCCTGAACCTCCCTCCTCTGCCTCTCCTACAATAGAATCCTCCCCCCAAAGAGAGTCTTTCTAGCTTATCTGCTGGTTTTATTTGAAGGGGTGGAAATTCCATGTGAACCCACTTAATCAGCTGCAGTGGCCAGATAAGAATTACTACTTCCTTGATTTTGCATCTCTGGGGCTGAAAATCAACACCAGCTGGCTCTTGGGGAGTCTTGGTTCTTCTCCTGTCATATCACACGTTGAGAATTAGTTGACTGTCAGGGCACTGCCACGCAATCCTGTATGCACTCTGAACCCAGCAATAACACATGCCCCATGACTCCACTTAGAGGAGCCTAGAAAGAAAGAAAAAAACAAAGGCATTCTCACGGTAAAATTAAAAAACAGTAATAAAAAGCTATGCAAGAAGAAGCATCATCCACAATAAGCCCCTGTTCTCTTTCTAAGTCCTCACCTCAGTCTGGAGAATGATGGGTCAAGGCAAGTCTAAAGGTGTCACCCAATAAATGAATCATCAGGACTGATTCTGGTTGTTGAACATGGAATGACATGTTGAGGGAGGATAAACCTGGAACGTCCTGCTGACCAATCTGTTCCCACAATCCCTTTCAGGGAATACTTAGCAATGGGAACTGTTCAATCCATCTAAACATTTCTTTGTTCATTCAATGGGGGTGAGAAAGGTCCAGTGTTCCCAGGCAAGCATGCCAGAGCAGGACGAATGGCAAGAAAAGCAGCAGTGGGTGGAGGCAGACTGAGGGAAAACCAGAGGTGGAACAGAGGTCATAATAAGGATGAGAAGGAGCTTTTGTATAAGTGAAAGGGAGGGAAAGGTAAAAGGATTAGAAGATTATGATCAGAGATGGAGACAATAAAGTTCAGCATCTTGGAGATGGAATCACTCCTAGAGACAGTGAAACCCAAGTAATGATGCCCAGCCTGGAGCTAAAACATAATGGAAAAGGTCATTTGAGTTGAACAAGTGGAGGAATTTGGAGGTCATTTGTCATAACACCATGACCAGTCAATGAATGCCATCAATTAGGAAAGTACCCATGACAGGGAAGGTTTTTACCTACCTAGGAGTAGCAGAGACAGGATCCAAATGAAAATCCAAGCAAGTGTATATCCATGGAGCCATACTAGCTGCCCCAGAGTCACATAGCTAGGAAATATCTGAAGTCAAATTTGAACCCAGGACCTCCTATCTCTGAATAGCTTTTGTCTAAGTGAAAGGGAGAAAAATGTAAAAGGATTCGATTATGATCAGAGATGGTGACAATAACATTTACCCTCTTAGAGATGGGAGGTCCGAGGCTCAAATCTGGACCCCAGACACTTTCTAACTGTGGGACCCTGGGTAAATCGCTTAAATCTCATTGCCTACCCTTTATTACCCTTCTGCCTACTTAGAAAAGGTTGTTGTTGTTGTTTAATGTAGAGGTTAATAAGGTTTCTTCAAAGCATGGAAATCCAAGGAAGTGAAATGAATGAGAAAAGACAAAATTTATATAGTAGAAATTCATGCCTCATGGTCAGTCCTAGACCAGAAGGCATAAGAGTATATGTGGTGGAATTGTAAAAATTAAAATTAGATCTCAAATAATAAAAATATTATATTTTAGGAGGTTTATTAAATGATCATTAGAAATTAAGAAATAAAAATGATAAAAAAAAACAAAAAAACAACATGCCCGTCTGGTTAGCCATTTTCAAAATCCCCAACTTACCACTATCACCACTGGCTGCAAGCCAAAAAAAAGGAGGAGCAGGACTTCCCCCTGGATATCTATTCCCTGTCTACAGGAAGTACACAATGGCAGGAAGTCAGTGGGCCCTCAGGATATATAGTTCTTTTTTAGGGTAAGAAACTTTCAATTATACAGAATGTCTTATTTAATTCATCTCCCCAAAGCTTTAGTCTTTCAAGGAGATTACTTAGAACCCCAGCCCAATCTGATCCCCATGTGTCAATGTGATCAGTCATCCTCGTATGGACACAAATGCCCTAGTAAAGACATCAGCTCCAAAACCTCTATTTTATTAAGGTTTAAAGGATAAAAAGGTTTAAAGGAAAGGTAAAAGCAGGAAATATCCCTAAATACTAATGGGTTACCACCTCCAACCACCCAACTCAAGATCTCTCATGGGATTCACTTCCATCCAATAAAAACCAAACCTACTCTCTCTCCTTATTACTAACTTACTCAATTTCTAACTATCTAAGCCTATTTCTAATAATTTTTCTTATACAATATTCAGTTACTGCCTCCTTGTATTGTTCAGTGAGGTTTCCAACTTCCAGTCAGAGTTTTGGCCTAGTGACTTCTGACTTGAAAAGTCCATGCCCAGGCTGCTACCTGTAACCACAGAGGAGCAAAAACCAGATTTTCTTCTCTTAACTGTAGATCTTCCTTTCACAGCTCTTCCCAAAACTTCCAGCTTCTTCCTCTTTCTACAACTGTCACTCTGGTTCAAGGAATTTCCAAGAGCCAAAGTTTTAGCCAGGGAACACCAGCAGAGAAAGAGAGAAAAGACATTTGGCCCAACAGAACTTCCAAATCCCATCTCTCTTAGAATTCCCAAGTCACATCTTAGCTCAAGGTTCCAACTCAAGACAGTCTGCCAGCCTGGCAGGATTCAAAACTCCTGTCACTTACTTATCAAACATCAAATCTTATTTTACACCTAATAGTTTTCTCAACTCCAATTTCAATGGTGTGTCTTCTGCACCACCAAAAAAAAAAAAAGATAATATTGAAAAAAAACTTACTGTCTAAATTTACAAAATAGGAAATAGAAAATCAAATACTATCCAAAAAAGATGATGTTTTCATATAGTATTTTAAAGTTTAAGTTTTGAAATGTGATAGATATGTGATTCTCACAAACATGAAAGGTAAATACGATTATTATACCCATTTCATAAATGAGGAACCTGATTCCAGATCCAGTGCCTTAGCTGTTGCATATCACCTCACTGTAGAATACAATTACCTGAATGATTTTCTCCTGTCTGATTTTCATCAGATGGCCTAAAGACTTAATTCCTCTCAAAATATGGACTTGTTTCCCCTGAATTTACATTTTTGATGGATTCAATCAAGAAGTCTAGTCTGTATCTGCATTCATTAGAATGGGGGTTTCTATTCTCACTTTGTAACTAAATAAATGACATACTTTAAAATTAAAAATGTTTTGCCAAAATCAAAATCAAAATCAAAGATTCCTTGTTCAAGCCTAGGCCATTTTGATAAAGTAAAAATGATGGCATTACCTAAATTAGTACTATCCCAATCAAATTGCCAAAGAGGAACTTTATAGTATTAGACAAAATAGTAACAAAATTCATTTGGAAAAATAAAAGGTCAAGAATGTGAGAAAATGTAGGAATTATAAGTAAATATAATAATGAATAAATAATAAACCAGATTCCAAATTATGCTACAAATACCAAATGAAATTATATTTGTAAAATGCTTAGGGCAATGCCTTTGCACATAGTAGGTACATAATAAAGGCTTATTCTCTTCACTCCACACCTCCCTTCTACAAGGCAATAATGAAAAAAAAAACTAGAGGGGATTGGATTAAAAACAGAAAAATAGATCAGTGGAAATAACTAAATTAACAAGACCTAGGAAGAAATTCACAAAGATGGCTCCCATTCATCCCATATAAGAACACAAACCTTTAGGGAAGGGATTTTTAATTCCTCTAGAACTGCTGGGAAAACTAAAAAGCAATCTGGAAAAAAAATGGTTTAGGTAAGCACTTTATACCATATACCACAATAAATTCCAAATGAGTAAATGATCTGAATATAAAATGTCACACCATTAAAAAACAGAGGATGGTAAGAAGCTATATCTTTCAAAATTATGGTTGTAACAGATTGGTAGCCAAAGGACAGAAGAGATCATTAAAGAGAAAATAGATAATCGTAATTATATAAAACTAAATAGCTTATATGCAAATAAAATCAATGCAGATAGACTCAGAAGAAAAGTAGCAGATTAGGGGAAATTTTTGTATTAAATGTATCTGATAGGTCTGGCATCCAACCTCTGTGGAAAATTAACACGTCTTCATGATTAAAGACCATCAGTTTTCTAAAGAAAAATAACCAAATGATAAGAACAGTTTTCAAAAGAAGAAATATAGAAATACAAACTACCCACAACCACTTGAAAAAAGTGTTCAAAAAAATCAAAGAAATGCAAATTAAAACAACTCTGAAATATCTTTTTCCATCCATCAAAAGCTAACTAACAAAGACAGAAGAGGAAATGGCTATGAGAAAAGATGTATTCTATATCACAGCTGGTAAAGCTTTGGATTGATTCAACTGTTCTGGAAAACAATTTGGAATTATGCAAAAGGTTCCGTGTATGCAAAAATGTTTAAAATAACATTGCTTGTGATAAAATGATGGAAACAAAATATATTACTAATGATTTGGGAGTAATTAAACAAATTGTGGAATATATATGCAATGGAGTATCACAGTGAGTATGAGAATTCAGAGAAATGTGGAAAGACTTGTATACAGAAAGAAGAAAGTATAGCAACACAGATGTGCGTAAACACATACTCTGCATTCAGTAGATATTCTTGATGATGTTAAGGAAAGATACTCTTGCTCCTATGCTTTTTGGTCTTTATATGAGTGCTGCATTTTGTCTAAGGATTTTTCAGCATCTATTGGCATAATTGAGAGCAGCAAAGCACTGGTCAATTATTATGGTAAATGCAAATACCACACTGTCAGACTGAAGAACATGTTCCCATTTCCTGTTAACAAATCATTTTTTAAAACTGTTTTTAGTGAATATACTTTTAAAGGAGTGTTATTTAGGCATTTGTTGGGCAGTTCCTATTATATAAAAACAAAATGCAAAACACATTAAAAAATTTACAAAGATTACTCTAGTTCCCAGTAGATAACTAAGCAGATGTTGTGAATAATTTTCAAAAGGCAGAAACACATATTATTAGTTATCTCTTGAAAGATGCTCTATCTCACTAATTATTGAAGAGATGCAATTTAAAACAACTGTGCACAACTGACTCCCATCAATCAATTGATGAAAATAACTGAAAAGCAAGGAAAGTCTTTTAAGAAAGCTGCAGCCACCGTTCTCTTCTCCATCTCCTCCACAGTCTCACCCTTTCCTATCCTTCTCTACCCCTGAAGGTATGGAACCATGAATTATGATCCCATCCACTCTGCCACTAATGGTTCCATCATGAGGCACATCAGGGTGTGTCCCTGTATCCCCATTCACCAGCCCAGTAACTTCCTGGTCCAAAGTGCTCTTCCTTGGCCACCATGCCTTGCCCACTGGAATGCAAGCTTCTCCAGGCTGAGTCGCTTTTGATTCTGTACTTGTATCCTCACTTAGTACAATGTGTGATACATAGTAAGTGCTTAATAAATGCTTTTTTACTCATTCACCATTCATTCATTCGTTCATTAAAACTCGTGCAGGCAAAACTGCAAATAAGTAGAATCTTTTTTGTTTTCCCTAAACTGGCTCCAAAGGCAATTTCCCAAAATGTTTTGGGTAAGGGTAGCCCTGCAATTTGATATAGTCAAAGGATCTGTGATGTTGTCAACATGAGGAATCTTCAATATGGAACTCCCTTAACCATACAGATGCCAACCCATGGATTCAATAAATATTTACTAAAGTGCTGCTATATACCAGGGGCTATGCTAAGCACTCATATAGTTCAGTCATGTCCGACTCCTCTTGGCCCACAAATCATACTATCCATGGGGTTTTCCTAACAAAAATACTAGAATGGCTTGCCATTTCCTTCTCTGGTAGATAAAGGCTAATAGAGGTCACCTAGGAAGTATCTGAGGTGGGATTTTAACTCAGGTCTTCCAGACCCCAAGCCCAGGACTCTACCCATTGTGATACCTAGCTGCCTTTGAGCTTAGGATACAAATAAAGAGGAAAGACAGGCCCTGCCCTCAGAAAACTAACAATCGAATAAGGGAAAACAACACACAGAAGAAAGTGGAAGAGCCAGCAAGGTGAAACACCAGGGTACACCCAGAGTTGGAGGTATCTTTTGGAGTTGAAACCAGACAGAGCTATAGATGCAAAGTGGGTTGAGCTGATAAACCAATTTCTGCCCTCCGTAAAGGAAGGCTCTGAGAAGAGTTTACTGCTCCCCCCTCCAGTCCTCTAATCAGAGGGACGATGGGGCTAAAAGAGTTGGTGGCCAAGGCTTGAGTTAGCAGCAGGTCATGGTGATGAAATGTAAAGTGATGAGCTTATCTTGGGAAGGGTCTCTAGAGCTGCAGATGAACATTGGAGTGACCGTCAGTGACTTATGAGGAACCAAACTAAGAGCTACTCCAACTCCCTCTTGTAGAAATATTAAGAAAGCATTTTTATCTGACACCTTTAGACTAATCTGTTCACTTTGGACATTTGCTACAGACAAGCACACAATCTACACCATCTGGATTTTCTAAGGCCAGTGAGAGCTCACTCATTGCCACTGGAAATAAGAGGCTGTCCAAACCTTTGGTCAAAAGAATGAGAAACCTTATTAGTCTATTTTAAACTATCAATTCCAAAATGATGTCCTGTGTTGAAATCTTTTTACATTTTTCTAATCAAAGGCCTAACCAGTTCTGATCCCATTTTCAAGCCCTATTCTCCTGCTCAGCCCAAGAAGTGACTAAGGTAATAAAGAAACTAAGAAAGAAGTGTTTGATTATCTCAATTAATAGAACATTTTCTAGAGTTTATATTTGAGAAGGCAGTGAAGAGATTTTTTTCTTTAAAAAATTGGGTCTCTCCATCTCATCCAGGTTGGAAATATAGGGGCTATTCACAAACCTGATTTCCACTACTAATTGATGTTGGCGTTTTGACCTGCTCCATTTCCTATTTGGGTCAGTTGGACTCTTCTGTGGTAATCTGTTAAACCCTAGAAACTCACTCTGTTGATGCCAGACTTAATATGGACACCCAGTCGATTTAGCTCTCTACAGTTCAGAATGCCAAAGCTGAAGTGATCAACCAGTCTCAGACTCCATGGTAGATTGATCACAGATAAATGCCACCACATAGGGCAAAAAGAAGATTCTTCAAGGGAATAGGTTCTAAAGATTGAATCTATTATTCTGTTTGATGAAGCAAATTCTTCCATAAACTTGCTCAACCTTGAATATAGATTTTGGAATCCTGTTTGAGAATATTATAAAACAGAATTCAAAAATAGTTTGTGTTACAGAAATTTCCAGGCATTCCTGCTTTGGGGATTTTCTCTTTGTAAGCAGAATATAGATTATTAATATTTACTATTTATATTATGTTAATATAAATTATTATTTAATCACTATATTTTTGTAGGAGTTGGTGATATCTAAGTGACACAGTAGGTAGAATGTTAGCTCTCAAGTCAGAAAAATATGAGTTCAAATCCAGTTTCAGACACTTAATTGTGTGAGCCTGGGCAAATCAATTCACCTGTCTGTGTCTCAGTTTCCTCAACTTTAAAATGGAGATAATAATAGCATGTACCTCCCACAGTTCTTGTGAGGATCAAATAAGATAATATTAAAGCACTTTGCAAACCTTTAAACACTACATAAATGCTAGCTTTGATTGTTCCTGGTATCTGTCATGTCATAACATCAACTCAAAGATTTTATGAGTTTATATATTGTTTGTTTAAAACTCAGCCTTGTTGTTCATAGTCATACCACATAATTTGTTCCCTTAGAAACATTTTTAAAGCTGGAAAGGACCTCAGCGATTATCTAATCCTATTCCCAAATTTTACAGATGACAACAATGAGGCCCAGGAGGTTCAGTCATTTGATTAGAATCAAACAGTTGGACCAGTGGGAAGATTGGGGAGATGATCCCATTTTTCCATCTCCCAGGCCCATGCTTTTCTCACAAAATCACTTTACTTTTCATTTAAGCCTGTTGTGAAAGCAACTATCCAATAATCAAGTTAATTATAGATTAGTTAGCAAGAGACAGTTGGGAATTTAGAATAAGGTAGCACAAAATGGCTCAAAATAAGCCCATGGTAGGAGGGCAGTTGGATAGCTCAGTGGATTGAGAGCTATGACTAGAGATGGGAGGTCTTAGGTTCAAATCTGACCTCAAACACTTCCCAGCTGTATGACCTTGGGCAAATCACTTCACCCCCATTGCCTAACCCTTACCAAACCAATATACAGTATTAATTATAAGATGGAAGGTAAGGGTTTAAAAAATTAAATTTAATTAAAAAAAAAAAAAAGATAAGCCTGTGATTCCCAAGTCTTTTACATTCAGTTGAGGGGTAGGGAGAGTTGCAACTTAAGGTACAGCCTTGGCAGTTCTGTGTATACAACAGCTAGTCAATGGAATATTCTGATGACTGATTCTCATTTAAAGCATAGTCATCCACCCTAAGGAGGGCAATGGAGCATCATGGGGCATCTGGCCCTTCTAGTTTTTTGTTATTTGTTTTTGGGGGTTGTTTTTTTCTTCTTCTTACCTGCTCTATAACTGAAGACTCAAGCTCCCTAAGCAGCCAGGTCTGCATTATGAGTACCTTTTAAAATATTAATACCCATGTAATTAAATTATATAAGATGATCCAGGATTACATCTCACTTGTTAGAACCACTGCCCAGACAAGTAGGAACACTGGCAATAATAACACAAATCAATTTGGACTCTGGGAAACAAAACAATGCTTTGCCATCTGCTGACACCCAATTGTTACCTGAGTTGAATGCATCTAGTTCACAGACATCCTGGCACCCCGAGCCAACCTGAAATTCATACCTTGGGATTGTGCTTTGTTTCTTTTTAAACCACTTTTTAAAATAGCAAGTATTACCAAAAGCATAGATTTCCAGAAAGAAATGAGTCATAATTATATGAAATATTAGCATTTTGGCCACTCCAGATGGTTCTGGACACTGTCTATTTAGCTGCTGACTTAATTCAAGGAGGTAACTACCCTTCATTTGTTTGGAGATGAAACCAAGCCAGGCTGGAATGTGAAACTCTGAGAAGGCTATCTAACCTCAAAGAAAACAGTGAAGGAGGCAAAACCCACATCTTTAACTCAGAGGTTTGCCAATTTCTCAGCTCAGTGGAGAGTTAGAAGCTGTCAAGATTCACTTAATTTTACTTTTCTACAGATAAAAGGAGAAATTAAAGCTTGGGGGTCTTCTGGCTCGGAAAAACAGGAAATGCCTAACGGGCCCACTGGGGAAAGGCTGATATCACAAAAAAAAAGGTCCCACTGCTTTCAAGGGTATTTGAATCCCATACTTTGAATTTGTAGAACAGATTGGGGGAAGAGAGGACTCTTAATATATTTCTTTCATAAATCAGCATAATTACATAAGAGTGAGAAGCAAGCCCTTGAGAGAGGCCAGAAACAGCTACTTTTTTAGTCTCAACCAAGGTATGGAGGATAGCAGTTTCTCCTCTGTACAGAGAGTTCTTAAAATGAAGCAAAACTTTTTTCAAATCCCTTTACACACCAGTCCAAACTGATCTTCCTAAAGCAAGTCTGATCATATGATCTCCCCATTCACTCAAGTCCATGCCTCCCTATTGCCTCCAATGTGTATTGGGGTGTATGGGCTGTTGAGGTATAAGGGCTTGCCAAGCCCCTTTCAGACCTCATCCACCTCTCACCCAACTCTCAGCTGTGACTCCAAGAAGCTGTAGCAGAAGGAACAGTCACACCCCAATAAAACCATCTTGGCAGACAGGCTATACTAGGTCACTGAGAGGCCTCAAACCTATGGATGGATGACTCAGGAGAATGTCTACCCCAAGCACGTGAAGACTTCTCCCAACAGAATGGTTCCAATGGCCATGAAGAAGACTGAAGCAGACCCAGTGAAATGTTTATGTGTAGTCAAGTTATCAAATAGACCAAGGTTATCCACTGCATCCTGGACCACCACCAGTCATTCTGACTTTTGTCTCACCACTGGACTTGGATAACTGGAAGAAAATGAGGTTGGCAACTTTGTGTAACTCTGCCTCATTTAAATTCAACTCACTAGAAAGTCAAGATTTCACCCTTGTAAAGTCATTGGTCCTCTCTGAAAAAGGAGGACTACCACCAACAATAACTACAACAGCATTGTCTACAAGATCAGCTACAACATCCTCTGGTTTTTAAAGCTCTCCACAATTTGGTCCCTTCCTACTTTTCCAATATTCTTATGTCTTGGCCCTTCTAGTTTATTTTTTGTTCTTGTTTTAACTGTTCTATTACTAAAGACTCAAGTTCTGTAGCATAGGCTTCCCAACTTTTCCTCAAACTAGACCCTATATCTCCTGACTTCAAGTGGGAAATGACTATTTCCCCATGACTAGAACTGTTTCAAGTCTTAACTTGGGTCCAACCTTCTACAAAAAGCCTTTCTAAAAGAGGAAAAGAATTTGGGACTCAAAAAAATATTTCTTTCAATGATTGTTAAAATTGTTTTTACACATAATTGGGGAAAATCAATATTTTTAAAAGTCTAACTCTTCCTTAATATCCATGCCTTACCTTTGTTGATTACCACCAATTTATCTTGTGAAAATCTTGTTTTATATATAATTATCATGTTGTCTCTCCCATTAGACTATGAGCTCCTAAGGACCAGGGAGTGTATTTTCTCCTTTTTTTCTTTTTTGTGTCCCTAGTACTTAGCCTGGTACCTGACAGATAGTAGGTATTTTGAAAATACTTGTTGACTGACTGATACAGTTGTGCTCTTAGTCAGACAAGCTAAGAACAAAGCCCATGGGATCAATCCAAGATGTTAAGACATTAATCCACAGAATTTTTAAAAAAAACACTATTTTTCAAACAATCAAAACATGTATTATTTGCACTGATAAGAATTCTCTATAAATGAAGTCATTATTTTAGATTTTTAAGAAATATATTCATTTAGCTTTTTAATTTTAAACTGGATATGTGATTTAATTGCTGTTGGAAGCTCCTAGTGAGGGACTTCCTTTTTCTAAGAGGGTTGCCTGGAACAGTAAGAGTTAAATAATTTGTCTAGCTATGATCATAGTTAATATGTCCCAAAGGCAGTACTTGAACTCAGATCTCAAACGTCTCCAAAGACAGCTTTCTAGTCACTAAACTACAGTGCCTCTTATTTACATTCATGACCAAATTAAAGATTTCTTAGTTTGTTAAAAGGGAAAAAAAAAAACAAAACCTCTTTCTCCTCCCTCTATTATTTCTTAGATTTGGGTATGCAATTAGTATATACTACTTATAAATTACAGAAACAAATATCCAGTATGGGTTCCCTGTTATGGCATAGAGTTGGGTGTATCTTCAAAGCCTATGTAAATAAGATCCAGGTCCTACTGATCTACCAAACTGTGAGCCTTGCTTCTGTTAGTGGAGGACCAGACAAGCTAATTCAAAAAGGTTCATCACCAGAAGACTGGACATCAGGTGATTTTTAAAAAATTATTGTTGCTTTTTTCAACCTATAGCAACCCATAAAACAATATACAGGGATAGTTAAGTGACTTAGGGAATAGAGAGCCAGGCCTAAAGACAGGAAGTCTTGGGTTCAAATCAGGTCTCATATACTTCTTCTTCTTGCTGTGTGAACCTGGGCAAGTCACTTAACCCCAATTGCCTAGCCCTTACTACTCTTCTACACTGAAACCAGTACTTAGTAGCAGTTCTAAGACAGAAAGTAAGGGTTTAAAAATGTGAAAGGGAATTCTTTATTCTCTTTGTCTATTTTAAGTTAATCAATCTAAGAAACCTCTACTTAACACTTTGTTATCAAGTAAGAGAATTCATAAGTCACTTACTTGGGGAACTCCTCCCTTTTCACCCATTCAATCAGAAACTTGTGAATTCTTTGATAAGAGTTGACACTTTCAGAGGATGAGAGGTGGATCCCACAGACACTCCCCCCTCCCCCCCCCCAGGCAGTGGTAGGCAATTTGGAAGCTGTGATTGGCCCCTATGAAGAGGGGAAGGGATAGGAAAGGACTATAAAAAGTCCTGAATTTCTCCAGCTGGGGTCTCTGGCTTGAATATTGGGCTTGGATCTTCAGCTGGTGACCTGCCTCAAGTAACTTTGGACTTGGAACTCAGCTTTTGACTTGGAACCTTGGCTCTTAGACTGTTTCTTGGGTGAGTGAGTAGTTGGTCTTCCTTTCCTGGCTTCTGAAGAAATTTGTTCTGGAGAGGCCTTCCCCTCTTGGAAGAAGCCTTGTGGGTAGAACACCAGGTCCTCTGGTCAAGTGTTAACAAGTCCTGCCAGGCTGAGCTGAGCGCCAGAGCAATATTTAGTGTGATAGGTTAGATATCTTCCTTTCTCTCTTTTTGCATTTTTCTACTTTCACTCTTTCCACATCTTTGTAAATAAAAGCTATTAAAAGTCATTTTGACTTGAGCTATAATATTTTAAATCGGAGACTACCACATTATTTTAGAATTCTCACATAATTTAGTCAAACCCCTAAATTTAATTCCTTGCAAAAACTAAACAATATACAAACATGCAGAGGGAGTTGCAATCTGTTGCATAGCACCATGGCTAGAGTGCTGAACTTGGAGCAATAAGAATATGCAAAATAATTCATGCAATAAAAATAAAACTGGGTTTGGAGTTAAATAATCTGGGTTCAGATGCTGATTCAGCCATGTACTTGTATGTCCTTAGGCAAGTCGCTTTAACCTTCTGGAACTCAATTCCTTCAACCTCTCTGGTTCTCAGCTTCTCCAATGGAAGATGAAGAAACTTGACAGGATGAAGTCCAAGCACTCATTTCCAAATCCAGGATATTAGCTGTGTAAGCCTGATAAAGTTCCAACCTCCTCTTTTCAATTTTCTCATCTATATGGGAATCAAAATACTTATAGTGCTTATTTAGTCAGAGGCAAAAATTCTTAGTTAAGGGAAAAAACCTGTAACAGCAGTAGCAACATAACTAGCATTTTTATAGTAATTCAAGATTTGCACAGTCCTTTGTAAATAAAACAACTCTGGGAGGTAGGTGTTGGTTTTATCCCCATTTCACAGATGAAATTAATGAGGCAAATTGAGATTGAGTGATCTGCCCAGGGTCACACAGCTGATAAGTATCTGAGGCTGGATTTGAACCCAAGTCTTCTGGACTCCCTGATCAGGGATCTATCCACTGTACAATCTACTTGTAAGCATAATTGAAGCCACAAATCTTAACAGGAGCAAAGTATCTTGGCTTAAGCATCATTATTTAAGATGTCTGATTTCCATATAATTAGAGAGCAATGCTGAAAAATCAGAAGGTTCATGGATCTCCTCTTGATACACTCAGAAAGGCAGAGCTATAACTGAAGAACTATTCACTTTATGTAATAGAAAATGCACACTCCAAAAGTCACAGATAAATAGAATTTTCATGAAACAAATATTTCCCTACTGACACACCATTTCCAAGTGGCTTTTATCTTCATTTTTTACCCATTTTTAGTTGGAAGCCAACTTAGAGCACAACAGTTTTAAGTTCATTCAGCCCATTTCTCTGATTCCCACCCTTCAATAGGATAATGATCTATAAACAAAGGCTTAAACATTCTCAGACAGTTCATTATTTAAACCAATACCCTTGGAAACAATCTCCTGGATCTTTTTTCCTTCTAAATATTCTTTAACTGTATATGTGTGTATGTCTAAATATATCTATCTGCCTCTTAAAATAGGGCATATTTACAGAAGTCACTTCTTCTGGATTTCAATGGCTTAACATTTAATTGGGGGCTGGGGATGAATGGAAACAAGAAGACATTACAAAACAACGCAAATTTAAACACATGGCAGTCTAGGACAGCTTTCTGGAGGAAAAAGGGGCTTAGCTCAAGGACTACCTCCTTCTGAAGGTCTTTTCTGGTCCCAGGATCATTCCCCATCCCCAACCCCTCTACTTTCATCTCTAAGGTTGCCTCCATTGGCTTGGTATTTATCTGGTAAATATTGATTTACCCATATAGTCTCCTCCATTAGAATGTAATTTCCCTCAGGGAAAATATTGCATTTGCCTTGTTTGTTTGTCTTTTTAATTCCAAACCAAGTACCTGGCACACAGTATATTTAATGAAATGAAATTTAATTTAAAAAAAAGCAAATTAATTTGTTGGCTGAATTGTGAAGAAAGTGAATTCATTGGATTAGGAAAGAAGTGAGAGAATATCCCAAAATAAGGAAGAGGATTGAAATGAGAATAGGCCACGTCAAGTCAAGTCTATAACTATTATGAGGGGCATACCAAACATTATACTAACACTGGGGATACAAATACAAACAAAAATAAAGGCAGTTTTTGCCCTCAGAGAGTTTACTTTTTTTTTTTTAACTTTAGCTTCTGTCTCAGAAAAGGTATCCAGTCTAAGACAGAAGAGTGGGAAAGACTAGGCAATTGGGACTAAGTGACTTGCCCAGGGTCACACAGCTAAGAAGTCTTAGAGGTCAAATTTGAAGCCAGGGCGTTGACATCTCTAGGTCTGGCTCTCTAGCCACTGAACCACCAAGCTGCCTCTGATTTGCAGATTTTCTCAATGAGTTTCCAGTTCCAAATATTCTGCCATCTTCCTAGTTATTATTTCTTGCCCCTCTGCACTTAGTTGACTTACTCATTCTTTACAAAGTTGATCTTTGTTGGTTTGTGAATTGTTTGTCAAGATATGACATTTCATACAAGTACTCCTTTCATCCTTTTTCACTCTCTTTATCATCCATTTATTTCTGAACTATCCCCATCCTCAGAAACCAATAGACTAAAATAAGATACCATCGTGGCCCACACAAAAGCTATGTGTGTGTTGGGGGAGAGTGGGGAGGGAGGTTTTACACTGGATACACAGACATCATGAGATTGCCTTTTCATTTTAAATTTTGATTGCTTCTGCCTCCATGAATCTGGAGCTCTGGAAAGAGGAAAGTGGTTTAGAAATCATGTCATGTGGGCACCTGTTAAAGAAACTAGGAAACTTTACCTTGGAAAATCAGTCACCATGTATTTATTTAATCAATAGATGTAGAAAAAGTCTGATAAAATACAATACTCATTTATATTAAAAAAAAACACTGGAAATCATAGGTATAAATTGAATTTTTCTTAAAATTATACTAATCTACCTAAAACCATCAGCAAGTATTATTTGTAATGGGAATAACCTAGAAGGCTTCCCAATAAGACCAGGAATGAAAATCAAGGATGTCTATTATCTCCAATATTATTTTAAATAGTACTAGAAATGTTAGCAACCTTCCCCCCCCATGATCATTTAACATAATCACCTTGTACCCCTAAATTTTTTTTAATTACAGGTGTATACAATATTTCACTTTCTAAGAAGAAAACTACAATAGTTAGAGATAAGAGGGAAATAGAAAAGAGAGAAAGCAAAACCAATGTTTTTCTAGGCATGTTGACAAAAGGCCAATTAGGTGGCAGTCCCCTTTGGAATAAAAGTATACATTTACAATAAATATCCAACCCCCTTTGGTTCAATCAATTGCACCCAAAAGTTCATTTTGGATCTTCTTGATGCAGTGTATCTTTCTGCAGGTATCTTTCTCCAAACAGTTCATTCTCTGGATTGAAGGAATTAGAAAGCTTCTTTTCCTGAAAATTTTCTCAAACAAAATTTGAAATCTTGGATTTTTATGAAAATACAATACAATTCTCCCTGAAGAGGGTGTTCACCAACAACATGAGATCAACTCATGATACATGGTTGAGTTATGGGGGTATATAAGTCAATTATTAAAAGAAAAACCAAAAACATAAAGAGAAAAATAAGTAGAAGAAAAAATTAAACTTTGGGAGAAATAAAAAATTGCAAAATCAGAATCAAAATATCAAAAACTATATATATAAAATTTCTAAATAAAACAAGGATAAATTCATAACAGGCCCTTGTATTAGGGTCTAATTAAAGTAAATTTCTGTCCCACAAATCTGTAGGAAAAAAAAATAGTAATATTGTATATACCAATTATAAACCAGGGCTACAGGAAGTTGCCATACTATAAGAGAGAAAAAAGGACTAGATTTTTGTGTAAAAGGAAAGTGTCATGCCCTGGTCTGATTTTTCATCATTTCTCAGGGATAAGGGAGCCAGAACAGACAATTGTTAGGTACTTTTGATAGAAAGTATTTCATAAGGAGTGTGGTTCAAAGAGTCCTGCATCTTAACATATGTCAAGCACCACATCCTCGAGTTTCACACTAGGTTCAAGTCCTTTTGTATTGGCATAGAAGTTCATCAATCCCACCTGGATTGGTTTCCTTTTTGACCAGTGGCACTATTCAGGTTAAATTCGTGCTTCTATGGCACTATGTAGATGAAGTGTGTGCTCCTTTTTTGATCCCATTTCCTAGAATCAGACACAATCATTAATCACAGACCCATAATATTTATCAATAAATGGCAGGTTTCCATAGTCCAAAGCTTTGGGGTATGCATTTATATGCTAGATAAATGGACATCTAGCTTATTCTATTGCAAAAATCAAAAATGGTTAAAAGAAAATATTCTCAATACTGGTGACATGTACTTCAAATGCAAAAAAAAAAAATGGGAGAAAATTAAATACCGAATGGCACATGTAGGAAGAAAAACAAAAATGTTAAAAATGTGTATATTTCATAATCGCAGAGGTACTGTATTAAAAAAATCTGTTTCTTCTTCTTTGCTACTATGTGGAGGGGAGACAATACTGAAAAGAGTTAATATTAACAAAAAGAATAGAGTCTAAGGGGCACCACTGTAAACCTTAAAATTTCCCAGACCCTACTTTATAAGATTGGATTAAGATCATTCCCCATTTGGGCAGTGAACTCTACTTAAAGCAGGAATGTGAGAATTCTACTTTACCTACTTGGGCCTGCCCTAGGGGAAGATAAAGTTGTAAACTCTTTTCTGAACAATGAAAAGTACTTAAACCCATACTTTTCTTAAGCTAAGTACCTATAAAGGTCAAGCAACTTGTGAATTTACAAGGAACAAAGAACTGGAAAACTTACTTAGAGCTTTCCTGGTGTGAATTACTCAAAAATCCACACCATCTTCGGTGTGGACTAAGAATGGGCGGTCCTTTAGAAACATCTACAGTGATTGGTAGATGTAAGGACTTAGGGGAGGTGACAGAGGAAAATTTTGCCCTTAAAAATAAGAGCTCAGAGAAGAGCAAAAGATCTCGATTTCTGACTCTCATTCTGAAGGAGAGCTCCTTGAGGAGTTCCTCTGAGGGACTCTGTCCCTCTGTGGTAGGAGCTCTGGAGGCTCTTGAGAGAGGCCCTTTGAAACAATCTCTGGCTGGAAGACTCTTTGAGGAAGGATGCTGGCCTGGTGTTACTAGAATCCTTGTTTAGTCAGTTCTTGTGGTGAGTGTTAAAAACTGACTGATTTCTCTTTTTAAGACTCAGGTCTAGGCCATATTGGCTTGAGACCCTTCATACTTATTCCTTTCTTACTCTCTCTCTCTTTCTTTGATTACTCATTGTATTGTTAATTAAAATCTCTATAAAACTCAATTGACTTGGGTATTTGAATAATTGGGAATATTTCCCTGGCAACCACCTTATGTTTGATTTTAAACCCAAGACACTGTAGTGAAACATATTTCTGCAGTCAAATTTACTCACCCTCTCTTATATCTATCACAATTTATATCTTCCACTATTTTAATCACTACAGTTTAAGACCTCAACCATTTTAAATCTCACACCACCTTCTGTCCCACGTGGAGGGGCAGTAGCACCCTGAGTATTTTGTGGGCAAGCTCCACTTAAGTTATACAGTTGAGGGGTTAGTTGGTTTGAGTTATTATTTTCCCAATTTCTATTCCTAGAATTATTATTCCTAAAACTGTGGTTCCTATAATCATTATTAGAAATATTATTTCTATAGTTGTTATTCAACTGCATATTATTTTTGATGGCTCTGAATAAATTTCTACAATCTATCATTTTGTGGCCCTTCTCACAGAAGTGGTAGGTTAGATAGATAGTTAGATTATCTGAGAGGGGCACATGCCATTGGGTGAGTATCATGCCCTTTTTCCTGTTTATCAATCCTATCTTTTTCATTTCTTTCTGGATTATTTCCATTAAATCATTAGTCTCTTCCTGTTTTTCTTTGTTGCCTTTTGAAACATATGCAGCAGTGTTTTTTTTTCAGTTCATCAAGATCCATTTAAGACCACCTTGGGCAATGTGTTTTGAAATAATTTCTGATCACTTTGCAAGAGTTATTAACAAAGTGTCTCCTAATTTGTCTAATATCCTTTTATTTAGAGATCAAAGTCTGAGTACTGACCCCAAACTCAATGAGCCCATCCAAGAATTTGGAGGATGTCTCATCATCTGATTATTTACATTTCAAATTTTGTCCATGTATCTGTATTTTCAGAGCAATCTCTCATTGCTGTTAGACTAACCTCCCTACAATGATATAATTGTAAATTGTCTTCAGAGTTGTCATAATCCCATTCAGGATTTTGAGATGGCCAGTGTGCTGCATTGTGCCCTCTGACTTTATTGATATATGAAATGATTTTATTTTTCTCACTTTCTATTAGGAAAGCCTGGAGTAAAATTTCAACATCTTTATAAGACGGATTATATTGAAAAAAAATATCATTCATCTTTTTTCGTTACCACAGAGGGATCTTCTTCATAACTGGGAACATTGTGTGTCAGTTCATTTATGTCTTGGAGAGTAAAAGGTATATGGTGTCTTAGGGTTACTACACCCCTGTTGTGTCCTATTTCAGATACTTCCCTTAAGGGGAAAAGGACTATATTTGAATTGAGTAATGGTGAGTCAGATTAGGGAGGAACAGTTTTGTTAGGAGGATGAGATTTTCTAGGGGCTGGAATTCGTTGTGGGGTGGGAGAAGGGAGAGGAGAGGATGAGTAATCAGGAGAAGGATCAGGGGAAGTAAGGTCAGCCAAGAGTAACAGAGCACAAGAGAGCACAAGGAGCTGAGATATAGGAGTCTTCCATCTGTATTTTGAGGGAAATAGGATTCTTCTCTCTTAGTGGTTCAGGAACAGGCTTGTAAAAATCAGACGTGTTTTGGATGGGGTCAGTATTTGCCAGTGGATCATATAAGAAGTATTTAAATTTGTCCAATTGAATTTACATGTCTGCCTGGATTTCAGCTTTAGTTTTTCATATGGTAGTATTTCTTGTCATAACATTTAGGAATAGAAAAATAAAATTACCTAAGAACATAAGGAATAGGAGATATTCTAAGACCTTTAAGTTTCCCAGTTGGGCAAAAGCTAGAAAGATTTAATGCAGAGTAGCATCTATTTTAAAAATTTTACCATATATATTTTTTATTTTATTTGTTAAATTGCTTATAATTCTGGGTTTTGTCAGTAGATGGTGTTACTGGCTAGGGGTTAAAGTCAGAGTGTGAAAATTAAAGGTAAGGGTGTGGTTCCTTTAAGAATGTCACAACTTGATTTGATTAACTCCTTGGTTGGAGGGTGAGAGAGGAAACCTTTTGTTGGAGTATAAGAGGGGCAACAAGAAGCAGCTGACTTTCCCCTCAGTGTAAAATGCTAGAACCACATGTTTCTCCCACATGCTTCCAGGTAGCAGCTTCCAGGCCACTTTTTTGTATGGTCTGGGGCAAAAAGGTTTTTAGAAATTTTTTTTTGTCTTATTTGGGCTGTGAAAGTCTCTTAGGGTAAAAAGGACCAGTTGTTGTTGTTGTTTCTTTAACACTACTCTTCCTGACTGATTGCCCCAGGTTTTACTTCTCATTTAAGTTTAATTCTAGAGACAGTGGGGTTTAGAAAAAAAGAAAGTAGATTTTCAGGAGTAAAAAAGGCTAAATTTTTGTTGATTTTTAGCTTAATAATCATTCTCTCTAATAAAAAATCAACTGCAGTTTTATTTTTAGTTTTGTTCTCTCAGAGATGTGAGGCTGAGAGATGAAATTCTGTTTGGGCAGAACAGGATTACTTTCTCTCTCTTGAGGGAGTGAAAGCTTTTCCCCAGATTTTTTCCTTCATGGCTAATTAAAAAAGAGCCTATCTACTGCTGGTAAGTTAAACTGGCAAAGTATCTGAAAGATAGAATCCTCCCCAAGGTAAAAACCTGAGAGTCTGCTAATTGGGTTGTTTTCTAGGGGGGAAGGAAGGTTGGGAACAGTTTCCACAGGTGGGGCCTCAGGGTCTAGCTGCTAAGCTTAAAAATGACTGTGTTCTATATATTTTTAAGAGGAGAAAGAAAAAAAATTGAACTTATCTTTAGCAGCTGTGAAACGTAGACTCAAAATAAGCTATTTAAAGCTGACTTAGGGATAATCACAAAAGTAAAGGAAAAGTCAAAAAAAGTAGAAAGATTGAGGGTTTTTTGTCACAACCAATGTGGTCAGCCAATAAATGTAAAGGGGAAAAAGGGGTTAGTTATAAAAAGGTTGGGCTGGATTATTTAAGAATAGGGTTGCCGGGAATTTAATTACTTCCAAAGAGATTTATTTACAATTTATTTACAAAATACAGAAAGAATATCTTATCCTATCCTCTCTCCGATTTTCGGAGAGAGGATAGGATAGGATAGGATAGGATAGGATAGGATAAGATATCTAGCCTAAGCACTAAGTATTTTGCTCTGACCCCTATCTCAAAAACAGGGAGGGGAATTTACCAGAGAGGACTTGGCCCTTGTAGCCAAGGACCTAGGAATGCAGGGAGCCTCTATCAAGAGGATAGGTCTCTCCTGAGGCTAGTCTCTTCAGAAAATCCAGGAAAGGAGTCAGCCTTTTTCATTCACCACATGTCAGTCCAAAGGGGAGATATTCAAAGACAGTCTCACCATGTACAGGGTATCAGATCCAGTCAGCAGATTCTTTACCAGTCTCCAACTCAAACTCAGAACTCCAGAAGAATGTGAGCAGTCAGAAGTCCCAAGCATGAAGAACTCAAGAACTCTCTGAAGAAGCAGTCTCTCTGAAGATCTCAGACAAATCCCAGATGAATCTCCCACGAATCTCAGAAGATTCTCCCCCAGAGGAAGTTGTAACTCCCTTTTAAAGACAATTTCATTTGCATCACTTCCTGTGCCTTCTTCCACTTTTTACATGGGCAAATCAGAATCTAAAGCCTTGCTTAGGATTGCCCAGGGGCAGTAAGTCAATTCTGATTCATCACCCACTATTGCACGTGTGGGTCACAGACCTCCCCACTGAACTGTAAGTTAGGTGTTTACACTTTTGGTGATTAAATAGAAAAATGGGCATGGGAGTTGATTTAATCTTTACAATCAAGGGAGAGTTAATTAATTTTCATTTTCACAATTAGGGGAGAGTTAAATTTAATCTTTACAGTATTTATTTATCCAGATCTTATACTAGGCACTTGGAATACAAGTATAAAAAATTAAATTCTCCCTACATTCTAATAGGGGAGATAATAACTACATATAGAAATATATAGATCAACATAAACATGACTATATAAAAATATATTCAAAGTATTTAAAAGCAAGGTAATTTGGGAGGTGTTAGATTTAAAATAGTGAAGCCCATAAACTGTAGTGAGTTAAAATGGTGGAAGATATAAATTGTGATAGATATAAGAGAGGGTGAGTAAATTTGACCGCAGAAATATGTTTCACTACAGTGTCTTGGTTTTTAAATCAAATATAAGGTGGTCGCCAGGAAAATATTCCCAATTATTCAAATACCCAAGTCAACTGGGTTTTATAGAGATTTTAATTAATACAAATGTGGAATTAAAGAAAAGAGAGAAAGAGAGAAAAAGGAAATAAGTATGAAGGGCCTTAAGCCAAAATGGCCTAGACCTGAGTCTTAAGAGAGAGAGATCAGTCAGTCAGTCTTTTAGACAGACACAAGGTCTGTCTAAGCAAGGATTCTAGTGACACCAGGCCAGCATCATCTCAACTGCTTTCACCAGCTCCCTCCTCCATCTGAATGTTTCAGAATCAGTCCTTCCTCAATCTGAATGTTTCAGAATGAGTCCTCCTCAATCTGAATGTTTCAGAATGACTTCCAGCTCTTCTATGAGCTGTTATTTTTAAGGGCAAAATCTCCTATATCACCTCCCCTAAGTTCTTCCATCTACCAATCACTGTAGATGTTTTCCAAAAGACAGCCCATTTTGAATTCACAGCTGAGTAGATTAATCTCTTTAGTAAGTCAGAAAAAAAATGCTGCTGTGTCGACTAATTTCATTAAGAGAAAACCTCTGAGTAAGTTTTCACCTTTTAGGTCTAAGTAGTTTACAAGTTGCCCCACCTTTATAGGCACTTAGCATCCCATTGTATCAATTCCAAAAATAGGCATGGCTCAAAGAACTCCTTTCCTTTATAAGTATGGTTTTCAAGTACTTTCATTGTTTAGCAAGGAGTTTTCTGCCCTAAAGCATTCTTAAGTATGGGTGGAATAGAGGTCCTCCCATAGCAAGGAGTTTTCTCCCCTAAAGCAGTCCCAAGTAGGGATGGGGTAGAGATCCTCCCATAGCAAGGAGTTTTCACATTCAAGTAGAGTTCTCACTATCTGGTAGGGAATTATTTCAAGTAGGAAATTGGAGGATTCCTCAATGTGGAGTAAAATTTTTAACATTCATAAGTCTGTGAAATTTTAAGGTTTACAGAGGTATGGCATTAAAACTTGAGGGGAAGGAGGGGATCAGGAAAACCTTCATGGTTTTTCAAGATGGGGCTTGAGTTGCATCTTAAAAAAAGAGGGACACATGAGGAAGAGATAAAGAGGAAGACATTCCAGACATGTGGGTTGGTTATGCAAGGGCAGGAAGACAGGTGTAGTATTATTTTAAGGAATAGAGAAGCCAATTTTACTGGACCACAGGGTGTGAAATATGTAATAATGTTCAATGGGACCTGAAAGATAGATTATGGTTAGATCATATATGGCAGTGATGCCACACTTAAATAGAAACAGAGAACACTAAACTATAAAAATTAAAATTAATATATAATAATTTCAAAAATTATATTTTATAAGATTTATTAATAATCACTAGAAGTAACAAAATAAAAAGGTAACAAAATAAAACCACATGCCCATGGCTAATCTACCTGTTCAAACAGCCCACTCTACCAATGTCCCAACCCAGGAAGGAAAGAGAGCTAGCCACGAAAGACCACCCTATTTATCTCCTATCTATGTCAGCATGTAACAACAGGAAGTCAGTGGACTCCTGGGAAATGTAGTTCAAAGGCACAAGATTTCCAATTATACAAAAGCATAAATGAGGATCCCTATGGGCTGCATATTGAATTAAAAAGTCACATACTATTATTTTCTATGTTTTATTGTATTTTATTAATTTAATATTTATTATTGGTATTAATATAATAATTGATGTTCATATAATGTAGATAATATTTAATATTATGTTATTAAATACCCCTTCCCTTGGGATGGTTCAGGCTACACCCAGGAGTTTTGTAGGCAATAGGCACATATTTTGACAACTCTGCCATAGGGCTATACAAGATAAATGAGAAATAATACAGGGTATCCCAAATGTCTTTGTAAAGTTTTAAATTTATAGTTAAGCCTGCACCAAGACTTTGTACTTTAATCTTAAGGCAATTGGAAGCCATTGGAGTTGACTGAGTAGATGTGTCACTTGGTCAGACTTGTGCTTAAGGAAAATTATATTTTAGCAGAAATGTGTAGGATTGACTGGGATAAGGAGAGATGAGGACAGGAGACCAGTTAAAGACTTACAATAATCTAAGCAAGAGATGATAAGGGTCTGAATGAAGGTGGCTGCTGTGTGATGTGAAGAAGAGAGTTCAGATTTGAGAAATGGAAAAATTGGGATAAGTGGAGAGAGAGAGTAAGAAAGAAAGTACTCCTGAAGTCATAAACCTGGGACATAGGATGGATGGTGGATCTTTCAAGAGAAATAAGAACTGCAATGAGAGAAGGGTTTGAGAGAAAAGATAATGAGTTCAATTTCAGATACACTGAGATTAAGATGTCTCTGGGACATCCAAACTGAGATGTCTAAGAGGCAACCGATGCTGGGACGTGAAGTTCAAGGAAAGACTAAAGGGCTAGATTTGTGTGTGTGTGTATTCACCCACGTACTATATACATGTCTGTGCTATAGCAAGAGTTTGGGTGACAGCCTAGAATTCTCCAAGAGCTGGCTGTGTAAAAGTTCTAAGCTGCTGAAGGAGGAGGTTTCCAACAGTTAGTCTGGAGCTGGAGATGAAGACTAAATCTGTCAATCTGAGACTCCCCTGGACAAGCCATCTATCCAGCAGCCTGCCATATGAGGATCAACTAGAAGAGGTTGAGAGGAAATCTCCAGTCATCCTGGTGGACAGATTGACTGAGGAAGAGAATCTCTACCTTGCCTGGATCATCTAAGGACACCATAACTTGGATTCCTGCTCCCTGACCCACCAAAGGACTCCAAGTGAGAATCTGGGCTCTCTGTTAGGACTTATCTTTAGTAATCCTTAGTAATCTTTAGTTTAGTTTAGTTTAGAAAAGGATTAAGCTTAGAAATTAATTATTGTGGGTTGAATATCTTGGGGCAAATAATCAGATGCAATAATTTCCCCTCATTCCTTTCCCATCACTCCCTTCTCTATTAATAAACTCAATTATTTAAATGTGATTTTCTCCCTTGGTATAAACCCCTCCCCCTTTTCCTAAATATCCCTATAACAAGACATAGACATATCCATGGAAATATGTTGTTTGTTCAATCCTTCATTTTTCCAAAAGGACCAATGATGTCCTGGGTGATATCTTGACTTTTGTATGAATTGGATTTAAGTAAGGCAGATGGAAATATATGTGGATGATGAGGCAGCAAGAAGACTGAGGGAAAACCAGGTCAAGAAAAGCCATAAAGGAGAATGTATCCAGGAAGAGAAGGGGATCGATGGTGTCATACACATCAGCTAGGTCAAGAAGGATGAGGACTGAGACAAAACCATTAGATTTGGTATTTATGGGGTCATCAAAAACCTAAAAAAAAAAACTTACTTTCTGTCCTAGACTAGATACTGATACTAAGTATTGATTCCAAAGCAGAAGAGTGGTAAGGGCTGGACAATTGGGGTTAAGTGACTTGCCCAGGGTCACACAGCTAGAATGGGTTTGAGGTCACAGTTGATTTCAGGACCTTGCACTTCCAGGCCTTGCTCTCTGTCAATTGAATCACCTAGCTGCCCCATTCATCAGTAACTTTGAAGAGGACAGTTTCAGGGGAATGAAGAGATTTGAAGCAAAATTATAAAAGAAAAAGTAAAACTTGGGAGGGGTCAAGAGATGGTAAAGAACACAGGATAACCAGCCTCTGATCTGAAATGTTGTCATGTGCAATTAGTCAATTAACCAACGTTTATTAAGAAACTGTTAGGTGTCAGACATTGTACTAGTTCCTTTCTTTCTATCCTTCTTCCCTTCCTTCCTTCCTTCCTTCCTTCCTTCCTTCCTTCCTTCCTTCCTTCCTTCCTTCCTTCCTTCCTTCCTTCCTTCCTTCCTTCCTCCCTTCCTTCCTTCCTTCCTCCCTTCCTTCCTATGAGGAGATCTAGACATATTTGAAAGGAGCACAGTAGTCAATGAATAAAAAGAAATGCTGAAAAATAAGGGATGGGGAAGACTGAATCAGTCAATTAATTCTATGGTGCCCAAAGCTTTTTTTCCCCCTTAAACTTCCTTCAAAAACTACCAAAAAAAATATTGTGAACTTCTAGGATATTTTAATATACTAAACAAATTTATTTTAGATTTCTTCATTATATGCTTATAATAACTATAATGATAACTTTCCCTCCAAAGCTCCCAATTATAATTAATATTATAATAATTTTAAATATGCAAATTTATTCTACCAATGAATAAAAACTAAACAAAATTATAAAGCTAATTATAAAATAATACTAGTGTTTTATGTGGAATATCCTATAAGAACTAAAAGAAATAATCCAGCAAAACAACAAAGGTTTATTATTTTCTGAAAGATTTCATATTAAATGTCTTTATTTTATAAATTTTGTCAGATATAAATAAAAATGTGAATAGAGTAAGTTACAGGAAGATGCTTAATATAATACAATAAGCATATAGAAACTTAATTTCAATGTTTTACTTTTTTATTTCAACGAAACGGGTAATATATGGCTCAGACTCAGATAAACAAAGCCTGCATTTGTTTCTTCAAATTTATTTCTGTATTTTGATTAAAAATAAGAACAAAACAAAAATGTTCCCTCACAAAAATACATGATGGAAAATGGGTAGGAGAGTTTTACAAGCTCTCTTCCTAAGAGATGAAAATCCATTTTCTTCTTTTTAGCCACCTAACCAACTGACAAAACTGAACAGCTCAGGAGGCAGCTGGGTGGCTCAGTGGATTGAGAGCCAGGCCCAGAGATGGGAGGTCCTGGGTTCAAATCTGATCTCAGACAGTTCCTAGCTGTGTGACCCTGGGCAAGTCACTTGCCCCCCATTGCCTACTCCTTACCATTCTTCTACCTTAGAACCAATATACAGTGTTGAGTCCAAGATGGAGGTAAGGGTTATTTAAAAATGAATATCTAAGAAATGATCTAAAATATGTATTTCTCTACTGACTAATGATCAGCATCATATTGAATAGTAACTGTACTTAAAGTGCAATCACAGATACTGCTTTATTTTTTTACAATGCTTATATATAAAATAACTTTTATAAGGCAAGAATCTCTTGAGAAGAATGAATTTCTTTTCTTCCACTGGCATGGCCGCAAAATAGTCTCATAGAAACTCTACTCACTTGTGTATCCAGCTACTTCATCGGAAAATCCCCCAGAAAGAATAGTAACATAAGTGGAGGAATAATTTAAACTGGAAGACAGCCTTAATATTGCAATGAAAGCCAATATGTGGCTTGTTTCTGTAGAATATGCGTGATGGTCCATGATGGTTTCAATTCAAATAGCCTGACATTCGCAGTACGAGAATGCAAACATCTTTGGACATCTTTTGCACACGATCACCCAGCTGGTAAGGAATGGGCACAAGATAATGATGGAGCTACTCTGGTACAGTGTACACAGTATTCATCTGACCATCTTCTAGGAATCCATTTGCCCTCGAATGTCAAACTCTTGTGTCCATTTGGAAAAAAAAAATTGATAAGAAGATAAGAAACCTGAAGAATAGACTGCCCCTAGAAGGGGTCCATGTGTGGTTATCACCACACAAACTAGTGTTTGCACAAATCTTTGCTGAAACAATACCCAATGCTTCAAACAGGTATATGCCTGTAGTTGCCGAATGAAAAATATAACTGCTTAGGTCTCATTAAAAAATGTTTAGCACAATAAAATACTTGGGAATCTATCTGACAATACAAACACAGGAACCTTATGAACACATCTACAAAAAACTTTCCACACAATTAAAACTAGATCTAAACAATTGGAAAAACATCAACTGTTCATAGGTAGGACGAGCTAACATAATAAAAATGACCATCCTACCCAAACTTATTTACTTATTTAGTGCCATACCCATTGAACTACCAAAAAGCTTTTTTACTGAATTAGAAAAACCATAACAAAGTTCATTTGGAAGAACAAAAGATCAAGGATGTCCAGGGAAATCATGAAAAAAAAATGGGAAGGAAGGTGACCTAGCAGTACCAGATCTTAAACTATACTATAAAGCAATGGTCATCAAAACAATATGGTACTGGCTAAGAGACAGAAAGGAGGATCAGTAGAATAGACTTGGGGTAAGTGACCTCAGCAAGAAAGTCTATGATAAGCCCAAAGATCCCAGCTTTTGGGACCAAAATCCACTATTTGATAAAAACTGCTGGGAAAATTGGAAGACAGTATGGGAGAGATTAGGTTTAGATCAACATCTCATACCCTACACCAAGATAAACTCAGAATGGGTGAATGACTTGAATATAAAGACGGAAACTATAAATAGGTGAACACAGAATAGTATACATGTCAGATCTTTGGGAAAGGAAAGATTTTAAAACCAAGCAAGAGCTAGAAAAAAATCATAAAATGTAAAATCAATAATTTTGATTACATCAAATTAAAAAGTTTTCATACAAACAAAACCAATTCATCCAAAATTAGAAGGGAAGTAGCAAATTGGGAAACAATCTTCATAGTAAAAACCTCTGACAAAGGCCTTTTTACTCAAATTTATAAAGAGCTAAATCAATTGTACAAAAAATCAAGACATTCTCCAATTGATAAATGGGCAAGGGACATGAATAGGCAATTTTCAGTTAAAGAAATCAAAACTATTAATAAGCACATGAAAAAGTGTTCTACATCTTTTATAATCAGAGAGATGCAAATTAAAACAACTCTGAGGTACCACCTCACACCTAGCAGATGGGCTAACATGACAGCAACGGAAAGTAATGAATGCTGGAGGGGATGTGATATGGCAAAGTTGGGACATTAATGCATTGCTGGTGGAATTGTGAATTGATCCAACCATTCTGGAGGGCAATTTGGAACTATGCCCAAAGGGTGCTAAAAGACTATCTGCCCTTTGACCTAGTTGGGTTTATACCCCAAAGAGATCATAAGGAAAAATACATGTACAAGAATATTCATAGCTGTGCTCTTTGTGGTAGCAAAAAATTGGAAAATGAGGGGATGCCCTTCAATTGGGGAATGGCTGAACAAATTGTGGTATCTGTTGGTGATGGAATACTATTGTGCTCAAAGGAATAATAAAGTGGAGGAATTCCATGGGGACTGGAACAACCTCCAGGATGTGATACGGAGTGAAAGAAGGAGAACCAGGAAAACATTGTACACAGAGACTGATATACTGTGGTGCAATTGAATGTAATGGACTTCATTGGTGGCAATGCAGTGGTCCTGAACAACCCAGAGGGATCTATGAGAAAGAACACTATCCACATTCTGTAAACCTTAAAATTCCTTAGACTTATAAATGTTGGAAATTTCACCATTGGGAAATTTCATACTTGGAAAATTTCTTACTGATAGTCTATTGGAATGTGAACCCCATTGGCATGGGAGGTTCCTCCTCCTCCCTTCTTAAGATTACTTTGGGACAGAAACATTTTGCTGAACAATGGAAAGGACTTTGACCTATGCTTAAGCATAGAACAGGAATTTCTTTGAGTCATAATTGATTTTAGAATTGATACAATGGAGATACTTGGAATCAATCTCCACCCTACTCAGTCCTAACAGGATTGAGGAAGGGCTGCAGCATAGATCAAAATTTAATTATTCCAATCTCTACCCTACTTAGGTTAACAGGATTTAGGAAGGATCAAAGATTTAATTATTTGAAAATATGACCTTCAACAGACATGTGCAGAGACCTCTGGGCGGTCCTGGGTTAAGCTAGAGCCTCCATTGGCACAGGGAAATTGATGGACAGTGATTGGTAGATGTGAGAACTGAGGGGAGGGAACTTGGATGGTTTCCTTAAAGATAGAGAGGTCTGAAGACTCAGAGAGGTGGTTGAGGAGTTTGTCTGAGTGGTTGGAGTGTGCTCTGAGAAGCTTGCTCTGAAGGAAGCTGAAGGTGGGGGCCTCTGAGACTGTTTCTCCATTTTGGTCACTTGAGTAATAGGGACTGATCTCTTTTCTTTGCCCCAGCTATCTAAGGGCTTGGGCCTTTTGGCCCAGCCTAAACAGAAGGGGTATTTAAGCCCTATTCCCTTCTCTCCCCTTTCTCTCTCCCTCTCTCTCTCTATCTCTAATTCCTTTCTTCCTCCTGTTTGTAATTAAACTCCATAAAAGCTTGACTGCTGACTTGAGTTTTCATTTAGGAATTACATAGCTGAATTCCTTGGTGACCTTAAATTAATATATATCAGTCTTTTAAAGTGATTTCCTTGTCACAATTCAGAGGGAAAACTGTGGGAGTAAAAACACAGAAGAAAAACATCTTTGATCACATGAGTTAATGGGGCTATGATTGGGGGTGTAGACTCTATATGATAAACCTAGTTCAAATAACAAAAACATGGAAATGGGTTCTGATCAAGGACACAAGTAATAGCCAGTGGTATTGAGCATGGACTATGGGAAGGATGAGGGTAGGGGAGGGAGAGATAGAATATAATTCTTGTAACCAAGGAATAATGTTCTAAATTGACAAAATAAAATAAAAAATTTTTTAAATGTTTAGCACACAAGAATGACAGACTTCCCCCCCCCCAAAATAAATGTTTAGCACAAATCCCTTGGACCATTGCTGTAGTCCCCCAAGGCATTTGAGAACTATTAAATGTGAACCAAAGGATTAATCCAACAAAATACACTTATTGAACTCTTACTATGAGGCAAACACTGAGCGAAGGACTGGGGAGACAAGGATGGAATGAAATAGCCTTCCCCTCAAATAGCTTCTATCACAGGGAGATGTTTATTTATAGGTCTATACAAAATATCTAGATGACAAGATTTTTTTTTGTTATATTATTGTTTATTATTATAATTTATTAAATACCTGCTACATTCCTCAGTTTCCTTATCTGAAAAGTAAGAAGATATATGACAAGATTTTACAAATGGAACTGGACTGCTTTTGTATGGCCTCAGAAGGCAGAATTAGGACTAACAAAAAGTATAGGAGAGGATGATGGATGTCAGCACAATATAAAACTATAACGTAGAATGGGTTGCCTCAGGAAAAGAGGCCAGATACCACCTTGGCAGCAGAAGGAACTGTCAATGACTTGTAGAACACAGGCTTGCCTAGGCCCTGGGTTGCTTTAACTTAGTGGGTTCTACTTTTTTTTTTTGTCATGAATCTCTAACAGCAAAAAAAATTTGAACAAGCACAAATACCGATATATTGACTTTTTACGCATTTTATAGTGTGCTTCTCTACTAAAGTTTATGGAGTACAGGTATAAAATGGACAGATTTCTATACTGTAGGAAAACCACTTTGGTAGCTGCATGGAAGTTAGTTTGATGACAGAGGAGACTCAATTCAGAGAGAAAAATGAGAAAGCTTTTGCACTGGTCCATGGTCTCAGAGTCTAATGTAGAATGGCTGCTGTGTGAGTACAAAGAAGGGAACAATGACAGAGAGACACAGAGGTAGGAATAACAAGATTTAGTCATGGCCTAAGACTGTGGGATGAGGAAGAGTGAAGAGTAGAAGATGACCCTGAGATGATGAGACTGGCTGCCTAGCAGGTGAATGGAGTTCTTGGAAATGGAGGGTGTATGAGTGGGGAAATTGAGAAGGAACCAAAGTTCCAGCTACTTGGGGAATAAATAGAAAGTAACACTTCCTTCCTTCCTCCCTTTCCCCCAAATTGAACTGTTAACAAATGGAGTCAGTTCTGACTGGACTAAAAGGGTAAGATTTCCCCTCAGCCTTCTTCTTGAAATGATGTTGTTTGAAGTTCCCCTCCTAACACATTGAGTCTGATTGAAGTTTCTATTAAAATCAAGATGTCTATTTAGGTATAAAGGATTGAAGAGTAATGAGGACAGAGGGAAAAGGAAATCCCTTGCTATTTCCTATACAGATCTGGGGGGGTTGAACCAGAGTCTTCTTCAGGATAAGCTCTAAGAGGTTCCCCTAAGGGAAAAAAGTCATTATCCTAAAAGTGTCACCAGTTAAAAGAAGATTTCTGTGGCTCAGGCAAAAGAATGGAGAAATGTGTATCTCCACAGCAAAGGATAGTTCCTCTCCTCTCAGCTCATGGAGCAAAAGAATCCTTTCCAGCTTTCCAACTGTTGTCTTTTTAGCTTGGCTGAAAAGTTTCATCCCATCCCCTGATGTCAGCTGGGGTTCCATTTCCTCTTCTCCTGAGACAGTCCTTCAAAATTCAGTCTTTCTATTGCTTCTAATCTTTCCCTCCTATACAAGGGGGAAGGTCCCTGGGGGATCTGGACAGCTGCTGCCCTGAGCCCCTGGAGGAACAGCTGGCCAGGAGTCTAAGAAAGGGCAAAGTCTGGAGTTTGGAAGTCAAGGAGGGAGAGGTCTGACCTCAAGGGATGTTCCATCAACTGATTAGAAGATGGGAAGATGGATACCCAGCTGTTCTCTCAGCAATTACAAGTCACAGGTTACATTTCCAGCACAATCACTCCTATCTACTGTACTGTACCAGACTGTCCCAGCTATGGGTGTGTGTGTGTGTGTGTGTGTGTGTGTGTGTGAGAGAGAGAGAGAGAGAGAGAGAGAGAGAGAGAGAGAGAGAGAGAGAGAGAGAGAGAGAGAGAGAGAGAGAGAGAGAGAGAGAGAGAGAGAGAGAGAGAGAGAGTCTTTGTAGAGACCACTTATTGGGCTCAGGTGGTTGGGAAGCAAAGCAGAAAGAGAGGTAGACAGAGACAGTCAGAGACAGACAAAGAGAGATAGAGACAGACAGGCCGAGAAAAATAGGGAGAGAGGGAGAAAGACACAGAGAGAGACAGAGACAGACTGAAAGAGAAACAGAGACAGAGAATAGAGAAATGGGTGCTTTTATTATCATGGAATTAAAGATTTCTTAACCAACAGTTGATTGAGGCTGGTGATCTTATCAGAACCAAGGAATTTCTCCCCAGAGAGACACTCAAGAGATAAAGTGTATTGTCCAAGAGGCCCAGAGCAGCTAAATGAATTGCTCCTAATCACAGAGCACTTATGTGGCAAATGCAGATCTAGTCCATGGGTCTCCAGTTTATCTGAGTTCAAGACTCTTTCTACTATATGATAATCTATCTCTTGATCTTCAATATTATCAGAATATGTTCTTTAGGCTTGATTCAAAACTTCTTCTTCTTCAGGGGGCATCTGGGTGGCTCAGTGGAGGTCCTGAGTTCAAATTTGACCCCAGATACTTTCTTGCTGTGCAACCCTGGGCATGTCACTTACCCCTCATTGCCTAGCCCTAACCACTTTTCTGCCTTGGAACCAATACCCATTCTTAATTCTAAAATGGAAAGTGAGGGTTTAAAAAAAAAACATATCTTCTTCAATTGAACTAGACTTCTCTGGTATTCAGAAAGGGTCCTAGAGGTGCTAATAAGCCACTGGCTTTGTCTTTTCATGATAGTTCTTACAGGGCATTCATCTTCTTGTCATTTAGAATGTAGAGAAAGGACCCAGTCACAAAGACAAAAATCTCTCCCCAAAATGTCCGAGTGTTCCTGTAATCATGGAAATCTGCCGAAGCAGAAAGAGCAGAGACTCATTTGTTCTCCAGGGCAGTCTTCACAGGTCAAAGCTATGTTGTTCAGTTAACTCTGAGCTTATTGTGCTGATCAGCATAAGAAAGATTTTTATAGGCAGAAAGAGCCTAACAAAAAACAATCTGCCTTTGTACAGATTGGTCTGTACAGTGTTTGGTCTCGTTTTTACTCACTGTTGTTGTAGAACTTTGAGTCAGGGTGTGCTAATGATTCTTGAAAACTGAGATGAGGGTCACCCCGAGGTTCACTGGAGAGGTGTGTAGTGGGTGTGGGCACACTGGGACACAGCAGACCAAGAATTAAAAGACAAGTGGCCTCAAGGATGTTATCTGAAGAAATGTATAAATGAAAAAGAACTGAGTGCTGATAATAATATCCTCATGGGACAGCTAGGTAGCAAGTGCTGGCCCTAGAAAGATACATCTTCCTGAGTTTAACTATGGCCTCAGGCACTTACTGTGTGACCCTGGGTAAGTCATTTAATCCTGTTTGCCTGAGTTTCTTCATCTCTAAAAAATGAGCTGGTGGGGGCAGCTGGGTAGCTCAGTGGATTGAAAGTCCTGGGTTGAAATATGGCCTCAGACACTTTCCAGCTGTGAGCCCCTGGGCAAGTCACTTAATCCCCATTGCCTAGCCCTTACCACTCTTCTGCCTTGGAATCAATACCCAGTCTTGATTCCAAGATGGAAGGTAAGGATTTATAAAAGAAAAAAATGAGCTGGCGAAGGAAATGGCAAAACACTCTAGTATCTCTGCTAAGAAAACTCAAAATAGTGTCACAGAGTCAAAAAGAACTGAAAAATGACTAAACAAAATTATCTTTGTGATGTCAAGAGAAAGACAGGAAAGCAATAGCATATTGGGTGAACTCCTTGGTCGAGAACTTATGGGAAAGCAGGGACAGGAGCAGCATAGGATGAGCAAGCTGTGGAGAAAAGAGAAAAGACTCACCACGAGGAACTCACAGATCCATGTGAGAGTTAAGGATTTCAGGTTCTCAAATCACTTGCTGACAGCAAACCTATAATTTAAGCAGAATGAGTACTTTGATCACTAACATACCCCATGGTCCACTTATTCCCTCTTGCTTTAAGCTACTAAACCAGGAGCTTTTGACCTGGGGTCTATTTTTTTTAATATTTTAATTTATATTTCAATATGATTGGTTTCCTTTGTAACCCTATGTATTTTATTTTAAAACATGGTTTTGAAAAGAGGCTGCCAAAGAGGTCCACAGAACAAAAAAGGTTAAGAACCCTTGCCTTAAATCTTTTCCTATCCTCACACTCAGAAGATGACCTCCCATTTCACTGAAGTCAAGATTGCCTGGAATGTGCTTCCTTGCTCTTGTCTCAACACAGAAACTAACCCTTTCATCTTCAAATTTTATTCAGCAGATTCAATCTCTGTTTCTCTGTCTCTCTGTCTCTCTAGCTCTCTCGCTCTCGCTCCCTCTCTTTTTCTCCTTTCTCAGTCTCTCTCTCCTCTTTCTCTCCCTTCTCTTCTCTGTCTCTGTCTGTCTCTCCCTCCCTTTCTCTCTTTCTCTCTTCTCTCTCTGTCTCTTTTTTCTCTCTCTCCTATGTTTCTCTCTCTCTCTCTCTCTCTCTCTCTCTCTCTCTCTCTCTCTCTCTCTCTCTCTCTCTCTCTCTCTCTCTCTCTCTCTCTCTCTCTCTCTCTCTCTCTCTCTCTCTCTCCTCCCCCCTCTCTTTCTATCTCACCTTCCTGTCCCTCCCCCAACCAAATAGTAGAGTAACCTGGAGTTTGGAAGACCTGAGATCAAATCTAACCTTAGACACTTAGTAGCTGTATGATCCTAAGCATAATCTATACAAAGTCTCTGCCAACAATAGTAATAGCAAAGAAAGTAACAAAGTTATTTAACATGAACTATAACTCCATGACCAAATGAAATACATTATATCCAAATTCTATCTCCAAGATATAGCTATAAGACAGCAAACAATAAATCCCCTTGTGAAAATTCAAATATCAAAAGATAAGAAAACTTCAAATTCATATTCTTAACATAAATCTAAGAACTTATACTATAACATTATACATACACCCACTCATGAAGATGATCACATGCAAAACTTACTTCCACACATGAAGAACAACTAATACATACTGACAAGCATTCATGAAGAATTCATATCTTACTTCCATGTACAATAAAAAATTTCACTCTTACATACATGCACATGTAAAATCTTACATGCATGCATGTTCCTGATTGTTCTGGTATGTTCCTGAATGTTAAAGAACACAGGACTTCAATGAAGAGTAGATAACAGACAAAATGTGGCCTGCAGGACAGACAAAAAAACCATGACACATAGTTTGTACAATCAACATCAAAAGACATGGAAGGACTTTGAAATTTTGGACTTGTGATCATGAGGTTATGTAAGAATGCAATATACATGTTAACATCACATATATACATACACATGCTACACATAAATACAATGTAGGAATAAATCTCATAGCCTGGGTAAGTATATAACATGCTTGATTGCAAAACACAAAATCCACATTGATATATAAATTTCTGTGAAAAATTCAAAGAAATTTCTCATCTGCATGAGTTTACACAGAAATCAGAACAAAGTATTATGTTTGTACATGTGTAAATCTGTATAGATATAACATGTACATATGTGGATACTAATGTACTAACTATATTAGAATAATGTATTGATTTTCTAATGACTAACAATAGGGATAGCTTAGAATATTTGTTCAAAGTCTTAGGGAAGTAGCGACAGACATAAAACTAAAGTATAGAAGCTAGATTACATTATGATTTTAGATTAGCAATTGTTAGTAATAGGAAATTTTACTTATTTGAATTCATAAACATTAGGAGATAAGACATATTCAAAATACTGTTGAAATCATTTAAAATGTTACATGATTTGTTATTATATTCAAAACTATTTTCAAGTAAATTCCCTGTTACCTAAACCATTTTCCTATACCCAAACTTAGCATATAATTAGGTAGACAGAATAGCTAAGGTAGATTAGGATTTGTTGTTTGGGGAGGGTAGAGGAATATTTGACATAGTACAGGCTTAAGAATTAGATAGTTAGAAATGTAGCTATATATAAAGGTAAGTACTATTAATACAAAATGCTGGTTGCATCTTTTTTCCCCAAAGACAAAAAGGGGGGATTGTGGAAGAGAGAAATTGGGAAAGCCTGCAACAAGACAGGAATAGCTGGGACTGATGACCTGTCACTCAAACAAGAGCATTCTGGTTTGGAATGTGACCAGGAGAAGCAGTTGGAGAAAGGAGCAGACCAGCTGAAGTCTAGACCTTTTTGGCTTGGAAAGACAGAAGAGAGCTGAGGTCTCTTGGTTTTTGGAGTCTGAAGCCTGAAGGTTGTCTTTTGGTTTGGAAGACAGAAGAAAGAAGGACAAAGTCCAGCTCTTTCTGACTTGCTCTGTTGTGATAGTGACTGAACTTCCAGACCTATCAGCCATTTTCCAAATTGACTATATTCCACCATCCTTCAACCCAAGACTTATTTTAGTATTAGGGAAATCCCATACCCTCTCTCCTTCCAATTTGATCTTTCCTTTCTTCCCCAATAAGCCTCTTACTTAATTTAGAGAAGAGAAAGAGTATTTTATTTGAGACATCATAATGTCAACCTGAATTGATTTAAAAGACTAATAGAAGATCAACAGGAAAGGGAAGGGACGAAGGAAGGCTGAAGGGAGGAAGAAGGGAGGGAGGGAGAGAAGAAGGGAGGAAGGGAGGAAGGAAGAAGATTTACAAGCCTGATCTGTAGTTATCATTTACCATTCAAAATAGGCTCTTATTACAAGACCTAGTTTTGAATTCTGGTTCAGTCACTTTCTTTACCAGCTCAGTAACATGAGGTGGGTCATTGAATCCTATATGCCTCACCTTCCTCAAGTGTAAAATGGAGATAATAAGTGTAGCTCTCTCACAGGGTGGTTGTGAGGCTCAAATACAATCATATTTGTAAAGTGCTTAGCACAGTGCCTGGCACATTGTAGGTACTTAATAAATGCTTGTTTCTTTCATGGCAGAATCCGCTTGGAGGATTTCTCCCTCATCTCATAAAGGAAACCCTTAATCCCCCTTCATTTATGTTATTAATTCTCATTCAAGACTTCTTTGTCTGCCCTGGAGTGGTGAGTGAGGAGTAGAGGGTGGAGGGGAATCTCCCCTTATCTGAGCTAGCAACAAGACACCTTGATTTAAAACTCAATCATATATTTTCATAATTTCATCATGCATGTAGAGTGTCAGAGGCCACTCAGAGTCAGAAAGCACTGAGTTCAAATCCTGCCTTAAATTAATAACTTGGGGAACCTGAATAAGTCACTTGACATTTCCCCCACAGTTTTTTTTTTTTCATGTGCAAAATGAGGAGATTGGACTCTGACCAATCCCTTCCAACTGAAATTCTCTGACACTAAGACCCAGGCCTGAATTCTGGCTCAGCCATTCATGGACTCGGTAACCTTGGGCAAGTCATGGAACATTTCTGAACATCAGTTTTCTCATCTGTAAAATGAAGGGGTTGGACTTGATGGCTTCTAGTTGTACCTTCTAGTTCTAAATGTGGGATCACCCAGAATTCCTGAGGGCAGGGATCAGAGCTACCAAGACCAGCGATAAGCAAACAGGGACTCGGTGAGTGCTGTGGTAAGGCCAGCAGTGGCAGAGGCAGAGGAGCTAATCTGCTTCACAGATGGATCTCCTACCCAGAGACTGCTGTTCATTAATATCAGAATAAAGACAGGAGGCTTTGGCGCGAGCAAAAAAGAAGTCTGAGGATTTCTAAGCAACGTGACTCCTACAAAAGCGGTCCGCTAATGAACTTGTTGTTTTTATTCACGAGCTAAAGGCAGCTTCTGTGATAAAAGCAGTGCTGCGAGCCCGATTTCTATTCACTCTCAAGATGAAACTTGCATAATGAGCCACCCATGCTGAATGAAACCGAAACAAACAGGACAGACTGAGAAGCCCAGGAAAGAAAGAAAATGTGCTGCTGTCGAGATTTTCCCCACCTCTAGTGCAGTCGGAATAGGCTGTAATCTGGAGAGGGTTTGTTCATTCACTGGTAACGAGGACAGCTGCAGCCCTTTCATGGGCACGGGTTTGAGGATAAAGACTCTGGAGAACATTTCTTTGGCAATTGCAGATACTCAAGGCAATTCTAAAGCAAGAGTCAGAGTTCCTTCAGAACTTCCATTTTACATGGCTAGGACTTCGGGATGCCAAAGTCCTCAGATGGTATCTATCTGCAAGGGAGCACAGTTAGACAGACGGAATAAAATAAAGAACTTCCCCAAAGTTAATGTTCAAAGAACAGGAGGTTTGGTGCAAAAATGAGTTAACAAAAGAAAGAAAGAAGATGCCTGCTTAATTGTAACAACAATGGATGTCCACTTCCAGCTTTCGATTGTTATTCAAGTTAAATGTGTACTCCAGGCTTATGAAAGAGGTGGAAGGTTCCTGATGTCTAAGGAAAGCGTGCAATAATAATTTAGACACCCAGCAGAGGAAAATCGGAGAATCAAATCCGTGAATAAATGTTTGAGGAAGGATGTGGACTTTGGATTTAGTTAGTTTGTTTCTGGAAAGATATCCCTGCTACCCTGGGAACAATAACATTTCCTCAGAGAATTAGGAGAACTAAGAGAAGTCTCTGGAGACTTCTCTCAAGGACCCCCAAATGCTGGCATCCACTATTGACCTCCTACAATCAAAATTTCCAAATTATATTTGAATATAATTCAAGTCTTATATGTGCAACACCATTAGGATTGTGGGAAATCTGCTTGGTAGAAGACTTCTTTCTGTACCAATGGAAAGAAGCGCAGAATCAGGAGCGGGATTTGTAATGGTAACAAGAACAAAACATAAGATGGTAAAGACAAACAACTCAGAAAAACTCAAGAACTCTGAATTCTAGAGGAGCAATGGTGGGGCATGCTACCCTCTTTCTGAGTGAGAGGTGATACACTTGAAAGACATATTTTTGGACATCCATGGTAAAAGGATTTGTTTTACTTGAGTATACATATTTGTTATAAGTCCCCACCCCACCCCCATGGGGAGGGTAGAGAGGAGAGAAAATAAATTTTTTGAGAAATTTTTGATTTTTTTTTAAAGAGAAAACATTCCCAGCCTTAGTTCACATCAACAAAACTCCCATATTGAGGAAACTGGATTTATTCAATGATGTTTTGCCATTCCATTCTAGTAGGACTTATTCCTTTCCTTACCCATTGTAGTTTCCCAAGATATCGCTTTCAAGAGCTACTTTAAAGTTCATTACAACACCATTTTGTCATTTTGTTTGAGTTGGTTTGGCTTAACTTTTTATTATAAGGAGTCTACTATGTGGTAGGAAGGGTATATCAGGAAATGACTAAAATTTTAGAAGGCATCAACAACTTTTTAATTTACATTTTTTATCTCTATCCTTTGGATAAATTTCTTGTATTTCCCCCCCTTTTAACACTCTCCCCAATACACCTGCATGCTATACCTTAGCTATCTTTCTTTACGTGATATCAGTTTTTCTTTGATATTATCCCCTTTTCTTTTTTTTTTCTTTCTTTTTCTCCCATTACTTTCCTGGAGTATTTCATTTGCTAATGATTTGTTTCTGTGTTTCATTACCCTTATTCAGGAGATAACTCAGTTGTGTATGTAAATGGTATGTTGTTTTTTTTTTTAACTTTTGGTTATTTGGATTATGTATTTCTTTTTTTTCAGTGGTTCATTTAAAACCTCTTGATCCCTTGACATAATTTCAAGTAATCAAAACTTCTATATTAAAAATAACTTACATTGGACCAATTAAAATATTTTTCCAGCTTTTGATGCTCCTAAGTATAGTCTCTTTACTTTGCTATATTATCAACAAGTTAGTTCACATAAATAAAATGAAATATCAAGGTTAAAAAATCCAAAAATCAGTGATGTAATTCTTAGTAAGTTAAATGTTCAAAATCATACTGAAGTATAGATTTCATCCTATCTATAGAATAATGAAATATATAGAATACCTTTTAAAAGATTTTTTATTTCTAGTTATATTTTTAGTACTTTTTAAGAACTTTATTCTCCTTATATAGGAGTCATTTTATGATTTATGACTATCCTTTCTTTTGTTTGTTTTGAGCTATAAATTTCCTGATAGTCAATGCACTTTTTAGTTTCCATTAAACATCCCCTTCCCAATCTCAGACTACTATTTTTTTGTACACATTCCTCCTTCCTGGTTTTTATATCTTTGGTCTCAGCACTTGGGCATAAAGAGGAAAAAAAGGCAACTGCTTATGGTTCATGTTTTCTTACTTTCTCTCTTGATCAAAATGTGTGTGTGTGTGTGTGTGCATGTGTGTGTATTTCCAAAGCACTGTGAGATGAATTCCAAGCATAGGGAACATCCTGGGAAAAGAGATGGAGGCAGGAGATGGAATGTCATGGTCAGATAACAATAAGGAGTGTCTAGTGTGGTCATAAGATAGAGCATGTGAAGGGCAATGATGTGAAAGTCTTGAAAAGAAATACTGGATCCAGGTTATAAGGGGCCTTAAAAGTTACATGGGGAAATCTGCATTTCATCCTAGAGGCAAGAGGGAGCCACCAATGATTCTTGAGCAAGAGAATGATAAAGTCAGACCTAGGTTTTAGAAAGATTATTTTAGCAGTTGTGTAGATGACAGATTATAAAGAAGACAGACTGAAAACAAGGAAACCAATTAGGAGACTCAATAGTCAGGGTGAGAAGGGAAAAGATACAAAGGTAGAGTTCAATAAATTAGCCTTTCTTATCAACTGATTAATTGAGTGGGAGTAGAAGAGGAGAAAATGGTGGAGAGTGAAGAATCTAGGGTAAATCTGCAATTGTGGATAACATGACTAGAAAGGTGGTAGAGCTTTCAAGAAAGAGAAAGAAGAGGGAGCAGTTGGGTAGTTCAGTGGATTGAGTCAGGCCTAAAGAAGTGAGGTCCTGGGTTCAAATTTTTTCCTATTTCCTAGCTGTGTGACCCCAGGGCAAGTCCCATTGCCTAGTCCTTACCACTCTTCTGCCTTGGAACCAATATTGTATTGATTCTAAGGCAGAAGGTAAGGGATTAAAAATTAAAATTAAAAAAAAAATTAAAAGCAGCAATACAGGGGCAGCTTGGTGGCTCAATGAATTGAGAGCCAAGCCCAGAGATGGGAGATCCTAGGTTCAACTCTGCTCTCAGACACTTCCTAGTTCTATGATCCTGGGTAAGTCACTTAACCCCCATTGCCTAGCCATTACCACTCTTCTGCCTTGGAACCAATACATAGGATTGATTCTAAGGCAGAAGGTAAGGGCTTAAAAAAAGAGAGACAGAGTAGTTTATGTTGGATTAAATCTGTAAGTCTCTCCCTTAAGAAGATAGTGGATAGCAGAATGGATTAAAAACTGGAATCTGATTATATGTTGTTCACAAGAAACACACTTGAAATAGAACACACAGAATTCAAAAAAGAGGCTGGAGCATAATCTATTATTATGCCTCAGCTGAGGTAAAAAAGGCTGGGGTAGCAATCATGATCTCAGGCAAGGTAAAAGCAAAAAATAGACCTATCTCAATAAATGAAATAATGAAGGAAATGACATTTTGCTTAAAGGTACCACAAAAGACAATAAAGTAATATCAAAACCTAGGTAGGAGAAAGTATCCAGGAGGACAGAATAGCCAACAGGTCCTGGGTTACAGGGAAGTCAAGACATGAATTTAGAAAGTAAGAGACTATTGGGAGCACCACTCAAGCAAAGTTCAGGCCAGACTGCAAGGGGTTGGAAAGTGAGTGGGAAATGAAAAAATTAGGGTTTTTTTTTGGGGGGGGGGTTGTTGTTTTTAGGAATTTACCATGAAAAGGGATGAGACAGTAAATAATAGCGTAAGGGAATAACAGATTTGGGGGAAAGAAGAGGGAGATCTGTTTTTGAATAGATTAAGGACGGAGTCCAGAAGTGGGAGGAAGGGAGGAGGGAGGGAGCAGGGAACAAGGAAAGGCACAAGCTCCTGAAGGTAACTATGGGGGAGAAGATTAAGGGAATAAATAGAGGGAGTGCCCTGGCCACGAAGTACCAGCCCTTCATGGAAGACAAAGAAGAAATGTGTAGAGGGGTTTGGGGACAGAGAATATTCCCATCACAATAGCTGGTTTCTTTTACCTGGGGAAAATAACCAAATAAGCCCTCTGCTTGGAGCTGGGGGGACTAGGTGTAGGCTGCCTCAGGTGAGGTTTGAAATAGTCACAGCTGGGAGTAGAAGACAAAATGAATCAGGGAAGAATAACCATATTGTCTGTAGCAGCAGGAAATCCATTGGGTAGATCACAAGGCTCATGCAAAGGCAAGGTGTCATTGTGATGGTTGTTCAGTCATTTCAGTTGTGTTTGACTCTTCATGGCATCATTTGGAGTTTTCTCTGCAAAGATGCTCAAGTGATTTACCATTTTCTTCTCCAATTCTTTTTTCTTTTCATTGTAAGTTATTTATTTAGTCAATTTAGAACATTATTCCTTGGTTACAAGAATCATATTCTTTCCCTCCCTTCCCTCCCCCCACCCTTCCTGTAGCTGACATGCAATTCCATTGGGTATTACATGTGTCCTTGATCATAACCTATTTCCATGTTGTTGGTGTTTGCACTAGGATGATCATTTAGAGTCTATATCTCCAATCATATCGCCCTCCACCCATGTAATCAAGCAGTTGTTTTCTTTGGTGTTTCTACTCCTACAGTTCTTCCTCTGGATGTAGATAGTGTTCTTTCTCATAAGTCCTTCAGAATTGTCCTGAATCATTGCATTGCCACTAATGGAGAAGTCCATTACGTTCAATTATACCACAGTGTATCCATCTCTGTGTGCAATGTTCTCCTGGTTCTGCTCCTCTCACTCTACATAAATTCCTGGAGGTCTTTCAAGTTCCTATGGAATTCCTCCAGTTTATTATTTCTTTGAGCACAATAGTATTCCATCACCAACATATACCACAATATGTTCAGCCATTCCCCAATTGAAGGGCATCCCCTCATTTTCCAATTTTTTGCTACCACAAAGAGCAAGGCTATGAATATTCTTGTACAAATCTTTTTTCCTTATTATCTCTTTGGGGTACAAACCCAGCAGTGCTATGGCTGGATCAAAGGGCAGACAGTCTTTTATTGCCCTTTGGGCATAGTTCCAAATTGTCCTCCAGAATGGTTGGATCAATTCACAACCCTACCAGCAGGGAATTAATGTCCCTACTTTACCACATCCCCTCCAGCATTCATTACTTTCCTTGACTGTCATGTTAGCCCATCTGCTAGGTGTGAGGTGATAACTCAGAGTTGTTTTGATTTACATCTCTCTGATTATTAGAGATTTAGAACACTTTTTCATGTGCTTATTAATAGTTTTGATTTCTTTGGCTGAAAACTGCCTGTTCATGTCCCTTGACCATTTATCAATTGGAGAATGACTTGATTCTTTGTACAATTGATTTAGCACTTTATAATAAATTTGAGTAATTAGACCTTTGTCAGAGGTTTTCGTTATGAAGATTGTTTCCCAACTGTTACTTCCCTCCTAATTTTGGATGCATTGGTTTTGTTTGTACAAAAACTTTTTAATTTGATGTAATCAAAATTATTGATTTTACATTTTGTGATTTTTTTTTCCCTAGCTCTTGCTTGGTTTTAAAATCTTTCTTTTCCCAAAGATCTGATATGTATACTACTCTGTGTTTGCCTAATTTGCTTAGTTTCCTTCTTTATATTCAGGTCATTCCCCTATTCTGAGTTTATCTTGGTGTAGGGTGTGAGATGTTGATCCGAACCTAATCTTGCCCATACTGTCTTCCAACTTTCCCAGCAGTTTTCATCAAATAGTGGATTTTGGTCCCAAAAGCTGGGATCTTTGGGCTTATCATAGACTGTCTTGCTGAGGTCACTTACCTCAAGTCTGTTCCACTGATCCTCCTTTCTGTCTCTTAGCCAATACCAAATTGTTTTGATGGCCACTGCTTTATAGTATAGTTTGAGATCTGGGACTGCAAGGTCTCCTTCCTTCCCATTTTTTTTTCATGATTTCCCTGGATATCCTTGATCTTTTGTTCTTCCAAATGAACTTTGTTATGGTTTTTTCTAATTCAGTCCAATTCTTTTTACAGATTAAGAAACAGAGGCAAAGAGAGGTTAGGTGACTTGTTCAGGGTTGCCCAGCTTTAAGTATCTCAGGAAGACAACTCTTCCTAACTCCAAGCCCAGCACTCTAGGCACTGTGCCATCTAGCTGTTCCACTTGTGATGGAGAACTCTTGATTATCCAGACTTTACTAGAAGTCTGTGAAATTGCAGAGCAGCTAATTTTTTTTTTAAGCTGAGGCTTTTATCTCTTCCTCCCTCCCCATCTCCCCCACCCATCCAAAAAGCAAGAAAACCAGAATCTATTACCTAAATATATATTATGAATTATACACTCATACAAAACAAATGTCCACGAGTGACTGTCGATTTTTTTTTTACTTGCCTTGATGATCATTTCATTCTTCAGGAAGTGGCAAGGGAAACTCTTCTAGAACTAATCTAGACCAATAAAAAAGGAGCTGATCTAAGTAGAAATGATGGAACCTTGATGAGAAGTGACTTTAGTTTATGAGAGATGAGGGAGGAAAAACTGGGCATCCTCTGGTAAATTCACTTGGGTAGATTTCAAGAAGTTCACTCCAAGGGAAGATCATTCAAAAGGGGTGGTTCTAAAGCAAAGGTTCTTTACCTTTGGGGGGCCATGGATCCCTCTCAGGTTCTGGTAAAACCTATGGCCCCCTGCTCAGAATAATATTTTTGAATACAAAAAAGTACTGTAGCATTCCTGTGAGCCAGTGAAACCCAGTTTTTGACTGGCATGATCCCAGCCCCCAAGGAGAATGTACGGTGAAGTTTAATTGACCTGGAGACCTTGCATTGTTCTCATGGAAAGCTATCGACTTGGCACAGCCCAGGAAGAAAAGGGGAGAGGGAGCCATGGCAGGCACGAGGTGGTTACAAAAGGGCATTTGTGGCCATCTTTCCAGTGTCGGTGGCACCTTCCCGATGATGCCCCCAGCCCCACAACTCACTGACTCCTGCAGAGCCAAGGTGCTCCTCCCTCCCCACGGCCGCGTCCACACTATCCCTCCTCTCTCCCTACATATACAGCAGCTTCTCGTAGTTTATCCCCGAACCGGCGGAGCATTCCCTTCCTATATCCGGAAGGCTTCCTCTCTGTACCCACTCTTTGCCCTTCTACTAGGAAACATCAGGATGTTCCTCGATAACACACTGATCCCTAGGGCTGTCCATCTACCAAGATCCAAGGACCATCTTCTTCCAAGCAACTTCAAATAGAGGCAGAGAAGACCGCACGTGCGGCGATCCTGCCATGGGCTTCCACGAGGAAGAACTGTGCACTTGTTTTATAGATCATCATCTCTCATCACTCCCTGTGCTGGTCTTCCCGGCTCTTCACTTCACCGCACCCTGCTGGCGATCTCTCCACCCTTCGGTTCCTTTCTAGGCAATCACTTCCCCTTGTTCTGTCTCCTCCTTTCCTAACTCAACCCCTTACTGAATAATGTCGGCTCCTAACTCTGGAATCTCTCGTTCCCTCTTTCCAGGCTGTTCCGACCTGGCCAAGCCCCAACTCTGGGTTCCTCCTGCCATCTGCCTCCTTTCCTAGTCACCACCTGCAGAGTGGAGGCTGGGGAGTCCGTCCCACGACTGTGCTAATTGTGCCCACTCTTTATTTGGTATCCAATCTCAAACGGGTCCTCCTTGCAGCAAGGGTATGCTTTTACTCACTGTGGGTTTTCAAAGGGCTTTGGACGTTACATCATTTTAGTCTCACAACAATCCGGCTGCTATTATCTCCATCTTTACAGATAAGGACAGGGAGATAGGGGCTGTGCCCAGTGAGATCACATAGCAAGTAGGTGTCTGATGTAGGACTCGAACATACGCTGTTCTTCCTGACTCCAATACTATCTCGGACTTTTTTCCCTGATTCTCAATTCCACTCCCCTGGCACAGTGACTATTGCAGACATTCTCAAGCTTCTCCCCATGCACTTGGCAGAGGGCCTCACCTCACCTTCCGGAAAGAACCAAGGACATACACTATATAAGCGCCCTCTTGTCCTTATTTTACAACTCCTTGAGTGGAACCATCACTTTTTTTAAAAAAATAATTTAAAAAAAAGAGGTGGCCTCTTTTCAAATAGGCTAATCCCTCTAGTCTTTTCTGGGACACTGGCCCACTATCATTCCCTCCATGTTGCCCCTCCCCCCATTTCCCTTTTCTGCTTATAAAAAGCCTCCAAGACTATCCTGCAAGAAATCCTTCACTAGATTCTAGGATGTCCCTAAGCTGTTCTCTATGGCGCCTCCCTTTCTCTGTCAAACTCCTGGGGAAAGAAGAGCCATCTACTTCCTCTGCTCACTTTTTTCTAAAACTGCTAAGCCTTGGTTTCCATTATTCATCACTTAAATGAAACTTACTTGAACATAACCAGATATTTACCAAATCGAATGTTTTTTCTCATTCTTCATCTTTCTGAGAGTCCACTCTTTCCCCTCTGGGATATGCTTTCTTGGTTCTACACCTCGCTGAATGCCTTCTCCATCTTCCTTTGCCAGAGCATTATCCATGGCACGCCCACTCTGGATGCCTGTCAGGGTTGTCCGCTGCCCTTTCACTTGGAAACTCTTCAGTGGCTCCTAGGTGTTCACTTATCTTTGTCCAAAAGACTCCCAAATTCTATATAATGGGCCCTAATTTGTCTCCTGAGTTCTAATACCATCATGATGAACTGCTTATTAACTTCAGGACAGAATCCTTCTTTTGGATTTCCCAGTTACAGTCCAGGGTGCCCTCCCATTCTTCCAGTCTCCCAGATTCACCACCTTGGTGTCACTCTGAATTTCTCTGACCCTGCATGTCCATTTACTAAATATCATCAGTCTATCTCTTTAACATCTTTCAAACTGATCCTCTTCTATCCCCTTCAGGCCATCACCTCTCACATAGATGAATACTACGCGTGCAACATTTCTCCCCATTCCCACCCATGGTCAAGGCAGCTAACAAAGTGATTTTCCTAAGGAACACAATACTCCTACTCAACAAATGTGAGTGGCTTAATTACTAACTCTAGGATTAAATATAAACTTCTCTGCAGGGCATTCAAGTCTTCACAACCTTGCTCCTTCCTACCTTTCCAATGTTTTTATACCTTTCCCCCCACCCCCCCACTCCACCTCACCTCCCACCCCCGCCTTCACAGTTTTCCAGTCATGCTAGCCTACAATGTATACATACAAGTGAAGCAATGTACAGAGCACTGGGCTAGAGTTAGGAAAGGCTGGAGTTAAAATTTGATCTCAGACACTAGCTGTATAATCTTGGAAATCACTTAACCACTACCTGTTTCCTCAACTATAAAACAAGGATAATAACATCTGCATCTCAAGGTTGTTGTGAAGACCAAGTAAGATCTGTAAAGTGCTTGGCACAGTGCCTGACACACAGCAGGTACTTATTAAAATGCTTGTTTCCTTCCCCAAACCCATATTCCCCTTCTTGCCATTCCTCATAATAGGGCTTTAGTTCCTGCCTGTGTCAGAAATATTCCCTCTCCTAGAATCCCTGGTTTTCTTCAAAAAATCATATAAAGCATCCCCGCTCTGTGGAAGGCCTTTTCCTGAATTCTCCTTACCCCACCTACTAGTTGTCTTCCCCCTGTAAAGTTGCCTTGCATTTAAATTGATAAGAAACATGTATATGTGTGTACACATCCTTGTCTCCCACCAGAAGAATGTAAGCTCTTTGAGGGCAAGGACTGTTTTCCTTATGTCTTTGTATCCCCAGTATCAAGCACATAGAGTAATAAATGTTTGCCGACTAAATGAGCAGCATGGACCCTAAAAATGAACACTTGAAATAAATGCAAAGGTATTAAGTATAACAGACAGTTGGATTTTAAGTTAAATAGAGTTAGGTGATCACTTCCAACTTTAAATCTGTGAGATCGTATGATAGAAAGACTAATCAAAGAAATGGCAAGATTATTACATGACATATCTTCAAAGAAAAAAACTGACAACACAAAGTTGAAGTAGGTGTAAATGGAAGTTCCCAAAAGGATGAGATGATATATCCAATTTTAATAGTTCATATTTATATTTTAAATAGACCTTCAAAAGGCAACAGTCTAGAGGAGAACGAGGGAGAGGGGGAAGCGGAAGGAACTTATGAAACTGTATATATGTGTGCCAGGGGTTGTATTGAATGTTTTAAAAACTTTCCCTTCATATGAAAAAATGCTCTAAATCACTATTGATTAGAGAAATGCAAATTAAAGCAACTCTGAGATATCATCCTACACCTATCAGATTAGCTAATATGACCTAAAAAGAAAATGACAAATGTTGGAGGGGATGTAGGAAAACTGAGACACTAATGTATTCTTGGTAGAGTTGTGAATTGATTCAAACATTCTGGAGAATGATCTGTAACTAGGTCCAAAGGGCTATAAAGCTATGCACTACTAAGTCTGTATCCCAAGGAAATAAAAAAGGAAAAAGACTTATATGTACAAAAATATTACCTCTTTTTTTTTGGTGGCATAGAATTGGGAAATTAAGGGAATATCCATCAATTAGGGAATGGCCAAACAAGTGGTGGTATAGATTGTGATGGAATGCTATTGCCCTGTAAGAGATAAGGAGCAATATACTCTCAGAAAAAAATTTGGAAAGACTTAGAATTGATGCAAAGTGAAATGAACAGAACCAGGAGAACACTGTACAGAGTAACAGCAATACTGTACATTGATCAACTATAAATAACTTAGGTATTCTTAGCAATTCAATGATTCAAGACAATTCCAAAAGACTTATTATGAAAAATGCTATCCACCTCCAGAGAAAGAACTGATGGGAGTCTCAATACAAATTGAAGCATCCATTTTTTTCCCTCCAACTTTTCTTCTTCTATTTTTTGTGGGGAGGGTGGTTCTGTGTTTCTTTTACAACATGACTAACATGGAAGCATGTTTTGTATCATTACACATGAATAAACTATATCAAATTGCTTGCCTTCTAAGGGAAGAAAGGGAGGGAAAAAGAGAAAGAATTTTGAACTTTAAATTTTTTTAAATGTCAAAAAAATTTTTACATATAGTTGGGGAAAAATGAAGTATTAAAAAATTTTTAATTATTTCCTTTGATTCTCAAAACAATTTTGGGAGGTAGGTACCCCACTTTACAATTGAAAAAACTGAGGCAAGCAGGGGTTATGTGGCACTTACAACGAGTGTGTGGGACCATATTTGAATTCAGGTCTTGCTGATCTGCTTCAGCACTATATATAATATCTATATAATATCTATCTATCTATCTGTCTCTGTCTGTCTATCTATCTATGTGTCTATCTATCTATCTATCTATCTATCTAATGTATTTCAGAATTAGAAGGTTGTCCAAAGCAACTTTCTCATTTTGCAATGATGGATCAATATTTACACAGGTTAAATATAACTTGTAGTTAGGATTTAAATCCATGTCTACAGAAACCAAACCGAACACTCTTTCTACTATGAAATTTTAGTAAATCATTATCAGGATGATATACTGAGCTATTAAAGAAAACACAGAAAAATCACACCATTTCTGAAACCAAACACAAATTCTTTTTATTTGTGGGAATACCATTTTACATCAACTCCATTAAAACCTAAAACCAACCTGCTGAAGTCCTGTTAGGTGGCATGACAGTATTTCAAGTTAAGCGGTGAATCACAAGACTTGTACACCTCATGTATGTAATGCAAATACTGAAGACATAAAAGCATTCACAGTTACAGGTTAGCTGTTTGTCTGTATAACAAGCAGTAACCTCCAGTAGAAATTATTTTGTGACAAAAATCAACCCACATTTTGGTCTCACTTACAGACAACCAACAGTTCAGTTGGAGGATGAATTCTATACATTTATCATACAACATATGAAAGGATAAGGCTTACAGAGGTATTTTAGCAGTTGTAAGAAATAAAATTAGGGGGACAAGCTAATTTTTAAAGCTTTCTGTATAAACTTCAAAAGTACAGTTAAAATAGAAATGAGGTCAAAAAAATGTTAAGTTGAACAAAAGTGTAAAGATTTTCTACTCAGGGTTACAAAAAACCCCCCAATATTTAACTTTTAGCTCATGCTTCAAAAAGACACATATTTCAGCAGGTGTTTTTTAAAGAATCAAATAATGAAACCTCTGACCAACCACTGTAGTAATATAAATCTAAACTTTACATTCCACTCCACTGTGAGCACTTGTAGTGTTCAAATATTATTAGGAAGAAAGGGTAGAGAACCTTGTTGGAAATGGAAAAACTTGGGAAGAAAAATATACTAATCTTTTTGGCCCAAGCCACTAAATAACCATTTGATGATGTTTATGATACAATATCAACCTAGTCTAGAGATAAGTAGACAGAGACTAAAAAAAAAAAAAGTCTAAGCATCCCATCCCTCTAATCCCTCTCTCTACTGCTAAAACCACTACATTAAAACAGAAAAGGGGTGGGGGGAGATAAGGAATCAATCAAATAATCCCATAGACATATTTTTTAAAAAAGTTTAAAATCTGCAAAATGAAAACCATTCAAGATTTTCCAAGCATGTAGATTTTGGTAGCCCCACCTTGAGATTCATATTTTTAATATCAGACATTATCAATGGCTTTCTCAGGTTCCATCCTCCATTGCTAAAAAGTTTAATTATTCATGTAATGCAATGTTTCCTTTGCAACAATCTTTATATTCTGAGAGAACCTGTGCCATTTAGTATAATTCTTTTGAAAATTCTTAGTGATATCAAAAAATAAAAATAAAAATAAAACAAGCGTAGTCTTTGTGTTTGCTGTTACTTTTTAAAAAGAAAACCACAACTAATCAAATTTATGACACATTACTCCTAAAATGTGGTTTATTTGTAAATGGGATTAAAACAAATCAAAACAGTACTCTATATACTATCTTCCCTCTGGATATCACCACTGAAATATGTACATTTACACTAAAATCCTTTCAAAATATTGAATTTAATAGTGGTTGTTTGCCACAAACATTTTCTAATTCACTCAGTTATTATCTTGTGCAAATTGGCACTCAAAAAATGTCCAAATGTGAGCATAGCATTCAAGTATGTGTAGTAATTCTAGAGCTTTTGACACTACATGTTTTTCTCACAGCAGACCAAACATTTCTATTTGGTAGGGAAAGGTAGTACACTTTTATTTTTACCATGATGTGATTTTGTATATGCACGCACACCCATTGTATATACATATGTAATTTCTATCTTTGGTGGTTGAATTAGAACAGGGGGGAAAATTCAAATAAAACCTGAAATCCTGGATACTGTTAGAGAAACTATGACACGGTAGTGTGGAGGAGCATGCCTGTGTGTTTTTTCTCATTTCATAGAACTCAAAAATTTTTCATTTACTCTAAGGTTGGGAGTAGGGGGAGAAGAAGAACCTCTCACAAATTTTGACCAAGTTCAAATGGCTTCCAATTACTTGCATGGTCTTAGATTCTGCTCATACTACATAATAATAGCTACATTCATTTCATTTGTTCAAATGCACCAATAGCTTCTTACTTGTCAAACAACCATAACATTTTCTGTTTTCAAAAAACCTTAGGGACTGCATTATTTATTTAATAGCACCAAATATACTGAAGAAAGAAGTGTTGGTGTTGACAATACATTTCCTAAGGAAGGGAAAGGCAAAGAAAACAAGACATAAAATGCAAACCTTAATATACCATTCCATTCTTTAGTTTTCCTCATTTGGGCTAAATCTTTCCTGTACAAATTACTTAGTCATCCAAAAAAAAAAAGTGGTCCCAATGTAAAAGATATTGTCTATTTAACTCAATGCTGGTGGTTTCATATTCATTGCCTGCAATGAACATTTTGCCAGGAAAAACCCAGCAGGAAAGAAAAGGAAAAACAAATCCCTGCTATTCAATGTAGTTCTTTAATTACATAAGAAACCGAAAATTAGACACTATGAAAGCTTAACTAAAAATTCAAACCGTGACCCCCAGTTGGCTGGAGTTGATAAATTGTGATTGCCAACAAATCATTAGTATTTGAGTGAGGAGAACATAAATTTTAGTTTTAGTAGCTTAGGAAACAATAGATGCCTGAACATTCTTCATAAGCCAAAAGAAAAGAGAGGGCTGAGGAGGAAGGATAGGTGCATGCCAAAGGCAATTTAAAGGAATTTAAATCTCATTTTTGTAAAAGTACATTTTTAATTTGCTGATTTTTACCACTATCTAAAATACTACAGGGTTTTTTTAAACATAAAAAAAAATGTTTAGTTTGTTTAAAAAAAACCAACACATATCAAATAGAAATTATCTGTGGCATGTTACAACTCTGTATCCAAATAATTAACCATTTAAAAGGCCAATACTTTTAACTAAAACTAAGTACATTTGGCATGTGCTGCTGAAGGAATAAATGGCACTCATTCCCCTATCAAAAAACTGACCTCTTAAACAGAAATGTTATACTGGCAATGGCTGCTCATGGCAAAAATGTCCAAAGATTTCTTTAGTCTTGTTTTCGGAAATGCTACATTTGAGACCAAATAAAGAAATAAAAGATTCATTTGAAAAAAGTGACGAAAATGTGCCACAAAATTATTTTTACAATACATTTCTGCAGAAATAATCTCTAGGTGAAGCTTTTTTTATACACATATACAAAATTTAAACAGCAATATACACATAATCACAGTGAAGACATTGGCAAATTCACCAATCTGTAGTGTAAATACAAAATGCAAAGCAGCCTTCAAAGAGGACAATGCCACACAGCAAGCGTCATAGGCTTGTTAAATAGCAAACACCACAACTTCCCTGCAGAAGGGACACTGTGCGAGAAAAGCAGCATGCGCTTTGATACAAACAGCAATTTATGGCTAATGGTTGACAGAACTGTGCTAACAGGGACTCTTGAGCTGCTGTGCATAGTTAAATTCCTATGTCATCTGTTTCTCTTTATACCACTCCACAAATTCATCCAACAAAACTGGCCCTGTAGAGAGAGAGAAAGTGAGTATATTTTACATAAATTCTTTCAAGAGGATGGTGGGAAAAAAGTAAATACACCCCACTGATACTCACATGCTCCATCTTCATCATAGTTGCTAAGGTCAAGATTAATTGTTCTGCTAAACTCTAGCACATTGCACCACTGATCTTTGTTTATGACTTTATATTTTGATTGCTGTTAAAAAGATAAAAATGTAAGTGAAATGTGGAATAATTAGAAATTGTTTCATACTCTTATATTATAGAACTTTATGATACAAATACATTAAAACAAAGGATTCAAATTGCGTAGACCAAGTAAACAGAATTATGTAGTAGAACAAAAGTAGTATTTAAGTACCTGATCAATATCTTCTTGACAAAAATACTACAGAAATTCCAAAGGGGAAAACAAATGGCAGATTTATGTAAGAGTCATGATGATATGAGGGTCAGAAAAATTCATATCCTTCAACCTTGAGATGTTAGAGATTCACACAGTAAAGTTTTTATCTTCTAAATTGGATTTTCACCAAGATTTCTACTTTTAATTCTAGCTGTATCAAGTCAAAAGGGATTTACTGCAATGCAGGTTTATTGTATTCTCACTACTATTAGGTTCAACAGGGAATACAAGGATAGAAGATAAAGTCCTTGACCTTAAAAGAAAAGTAGAAATAGGTACACACAAATCAAAATAAAACAACTAAACATAACCTTAAAGAGTAAATAATATATAAGTGGTGATTTTAAGCACAATGTTTTAGTATCCTCTGTGTGTCATCTAACCTCCTATAGGAAAGGCTCATATTCTAGATTTTTCTTACACACAGTATCACAATGCTTAAATCATCTATTAAAACAAGACACATGAGGCCAATAATTGGAAATCATGGAATCACATAAGCCACAAAAATGTATAAATAAAAGACAAAAATTATAACTGGATTCTTCTTTACAATAGAAAAATTTTACAACAGTAAGGATGATTATTGCCACTGTGCTATTTTAAGAGAAAAACAAAACAATATAAGCTAATATATACTTTTTCTACCCATCACCCTCCCTACCAGAAATAACAACAAAAAATAAGTTCAAAGCAGGAAATCAATGTCCACTCATTCCTTTCAAGGTAACTTTGAAAGGGTAATTACCAATAAAGAAAACTACTGTGCACAGTTTATACTTGTCCAAGAGCCTCTTCAACATCTAATTCTAACACTGCCCCCAATGGCAATTGCTTTCAATGATTCTCATAGTGGTAATACTTTCCTTTCATAGGAGAATCAACTGCAAGTTAATATTCTTTAGAACAGCCAATCCAGCATAATAAAAGTTCCTTTTTTGCCACTAGATAGTATTAATTTTTTTAAACCTCAATCCTCCATCTTAGAATTGATGCTAAGTATTTGTTCCAAGGCAGAAGATTCGTTAAGGGCCAGGTATTTGGCATTAGTGACTTGCCCAGGGTTGCACAGCTAGAAAGTGTTTCAGGTCAAATTTGAATTCAGGATCTCCAGCCTCCAGGCTTAGCTCTCTATTCGCTGAGTTATTTAGCTGCCCCACTAGCTAGTATTTTATAAGAAAATGGAAGTCTGAAAGCTTTACCTGGGTCTCAAAGTCAAGAACTAAGTAATATTTTATCATTAAGTTACATAAATAAGCAATATACTAAGCTGATGACTTTAGTCATCATTTGGAAATTAACCTAATTTTTTATAGTTATAATCAACAAACTAAATTGGTGATTTTTAGTAATAAGTTTGGAAGTTAATCTTCCAGTTTTTATAAGCATAATCAATACTTCAAAGAATCTTTGATTTCATTAATATGGATCCTCCTTCCAAAAATACTGAGAATAGCCTGCCCTGTCTTTCTTCTCATCTCCTGATACTAGTTTCTGACTTCCTATGAAGTTTTCACAAGCAATTTGCCCAACATGTATACAATCTTCTTTTGGGGCTCTGGACATCACATGGATACAAATTTAGTAACAAGGGCTATCTGTGAAACCTTACTTTGGATACATGACCAAGAAATGCATCTCTCTGATGTTATTTATGTCACTTGTGACAATAATCAATGCATCTCTCCTATTGCCCTCTGGGATTTTCAATTTGTAGTTAGCTACATATTGTATCTCTAGGACTATAGCTGTTAAAAAGATGGGTTTTTACTTCAAGTAGTACCTTGGAGATACTAAAAATGCAATTCAAGTTTTCTTACTCTTTCTTAATTCTGGATCTAACTAAATCTTCATCATTGGCAAATGGGTACATATGCAAAACACAGTCAATAAGCATTTATTGAGCACGTAGTATGTTTCAGGAACTGTGATAAGTGGAAGAAAGAAAGGAAAGAGTGAAGGAATCTAATGGGGAAAGATAACAAACAAAAAAAATCTGAAAAAGGAGTAGGAGAAGAGAGCTAACTAGGACAGGGCATGACAGTAAAGTCCAGAAGAGTGCACTGGGTGGGAAATGAAGACATGGCAGGTGTGGGCACTTTCCTTAAATAGAGCTCTCTTATTGCACCTACTCTAATTAGAGAGAGAGGCATCAGGGCCACCATGGAACTCTTTTTTTTCCATTTGAACTCCAAACTGGATACTCTCCACAATGGCAGAAAAACCTTTTGTAAGCATAAGTTACCCTATTTTATGCCTTCGTTAATATAACCAGAGAATCACTAAACATTCTCCTGGGTTTATCAAGGAATATTTTACCATCATAATATCAACATGGCAGACAACTTGGCAGGATCCGGTTTTTTGGTCATTATTTGACAAGTATATTTGACAAGTATAAATTATTTGTATTGCTGTGCTTTATGGTCTACAAAGTATTTTGTATGCATTATTTCATTTGTATTTAAGTCAAAACATGAAATTATTTTAAGACCTAAATTTTTCACATTTCTAGAGAATTCTATAGCATCTTTTGTTCAAAAAAGGGGAGTTAGTAACAATCATTTTCAAAGAAATTAATAACAGCATTTTTTCTAGCCCCCTACAAAATATTGATAATTGTGTTTTGAAGTGTTCATGAAAATATAAAATGTGTATTTTTTAAAAAATCAAACTGGAAATAGCAGCTTACTGTTTCATCTGTGATCTTTTTTGTTACTGGTTATATTAAATATTATTGTTGGATTTCTCCTTTAAAATATGCAGAAAATTATCTGTGTTTATGGAAAAGAAAAGCTTTCCCAAAGGACTTCTCATACTAATGTTTTTTTTTTCCTTTATGAATAAGTACAAAGGAAATGGAACCAAGGGAAGGAGAAAGGAAAATGTCATAGTTGATACAAAATAAAAACTGGTTCCTAGTAAGAAACTACTAGGATCTCATTTTGGCTACTATGTCAACAAAAGATTAATCAATTATTATATTACATTATTATATTATGTCAAAAGATTATAGTCAGTGGTTCAGAAATTCTAACCAAATAATATTTTCATATTAAAGGAGATTTTTTTAAAGACAAGATTTTTTCAAATTAAAAATGTTTACTCAATAGAGAAACTGGTCAAATATCACAGGTCTCATGTATATGTGTATGTGTGTGTGTATGTGTGTGTGTGTGTGTGTGTGTGTAATATATACATGTATATTTAACTGACAATAATAGCCTTTTTTGTCTTATTTTGTCTATAATGTTGTAGGCAGTGGTGTAACACTCAAACAAAAATTGATCATTACTGGCCTCATAATGACTTAGAAAACCACAAAGTAACATTATCTATGATGTACTATATATTTTTATTTTTAATCTAGCACTCTAGTTTTGTGGGCAGCAACCAATTGAGTTTGACACCTCTGCTGTAGGCAACTGTTTGTGAGGAAACCAACTCTACCAACAAGTAAACTAATTCAATCTCGGGGAATTTCTGGGGACACTGAGAATGACTTTCCTCAGGATTATACAGTTAATATATAACAAGTGCTTTTTACTTGTGCTCAAAACAATATTTAAATAAAGGGAGAATTTTTTAAATGAAAAGAGGCCAGGGAAATTTTATTTATACCTAAGAATATTTCAGTATATTTATAACATATTATTGTTATAAAACTTAAAAATTTAAAGTATAAATGAAATGAGGCCCAAATTACTGATACCAATATATCATAAAGACAATGTTCTTCCAAAGACAAAATTTAACTTTAAAATATAATAATACAATTATGTAAAATTTAACAACTAAAATACATGGTTTTTTAAAAAGTAAATAAACATTTCACTAAATAGCATCATTTTGTACCTCTAGGAATTGGTGGAATACTGGGAAAAGGGGCCAGGTTTTCCCTAACAACAGTCCCAACATACATTTGGCAGTATTGATGTCTAGGCTTCGCTGGTCCTTTTCCTGTTTAATAGACAAAAATGTGAATGAGACAGTTGAAGAAATTTTATAAATTTCAAGCACCAAAACTTCTATTTAATCTAAAAAGAAAAGCCCCTGAAAACTTCATTTATCACAAACATCACAAAAACCCCTAGGAGATAATAAAGGTCAAAAGAGAGAGAGAATAGGAAAAGGGAATTATTATGAAAAAGTTACAATTTAACAAAGAGAATAATATATATATATATCTTTTAAATGATTGACAAAAAACCAAATCAATTAAATACACACTAGCATATACTGCTATTTCATAAAGAAATCCACAAGGTGAACAACTAATTGACACTTGCTTTATTTACAAAAATAAAAAGCCAAAATAATTTTAATATTTACAATTAGATTTAGATGTTCCAAGGACAAGCAACAAAGAATCTCTCATTTTAAGGAATAAATTTTTCAAGAAGTTAAATCCACGACAACTTCATTAGCTATTTTCCTTCTAAAGCTACTCACTAGTATACTCTACATGTTGAAACTGAACCAAACCAAATTCACCCTGACATCATAATTTTATGTTTCTGGAGATTCTCTTCAAACCAGTCAGCCTACAAACAAGAGATTTGCATATATCCACTCTCTGGAAAAGTAGAATCTACATGTATTACCACTCTGAAAAGAAAGTTTTTAGCAATATATAACATGATGACCATGGAAAATACTTCATGTTGGGTACAGAGGCTACATTTCATTGAGAAAACCCAAAGAGACAATGCACATTAACACAGATATAAAAAGACAGCTTTGTTTCTTCTCCATTATACTTCTCACAAATGAGTAATTTTTCTTTCACATTTTTTTCCCCAAAAGTCATTATTTTTAGAATCAGAACTAAAAAGTACCTTAGAAAAAAAGAACTGAAGGATCAAACCTCTGATAAAATATTTGGTCAAAGTCAGAATCCACCAAAGAATAGGTATCATCATGAAGTAGTTTTCAGATCTGCAGCCAATGTTAAGAAAACATTGAGCTACCTGCATGAATTAGAAACTTCTGGACTTTGGTCTAGTTAAAAAGGCAGTGCTTACTCGCAATAAGAAATATAGGATGCTTAATCTAAAACAATAAACAATAAATTTTCTCAAATTTTAATGTATTCTATCTTAACATGTAATCCAAACGCATCTTGATAAGATGTGATTATTTCAAGTAACAATTCAAATGTTCTTCCAAGTGCAAAAAAAAAATCCCTAATATTACATTTAGTAGTAATGAATTTAACAATTCAGAAATGTGTGTACCTCAATCAACAAATAACAAATGAAAAAGATGAAAGCACAATAGCTTGCTACTAAGGAGAATCCACAACAACTTTATTCCTAGGATCACTCACTGTTATTTTTCTCACAGTGAATGGTATTTGTATACAAACAGATCAGGCAAGATGCTTACATAACCTCATCTCTATTAGTGGAAACTCTGCTTAACTACCACAACAGTAGGGATTAACCTAAACCTAAAAGTTTCTATAGAAGCAGGTAGTCTGAGTCAATGTTTGACTGCCCACTGGATATCTGAGTCATCTTATTTAAGATTGTACTGTTCACACAACTGAGGAGAAAGAAAAGTGTATTAATGCCTCACCCTAACCAAAACTGGTTAGTTTGCCATATTTGGCAAAGTTTTTAAGTTCTGCCTTGTACTCTTCCAGGCAAGTGGAATGTTATATTATTCTACCTGAAAACAAACATGTTACAGAACACCAAAAACTACGCCACAACAAGAACGTCAGCTATCCAGAAAGAACTGCACATGAGCCAGAGAATAGGCAGTCAATACTATGGCATTGAGCAAAAGCACCACTCCAGAAGAATGTTTCATAGAGAATGAGAGTTTTGCAATTGTAAACTTATCTCCACTTTCAACCCTAGCATTAAATCAAGCTACTCCTAAAACAGGTGTCATTTTCCATTGCCTTCAGTCTATGTGTCCCCACAATGATGGATACAATACTAAGGTGACAAAAGAAAGATTAAACAAGGACCTTGACAGACTATTTGCAACAATACCACCATCTGACAAACTGATGATCATGAGAGATTTCAATGCATGTATTTGGCAGTCATGCCAAAACATGGAGAAAAGTCATCGGACTCACAGGATTGGAAAGCTGAACAGCAATCACTTACTCCTGATCTGCAAGCGTGCCAGACATCAGCTCGTAATCACTAACACCATCTTCTGCCTAGCAAACAAGAGAAAGACATTATGGATGCACTCAAGATCTAAACAGTGGCATCTCACTGATTATTATAATTATTTGTTAGTGGGACCTGGAGATTAATATTTCAAAAGCTAAATATACAATTGATCACCACCTGATACACCAGAAATCTGAAAGCAATATTTCCAAATAAATCTCAAAACAGAATCCAAACCATCTAATAAACAGCAGCTTAACATAAGAATATAGGCACTTTCAAAGAGCTTTGTGACAACATCATAGTAGCATTGTCAAAAAATAAATGGATTTCCAGTTGCAAGGACTGCTATAAACAGCAAATTTCCTCAAGTTAGTCTCTATCACCTGAGCTGGTTCAAAGAGAACATTCCTGATAGTCAGAAATGCCACTTGAAGCAAATTAAATAAGACTGGTAATGCCACATAATACTCTGTTTATATCTGTTTATATCAAGGTATGAGGCACAAATAAAGTTTGCACAATTAGCATTAGCAATCCAGATTATGGGATGTTGATTTCACAACCTAGAAGCTTCAGAGTTCCCCAATGGCATTTAACTGTTAAGAAGAGGAAAAGTTCCCACTCCTCATAAAAAAAAAATATCCACATACTTCCATAAACCAAATGAATCTAAATTATGTGTAAAATAAATCAGGATCTGACTTAATAAACAGTTTAATTTCATTGAAAAAATAGTATTACAACTACATGGAGCCTACACACCAGAAAGAGAATAGTTCTTAGGGATATTTTGTTGCCTATTTAAAATACATAAAAATAAAAATATTATCAACTATGGCCATGCCTCAAATAAAAACAAGATGAAAAAACAAAGGATCTGACTGTATTCTCTGAGAAGTTAGAAATAAAATACTGCAAATACAACAATATATATTTTAAACTAAAAACAATCACAATAAAGTTTCATCCCTACTTATTAATATACAGATAGCATATTTACTAGCTGAACTTGTATGTAGTAGTTGTTTTAAAAGCAAGATTATTTCTTGCTTAATATTGAGGCCTTATGAATCTAATTCCTCCTGCTAATAAGAATTATGGCATACAATTTTTTCTCTTACTCATAGGCACTGACAATGAACCGAGACTTCTTAGTTAAAACAACCAAATAACTATACCTGATGAACACTTGATCTCAAGCTAATGTATTTGCTAAACATCTGCCTTTTTAATAACCAAGAATACAGATAAATATAAGCTAAGTAACTATACTTTTGTTTTAGGGGAAGATGTAGTTTTCACTTCCCCAAAGCTTTATGTATGTGTATAACAACAATCCATTATATTAGAAGAAAGAGGAGAAATGAATGCTATAAAGGAGGGGAGAGACAGAAGGACTGTCACAGAAGGAAAGGTGAATAACCTTAGCCTCAAATTTTGGACATCATAAACTGAATTATGAACCAAAATATAAGCAAACTTATCCTATTTGATTAGTAACAGAAATAAAAATACCACAAAGAACCATGGCATCACTGAAGAACAATCGAGGTTATTTAAAAAGGTACACAATATGAAAGTTACAGAACATAAAGTTCTCTTTAACTTAGTTTGTTGGAGTAAAATAAGTTTAAAATGGAACAACAAATCATCTAAATTAGGGTTTTTATACAAAATTAAGACCAGAAGCTACAAATAAAATACAACAAATGAACACCTAAAACTTGTCTTTTGGTGGCAATTATTTTTTAAAAAGCATTTTAAAAATTTAAATATAATTCCTTTAGGAAAAAAATCAGGTTATGCCACATTATAAATAAAAGCCAAAAAGCTTGCAGATAGGACCAAATTCTTGCAACACAACACTTTCTTTAAACCTCAAGAATGTTCAGTCTGGGGCAGCTGGGTGGCTTGGTGGATTGAGAGTCAGGCCCAGGGATGGGAGGTCTTGGGTTCAGATCCGGCCTCAGACACTTCCTAGCTGTGTGACCCTGGGCAAGTCATTTAACCTCCATTGCCTTGCCCTTACCACTCTTCTGCCTTGGAGCCAATACACAGTATTGATTTCAAGGCAGAAGGTGAGGATTATTTAAAAAAAAATTTTTTTTTAATGTTCAGTCTGAACTTTTTGCATACTAGATATTGTTTCCAGGAAAAGGCATTAATGTAAAAAACAACTGTAAATATTTAATCAATTCAATGATTTAATAACTTGTTCTCTGGCTATAACCTGGGGGAGATGCTAACAAAGGAGCTGTCCATATGCCCAATCCCTCCATTTCAGGATGAGCCAATTTACGCTCACAAAATATTAAGCAATCTGTCGGCCACACATTATCCAACTGGTTAACTGCAGAGCAAGGACTAGAACCCAGAGAGTCCATCTCCAACTCAATATCCATCCTACTTCACCATCTTTAAAGATTGCTACCATTCATTCTTGCATTTACTCAGAGCATGTTATCCCACCTCATTAGAGAAGTAAAATTAAAAAAGATTTCCCTACACAATATCCCTAATATGAACCCCTCCCCCCCCAACTCTTTCTGAATGGCAATTGGAAACAAAAAACAAAACAGAAAAGAATGATTAAATTCAAATTTTAAAAAGCTACTTAAAATGGGTGATAGAATAGAAACATTTACACTTATTCCTCTACCTCTTTCCCCAACTCTCTAATCTCTTTCCCCCTACTTCCTCCCCTGGTTAAGTTTTCAAAATTTTTAGTCTTCCAATGCAATTTCAATCTGGCAGAATGATATCAGCAGGAAGTTAGGGATGCAGTATTTAGTTACTTGGTCTTTCTTCCTCTGGTTCAAAAGGAATTAAGCCCCAAGCATGAAATCTGAAAGGAACTTCCAAAAGTAAACAGTTTTGTTTGATTAGCAAATAACTTCTGTTTTCATTACAGACAAAAACACAATAATCTCTTTGGTGCTAACTGGTACTTTCAAAAATCTGAGTTTCTGCTAAAGGAAGGAAACAAACACTAAAAGTTCTTCTATAACCCAAACAACTAACTTCACTGTTAAATGTGGAGTGAATTCATGTTGTATAATAAATGGGAATGAGAATCTCAAAGATGAAATTACTAAAATTAACAGGATATAAGAGACCAGAAATCAAATGTCTGTATCATAGTCCTTCCATTTACCTTCACCTAACTGTTCCCCAATCCTTGTCCAACTAAAGAGGGGAAAAAAGGAAAAATATTGCCCAAGTATATAGGTAATTTAATAGAGGCAACTAGCTCTCTTTTTCTTAAATTAGAATACAATTTAAGTGGAACAGTACAGAATAGGTGAGGTGATGCTCAATGGTAACTACTTGTATGAGAGACTCAGCTTCCTCATTTCTAAAAGGAGGGTATGAACACCCTTTTGGCACTAACTAAATCTATGCTCCTTTCAGACTAGGCAGCGCCCTAGAATTTACCAAATCTGATAACACAAAGATACATCCAAAATATTCTGTCCCCAAAGAGTTTACAAACACTGACAAACAATAACAGTGCAGAATAACACATGGTAAAAATCAAGTGCCATAGGTTAAGAAGGGGGAAACTTGTGATACGATGACCAGAAAAAGGCTTCCCAGAGAACCAAGCTGGATCCTGAAAGGGAGAAGGGGGGAGCATTCCAGAGGAGGCCATGGCAGGGTGCAAGGAGGGGAGATAGGAAAGATTGGACATGTTCAGAAAATAAAAATAGAGAACATACAAGGAGCAATGGGATTTAAGTCTGGAAAAGTAGACTAAAGACAAACTTGTAGAGGGTGGTCTTGAATGTTAGACTAAAGGTTTTGAATTTGACTCAGGAAATAATGGAATTTTAAAGCAATTAAAGACTTGGAAGGGGGAATGGCATGATAAAACAATGCGGGAGAAAGTTATTTTCAAGTGACAGCAATAAGGTGTAGAGGAAGGATAGAATGGATGCCAAAAAAAAAAAAACCACACACACACACACACACCTTGAAAGAAAACCATAACATGGGGCTGAATTACTATAGTGGCAGGGAGACTGGGAATGGAAATAATGGAAAGAATTCACAGTTCGTAACTATATAAGGGAAAGCAAAGAAAAGAGGAAAAAAATGCTTTAATCCTGGGTTACCAGGAGAATATTTCACACACAGACACCTACACCCATAGTAAATCAGAAGGCTTAGGTTGCAGATGAAGAGAAAGACAATGCCCTATTAAACAAACAAAACATTTTCATACATTTTATAGGATGTCTATCAATAAAAGAAATGGAGAATATGGGAAGAAAATAAGTCTATGAGAGAGAATATTTAATCCTACTAGGCTATCTAGCCTCTGATTTAAGTGTGAAAAAACTCCTGTAAGAAACTCACTCTATTAATACAAATCAGCAAACATTTTGTAACACTTTGTAAGAGAGTTACCAGGAGTCAATGTGAGATTAAAGTGACTTGCTCCAGGTCCCAGAGCCAGTATATGCCAGAGACAGACTTTGAACCAAGTCTGACTCCCATAACAAGGCCAAAGAACCACATCCAGAATAGAATTTCCCTTTATTGGTTTCCTTCACCTTTTGAGTGATTAAATTTTCATTAATACAAATTAGGAAAGTATTAAAGTTTATGCTCTTGTCAAAGAAAGAGCTCTTGAAGCTGTCCATACAGTTGAAGTACCCCAAAATTTTCAGTCGTAATCAAAATGAAATAGGCTGCCTCAGAAGGTAAAGAGCTAGTCTTGAAATCTTAAAGCAAAAGCTGAATGACACCCTTTTGTGGGATATAGGTTTGGAATGGATTAGATTTCCTCTGAGTGCTCATCCAACTTTGAAATTCTATGAAAAGCTAACAATATAGTTAATAATATTACAATTCTAATTTGTTATTTGTCTTCTCCAAACCATGATTTTACTGATTTTATTTAGTACAAAATCAAAACTTCATGGGAATCACATACCACAAACTTCAAATATTTTATTATAATAGATATAACAAAATAACCTGCAAATGGTGAAGATCTAAAATACTGCAAAAAAAAGGATTAATAAGTTAGCGAGAGAAAAAAGGGTAACTAATATTATTTGCTCCATGTTTTTAGCTTTAAATTTGCTGTATGGGTATATTTTACATGACAGCACATGTATAATCTAAAACAAATTACTTGCCTTCTCAAGGAGGGGGAGGGAAGGGGAGAATTTGGAACTAAAATTTTTTTTTAAATGAAATGTTACATTTTTGTTTACACATATTTGCAACAAAAAATAAACATAAAAAAGATCAGTGTGGAGGAGCACGTCTATCACTTCAGAAAGATCCTGGTCATATGGATTAAGTGACTGTCTTCAAATATTTCATTAATATTTTTAATATCCATAAACATTTAATATATACTTAATCTCATTTGTAGTTCCAGAATTGACTATCTTACACCAATTGAGTAGAAAACTGACATCCAACCAGGAGGAACTTTCTCATGTGGCTAAGTCTGACAATAAATATAGGATAAACAGGATTTTTTATTTTAAAGAAATATTTCAATACTTCAAAGATTCATGATTCTTTAAGTAAGAACTTGCTCTAATGCAAAATTCAACTCCATTAAAGTAATAAATATTGGAGGGATGTGGCAAAATTGGGACACTAATAAATTGCTGGTGGAGTTGTGAATTGGTCCAACCATTCTGAGGGCAATTTGGAACTATGCCCAAAGGGCTTTAAAAGAATCCATGCCCTTTGATCCAGCCATACCATTACTGGGTTTGTACCCCAGAGAGATAATAAAGAAAAAGACTTGTACAAAAATATTCATAGCCGTGCCCTTTGTGTTGGCAAAAAACTGGAAAATGAGGGGATGCCCTTCAATTGGGGAATGGCTGAACAAATTTTGGTATATGCTAGTGATGGAATACTATTGTGCTGAAAGGAATGATGAACTGGAGTATTTGTATGTGAACTGGATCAATCTCCAAGATTGATGCAGAGTGAAAGGAGCAAAACCAGGAGAGAACATTGTACACAGAGACTGATATATTTTGGCACAATCACATGTAATAGATTTCTCTACTAACAGCAATGCAATGATCCAGGACAATCCAGAGGAACTTATGAGAAAGAACGCTATCCACATCCAGAGAAAGAACTGTGGGAGCAGAAATGCAGAAGAAAAACATATGATCGATCACATAGTTCAATGGGGATATGACTAGGGTTTTGATGTTAAAAGATCACTCTGCTGCAAATATGAATAACATGAAAATAAGTTTTGAACAATGATACATGTATAACCCAGTGGAATTGCTTGTCAGCACTGGGAGGGAGGAGGGAAGGGGAGTGGGGATCATGAATCAAGTAACTGTGGAAAAATATTCTAGATAAAAAATTAAATTAAATTAAATTAAAAATAGAACTGAAAAAAAAATTCAACTCCATTTATGCCTTAATAAAGTTTCAAGTTCTCCTACTTGTTCTCCTATAACTCCCCCAAACCCCCCCCCACCAGACAGACACACACACACACACACACACACACACACACACACACACATCACATGGTAGCCAATATTACAGTATTAAGTTTCTGCATATTTTAGCTAGACTGGCCCTCGGAAAATAAATTACATGTAAGTTGCCATCTTTGGGTAATACCAACTGAGATTCAAATTAATTTGATATTCCAATCATTTCCACAAAATATGATCTAGTCTTAATATAAAAAGTCAAAACTACATGTGTAAAACCCAGTGGAATTGCACATTGGCTACAGGAGGGGGGTGGGTGTCAGGAGGGGAGAGAAAGTACATGAATCATGTAACCATGGAAAAATATTCTAAGTTAATTAATTAAATGAAATAAAAAAAATAAAAAATAAAAGTCTAAACTACACTAGAAAAGATTAAACTGGATGATTAACTAAATGTGTAATTTTTCTGTTGTTTTACATCACACAAAAGACTTTTCATTAGTTACTAGCCAGTACTGAAGGAGACACAAACAAATCTAGTGAAGCTAAATCGAGTGAAGCCTCTAGCAATCTCAATGAGCACAATTAGATAATAATTATATTTCCATTTTTAAGTTTATTTTAGTCAACCCAAATGAATTGCTAGGTTTACATTATAGATATTTTGCTATTAAAAGGGTTAGTTCTAAAAGAATGTATATATTTAGAGAAATATGAAGGAACATCCAAGAAGCAATTTAAACTTAGTTTCTTTGCTGTGGCATATAAAAACGAACCCTAGGAAACAATAAAAATAAAAAGCAAAAACATATGGCTTGGATATCAAAATACTTACCCGTGCAAAGTCAAATGCATATCGGTAAATAAGTTTGAAATTTGCAGGCTCATTTAATAATGATCTCAAGTAATCCAAAGAATTTCTTAATTTCTCTGTTGAATCACATCTAAAGAAAACAGAAAACGAAAGGAGCTACATATAAAATCCAGGTTTATGATTTACCAGACAAAAAATTTTGTGGTAACATCTACTATAAGCAAAGGGAAATTAAAACAGAAAAGACAACGCTAATAGATAACCTGTTTCGAACAATAAATGAAACAGTTGTTTTCAGAACAATAAGGCACAATATTTTACAAATCAAATAAAAAATCTTTATTTTGTTGTAGTCTACTTGCTAATATTTTATTTAAAATATTTGTATCAATGTTCATTAGAGGTATTGTTCTATTAATTCATTTCTCTGCTTTGTCTGTTTCTGGTTTAGGTATAAGATCGTATTTGTATCATAGAAAGAGCCTGGAATGATGACTTATTTTCCTTTTATTGCAATGAGAATTAAATGTCGAATGAATGTTTTAAACTTATAAATCCATCCTGCTCCTGGAGTTTGCTTGCTTCTTCCTTGGGAGGTCATTTATATTTTGTTCAATTTCTTTTTCTGATATGGGGTTACTTTAACAATTATTTCTTCTTTTGTTATTTTATTTTAATAAGTATTTTTTCTAAGTTTTGTGGCACAAAAAGATTTCTGATTACCTCCTTTGTTTATTCTTTAATTGTTGTGAATTCTCCTTGAGAGCATGTTGTTTCCATTTTTGCCTATGGCCAATGCCTAGCCCAGTTTCACTTACACAGAATATGCTTAATGAACTGAATTACTAACAGTGGGAGGATGTTAAATGCTTGACAAATTTCAAAATTATCTAAGTATAGTAAAAAACAAAACATTATTAATCCCATTTTAAAGTAGAAAGAATGTGTATATGTATATATGCACAGATGTATTATGTACATGTGCCAAAAACTTACTATTAAAGAGAAACAGAAATCATTCTAAATATTTAGGAATGGAATAATTAGCATACTACTGAATCAGCAATACCAAATATTATTCAAAAGTAATTTTTAGTGAATTATAAGCTCAGTATAAATATAAAGTTTGATAGGGCAGTCAAAAAAGCTAATATACTCACATAAGCTAAATGAAAAAAGTTAGTTTCTAGAACCTCCCAGGGAAGGGAAAATCAGTCATACCACCTATAGACAATTAGGTTTAACTCTCGGGACCATATTTTTGGAAGGATATAAAACAAACTGGAATACATTTCAGAAAGCCAAATAGTCTAGTAAAGGGACTAAAGACTGACAATAAAAGGAATCATCAGATCTAGAGGGAGAAACAATCTTAACTTTTTTCATGTCTTCAAGAATGACTAATAAACAAACAAAGGATAAGATTTGTTCTGCTTAGTCTCAATGAACAATATTAGGAGAAAGATATGAAAGTTGCAGAGGCAGATTTGGGTCTGTGTAAGGAAAAACTTCCAAAATTACAATTGGCTGCCTTCAGAGGTTGCAGGTTCCCTCTACTGCTGTGGATTTTCATATGCATACCATATGGTCACTTGTTATAGAAGGGATTCATGTTCAGATATCATTTGTACTAAAAGGGTCATCACTGAGATCCCTTATAACTCAGTGGTTTTGTACCTTAATCATTCATTACACAACAACATCTGAAATATTACTTTAAATTTAACACTTAGTAAACTCTCCAAAACAGAAATATGATTTATATTATATACAAGTGTATATGCATATGTATACTGAATTTAAATAGCTATTAATTGTTCCTTAAAATTATAATAAAGACTTACTGCAGAGATGTCATTCCTTTTAACCACTCTTGTAATGTAAAATAGCCCATATTCTGGGCATCCAATTTCCATGCTAGTACAAGCATGACGACCTGTTTAAAAAAAACAACAAAAAACAACAAAACACAAGATTGAAAGGAATGACTACTTGGAAATTTAGTTTCTAAAATACTTTGCCAAATAATTCCATTTACTGGACCACTGAAAAATGATCTGAACAGCTTTTAACAAATAAACCACAGACTTCTGGCTAAGATGGCTACCTGAATGGAAGCAGGACTTGCCCAGCTCTACACATATACTCAAAAAAAAAAAAGCCCTAAAATTGACTAAATAACTTCTAAATAACTATCAAGTCTAAATAACAATAAGAAATCTAATGAGAAACTATAGTAGCTCTATCTACTTCTGTACTACACACAAACTCAAGTCTATAGTCCCAAGGCATATAAAAGGAGGCCACTAGTAAAGCCAAGATATCTAGGCAAAGAAGCACACAGCTTCCTAGTAAAGATCCAGAGACATGTGTAGCCTAAAAAGCTCTTTCCAGAAGAAGTAAGAAAACTAATGGTGAAAAAAAGGAAAAAAGGGAAGGGAAGGGAACATTCTACAAGACCTACAAAAATATATAGAATAAATAAAGCAAGAGATTTAAGAAATAAGATTTGCTGAGAAAAGAAATAAGAGAATAACTTAGAAGAGAAAAGAGGTAAACATTACCCAAGTAACTAATTTCCTGAAAACTAAAACAGAATAAACAGAAATCAATGGCACCATGAGACAGCAAGAAATATTAGAACTAAATCAGATGATTGAAAAATAGAAGTTATTTAATATAAAAAATAACTGACCTAAAAAACAGACCAAGGAGAGATAAATTAAGCACCACAGATCTCCCTGAAAATCATGATTTTTTTAAAACATGAAGAATATTTTTTCAAGACACCATAAAACTTCCCAGTGAAGACGGAAAGAAGAACATTCTAAAAGAAAAACCAGTAGAAAAGCCTGGCCATTATCACAGCTCAAATTCAGAGTCCCCATGTCAAACAAAAAAATATAGCAGGCATCAAGAAAGAAATGTTCACAGGAACAGCTGGGTGGCTCAGTGGATTGAAGAGTCAGAACTAATGATGGGAGGTGCTGGGTTCAAATCTGGACGTATATACTTCCTAGCTGTGTGACCTTGGGCAAGTCACTTAACCTCCACTGCCTATCCCTTACCACTCTTCTGCTTTGGAACCAATACCCAGTATTGATTCTAAGACAGAAGGAAAGGATTTTTTAAAAAAAGAAAAGAAAGAAGTATTCAAATACTAAGGAACACAGATCACACAAAATCTGGAAAGATCTCCTATAAAGGAGAATATATTTTGGAATAAAGCAAATCAAAAGGCAAAATGCAATGAACTTACAACGAAGAATAATTTGGCCTACAAAGTTGAGCATAAACTTACAAGGAAACAAAATGGACTTTTAATGATAGAGGGCTTTCAAGCATTTCTGCTGAAAAGACCTGTACTCTGTACAGACTCTATACGAACTTTGACATGCCAACACAAATCAAAGATAACTTAGAAAGGTAAAATTTGAATAACTGGAAGGCCCTATATGATGTTGTAATGTTAATAATTTAACAGAAAAAAGTGTTTTTTTCAGAATGTTAATGTCTTCAACGAATAAATGAAGGGTTTACATAAATAAACCCAAGGTCTTGGCATTATATTGCTTCTGTTTTAAGGAAAGCAAAGGGAACATAAAAGAAATATGCTAATTTCCCAAGGAAGGAAAAGAATAATATCTAGACATGAAGGAAGGGGCAAAATAAGTAGATATCATATGAGTTTCATTCTTATCTCAACTAGATAAAGGAGTATTGAAAACACACACATACAAATATATCCAACTCAACAAAGTAAACTAAGGAGGAGGATAGTATCAAGGAGGAAATGGTTATATGCAGAATAAACATCATGATTCTAAAAAGGAGATTAAAGGAAAAAAAAACTTGGAATCTAAGAGAGTATCCTTCATTTGGAAACTAGCTGAATAATTTTTGGCATATTAATCTAGAAATTAATTGGATTAATTAATCTATTTGGTATAATAATAAATTTTGATATATTATTATATATCATTACAAGAGAGGATTGCAAAAAATCTTGTATGAACTGCTTTGGTGTGAAGGGTAAGAGAACCAGAACAATTTCTATAAGGACAACAAAACTTTACAGAAAAATAATTCTGATTTAAGAACAATGATCAATTCACAATTAACTATGACTTCAGAGGACTGTAATGAGACATGTTATCCACCTCCAAAGAGGTGATGGTTTAAAGGTGCAGAGGAAGCTATATATATTTTTGGACATGGTCACTGTGTGGATTCATTTTAATTGACTATGTCTACTCAATTATACATTTGTTTTTTTCTTTCAATTTCTTAATGGGAAGTAATGGTAGGAATTAGCAATAATGATGCTTAAAAAAGGAACTACTAAAAAAATTTTTTCTGAGCACAGAAAAGAAGAAAATTCAGAAAGACAGACAAGAGTAGAGTTTTGAAAGTAATGTATGGAATTTAACAATATACATTTTTTAAAAATTGTATAAAATGGAGAATTGTGGTTTAACCTGAATAAATGGAAATCTTTTTGTTTGTTGAAAATAGAAAATACAATGTTAAAATTCTTTAAAAACATAAGTTATAGTCCAACTATAGTTATTTCAGAACAAACCTGTTCTTACCAACCACAGAAGCATTATCAACCACATTAAACATAAGCATTTAAAAGTTGTGTCTTGGGCACCTATAAAAGAATACAGATAATTCTCAATTTTTGAGCAAGTTATATTCCAAAGTTCATTTGTAAATTGGCTGTCTAGAACTCACAGCACATTTTTCCTTGAAGACTATGTTAAAAATAATTTTTAAATTTCAAGAAAACAAACCAAAAAAAAAAAAGCTTAATTGTCCTATAACAAATAGTAACTCTGAAGTGGTAGGGAGTTAAGTATGAAGTTAGGCAGTAGAGAGAAATGTAGGTAACTGGATAATATCTAAAATAGCACTAGGTAATGATTCTCAGAGCATAAGTGTGCAGAAAAAAAGGGGTATGGAAATATATGGCCTGTGCAGCTGTGGTGGTTAAGTGAATGGCCCAACTCAGGATTGTGAGATCCCTGAAAGGAAGATAAGACAATGTTGAATCAGACCAAAATGATGGTGGAAGAGGAAAAATTCTATTGGCAGGGAGATGAGATAGAAGTTAGATATAGAAAGAGAACTAAATAGATAAACTATTTTTTAACTGATTCATTTTGAGTCAGAAATAAGATTGTATTTGTAAATATATGTAAGCAAACTCACATTTTCTCAAACCTGACCAAGATGTGCTAAGTTTAGCTTTATTTTTAACATCCTCTGAAATTTCTTTTAAAACAAAAGGCATATATACAAGCCAGAGAAGATATCATGAAATAAGAAGAAAATGGCTATTATTTTACAAAACACAGAAAGCAATGTGGCTCTAAAAACTTTCTTGATGACTAAAAAAACACATAAAGGCAGAAAATAGGCGGAAGTTAACAAAAAAAGTGTTTAAAGATTAAAAGAAAGGAGTCCAAATATAACATATTTTAAGACCTCAAGAAGAATGTCACGGCCTACTGGCATTATTTGACATACTTGTTCCCTTTACTGCTCTGTTGAATTCAGCAAATTTTGGCTTTATTTAAAAGGAAAAACTCTGTAATAACAAAAGCTAACCCAAAAGTGAACAAGCTTCCTTAAGAAGGTAATAGGTTCCCTCCCAGTGGAAGCATTCTAATAAAGGATGAGTGACCACCTGTGGGAGTGAGTATGTGTGAATAGAATTCTTGTTCAGAAAGGCATTAGAATAGTTGTCAGTTGAGGTCCTTTCAAAATAAAATACTGAAAGACTGATTAAGAGATTAAGAGGTGCACCTACTGGATCTTCTCCTTTTTAGTTCCTCTGAGTTGGAATAAGGTTCTTGATAATTCCTCAATGCCCCTAGAAGTTACCATATTCAGGCATTGTTTCAGTTGTTTTATTTATCTGTATCCTGTTCTGTAGTCCTATCTTATTTGTTAAAATTAATTATTATCTGAATTCACCAAGTTTTACACAATAAGATAATTATCTTCAAATTCTGGTTATAAAATGCTCAATGTCCCCTTATACTTCCCCTTCCACCCCGGCCTCAAAAAGTTCCTTAGAGGGGGCAGCTGGGTAGCTCAGTGGATTGAGAGTCAGGCTTAGATATGGGAGGTCCTAGGTTCAAATCTGGCCTCAGACACTTCTCACCTGTGTGACCCTGGGCAAGTCACTTAACCCCCATTGCCTATCCCTTACCACTCTTCTGCTTTGGAACCAATACACAGTATTGGTTTAAAAACACAGTAAAGGTTTTTTTTTTTTTAAAAAAAGTTCCTTAGATCTCTCTGACCCTCCAAGTTATCAGTCTGTATCTCTCTCTCCCCTCACCTGCCCTACCAAATTAGAAAGAGTAAATTATATGTTGCCTTCACTTCACTAACCATAACCCTCTGTAATTTGGATACCATTCCCAGTATTCTACTAAAACTACAACCCCACCCCACCCCCGATTGCTAATGATATCTTAAAATACCCGTTTCTGAGTTCTCATTCTCAATGAATTTTCCCCTCTTTCTTGATACTCTCTCCTCCCTTGGATTTTACATCATTCCTCTTTTCTGAATTCCTTGGCTTTTTAGACCACTTCCTTCAAGAATTGATCTTCCTACTCCTACCAAGAGAAGATAACTTAAATGTCCCAGCCATTAGTCCTCTTCTTTCTCTACTCTCTCTCCCCAACAGTCTCATTTACTACCAACAGCTTCATAGTATAAGGGATTGGGTGTTGGACTTGGAGTCACAAAGATTTAGGTTCAAGTCCTACCTTCCATTTTTATAGCTACATAAGCATGCACAAATCACTAAACCAGAGAGCATCACAGTTCTCATCTGTAAAATAGATAAAATATACCCATAATATATTTCTCATGGGAGCTGGTAAAAGGATCAAATTGAAATATATATATATAACTTTGCAATTTAAACCTACTCATTTCTATAATGACTCAAAACCCTCCAACATCTTTTCCCAGGTGCTGATAAACATGCCAGTCTTTCAAATCTTGACCTCCTGGGTGAGCCACTTTATCTATACTATTCTATCTATACTATTCTACTAGAGTATCTATGCTATTTTATCTATACTATTTATCTATACTATTCTACTCTCAAATCCCTCACTCCTTTGTCTTATTACTATTCATGCTTTGACAAACCCTAACCCAAACCCTAGTACCTACTTTCTCTGCTCCTACTCCTAAATAGTGTGCCTTCCCTGCTTCTGAACAGAACTGGGAGAAATCTCACCCCCTATGCTGTCTGGCTGTCTGGGTTTACTATGAATGTAGGCTATTTTATTTCAATTGAGCCATTACAACAAAACAATCTTACTTCCTTCTAGCTGATTTTCTCTCCCATTTCCCATAGTAGCCATCTCTTCTCTCCTCTAATCTCTTATACCTATACTCAGTGGTGGATCTTAACTCATGTGTTACCAAGAAAACCAAGATCATTCACCATGAGCTCTCTTCTCCACTTCACTTCATCTCTCAAACCCTTGATATCAAAATTACAAATGCAAATTAAGACAACTCTGAGGTACCATCTCACACCTCATAGATTGGCTAATATGATGGAAAAGGGAAATGATAAATTTTGGAAGGGATGTGGCAAAATCGGACACCAATGCATTACTGATAAGAGTTGTGAACTGAATTGATCCAACCATTCTGGAGAGCAATTTGGATCTAAGCCCAAAGGGCTATAAAACTATGTGTGCCTTTTGATCCAACAATACTATTACTAGGTCTGTATCCCAAAGAGATTTTTTAAAAGGAGACTCTGGTGTCTTATCTGTACAAAAATATTTACAGCAGCTCTTTTTGTGGTGGCAAAGAATTATAAATTGAGGGAATGTTTATCAGTTGGGGAACTGCTAAACAAATTGTGGTATATGATTAAAATGGAATATTACTGTGCTAAAAGAAATGAGACCAGGATGATTTCAGAAAAACTTGGATTTACATGAACTGACACAGAGTGAAGTGAGGAGAACATAGTACGTAGTAACAGCAATATTTTTATGAGGATCAACTGTGAATGACCTAGCTAATTATCAACAATACAATGATCCAAGACAATTAAAAGGACCCATGATAAAAAATTCTATCTACCACCAGAGAAAGAACTGATAGAGTCTGAATGCAGATAAAAACATATCTTTTTTTAAGGGATGTTATCTTCCATAACATGACAAATATGTAAATATGTATTGCAGAACAGTACATGTAGAACCTATATCAAATTGCTTAGCATCTTAGGGAAGAGGGAGGAAAAGGAGAAAGAAAATTTGGAACTCAAAATGTGAGAAAAATGAATGTAAAAAAAAACTGTTTCTACATGTAATTCGGTAAAAAAATAAAATATTGCTGGAAAAACTCCATACACACACAATGCTAGAAAAACCCCCATATACACACAAATAGCTAATAATATAATTAGAAAGAATAATCACAAAACAACCAAAGGCAAATGTTACAAAATTCTAATGAAGAATAACTCTAAAGAGGGGATATTCCTCTGCAAACCTTTGCAGAAGTGGTAGTAATTTTATAAGCAAATATTTTCAGGTTTTTCAATGTATCACAAGGTAGCAGTGCTTGATTCAAGACTCAGAAGTGACCACATCCCTAGCAATACTTGTCCTAGCCCAGGAAATTGGGTAATGTGAGTGGCAGATAGGAAATAACCCTTGTTCTCTAGAGTTGATACCTAAGATAAGGAAAAAGAAAGAAAAGTACTTCGTTGCCCTAGATGGATTTGACCACCTGACCCACATGAATTACACCCTCATGTACTGAAAGAATTGGTAGATATGATTAATGAGTTGATGCCAATGACATCTGAAAGATCATGGCAAGCTGAAAAGACACCAGAAGGCTGTAGAAGGGTAAATATTGTTCTGGCTTTCGAAAGAGAAATGAGAAGAAAGTCTGCAAATCAAGGACCAATGTGCTTGACTAGTGATCATTAAAGAAATGTTTGATGAATGTCTAGATATGAAAGCACTGACTACAAAGAGCAAATACAGCTTCAATCAAGATGAGTTTATATCAAACTACTTTTATTTCCCCTTTTGATAGGATTTCTAAGCCAGCAGATGAGAGAAATGCTATGATATAGTTTACCTAGATTTTAGCAAATCCAAAGTTATCTCTTCTTATTCTTACAGAGAACTTAGGGAGACAATAATGTAATTACATAGATTTAGACTGGTTGGATGGTTGAACTAGAAGTAGTTGTTAACACCTCAACGTCAACATGGCAAAGTTCTTTAGGGAGTGGTACCCCAGAGATCTATGTTTGTATCTGTATATTTTTGTCAGTGATAGAGAAAAGCATAAACGGTATGCTCATCAAATTTGCCGATGACACAAAGCTGAGAGGAATAGCCAATATGCTGAAAGGCAGCCAAGATCCTTGACAAGCTAATATATTGGGCTGAATCCTTAAAAAAAAAAATGAAATTCACAAGGGATAAATGTCAGGTCTTGCGCTTAATATTAAAAAAAAAAAACTTCAAAAGTGTGAGATGAAGGAAGCTGTTCTGAAAAACATCTGGAGGTGGTGGTGGAATGCAAGTATAATATGAGTCAGCAGTGTGGTATGGTATCCAAAAAGGCTAATGTGATCTTGGGCTACAAAAAGAGGAGTTTAGATTTTAGAATTAGGGAAATGACAGTTCAAAATGGTGACTGGCCTTGAGTTCCTGGTCCTATAGAATCAGCTGACAGAACTGAGAATGATTTTCTTAGAAAAAATAAGACTCAGGGGCATGATGAATAAATGTCAAGTATTTGAAGGGCTGCCACATGGAAAGAGTATTAGATTTGTTTTATTTAGCCCCAAAGAGCAGAACCATAACAATGGAAACAAGTTACAAAAATGTCAATTTAGGCTTAATTATTACATTAAGAGCTGTCCAAAAGTGAAATGGGAAAGTTGGGAAAGGAACTGGTAGACAAAGTGAGCTACTGGTAGACAAAGTGAGCTACTACTTCTCAGATATGTTGTTCTTCACGAATGGATTAGATTGAATAGGTGCTGAGGTCTCTTCCAGCACTCAACAATTCTGAAACTATGACAGAATATACTATATACTGTATACATAGCGTTGTACACAATGCACACTAAAAGTGCTGCCAAAGAAGGCCAAATGTTTTTGCTTAATTCTTTCTCTTTTCCATAAGGGAGGGTTTGATAGGGAAAAGGATAATGGCTATACTGTAAAACCAGAAGTCACCAATAAAATGTTGTTGAAAGAATGGAATATAATTAAATAAAAATCTGGAATTGAAGAGCTTAATAAGACATAGTAACCTTCTGATTTCAAGCACAACATGGGAGCAACAATACAGTTACCTTCACTTAAACTAAATATACATCCGTATGTGTGTGTGTGTGTGTGTGTGTGTGTGTGTGTGTGTGTAAAACTATACCTGATTTTCTAAGTACTAGAATTTATAAAGCTTGAGGAAATCTCGCTGTCATTTTTTCTAAGACACTCCATTCCCTTCATTTTACAGATGAGAAATTAATACTAAAAAGAAGCAATCTAGTATTCAGAGAAGCACCATGATATAAAGAAAAGAAAATCATAGTGTCATAAGACCTGCCTTTAAATCCTAGCCTTCTGACCTTGAATAAGTAATTTTATCTCTGAATTTATAAAATGAGGGAATTAGATAATCTACATGATTTTTAATATAATTTCCAGCTCTGAATCCTCTGACTCCTTGGGGCCCAAGGTAACAAAACTACTAAGCTAAAGAACCAGAATTTAAAGCCAAATCTTTTTGACCCTAACTCTATGTACAGTTTCCCTTAAAGCTTTCCCTCCTTCAGACTGCCTATGAATATTTCCCATATCTTCATGCATTTCTATCTGATTTTGTATTAAAGTATCACTCTACATGTCTTTTCTACCACACTACATTTTAAGCTTCTTGAGGGCAGAAAATGTCTGACTTTTTAACCAGTATTTGCACTGTATTTTATCTTAATACAGGCAACTAATAAATGACTGAGTTCTTGGGCTTTGTTTTGTTTAATAGTATTTTCATATGAACCAAAGGTAAAAATTTAGATTAAGAAAAAAGTATTCCAAATTTTCCTCTAAAACAGCAGCAATGAATATAAAATTATCTCCTACTGAGACACCTAAGTCTTTACAGTCTTCTCAAGTTTAAAGAAAAGAGAAATATAGACTTTTGCATTAAATTCACATGGAGGTATGGGTAGTATAGTGATGTTCTTGAAGCTATCCTGTTCAAATATTTGAAGATGGTTATTGATATTTTACTATGCCAAGGAAAATGCCAGCAACTAAATGGGAGTGAGGTCTGGGATCTATTGCCAAATAGAGATCTGTCCAAGAGAAAAAAGTTGGGAGGACAACCTTGGGAAGATTAAGATGTTTGCCTTGCTTGCTCAGAGATTAAGGTGACAACAATATCATGGTCCAGAAGTGCACCAAACTCCCTGATGACTCCTTTGGTCAGCAAAAGTGGAACTCTTCTTGACCAAAATAGGGAAATGTTGAATGCAGTCATCAAAATGGCCTACTCTATGCCCTTCCAGATTTTCAAGAAGTCTATCAATAGCAGAGTCCAAAAGTTTGCATACAAGTTAGGTGACAGCAATCAGATTGTTCACTGTTCCAAGTTTTCATAAATATTTGAAAAAGCCTCAACTTACATTTTCTGGTTCTACTCCGATGTCTTCACAAAATTTCTCCATGCCTTCAGGACCTACAACATCATCAGTACCTGTAATAAAAAGGAATTTTTACATTAACCTACAAATTAAATCCAACTATGTGTACTTGCTAATTTATTAATAGTCCCATATTACAAAAGATGCTTAATGTATAATAAAATTTCACTTTTTAAAAAAACTATAAATTGTTTTTAGCAATAGTAATGAATCTATTTTCACAGTATAAATAGAGAAATACTCTAGAATTTATACTATCCTATCTTAAAGGTCCAAGTTTCTCTTTAAATGTTTAAAGACAATCATTACTGTTCTCCAAGTACCAAAGATATGGTACACATAAAGCTGAGGCTGCCTAAATTCTATCTATAATTAACAGTATTTAATTTTAAAGCTATTTTAAAATCTAAGGCTCTAAATTTTCCTTCTTTTTTCATTAATTCTATATACAGTAACATTTTATGGGCTCCATGGCATAACTAGCAAAGAATACATCATATGGAGAATTAAAAAGTTGGTTTTCACATTTTTTTTGGTAACCATCAAAATAATCATGTGTCTATAAAGGGTTAAAATGCAGATCTTTTAGATCTATTATCTTTTATTGATGGGCTTAATAATTGTGATTTTAGTAGTCAGGGATTTGTAAGCTCTAATCACTGAAAGAAAGGGGTTTAGTCACTAACGAGCCATGTGATTATAAAAGCAATTTTTTTTTATACTTCCTACTTATGATATTTTCTGCTAACTGACCTAAGACAGCAAAAAGAAGGTATAATATATACCAATGAAATAAGTATTGACCTAGTTGGGAATTGTGGCATCTAATCCTAGCTCCTGTGCTACCAACTGGCTCTGTCCATCTGGAGGAAGGCTTTTTTTTCCTATCTCTATAGAACTCAGTTTCTTCATCTGTATAAAATGAGATGACTTAAGGAGACCAATATTTTAAGTTCTAGCCCAGGTGAGATTGGGTGAAGGGAATATTTGGGAAGAAAAACGCCTTACAATAATCCAACTAGAAATAGACAAGTGATAAAAAAAAATATTTGAAAACAATCACAAGTAACATTCACTATAAGCAACCATTCGCATTTACATAAAATTGTATATCTAGACTAAAGCCATAAGTTACTATACACAAACTTGTTCATCACACTGATTTTGTCTACATTTAAGAAATGTAGGGTAAAAAAGTAGTATCACTAAAATTCTATTTAGTGATTTTCTTTAGAATATTCATTTGCTATGCAAAACTATGATCACACCATAATTTTTCCTTTAATTGCTGACAATATAATTATAATCTGTGTAGATCCGTAGTAAACATGTAAAGTGCTATACATTTGTAAAGTGCAATGTAAAGTCCAATACAATTAGTCATCAGTCTCCACTCACTGTCAATGTGTCAACTCCTAGCAGCTTCCCTTCTCTTCTAACACACTGCTTCTATGCTGTAGTCTGGCACAATATAATATAACAGTATTGTAATAAATACTATATTTCTGAATGAAGGCATAAGATGCTTTACTATTGAAGTACATAAGCTTTAGCAAAGCTAATTACATTATGCCACAAAATTATTCCTAAATTCTAGCTTCCTCCAAGACACAAAAGCCATCTCCAATAGACCCTAACTAGATATTACCTCTACCTCCCATTCAAATCTTATGTTGCCTTGTTTCAAACACTAAACTAATAATATTATTTGTATTATAATTATTGATGCATCTGCTTTATTTTTCCTGACTAGACTAAGGTCTTTGATGGCAAGGACTATGTCTTACCCATCAAGCTAGAGCCATGTTGGCAAATCTATGGCAGATGTGCCAGAGCATGCTAGAGGGGGCTGTTCCCCTACCCCTCTCCATGTCGCCCAAGGACATTTCTCACATGACCCACCCCCTGTGCCCAGTAGCCCAATGGGAATGCTTTCTCCCTCCCCTGTCTAGGGTAAGGGGTTTCATATGTGGTATGAGGGTTGCAGTTTGGGCACTTGGTCTCTAAAAGGCTCACCATCACTAACGTAGAGCAATGCCTGCAATGTACCCAACACAGTAGGCATTTACTAGACTATCAGATTCCAATAAGCATCTTCTATTTTAGTTGTTTAAAGGCTGTTTTCCATCAAATTTCTGGTTTTTGGCTATGTTCTGCTTAGACTAAAAGGAGTGAACACTTTAAATAAGTTAGGGAACACTAAATAAGATCAAGAGAAAACTAGAACATTAGAAATAAATCATCTAGCCCAAGTCCTTTATTTTATAGATATAGATATAAAATTATTTTCTTTCTAATTTTTTAAAACATATTTGTGAAAACATTTGTCAAACAGGTCACATAAATACATAAGCTGAACTAATTTTGCTTGTACATAATAATACTAGGTAAGAATTTTCTATCCTTTCTTTTAAAGGTATATTCATCTGGCTATCACCTGGTTCAAAAGCTGGAAGATAATAAAGGGGAGAAGGATGTTTTCCTTGTCTTTCTTTTGCAGCATAATAGCAGCATAATAACTAGGAAGTTAATATTTTCCATTTTTGCCTGTCCTAATTATATTACTTCCAAGTATAATAATAGCAAGGGTAAGATAAATATACAATATGTGCCACTGCCCCAAAAGGAAAAAAATTATCAAAGGAGAAGATTTACAGTTGAACAAATTTTACCCTTATATAATCACTTATCAATTCACTTTTCTCAAAGTTACCTAATAAAATTTCAAATTGCAAAAAAAAAAAAATTATTTCTTCCAAAGTCAACAATTTTAGTAATCAATGCAATCAGCTCATTCTAAACCAGGTAGCACCAAGTTATTGATAAAATTAAAAATCCAAAATAACAATTTCTTGATAATTTCAAAAGCTATAAATTCTAGAGGTCAATTCATGTAGATGTAAATGACTGTATTCAAATTTCAGGTCTGACTTTGGGTACAGTACTTAACTCTAGATTTCAGTTTCTTCATCTATAAAATGAAAGGGTTGGATTAGATGATTTCTAAGCTCCCTTCCAACTTTAAATCTATGATCCTAGGATACTCTGACTAGATCAAACTCTTAGACCAATAGCAACTGTCATTTATAGAATGTCATTTATAGAATTTATATATGTATCCCATCATTACTTCCATTTTACAAATGAAGAAAACTTGGGCTAAGAAGTTAAAAGACTTGCCTTATGGTCATAAGGCTAATAATAAAAAGTAAAAAGGGGAGATGGGATTTAAATTCAGGTCTTTCTAATTTCCAATTCAGTATTCTATCAGTTATGCAAGGCTTCCTCAACAAGTAAGAGAATTTATCTTGGAAAAGAAAGCCAACCATTTTTTTTAAATTTCCAAACCATTTCCACCTTTCAAACATAAATGGAAAAATGAAGATACTTCATTTAGTTCTTTCCCCTGATAAATAGCAACTAAAACATATAGTCCAAAGAGCTGGATAAGAAAGTTGTCAATTTCAAAATAACAATAGATAAAAATGGTTCAAAAAGGCTTTACATTGTTAGGCCTCAATAAGAAATCGTAAGTGTAACTGATTATTCAACAAACCAGCTACAGAAAGTCACAGTTTAAAAAAATCTCAGTTAATTTTTGGTTTAGCTATCTCCCAGATATGCTACTAAAATAACTAATTTCCCCAAATCAAAAAAGTATACGAATGAAATTTAAAGTATTTTCACAGTGCAACCACTGTGCTTAGCATTGAGAATACAATTGAAAAAGTGAGACAGAACCTGTTCTCAAGAACTGGGTAAGAAAATAGAAAAGCCAAAGTTCAGCTACAGGATGGAAGGAAACATCCCAGGGATTCTTGTGTTATGTCAGCAGGTCAGATGGCACTACTAAGAGTAACTTAATATTGAAACTTAGTTTTTACTATAAAAACACAATTTCTTACAAACAAAAAGAAAGCAGAAGAATTAAATTTTACCCTGTTACTTTCCTGATTAAATGAGTATAATAAGAGAAAAATAAAACATTTATTAGTGCCTAAGAAAAAAGCAAAGGGACAAGAGTTTGATAAATACTTTGGTTCAATATGGTATTTCATGCTAAATTTTGGGCATAGGCAACAAACTTTTGTTACAATGTGCAAATACACTGTCTAATACACTAGATAGATTTTACTATTATTGTTCAACAACTATAAAACTCAAAAACAGACATAAAAAAGGCAATTTAAAACAAATTTCTGACTAATGATCTTTCAAAATATAGTTCTTTCTTTATAAAAAATTAGTTACCATTGTACTCCTTGAGGTTAAAAGCTACAATGTTCAGTTTTTTAATAATAAAGTAAAATGATCTTTGAAATCTGCATTCAAAAATGGGAATTTTTTTACCCACTGTATTTATCCCATCAGTCCCTTATAATATTTAAATTCTTGGGCTTGGCTTATAAATAGAGCATTCATTAATTTGTTCCAAATGTGCCTTTAAAACACACAAAAATTGCACTTAGTTTTGATAAGATTTTTTAAAAGCATTTAATGTTTCTAGATTTTAATGAATCATAAAAAGATTACCTACCTGCATACTCATAGAACCACTCTAAGCATCTCTTACTTGAAAATGTTTCTTCCTCAGTCTTTATTCTAGCTGAATCGTATTTTCTATACATGCTAGAAATTTAAGAAAAACAAACAGATTCGTTATTTAAACAAAAACTTTACATCCTTGGATAGGACATATAAAAACCAGTAGCTTTACCTGAATTAACCATTTTATTCATAAGCATTTTGAAGAAGCTTTTGTGATGCTTTACCATTCATACCAACTATTATTATTAGATTACTGTATTATCTGCTAGCCCAAGAATTAAATGTTAAGACTTTTATGGTAAATATCTGTTGGTGTGGCTAAGAAACAAAATGAAAAATAATTAGGATTTGTTCTAAGACCTTAAGATACTGTACCCTGACTGTAATTTAACACAGTTTGCTACAAATATTATGTTGACTCAGATTTTTTCAAATTTTCCATTAACATATTTTGAAGTTTCCATCTTGAAGTATCCATCTTAAGAGTTAACCTAGAAATCATATATCCAGGATGGAGCCACGATGGAAAAGAAGGTATATAGACCCATATGATCTCTATGAAATTCTGCTCCAAAAAACTATGATTTAACACCTCAGAATGAATTCTTGGGCAGCATAACCCATAAAAAGACAAGGTGAAATAATATCTCAGTCCAAAATAATTTAGGTGGCCAGCATGCAGGATCTAGTACTCTAGGGTAGAGGTGGAGTACAATATGCCAGGGCAGGCTCCACTGTGGCAACAACAGTGGGTACTGGGCACAGTTGAGACAGCAGCAAAGGCTTCCAGAGCTCTCAGCCCCAGACAGTAAGAGGGGTAAATTGCTCAGAAAAATATTACAGGGCTCCCCCTTGCTGGTTCTAGGTGTAAGTCTCTTGTTGTACTCCCCATTTGCAGTTCCAGGAAGCAGTTCTGGGGCACATGCTCAGGGGGAGGAGGAGCACTAACACACACCAGCACTTGTAGCCACAGGAGAGTAGGAAATCATGGTCACAATTCCAGGGGATAAAAGAATTATATTCAGACCATAGCTCAATCCTAGACTGTATTAAATACCTCCTTATATCATATACCTTAGAAGAGCTGAAAGCAGATAGATTTCCAGAGGTAGCACTGAGGGCCGCTGCACAAAGACACTTGGAACAGTGAACCCTTCCCATCATTTATAAATCCCAACTTTATTAAAAGAAAAGAAAAAAAACTAGAAAATGAGCAAACAACAACAATAAAAAGAAACTCAATGTATGAAATTATTTTGGTGACAAAGAAGGCAAAAACACAAAATCAGAAGACAACAAAAAAATCAGAAGACAACAAAAAAGTCAATACTGCACAAAATTGGTACATCAAAAGCCTCCAAGAAAGATGAGCTGCTCTCAAGCCCAAAAAGAATTAGTGAAGGAGCTCAAAAAAGAATTTAAAAATCAAGTAAGAGCTATAGAAGAAAATTGGGAAAAGAAATGATACAGGAAAATCATGAAAAAAGAGTCAATAGTTAGGTGAAGGAATCATAATACTGAAGAAATTAATACCTTAAAAAAAAACAAGCCAAATGCATTGAAGAATAGAATTTCTTAAAAGGCAAAATTGGCCATATTGAAAAAAAGGTAAACAAATTCACTCAGGAAAAGAACTCTTTAAAAAGTAGAATTGGCTAAATGTAAAAGGAGGTACAAAAGTTCACTCAAAAAAATCATGTCTTAAAAATCAGAATTGAGCAAGTGAAAGCTACTCATTCCATGAGTCATCAAGAAACAATCAAAATCAAAAGAATGAAAATAAAAGAAAATGTGGAATATTTCATTCAAAATGTGCAATATGTGGGATAAACAACTAACCAGGAAAATAAATCTAGGAGAGATCATCTAAGAAATTATTGGATTACTAAAAAGCCCTGACCAAAAAATGAGTTAGATATCTTCCAATAAAGTCATCAAGGAAAACTTCCCTGTTATTTGAAAGCAAGAGGGTAAAACAGTAATGGTAAGAATCCACCAATCCCCTCCTCAGAGAGATCCCAAAAGGATAATTCCCAGGAATATTATAATCAAATTCCAGAATTCACAGGTCAAGAAGAAAATATTACAAGCAGACAAAAAGAAACACTTTAAATATTGTGGAACCATAGTCAGAATAAGACAAGATTTAGCAGCTTGTACATTAAAGGATTGGAGGGCCTAGAATAATGATATTCCAGAAGGCAAAAGAGCTAGGCTACAAGAATCATGTACCCAGAAAAACTGAGCATAATCTTCAGAGGGAAAATAGAGGACTTTCAAACATTTCTAATGAAAAGACCAGAGCTGAATGGAAAATCTAACTCTAAAATACAAGACTCGAGAGAAGCATAAAAAGAAAGAGAATTCAAAAAACATTCAATAAGGTTAAACCATGTCTATCCCTACATGGGAAGTTGATTTTTGTAACTCTCAAGAACTTTATCATTATTAGCAGTTAGAAGAAGTGTACATAAGACAGAGAGCAAGGAAGGGAGTTGACTGTGATGGGACGATTTAAAAAAAAATAAAATTAATGCATGAAAAAGAGGAATGCACTGGGAGGATGTGAAAAACAGAATGGGGTAAATTATCCCAAATAAAAGATGCATGAAAGTTTTTACAATGAAGAGGAAGATAGGGAGGGGGAGGAGTATGTGATCCAATTGGCTCAGTGAGAGAAGAATACACACAAACAATTGTGTATGGGAATTCATCTTAACCTACAGGATGGTAGGAGGGTAAGGGGATAAGAGAAGGGATGTGGGGCTGATAGAAAAGAGGGCAAATTTGGGGAGGGGGAGGTCAGAAACTAAAAAGGGGAAAATACGATGGAGAGTAATACATAGTAATCATAATAGTGCAAATTTTTTTTAAAAATCTCTCTAAACAAAGGCCTCATTTCTCAAATACATAGAGAAACAAATTGAATATATAAGAATACAAGACATTCCCCAATTGATAAATGGTCAAAAGATGTGAACAGAAAATTATCCCACAAAGTGATTAAAGCTCTCTATAATCATGCAAAAAATGCTCTAAATCACTATTATTTAGAGAAATGCAAATTAAAACAGCTCTGAGGTACCAGCTCCACACTTTTCAGCTTAGCTATTATGACAGAAAAGGAAAATGACAATGGAGGGGATGTGGGAAAATTGATAAACTAATGCACTATTAGGGGAGTTGTGAATTGATTCAATCATTCAGGAGAGCAATTTGGGCTCATGCCCAAAGTACTATAAAACAGTGCATACCCTTTGACCCAACAATACTATTACTAGGTTTTATATGCTAAAGAGATAAAAAAAAAAAAGAAGGGCCTATATATACAAAAAATACTTAAAGCAGCTCTTTTTGTGGGGGCAAAGAATTGGAAAGTGAAGGGATTCTCATCAATTGAGGAATGGCTGAGTAAGTAAGCCAAAGTATATAATTATAATGTAATACCATAGTGCTGTAAAAAATGACAAGCAGGAGCTTAGAAAAATATGGAAAAACTTACTGAAGTAGAGTGAAATAAGCAGAACTAGGAGAACACTGCACACAGTGACAGGAATACTGTTACAATGAAAACTGTGAACAATGAAAACTGTGAATAATTTAGCTATTTTCAGCTTAATACAATGATCCAAAACCATTCCAAAGAACTCATGATAAAAATGCCATCTGCTTCCAGAGAAAAAGAACTGATAGAGTCTGAATCCAAACAAAAGAATACTTTTTTTGTTTTCTTAATTTTTAATTTGTTTCTTGGCACAAAAGGATTAATATAGAAAAATGTTTGATGTGATTCATGTTTATCTCTATATGAGATTACTTACTATCTCAACAGAGGTAGGAGGGAGGGAGAGAATTCAAGACTCAGTAGTCTCTGAAAAAATGTTGAAAATGTTTTTACATGTAACTGGGGGGAAATAAAATTAAAATGTATAAATGAGAAAAAGAGTTAAGCTGGATGCAGAGTACTGATTAAAATAATAAAAATTAGCATTTATTTATATATAGCATTTTATGGTTTGCAAAGCAATTTTACATATAACATCTCATTTGAAGTAGTAAATAACCCTAGTTAAGTAAGACAATATAATTATTATTTTACAGATTATTATGATTTTATAGATAAGGAAACTGAGGCTTAGAGAGCATAAGTGACTTGTCTCACATAGAAAGATTTGAACTCAGAACTTCTTGATTCCACATCCAGCAACTCTATGCAATTGTGCTACCTATATGCCACATTAAGCAAGTGAATTAGAGGCATCTCTGAGCTTCCAAAAAAGTAGAGGCTAGGAAAAAAGAAGTCTTAGACAAGAGATTATGGCACTAACCAAACCTTTTAGAGACCTTTCAATAGTTGGCGAAGTAGCATTAATGAATTATCTACTGTATTCCAGGCACTGTACTAAGCACTAGGGTGACAAAAAAGTAAAAAACAGATAGTCCATGCTCTACAGGAGCTCACGGTCTAGCAACATGCAAACAACTAAGGACAAATAAGACATATCAAGGATAAATTGGGGGTAGCCTTAGAGGGAATGCACTAGCAGTAAGGCAGATTAGGAAAGGTTTTTTGTAGACGGCAGGAATTCAATTGAGACTTGGAAGAAGCTAGAGAAGCTCAAAGATAGAGATGAAGCAAGGGGACGGCCAGTGAGAATGCCAGGCAAGAGATGGGGGTGTCCAATGCAAACAATAGCCAAGAGGCCAGAGTCACTTGGATCAGTCTGTGGAGGGGAAAAAGGTATAAGAAGACCAAAACAAGAGGAAGACCAAGTAATGGAGGACTTTCAAAGTCAAATAGAAGATTTTATGTTTGTTTCTGGAGGGAATGGGGGTGCCAAGTGAAGCTGACTAAAGACTCAGAGAAAGGCTTGAGGCAGGGAGCCCCCACCCCAACCCCAGCAGACAACTTTAATAATGACAGGGGTCTGTACCAAGATTGTGCAGTGTCAAGAGAAGGGGATGCATAGAGCTGTATGAATGATGGGACTGACTAAATATGGGGTGCTGGGAGAATGGTGGGACCCTCAACAGTAATTAGGAGGCTAGGGAGAAGGAAGGGTTGGGGGGAATAATAAATAAGTTCAGTTAAGATTTATAAATACAACTGGAGATATGATGTTGGAGATTGGAGCTGAGAGTCATCTATATAGAAATGATCATTGAAATCAAGGAAATTGATGGCATTAACTAAAATTGTCTATGGAGAGAAGAGGGTCTGGGTCTAAGCCTTGGAAAAGCTATTAGTGGGTGTGATATGGATGTAGATCCACCAAGGGAGACAGAGCAGGTCAGAGAGGACTTCAGGAGGAAACAAAGTCAGGGTCCTTCTTTCAAGAAAGACTACAAAATCTTTGTTCCTTGTTGTGAGTAGCCACTAAAATAAAAAAGAAAAAATAACCAGAGAAGCCGACATAGAGTTGACTCTATTAACACGAAATCTGTAACTAAACATGGAAATTCCATGGAAATTCCACACCCTGATAAACAAGAGCCTAGAGGTCATTCCTTTAAGGGAGGAGAGGAAAGACAAGGGAGAAAACTTGATACATTAACATATTGTAAAGATAATAAACTTTGAAACATTTAGGAACTCTGATCAACACAATGACCAGCCAAAACTCCAAAGGCTCATGATGAAATACTTTCTCCTCCTCTAGAGAGCTAATGGACTCATTGTAAGTATATTTTCTTTTCTTCCTTTTTTCTTTTTTTTTTGGGGGGGGGGGTTGGAGAAAAGTCATGGCTTATGTGGTTATTTGTTTTGCATGACAACATATATTTGTAATGGGTTTTGTTTTTCTTGCCTTCTCATTAGGTGGGGAGGGAAAAGAGAAAGAGAGAATCAGACACTGAAAATAAAACTGAAGTAAAAAAAGGAGGTTAAGCTTCAAACACTAGCTAGGAGAACATACATTTTTTAAATTATCAAAATTCATGTGGCTAACCACTTAATTCAATAACTTTAATGAACAGAAATTATGAGAAAAGAACAAAAAATCATACATTGTAACATAAGCATAGAACTGAGTAACTGAAACTACAAAAAACTCTCTACCTCAAAAGCTTTAAAAATTTATTCCATACAAAAGTTATCCCATACTTAAAAGTTATTCAATGGGATCATTGATTTAAAGCTATAACAAAACCTAAAAAAATATATCAAGCATTTATTTTAGATGAGGAAACTGAGGGCCAAACAGTGATTTACTCACAGTAAGAGGAGGGGCAGAATTCAAAACTAGGTTTTGTTAGCCCTCTCTCAAAAGTTCTCCTTGTTTGTAAAGGGACCACTGAATCATCAATTTAGTACATCCTCCTCATTTTAGGGATCAAGAAATTAAAATCCCTTGAAGTTAAAGTGACTCTTACCTAAAGTCCAAAAGGGTAAAAGAGAAACTATTCAGGGATTTTAAAATCTTTTGGATGCAATTAAGGTCAGAATATACTTTTTTAAAATGTCAATTTCAAATAGATTTTATTCTACAGGACAAAAATTAAATTTCTACTTGTTTACAGTACCGATTAAAGTAAAATATTGTTCATTTCTCTTCCTCTGTACACATTCAAGTACTCCAAATGTCCAGATTTATATAGTAATTTAGATGTTACTTTTAAACTGACACTGACATGGACACAAATTTAAATTCTATTTTTTACAAAATTGTGTGGAATGCTTTCTTCTAATGTGGTTAGCTGACCTCTTCCAGTGGCAGGTCCAGAAAAAACACCTCCTGATGAGGCTGCTCCATCCCCTGGAAACCCATCTGGCATGCCCTTTGTGCTCTGGCACTACTTGGTAACAATAAGGTTATAGACTCTCTCAAATTCTTTCTGTCTTCTTTCTTAGCGGTCTGGTTCTTACCTGTCATTTGGTTATTTCAAAAAATTTGTCAAGGATTTTCTTTTTGTCTTCCAATTTTGCCTTAGAGTTTGTTGTCTTCTACTATAGCCTTCAATAGTGAAAGCATAAGATTCAAGAGTTCATGAAAAACATTTTTGCCTCTCACCTTCTTATCTTATGACCTTTGTCATTGGTGATGATGATCTTATTCTCTGTCTCTTATTTACGACAGAAATACTGAAGATACCATTTTCATCAATGTCAAAGGTTACTTCAATCAAAATAAACATCCATGGGTGCGGAAGGGGATAGTGCTTCCTATGAGTTTAAACTTGCCATACAAATTGTTATCCTTTGTCATTGGTTGGTCTCTCATCTTCGTAAACCTGAATAAGCACACCACGTGGTTGTCTGGGATGATAAAGGTCTGTGTCTGCCTGGTGGAGTTGACAGTATGGAATTTGACTTAAAATGTATCACTCTACCACTAGTTTCAATACTAAGAGAAAGAGAAGTACACTGTATAGCAACAAGTCCTACACATTCTCAGATTTATCTCTAGACAAAATGACAGCCTATTCAACTATACCATAGGCATTAACCTCATCAGGAGAGATATTCTTGTTGAGCTCCCTCTCGTCAAAGAAGTAATGAAGAAGTTTCTCAATTTGGGGGATCTTCCATTAAGATATCACAAATCTGTGATTTATCTAGCTTGCATCTCCTTAAGGTCTTTTCTAGAGGGTCCAATATGCCACAGAAGAGGGCAGAATTCAGATCTTCCAAACAGGCATGGGTAACATAGGTATAGAAGTTGATACTTTCATACAGAGCTAATCTCAAAATACTGGCGTGGGCACTGGAAGAGTACATTTTGCATATTCACAAGCAGTACATAAATGGCAGAAATCCTCTTGTTCTCACTGATGTCCTTCTGGCATTTTCACTTGAACTCAGCAATGAAATGGCTGACCATATGGTTGTCAAAGTCTTCCCCACCCAAGTGGGAAAGATATCCAAGTATCTCCAGATTTCAAAGATGTCATCTTCAATGGTAAGAATGGAGCCATCTTAAGTGTCACACCTCCAAAGTCAAAGATCATCACATGTTTTTTGTATCCAACCTTTTTGTAAAAGCCATACACTATATAGAAACAGCAGTTCGCTCATTGATAAATCAAAGAACATTGAAACTAGCAAAAGCTCAAGCATTTCTGGTGGCTTGATGCTATGAATCAATGAAATAAGCTGGTACTGTAACAACAATATTTGTGACAGTCTTCCCAAAGTAAGCATTAGCAATTTCTTTCACCTTGATCAAGATCCATCTTTCTGGATAGAAACTTTTGACTCCCCCCCACCCCTTTTGTGTCCCACTTGGACCATAGCCTTGTCACCTGCATAATTCACTATTATGAAAGACCAGTGCTTCATGTTTAACTATAACTGTATCATGAAATCTGTGACCAAACATTTGGCATCAAAGACTGTATTGGTGGAGTTCATTTCAACTTGACTCTTTGCAGTATGACCAATTAAATGCTCTGTGTCAGTCAGTGAAGGTGTTGTAGCTGTTTCCTTGGTCATTATGTACTATACTAACATGCCAACCATTCAAAGGCTTTATATAAAAAGACAATAAAGTTGAACAAACCAAGCAAATGACAATTCATTCAATTCAGTCAGGCTAAGGATTCTAACCCTGCTCTAACACTCATTTTGTAGTTACCAAAATTGCATGTCAGATGCCATATCTATCACTTAGCATAATACTAAATTTACTATTCTATTAGTATATTCTATTCTATTAAAAGCAGAAAGTACTTTATAATGATAAATTATTACTATATAATATTAATTATAATTATAAAATGCTACTTAAATGAGTAAACCAACAGAACAATTATGCATCACTAAAGCATTAAGCAGCTTGTCTTTACAGAATGTCAGATGACTGCCTAAAGACTATTTATTGGTAATTAAATTCTAATTTTTTCTCTACATATGTATTTAACATTACTCACTTATTAGAGACAGTCTTGAGAAACTAAATAAACTGTAATACATAATATCTCTTTACTCACACTGTGACCTTATAGATACTGGAAATGAAAACAAGTTAAAGCTATTATGTTCAATAACTATAAAGAAAACAATTCAGGAGTCAAAAAAACTAAATCTTAATTTATTTAGTTATCATATTTACCAGTGCAAATGTCATTCCTAACAGAAATGGTTCAAACAGGTTTTTTCATATTATTGAACTGATCTTAACCTATTTGCAAAACAAACTCCACTAGTGCTGTTATTCTTAGTCATTCCTCATTTCACTTCAAACATTTCTTTTCAGTAAGTCAACATAATTTTGTGAAGAATCATAATTGACTATTTCATTTTATACCAATAGTAAAGACCACTTAAAAAGTAACACTAACAGAAAAGTTTTAAAAATTAAGAGCTAGATTTTTAAGTATTCCTTTCTGTTAAATCAAAGGCCCCAAATAAAAATAATGTCTTAAGGCTAAAAATTGTCATATTTATTATTATTTATTATTTATTTATTTATTATTAATATTATTAATATTATTTATTATTAAACTTGGAAAACATAAAATAAGGACTATCAAATAAATACTGACTTCAATGTGTGTAACTTAATCAGACCAAAGCAATACCTAAGTTGCTCACTTACCACAATTTTAAATGCCTACATTCAAAACACATTAGACAAGTTGGTAGTCCATAACTTTAAACAATCACTTCATTTATCTTAAATTATGTCTTTGTAACATACCTATCATGTCTACTTTTCTTTGCAGATAAATCATCTCCAGTAGCAGGTCTTCTCTTTTTCCTTGGTGGCATCACTTTGCTAACGCAGTCTGATGAACTGCAAGATCGAAGACTTCCTGAAAAAGTAATTGGGAACATAGGCAAAAAGTATAAAAGAGGTAGTTGCATAAAATAAGACTCACTAAAGAATTTGGCTTCTCAGTCAAAAGCCATTTACCAAGCCCCTACTACATGCCAAATACAGGAGCTAAGCACCAGGATGACAAAAAAAGGTAAAAAACAGTTGGTCCCTGCTCTACAAGAGCTCACAGTCTAGGAACATGCAAACAACCAAGGACAAAGAAAACACATCAAGGATAAATTGCGGAAAGCCTCAGAGGGAAAGTACTAGCAGTAACGTAGATCAGGAAAGGCTTTTTGTAGAAAGCAGGAATTCAGCTGAAACTAGGAGGAAGATAGAAAAGCTGGAAGACGGAGATGAGGAGGGAAAGAGGTCCAGGCAAGGGGACAGCCAGTGAGAAACCCAGATGGGGGTGTCCAATGCAAGCAACAGCCAAGAGGCTAGTGTCACTTGGATCAGTCTGTGGAGGGGAACAAGGTGTAAGAAGACCAAAACAAGAGGAAGACCAAGTAATGGAGGACTTTCAAAGTCAAATGGAAGATTTTATCTTTGCTCCTGGAGGGAATGGGGGTGCCAACCAACTGACGTTGACTGAAAAAGAAGATAGCATGGCCCAATCTGTGCTTCAGGAAGATTAATCTGACAGCTGAGTGGAAGATAGATCAGAACAGAGAGAGGCTTGAGGATGGGGGTCTTTTCCGGGATGATGCAGTGTCAGAAGAGAGAAGGGAATATACACAATGTTACAAATGCAGCTAACAGGGAGTCAACACAGCCTAGAGATTGGGGGGAGATGGGGTGTCAACTTTGAAGACTAACAAGTAGGCCAGTCTGGCTAAAAAATAAAAGAGTATGTAAAAAGGAGTACCATGAAATAAATCAGGAAAGGCAGGCCATAGCCACATTATGAATGTCTAAAAATAAAAACTCCTCAGGTTGGGATTTAATCATAGATAAAAATAAGTTTATTAAAATGAAGGATATTCACATTAGTACTAAATTCAATTTTAATTCCACAAACATATTAATTGCCTACCATATATATATATATATATATATATATATATATATATATATATATATAAGGCACTGGGTTAGACCCTAGGTATTAACTTTTTGAGTAAGGTATGCTTGAATTTGTGATTTCAGGAGTATGGGGAACTCTCAATGTAAAAATTCCCGTCCCTAGTAGAAATCAGAAAACCGTCAGAAACTTTGCAATCATAGAAAGTAACCTAGAGCAATAAAAGGCTAAGTGACTTAAGTGTGTGCCACAGGCAGATCCTGGACTAAGTCTTTTGACTCCAAGGCCAACTTTCAATCATTTTCATTATGCTTTTACAGCATAGGACATATAAAACTAAAACTGGAAATGTGACAACGATCAAGTTTCAAAGCTCCCAATTCAAAGACATACTATTTTAAGTGTTCAAGAAGAGATATTTATCTCTTCAATCTAGAACTGTTTAATAACAACCACAAATGAAAGAAAATGCTAGAATGATATACTCAAAACCATAAAATGCTAAAATACATGTCAAAGAACAAGGAAAAATGGTTTTGCAGTCCAAATTAATTTATCCTATAAATTGAGGATAATTATATAGGAATTTAGAAACTTACAGCTGGGCCTTCAAGGTACAGAAAAACTAAGGAGACCAGTAGTATTTAGTTATTACAGCAATAAAAACTCCAGATACTTAGTTGATTTAGTCTCTATATTTTCAAAAAGAAAAAAATAAATATTTTACAATGTGGCATAAAAGCAGCATAATATAAAAGATAGAGAAAAAGATTCAAACAAGTCTCACCTATGAAACATTGTGGTCCTACCTATAACACTGGACAAATCACTTACCCTTTCAATGCTCTGGGCAGCTAAGATGAAAAGCCCCAATGAAAAAGCCAACCTGAATTGTGAGGGAGAGGTTCCTCACTCCAGATGTCCCTATGCCAATGAAGTCACGGGTCCAGGCCCTACCCCCTATCCCTTGGACTATAAAATTTGCCAGAGGGAAAAAACATTTTTAATCATAGAAGTAAAAAATTCTACCAATGAAGATAAAAGGATTGAAGAAAGAATTGAATAACAAAACCCAATAACTTACTATATATATATATATATAAGAACCATGCCTTTTTAAAGCAAAGATTCATAGATTTAAAATGAGAAGTTGTATTAGACTTTATGCTGTAGTTGAAATCTAAAAAAAGACATCAGGAAAAAGACATGGTTGAGACAAGCAAAAAAACAAGCATTATGTTTTAAATGCACTATAAATTAAATAGTATCAATATTAAACATGTGTTTCAAATGACTAACGATTTTCCCGAAGAATAGGTTACAGAATATGCCCCTCTAATAAGAATAGGAAAAATATTTCCATTGTGAAACACTACGTACCTGTCAGATTTGTTCATTAGCTTTGCTTAGTTGCTTTTATTAAAAGACAGGGTTCAAAAGGGAGATGAATATCAGGAAATAATTGAGATATTTTTTAGAAGGCAGCAATAAGACTAAAATTAAATATACATATGCACATCAAGTGATAGAATCTAAGTACTTACAAAAAAAATCTAGGATATAATATTTAAGCAGTAAGGCAAATGAAGGAGACTTTAACTTATCTCTTTCAGACCTATACAAATCAAATAATAAGATAAATAAGAAAGGAACTGAGGATATGAAGAGATTGTTAGGGGAAAAAAAACCTGGAATGAGAGACCCTTTGGCTAATCTTAAGGATTATGTCTATTCTCTTATCCTGCACTTAAAAAAAAAAAAATCTAACATATTAGGGCATAAAAAACAAATGCAGAAAGGTAGAAATATTGTACACAAATTTCATAAACTATAATGCAATAAAGCATTGTAATAAAGGAAATATGAACAAAAACATTGATTTAGAGACTAAATAATCTCCTGAATGAGTCTGTCAAAAAATAAATCAAAGATACAATAAAGGAAATATTGAGGCTATAAATCAAAACTTACAGGATGCAACTAAAACAATTCTTGGAAGAAACTTTATATTGCTGAACACATTAAGAAAAAAATATTAAAGGATCCCAGTGATCATAAGAGAACTGAACATACATTTTTTAAAATGCACCATAAGAGAACGGATACAGAATGAAGCACAAACAAGCAGTCTGGTTTTTAAGACTAATTAATTGTGTGTATTAGTAAAAACAGTATGAAAAGGAGATACTTTTAAATACAACTCTGTGATCTGTTATGTATCTGGAAAAGCTTGTGTGTTGGTGTGTTTGTGTATGTGAAAACCAGAAGGAAAAATAAGTCACACTCTAGGACATAGTTGGTGCAATGGAAAGTATTCAGATTCAGATGATCAGAGTTCAAATGCTAACTCAGTTACTTAACTTTTTACACCTGTGTAAAATTATTAACTCCTCTGGGCCTTAGTTTCATCATCTGTAAAATAAGATTCTTTCCAAATCTAAATCTATGATGCTAACAACCTATTTGCTCCATTGATATCTATACAATGTCAAGGACCTAGAGGAAGACATCCAACAAAATGTGGGAGGAACCCTATGAAAAATTTACAGAAAAATATGGACAAGAAGTACAGAAGGAGAAGTTATGACATTCTATACCTTTCAGAGGGGAGATTTCCAATTTAAGTATAGTCTACACAAAAGGTTTTCCTTATTAATTTGGTTATTCCTGTGTGGAAAATTTTGTACTATCTCCCCTCCTTTCCACAACTAGCATGGTGTCTGGTATATAATCTTAATAGGTGTGCTGGGTAATTCATTAACTGCTCCATTGTAGAGTACCCCCAATGAGATCAGAATTCATCCAAATGTATCTCTTGTTAAAAAAAATGTTCCTGGGATCGATATAGAAGTGCAATACCACTCTCAATAAATGAATAATAAATTATTGTCAATAAATGTCTCTTAATTCAGAATCTACAATCACCTTTATTTTTGGTTATTGACAAAATTCGAGAATTAAGATGTCTGTTTATCTCTGTAGTAAATCTTAACCAGAAATAAATCTGATTAATTTAAAAATACAAGACTATGATAAAAATCAGAATATTTTATTCTATGAAACAATACTGAGAAAATAAAGTGAACATAGTGAAAATTTCAGAGATACTACTTAATTCTTAGTTATGTGTACTCATGTAGAAGAGGACAAATTTATTTTTCTCCTCCACATAAAAAAAATTTTTTTTAAATCCTCACATCTCACCTAGTAGGCAAAGGTACAACTATCTCCAGCAATGAGTATATATGGGCATTATCTTCATTTTCAATATAATAGTAAAATACTTTACTATAAAAGATTCACTGGGAGAGGATGGTGAAAGGGAAACAAAGAGAGAGTTCTATTGGAAAATAAATGTAAAAACAAAAAGCATCAATTTTATAATATCTTAAAAAGTTAAAGATATTTGCCCGAGGAAATAACATTTTTAATTAAAAAATTCCTTCTTTAATGCTATGATATTTATGTAACCCTCACTAAACTGATGAAAACACTTCTTTTCCTCTACAGAAGAACAATATTAGTTCAGGGTCTTCTTCTGGAAGTGGTCAGAGGGTTAAAAAAAAAAAGACAAGCTTCAGGGTGCATTGACTTAACCACAAGTCAAAAGGGTAAAATGATGCTATGATTATAGACTAACTTCTTTTCCAACTTTAATCTACTGGACATTCTGACATTTTTCAACAGATAACATACACTCCAGAAACTCAATTCATGCTTCCTAAGGATCAAGCCACAGTCCTCTAAATAATCATCCGGCTTTTACTGGAAAAGCGAATACAACAGAACTTTGTCTAAGGATTCAATTGTGCTTTTTAAGTCATGTATTTTTTCAATCAGAAATCTGTATTCTTACCCCAACTCCTCTTCTCCTCAATTGAGAACAAAAACAAAAAACAATATCTCTGTTGCAAGCATGTATAGTCTAGCAAAACAAATTCCCACATTGGTCAGGTAAAAGAAAAAGAACATCTCATTCTGTGCAAGAAGCCAGCCTTTCATCTTTCTATCAGGAAGTGGGTGGTCTGTTTCAGCATTAGATATCAGTCGATTCTCATTACACTAATCAGTCCTTAATTTTTTCAGCATTTTTATCTTTACCATACTTTTGCCATCATCTAAATTGTTCTTCCAATTATATTCACTTCATTCAGATTTAGTTCATACACAAGTCTTCCCAGGTTTCTCTGAAATCAACTCCATCATTTCTTTACAGCACAATAACGTATCATATATTTATATAAAATAACTTGTTCAGGCCCTCTCCAACTGATGGGCACCCTGCCTCTGGTTCACAAAGAGAGCTATATTTTTACACATCTTTAGTTAAGGTTTATTTTGCAGAACTAATCCTTCCCTTAATATATCCTCCCCTTTAATTCTCCTTTCCTTCCCCCATTTCTCAATTGAGTGAAAAATTTTCTATGCCCAACTGTGTATTTCCTCCTTCCTTTGACCACTTCAGCTGAAGTACAAATGTCAGTTGTTCTCCCCATCTCCTCATTGGTATAGATGCATTCTGATGAGATAATTTTCTTTAATTTCCTTTCCCTTTCTCCCTAATTTCTTCCAATTCTCATCTTTCCATTCTTCTCTTAAGATCAGTAAGACATGGTATAAAACTACTCCCTGCCCTTATCTAATTAGACTTTCTCTATGATACCTGATGATAGCATTCAGAGGGGAGAACTGTATTACCTCCCCATATTTGAATGTAAACAGTTTATCCTTTTTCTCAGTCCCTTATCATTGTTCATTAATGTTTACCTTTTTATGTTTCTATTAACTTCTGAGTTTGAACTTCAAAGTTTCTATGCAGCTCTGATCTTTTCATCAGGAATGTTTTGGAAGTTCTCTGTTTCATTAACGATCCATTTTTTCCCCTGTAGCATTATACACAGTTTTGCTGGCTATCAATCCAATAAACATTTGTTAAGCACACTTATTGAGCCAGACCCTGTGCTAAACACCGGGGATACAAAGAAAGTTTAAAAGAAAATTCCTGCTCTCAAGGAGCGTACATTCTAAGGGGACAAACAGCAGGAAAACCAATCCTATTTATTAATGACAATACAGTATTTTAGGAAATACTCCTTGACACTGATTCTTGAGATGAGATGAAACAGTGTGAGGTATTTTAATGGATCCATAGCTCAAAGTGAATATCCTTCCAAGGGTACAGATCCCAAACTATCTACATCTTTCCATTCTATAAGATTCTTGATCATTTATTATCCTATTAATCTTCGCTACAAGAACTATCCAATGCCCTTTACTTCTAGGATTTTTAATATTCCAAGGATACCAGTATAGCACTTGGGCTTTGTTGGTATATTCCCTACTGCTGCCACATGCCTGGCCCATGCCCATTTCCTAACTGATAACTTTATACCACTTAAATTACTATCACTGGTAATAAGAGGCAGTTTATTTTATACCTACCATATATTCTTTGTGCCCCTCAGATTTTAATTCTTAGAGCTTGTGGAGTTGTACTAGTCATATAGCACCAATAGAAAAATACAAATCAAAGAGATTTGTATCAGGAAACAGTTTTTGTGATCACTCAAAGTACCACTGTCCCCAACAAAGAGATAACCTAGTATTATAGTGGTATCCTATAATCAGAAAAAGTTGTTTAAATCCGGCTATCTGTATGACTCTGGGCAAGTTACTTCACACCTGCCTCAGTCTCTTCAAGCATAAAATGGGGAGAATAGCACATAACTTACTATGTTGTATTGAGATTCAAATGTAGTATTTGAATAACAGCACAGTTCCTGATATTTAGTAGACACTATACTATATACTATTTAGTAGACAACTCTGCACTTCTTGTTCAATTCTGAGCCCAGTTTACTGTCTATTTCTGCAGTCTATATCTAAAATATATGTAACATTTAATAAAATTTTTGATGGGACTGCCAGTTGAACTGTATGTCATAGTCCAGACCAAAGGCGTCAAACATGCTGTCTGTCCCAAATCAGATTAAAATATAATTGACATATATATTTAAAAAATAAAAATACAATAGACCACAGATAATGTTGGAATATGCTCCAAGTCATTATTGCCCACAAGAATTCTTCAATTTGAGTTTAACAGCACTGGTCTAGACAATAGACATTCTTCATTCACTTTGTTATTCTTGTGTAGACAATATAATTCAACCAACAAGTAATTTTATTGCTGAAAAGTTGTTCTCTTTTTAGTGGTCATCTCCTTTAGGGTCCCCCTTACCACTAATACCATGGTCAAGACAATCACAATCCAATGGAATCCAGGACCTCCCTTCTGCTCCCTTTAAAACAATGTTTTTGTCCCATTGAGGAAGCTCTGTAGTATTCTGCAGCTTGATGCTATTAGCACAACTGGCATCTGCAAACAGGGGCAGCTGGAGGACACCCAGACATTTATACGTAATACCTCTTGCATTTGGACTCAGTGTCCATCATCCCTTCATGACAGCAGCAAATACTTTAGTAAGCATGTTTCTTCCTTCCAGTTTGTGGACTGCTTGATGCTTTTTTAAAATGAATTTTCTTCTTTTATCACCTTAACATCAACAAACATGAACATTTCAATATACAAAGAACAAAAAAGACGACTATATATGAAACTATGAACTTTTATTTGTAGTGTTTTAAGTATGTTAAATTTAACATGAGAGCAAGAAAACTATTGTTTTCGTGTCCCCTACTGAATATTTTTCTGTTGTCCTATATATTTTTTAAAATAGACCATTACCACTTTTTGTTCTTTTCTCCTATTGTTTTTTTACTTATTCACCTCCTGCCAACTCCACCCACCACTCACGCCCACCTCCCTCCAAGCAGAACCTAGTGAAAAATTAGTATAAGCAATCAAAATAAATTCACATATTAGCTATGCCTGAAAAGGTCTCACTCTGCAGTCTAATCTATCAATTCTCTGCCAAGGCATGGGAAGCATCGTTCATTAGTCTTCTGAAGTCATGACTGATCATAGCAGGACTCAGCTGTAAACGTCTTCCAAAGTTGTTTTCCTTTATATTACTGTAGTCAATGTATACACTGGACCTCTCTGGTCCTGTTCATTTCACTCTGCATCAGTTCATCAAGATCTTCTCCGCTTTCTCTAAATCCAATCTTATCATTCTATGTAGTACAGTAATGTCCATTCACCATAATTTGTATAAACATTCCCACTGGGCATCCATTTGTTTTAAATTTTTTAAATTTGTTTTAAATTATTTTTTTTTAATTTTTTAATTTTTAAATTTTAATTTTTTAAAAATTTTTAAAAATTTAAAAATTTTAATTTTAAATTTTAAATTATTATTATATTATTATAAATATTTTTGTATCTATAGATACCTTTCCTCTATCTTTAACATCTTTTAAGAACATAACTGTAATACTGCAAGGTTGAAGGATATCTAGAGTTTAGTGATTTGGGGAATATAGTACCAAATTGTTTTCCAGAACTATTAGATACATTTCTTTGACCCATGCATTAATATGTACACTTGTCCTTCCACAACTTCAACAATTCTCATTTTCTTTTAGTGTCATCTTTGTCAATATAATGGGTCTGAGGTGGAATCTCAGAATGCTATAATTTGTTATTTCTATTATTAGTGATTGAAAGAATTTTTCCATAAAGTTGTTGTGATAGGACCACTATTTACAAGGATACCAAATACTTCTGCCATGTGAGTTAACATTAATTTTTTCCAGAAAGGCCAATCTGATTGGTTCAGGGAACAAAGACAAAGGTGTACTTCCATTGTCCCAGCTTCCTGGTGCTGTGGTCATAATGTGGCTTCCTGGTGCCCTTTAAGCGTAAGGGTATAAAAAGGCCCACCAAAGTGGAAATGGGGCCCTAATTTAGATGTGGTGAATGTCACAATACCATGTGACCAAGCATATTTCCATAGGAAGGTGAAAGAAGATGCATCTAAACAAGCTAAGTGCTGTAATTTTCTTATTGAATATCCTTTCTATTTAAGGCTAAGTAAATCTCCCATTGTTAACTACTGAATGACCTATGAATGTTTCATTTCACTCCAATATCAAATCTAAACTAAGAAGGTACTATCCTAAGTTAGGCCCACCCACTATAATTGTTGATTAGCTTACTTTTCTTCTTCTGAAAACTGACTGTACCTTTAGAGCATTTATTTAGGGGAAGATAGTTCTTGTTCTTATATATTTGTGCTAATCCCTTAAAATCTTGGATTTAAGAAGTTTGGTATAATGATTTTTCCCCTTTATTCTAAATGAATTTTATCCATCAATGAAAAACAATCAGTGAGAAAAGTTTCCAATTTAATATAATCAAAATTGTCCCTTTTCCCTCTATCAAATTTGTTTGATCAGGAACACATCCATAGCTATCAAATATATTTTCTTCCCTTCTCTTCTATTTAATTTATGATGTGACCTTTTGCATTTAGGTCAAGTATGAACTTGAAACTTATTATGATACATGATATAAAATGCTGATCTCAACTTAATTTCTGCCAGAAAGCTTAACAGAAGTTTTTTGTGGAACAGGGAATCTTTAGCCCCTATTAATTGCATTCCTTGCACTGATCAAACAATACATTCTGTTTTTTTCTGTGGCTTATTTACCTCATCTGTATACTCCTGTTTTTTTAAACCAATTTCAAACAGTTTTTATGATTCCTGATTTGTAAAGTATTTTGAGATCTAATACTACTCAGCCTCTTTCCTTACCACTTTTTTATTGCCCTTGAGATTCTTGACTTTTTTCACCTTCAAATGAACTTTTTATCTTCACTCTACCACACTAAATATGTAACATTAATTTAGGTAGCACTGCCATTTTTATTATAACAACCCTACCACAACCAATTAATATTTATACTTATTTGAAAGGGAATGTAATAAGTATTAATTAAGCATCTACTATGTACCAGGCACTCTGCTAAGCTATTATTTACTAATATTACTCTCATTTATTTTATTTAAATGTTCCTTTATTTCTGCAGAGAACATTTTTATATTATCCAAATCTATATTGGTAAATAGGAGTCTTAAATATCCTATACATTCTAATCCTGAATATCTAATACAATAATTTTAATAGCTTTTTCTATTTCTGCTGTTTCATTGTGAATATACAAAAATTCTGATGATTTTTATGAGTATATTTCTATATCCTGTTATTTGCCTGAATTTATTAATAGTTTTCAAATAATTTTAGTTGAATATCGAGGCTTCTCTAAGTAAACCATAATATTTGCAGCAGTGAAAAAAATAATGATTTTGTAAATTCCCTTAATTCCTTTATCTCTTATTGTGATAACTATCAGTTCAAGAACTATATGAAAATAGTGGAGTTAATATATACACTTATTTCCATATTTGTCTTATTAGAAAACCTCTAGCAATTGATTACAGATTATTCTAGACCATGGTTTGTATACTCTTATTCTGAAGCACACATTCCAATTATGAAAAAAACTTTATGTTCCTTCCCCCTTATTTCTCATTTCTTTTTCTGGGTATGCCCCTTTCTCCACTTTCCTTTCTTGGACCTCTTAAAACCAAAAAGAAGAAAACTGCCCTAAAGCCCCACCCCTACATTTGTCTTCCTTTAGTCCTTCTGTGAAATTTAGATATTTCTTAAGAGATAGTTGACTTTTTTCCTGTTGTTGGAATGTAAACATTTAATCATCACTTATGTCCTTTCAAATGTTCCAATGTAATTTACCATACTAGGTTTCTCTTGTTTACTGGGCTTGTATTTCAAAGATTTTGCCAACCTCTACAAGTACTATTAACAGTGTAAATTCTAAGGGGTGTTTGAAATAACAAGAAGAAATTCTGGAATGGTTCAGTAGAAAATTTAAAAAAAAGAATAAATGAGGATGGAAATTGGTGCTGAAATTGAGGCACATGAATTCTCACAGAAAAAATCAAAAGCAACATTTATAAAAAGCAATAAGAGTAGGGACAAATTAGAATATACTATAATATAATTTAAAACTAATGACTGATATGATGGAAGAAAATCTGGCACAACAGAATGAAAAAATAAGAGCACTCTGGAAAAACACATGATTTTACAAGCCATAGCAGTTGTCACAGAAGTAATTTAAGGCTAACTGGCCTCCGAGAAATACAAGATTAAATAAGAAAGTCTGAATGCAGCAAAAGATTAGGAGAAAAGTCCCAAATTATTCAAAGGCAAATTAACATAAGGAATTTTTTTAAAACTTCCCAGATGTATACAAAAGACAAAATACTTATTGATAAAGTCCACAGAGTGCCAAATCAAAGAAACCATAACTTCAATTAAATCTCACCATTTCAATGTCATATAGCAAATATTAAAATTAAGAAAAAAGCCTGAAAAGATAAAAAATCAAGGAAAATCAATATGAATATAGCTAGGATTATTATTTATCTACAAAGAATCAAAGAAATTGGAATATAACATTCTGAAAAGCAAAAGAAATGGGCTGCAGTCAAGAACAACATTATCAGGCAAAGCTGATCAAAGCAAAAAGATGGACTTTCAGTAAAAAAATATGTAAGTCACCCCCCCCAAAAAAAGATAGGCCAGCTATTTGATATGAAAACATTTCAAATGGCCTTAATATTAAAGATCACATGATTAAAAAATTAGAAAAGAAAGAAATCATATACTTTCCACAGCTGTCATTATTGTTCATTCATCAGTCAGTCTAACTCTTCATGATCTCAAAGATGGTTAGGAGGATTATTCTTAACCAAACAAGGGATATAGGCAATTATAAAAAATAAAATGCATAACTGATTATATGAAACTGAAAAGCTTCTAGGCAAACAAAATTAACACCTAGTATAGGAAGGGAAATTTCTCTGATATGGAGCTGGTATTCAAGATATAGAAACAATTTACAAATATATATGACCAAAATTTATTCCCTAACAGTTAAGTGGTCAAAAAAAATGAACAAAGTAGTAACAGCAGAATGTTCTAAGTCACCAAGAAAAATGCATGTCAAACCAATTCTGAAATATTACCTTACACTCTGAAAACTGGCAAAGATGACACAAGATAGAAATAATCAATGCTGGAGGAGTTGTGGGAATACAGGCACACTAGTAGATCGTTGTGGTGGAGCTATGAATCAGTAGAACCATTTTGAAGAGCAATTTGGAATTATGCAAATAAAATAAACTGTCCATTCCTTTTAACCTGAGACTCCAATTCCACTACGAAGCTTACCTCCTAAGGAGGTTATTGATAAAGAAGACCATCCTCATATATATTAAAATATTTACATAACTTTTTATGATAACAAAGAATTGGGAATAAATATCCAATGGTCGAGGGGAGAGGAGGGCACATGAATGTGTTGGAATCTGACTACCATAAAAAGAAGAATATGAAGTAAAGTCATGAAGACAATGTACATGACTAAAATCATGTAAACCAAAAGAAGTACACACACACACAAATCAAAGTGAAAGCTGCAAAATTATATGAACAAGCATGGCTCTAAAGAAAAGATGAGAAGACACCAACACCACACCCATTTGCAAAGGTGAAAGTTCCATTTAATTTGGCATATTGTATCTATACATCATTTTTGCTAATTTTTTTCCTTTAAAAATATTATTTGTCATATGAAATGGATATCTCAGAGAAGGAAAAGGTTTATAGAGGGATGTAAAAAGAGAGAGATAAAATGTATTCAAAAACCAAAAACTGAAAATGAAACCACTTCAAAACAAGGGGAGAAAAAAAAAATAAGTAGCATTAACAAGCATGCTTTAGAGCATGAGTCTATTATTTAAAAAATAAATATAACAGCTGAGCCTCAAAAAGAAGAAATTATTTACATCCTCAGCATAGCACTTGGCACACAATAAGTGTCAAGTTATTCAGCTGGAGAGAAAGGAATCAAAAGATGAGAGCAAGAGGAAGGAATATTTGATGTGCTTCTGTCTGTTCCAGATTCAAAAGAAGAGCAGAAACCTGTTCTCTCTTAATTAACCTGGAACATTATGGGAATAGATGCCAAGAGCAATAGTGATCAGAGGGGATTCAGGACAAGAATCTTTTCTAGGAAAAATAATGACCAAAGAATGCCAAACAGTATAATGAGGAGGGGACCTCAGGAAACTTCCTTCTCCAAGTGTCCACAGCACATATATGAATATCTAAGATTGTCTAGTATCTAGGATAGACTACAGACATGGGCAGACATTCATGAAATAGAACAGGTCTCTGTGACACAGAAAATAGATTGAATCCTTCGTGAATGAATATTTCAAGGTGAGAGGTTCATCAGAAGGCCACTCAAAAACAAAAAAACTTAAGGAATAACAACAAAAAAAGACAGAGGTGAGATTAGCAATCTCACTAATAAATGAATGAGACCAAGAAAGCAAGCTCTTACAGATTTCCACTGATCACTGGTGGTCACAGAAGTCAGATATTCCAATGATGCAGTTGGTGATGCAGCTGTACACTAACAGGATAGGCCAGTATTCACTAGTGCAGGCAAAGGCAATAGCAGAGAAGACAGGAGATAAATCCAGTCTAATTCACTAACCACAATCCTGATAGTTGAATAGGAAAGAAGAAAGAACTCAGACCAAAACTGTTTAGATCCAAAACTCCACAAGCCTTTTAAAAATCAAATACAGCTCTATTTGTTTTCTCTGAAGCCTGAATCTCCTGCTTACTTTACCTCTTATTTGAATTCTCATTGTTTTCCCAGGTGCCAAGGGTCAATCAGATAATATTCCTAACCCATAGGTCTGTCTCTTTTTCAACCAAATGGTTCCCTTAGTACTCCTGCCACTGCCAATACCATCAAAATCCAATCCAATGTAATTCTGGCACCCACAAACACACACCTTTTTGAAGCAACAAGTTTCTGCACCACTGTCACATCTGGCTTCTGTGACCTCAGAGATAAGGAACAAGTGACCAATGGTAATATGTTTTTCAGATGAGTTTAAAATGAACATCCACTTGAACCTTTCATCTCTTTGCTCCCAAACAGAGCAACCTAAAATAAAGTCCTCCATATGTACCAATGCCTCCTGACATGAACCTCTGTCACATAGCTGTTATGAAGGAAACTCTTTGTAAACTTTAAAGCACTATAAATGTGAGCTATTAGTACTATCATCTGGGAGAAAAAAAAAAGAAGGAAGCAAGGGCCAGAATGTTGTTTTAAGAAAACTGCCACATTTCAATTAGAATATTCACCCAAAAGGTTAAATTGATAGTCCGTCTATAAAACTGGCATCTAAAATTAGAAGGCTCAGTTAATATCCTCTTGCCAGATAAAACAGAAGAACCAAAATAAATAAATCTAGTTAATAACTGTTGAGGAACAACCAGAATATGCCTAGATTTTTGTATCCCCTCTTCAGATGGGAAAAAAAAGTCTTGATTGACTTACTTTCACCATATAATTGGCATTGCAGTTGTTAGTCCTTCAAAAATGTTAATTGCAAGTTTTAGCAATGACCTTGGTACAGCAGACTGGGTACTATATCTAAGCTACATGTTTCTTTTTAAAAATTTACCTAATATTTCAGAATAGTGAATATAATGAAAAAGACATTCTTTAGTTGTTACATTTTTCATAACTAAAAATTTCCAAAAAGGCAGATTACCTCTATCAACAGACTTTTTATGATCTATTGGTTGAAGCCTCAAGGATTCCACAAACTTTACAAAAAATAAATCAACCTAGTATAGTTTTAAAAGATACTATAGAAGAATGTAGGATTAAAATGAAGTTTTAAATGCTTTTATCACTTGCCTTATAAAACATATCACAGTAAGGAAACATTATTAAGCTATGGGTCTTAGTCACTAAATGCAATATTCCAACAATAGCTGCTATTGCCATTGGTCCCAACATTCCCCTTTCTGCACTCCTAAACAGTAAGTATGAGTATTACCTCTTTATTGCTAATAAATTCAGAGAAAATTATTTTTATTCTAATATTTCAGGGACAATTTCATAGCTAAAAAGCCATCAGTAAATTCCTAACATGGTACAGAATTATTCACTGAAAAGCTTCAAAGAAAATTGATATTTTGGAGAATACTGTGATCGGTATTTTTAATGGAGAATTCTACACATTTTCAAATTAATATTGTGCAAAAAGAATCAGGAGGAATCTCTTATCTTGCCTATTCCAAATAATGACAAAATGTAAAAAGATCACTTCAATCAGTGCAACTATTTAAATTCAACCTTCAAACAATAAATGTCTTTAAAATTATTTTTTGCAAATTAAATGTTCACAAGATATTTTAATAGAAGAAATTTACCTTAAAATCACTATGAAAACATCTAATCCTAAATACATTCATAATGCTGAGTAGCACTTCCTTAATGCTACTAAACTAGGACACCAGAATAGATTTCCTATTGGGAAATTCTCTTCAGCTACTGAGACATGAACATATTAACAGGTTGCAAATAGTGTTTCCCACTACACATAATATAAAAACATGTATGCTTTTTCTCATTACTTTATTGTAATTTTCCAGAAGGAAGCTTAAATATTCAAAAGAATGGTTATTACATAGTATGATGTAGTGGATAAAGAAGCCAGTCTCAAAGTCAAGAAGACTTGGGTTCAAGTACTGCCTCTGATACATCTTGGCCATGTGACCTTGGGCAAGCCATGGAACTTCTTGGAGGGGGCCCCAGACAATTTTCAAGAGTATAATCTGCAGAAGATGTTGATCTGCATTGGCAGAGTAAGTTCCTCGCCGGGAGCTCCCTACACCAATGAAATCACAAGTCTTGACCCCAAAATTTAGTTTTTATATATACCTGTCTGGTGATCGTCTTGCCCAACGTCTTCTGTTAAATTCTGCAAGAAATAGTTTTGCTATTATCAATAAGTCACATATTAAATTTTGTAGTTCAACATTTTCAAAAAACAACTAAATATTATTGACTTTGATCATCCCCCCCAAAAAACTGTTATATAAATAATTAATTCTGTTTTTATTATATTTACTTACCAGCTTATTAAGGGTGTGATAAATCTTGTGAATATTTGCCAGTGTTGAGAGATGAGAATTCAACTGAAAGTCTTTAAAAGAAACAAAAATCAGTTTCATTTATTTCCCATGCCCAATAATAAGGCTGTGTAACTTCTGATGTCAGCCTAAATAAAAATTCTGATACTATATAAATATTAACTTATGAGACTCAACATAAAGTCATCCTGATTCCTAGAAATCAAATAATTCTCAACTTAGTGTTAATACCTAAATCCTAAAAGTTTATCTCAAAGCTAATGTAGTTTCTATATGAATCCTATTAAGTATAAAAATAAAAATATAGTTGAATGGCAAAATCATGTCAGTCATGCAACTAAAGTTAAAGAACATTAAGCTTGGGGGGGGGGGAGCTTCAAGAATTGAAAATGAAGGTCTTAGGCAGCAAAGCACACATTTTTTCTCTTTCTCTCCCCAACAACCATTAACATGTTAAGTATACATGCACCAAACAGGAAGACGGTGGAAACAGTAATAATTATGGTTTTCTTAAGTGTAATAGCTTATGGTAGTAGTGGTTGTTTATTAAACAAACATACACAGGTGGCTTTTACGCACCAAAATGCATTTCTAACCAAAAATTTTATAAAGCCTCACCAATATGCCAGCACCTTGGTAATTTATAGTGAGTCTGGAATCCTAAAACATTGTAGTTATTCCCTATATCTAAAAATATGCTCAAAAACACAGTGCTTAAAGCATACCTTAGCATAAATGGAAGGGACGACTAAAATTTTACATTCACAAAGAACTATATGAAAATAACACTCCATCTGGATTTAAATTCTGGATGTGCAACTTACTCCCTTTGTAACCCCAGACAAATGGTTTAACTTCTCTAGGTCTCACAGTCTCCAGGACATCTATAAAAAATGAGGGAGAGGAGAAGGATGAATAAGCTCCAAGTTCTCTTCCTAGAATGTTTTGGGACTATTTATAAATATTGACCACATAAATCCTCCTAATAAAGCCTATGTCCTTCTGTCCAAGAAAAGTCCTTGAAAAGGCACGTACTACTTCAATACTCTAAAACAGATGCTCGTCACATCTTTATATGTTATGGACACAAGCTCTTTGGCAGTCTAGTAAAGTCTACAGATCTTTACTCAGAATGTTTGTATATGCATAAAATATATAGCATTACAAAGGAAACCAATTATATTGAAATAATTTTCAAAAAAAAAATTAAGTTTACAGATCCTAGGTGAAGAACTTAGCTTCCAAATGATATCAATCTAATAAAAAAAAAACCATCATGTGCTTAAAAAAGAAGAGATTCCCTACCAAATTGGAGATTTTTTTATGTGGTACATGTGTTCAATGCAAATGAGTTTCAACTACAGCAGACATACTTCAGTCAAAGGAACAATATAGCTTTTATTAAATATCTGCTAAATGCCAAGCACTGTGCTGGACCTTGGGAACACAAATACAATAATTCAAACACTTTTATATGTACAGGACTAAGATCCTTCTGTAATTGTGGGTACAACTGTTAACCCAGGAATTAGATTAAAAAAGGAAAAACAAGAAAATAACTCCTTTCCCCCCCCTCCCTCTGTGTAGTACTTTATTCACAAAAATCATGAGAAATCTTTAGAGCATACATGGACAATTAAGTTGGTCAACAGGTTAGACTATACCTGCTAGAAAAATGAAAAGAAGCTTAACGGGAAAGACAATTACATATTGTCTGCTGATATTACTATCCCAACCCTGTTGTTTTTGTTATTGTTATTGTTTTTAATTGATACATTTTATTTTGATTCACGTTTCTTTTACCAAAAACCCCATGACCACCTACAATAATTGTTGACGGTATATTACTTTCCATTTTTTGTAGTTTATCAGTTGAGAAGAATAATATATGCTTTAACTTTAATAATATGGAAACAAAGTCAACGACTATACTTCACCCGAGTTTTGTTATTTTTAGTGTGGTCTTCATTTAATTCTTTTAATTAACATTTAGTTTTAATTATGTTTTCTTCACTTTGAATCAGTTCAAACAAACCTTTCCATGTCTCTCTAAATTCTTCAATTTCCTCATTCTTTCTAACAGAGCACATACAATCCATTCAGTCATTCCTATAACTGATCTCATAATGTGTTTCCAGCTTTTTTTGTTATCACTGAATTAACAGCATTTTTTATTAGTCTCTGATTAGAAACTATAGTTGGTGTACATAAATATACCAAGCATCATTGTTTTCAATAATGGTTTAGTTACACACACTCCCAAACCAAAGCCAATCTATATGAATTAGCTTCCACTTATTCCTAGTTTAAGAGTACACTTTTAAATGATACATTTGATAGTTCCTTTAAGAATGAATATATATAATATAGACTAGACTCATCATTATATTGCCAACTAGGTGCCCTAACCCCCCTCAAAAAAGGAGAAAGGGTCTAAAAAGTGACAATCCCTGTTCTCAAGGAGATTATAATTCTATTGGAAGAAACATGTAAGTATATAATATAGTGGTTCTCAACCTTTCTAATGCTGTGACCCCACAATACAGTTCCTCATGTGGCAGTGACCCCAAGTCAAAAAATTTTCTTGGTGGCTACTTCAAAACTGTAATTTTGCTACAGTTATGATTCGGAATGTAAATACCTGATATGCATTATGTATTCTCATTGCTACAAATTGAGAGGTTGAGAACCGCTGATATAATATAAAATAAATAAAAGGCAGTGAAGGAGAGAAGGCACTGGCCACTGGGGAGAAGGGCAAGGAAAGACTTTGTGTAAAAGGTGCTTGACCTGAGGTTTAAAGAAAGTGAGCAATCCTATGAGGCCTGAATGGAGCCAGAGTAAAAGTGGAGAGAAGAGATACGAAAAACAGTCAGAAGGCCAGGTTAGTGAGACCATAAAGGATGGGAATGGGGGAAGGGTGGATAGTAAATAATGAAGTTGGAAAGAAAGGGTGCGGTTAGGTTGGGACCCTAAGAGAGGAGAATCAGTGATAGTGCTAATTTTAAAAAAGAGACATAATCACAATTATACTAGGAAAAATCACTTTGGTAGCTGTGTGTAGGATAGATTAGAATGGGGAGAAACTTGAGACAAGGAGACCAATTAGTAGTAATCTGTAGCAACGGTCTAAGCAAGAAATGAGAGCCTGAACTACAGTCCTATCTATTGTGGCAGTTAAAGTAGTGTTTGCCATAAACTATGACTGCAGAAATATGGTTTCAAGATATTGTCTTGAGTTAAATCAAATATAAAGTGGTCACCAGGGAAAAATTCCCAAATATGAAATATACCCAAGTCAGCTGGGTTTTTATGGAGATTTTAATTAATACAAGTAAGGAGCTAATGAAAGAGAGAAAGAGGAAACAATGAGAAAAGGGCTAGTCCAGCCTAGGCCCAAGCCCTAAGAGAGAAATCAGTCAGTCTTTAATCAACTCACCACAAGATTTGTCCCAAGCAAGTTTCTAGTGTTCAGAGAGATCCAGCTACTCCAACTAGTCCGAGCTTCAATTCAGCTTTGGCAAACTGCATCTTTTAGAGGCCTTTTCTGACCTCCTTTTAAAGAGAATTTTTTCCTATGTCACCTCCCCTAAGTTCTCACATCTACCAATCACAGTAGGTTTTCCAAAGGACAGACCATTCTTAATTCACACCTGAGTAGACTAAACTTTTGAGTAATTCACACCTGAGTAGACTAAACTTTTGATTAAGTTCACACCTCTTTGCCCCTTACAAGTTTGCAAGTTGCCTGACCTTCATAGGTACTTAGCACCTTCCTAAAAATAGACTTAGCTTAAGGCTTTTGCTTCACTATAAGTAGGAGTTAAGTACTTTTTAATTGTTCAGTAAAGAGTTTACAACTTTATCTTCCCCTAAAGTATGCTTAAGTATGGGTGGAATAGAGTTCTCACATTCCTAACTAAGTCCCTTCATTGTTTAAAATGGGGAATGGTCTTAACCAAATCTTCTGAAGTAGGGTCTGAGAATTTTTAAAATTCACACTGTGAGCAGAGAAAAAGACAAATTCAAATGTAAAGGCAGAAATCACAAATTCTGGTAAATTACTAGATATATAGGATGAAGGAGATGGAAAGAATGGTGTTACTATTAACAGAAATAGGGAAGCTTGATAGAATGGTGATTTGGGGGAAAATATAATGAGTTGTTTTTGACAAGGTAAATTTATGGTGTGATTTGAGTTCAGAACTGGCTTTAGGGCTAGATATATAAATTGTGAGTATAATCTGCACAGAGATAATAATCAAATGCATAGAACTAATGAGGTCACCAAGAAAAAGCATACATGATAAGAAGGTTCAGAAAACAGTTTTTCACCCACCAGCTAGAGGGATCACGGAAGAAATTTCTCCAATTTCCTGTGGCAAATGGGTCCAGATAAGTCACTTGCCCAAAGTCGCACAGCAAATAATGGGCCTGGACTCTTAAAAGCTTAGAGTTAGATTTGTTGGTTGTTCAGTAGTCAGTCCTGTCCAACACTTCATGATCCCTATTTAGGTTTTTCTTGGCAAGACACTAGCTAGAGTGGCTGGCCATTTCCTTCTCAACGTACTTTACAGGTAAGGAAACTAAGGCAAATAGGGTTAAGTGACAAATCTAAGGCCAAATTTGAACTCAATTCTTCCTGATTTCAGGCCTGGCACTCTACCCACTGCACCATCTAACTGTTGGTAATACAATCAACCAATCAGCATTAATTAAGATCTTAAACACGAGGTCTTGATTGGGCAAGTTCAATTCACAAGGCATATCTATGTTGCAAGTAGGCAAAAGAACCAGGAGCCAGAATCCACAGGGGACTTTGAATAGCGGAACAGAACGTACATAACGGCCCTGAAAAAGACTGCCCCCAGATCTTGGGGGGCAGGGTCTCATTCCAATGCTTCCCACCTTAGATAACACAAGCAGAGCAGCCCAATCAGCAGCTACAAAACCATGTTTTAAAATTCAACGATCCCAAGAATCACAAACCAAAAGAAAAACAAAATTCAAGAAAATCTTTCTCTATAAGCAAAGAAATGAATAGTTAGAATAACTTATTATGTAAGTGGATTAAACTAAAATAGAAAGGTCTAAACACCAAGTATCTAAAAGGATCTAATATACCCAACAATGCCTTTGATGAAGATAGTCTAGACATGGGAAGGAAGATAAGGTACCAAGGAATTCTTTAATACGTTGCCATCCAAAACTTGAATTTTTAAATGGGAATCCATAGGAAGATGAGATCCAATACAGAAAATTTGATTCAAACAGTTAGGGTAGGAAATCCTTGTCCTAGTGAAGTAATTGCTTCATTTCTTTTCTTATCCAAGTTCTTGTACCTCACCCTGAACCACTATCTCAGGCCAAGCTGGGGGGGGAAAGGGGCTAAGGGGTCGGACTATAGTAGGGTGAACAAATTAACTTCTCCAATGTTTTCCATGATATGCTTTCCAGGAAACAGACTCAGCAATTTATTTTATGAACAAGTATTAATTTGATTCAAAGAAACTTGCAGCTTCAAGCAGTATCCTTCCAAAGTTCAAGAAATGTAAATGAAATAAAAATGCTTAAATATAAAAAAGATATCCAGAGTGGTTTAAAACTTTTGGACCACCCTACATGAATAAGTAAAGCTTTGTCCCCTCACTATGATCTCTGAGTATAGTAAGTTTATTCTCTCTCCCCTATTCTTAGTTATTCTGAGTTAACATTTCACATGGAAAAATCCCAAAGGAAAAACATTTAAAGTTTTTCTTATGAGGTCAAAGATTCTTCAATCAAAAGAATAATGCAAGGCTAGTTTCCTGGCACTTGCCAGATACTGGCATGTATTCTCTTAAGTGTAAACTGTTTGTTACTTTTTGTGTTCACTCCCAAAGACCAGATAGAAAGGTACAGTTTCTCCCTCTTTGTCCTGTAGTAATTTCATTGACAATCATCCATCCGAACCCTGATGGCTCTATAACTATAGCTAAGGCTGCCCATGATCCCCTTTATAGACAGCCCTGTATATATCTGGGAATATTTCACTCAAATGCTCTTATTCCTCTCAACCAGTTACTGAATACTAAGACACCTCTGGAATATGGCAACATCTCAAAGCCTATGGTAAGTACTCAAACCAATCATTTCTAGTCAGCTATAAAGATTATCTTTTAGGCACAAGTCATGTGCATGGGTTTGCTCTTCCATCCCCCACCTTCAATCCAACCCAGCCTTGTGTAGACAAAGTGTACCCACATAATTACTTATTTGGAAAGGCATTTTCTGACAAATGGGTAGGAGAAACTGACAGGGGTTCTCATACTCATCTTCAAATTCTTCCAACTCAGGAACTCTTAGTATGATAGCTGAAGTGAGGGGCTCTATTGTAAAGAGGAAGTATGTCCCTGGGCACAGATGTGTCCCACCACAGAAGAGGAAAATAATGGATCAAAGCAAAGATTTTAATAGATACTACACAATTTCAAGGATAGCTAGTCAATCAATTTTTGACATGACAGCAAACAAAAATTAAAGTAAAAATAAATTCATTGTGATTATACCAAATTTTAAAATTGCAATATTGTTCATTACTTATGGCAAATAGTAGGACTTGAAATGTCAGATTTTGTGAAAGTGAAGATGTTGAAGATCAAATAAATTCATGTTAATGACTATAATAGGAAAAAAATAAACTTGTATATTCTATTTATGTTTCAAATCTAAATGCTAATCTGAATAATTGATGTTGTCTAATTAAATGTTTACTTAAATATAAACTGAGTTTGGCTTCCTCTTCCAAAATAAAGAGTTCTAAAATGCAAATTCTACTTCACTTATAAATAGTCACAGATGAGGGGCAGCTGGATGTCTCAGTGGATTAAGAGCCAGGCCTAGAGATAGGAGGTCCTATATTCAAATCTGGCCTCAGACACTTCCAAGCTGTGTGACCCTGGGCAAGTCACTTGACCCCCATTGCCTACCCCTTACCATTCTTCTGCCTTAGAACCAATACACAGTATTGATTCTAAGATAGAAGGTAAGGGTTTAAAATAAATAAATAGTCACAGATGACCAGTAAGAAAGGAAAAATCTTTGGTTACCAAATAAATGGTTTGTATAAAAGATAAATAAAAGATAATTCAATAAATCAACAAATATTTTACTGAGCTCCTAATTTCCTAATCGTTCTTCCCTGCTTACTTTGCCACAAAGAAAACTGTAAATACTTGAATTTTAAAGTTACCTATACAAATGTGTATATATATGCACATATATAAATATTCCAGGAAGTAAGGAAAAGAATAAGCATATATACAGCACCTATACATGCCAGGCACTGTGATAAGCATTTTACAAATATTACCCTCATCTGATCCTCAAAACAACCCTGTCAGGTAGGTATTATGATTATCCCAATTTTATAATTGAGGAAACTGAGGAAGACATTCTCCAAAATGAATAAATACAGCTCTCAAAAGAACAAAGATATTAAGAAATATGAAAAATTATCTAAATCACCAATAAGCAATTAAATTTTATTAAAGGAATTAAAATTTTAAATTAAATTAAATAGGTTTCATCTCATACCCATCAAAAAAAAAGGAAAATGGCAATTGTTAGAAAAGCTATGAAAGGGCAGACACACTAATGCGCTGATGTTAGGAGCTGTGAAATAATCCAACAATTTGGAACTATATCCAAAGAGTCACTAAACTGTATTTAGTCTTTGACTCAGCAAAACCCCAAAGAGATCAAAGGGGCAAAATACTCCATTTAAAAAAATTTATGACAGCACTTTTTGTGATAGCAGAGTGAGAAATAGTTAAATAAATTATGGCAATATATTACTGTGCCACAAGGAATAACAAATGAGACAGATTTAGAAAAAGCTAGGAGAACTTTCATGAATTAATATAGAAGTGAAGATAGCAGAACCAAAACAATTTATACTACTACTAGGAAAAATAAATACTTTCCCCTAAAAAGTCCCAGCATAGGTCAATTTTATCAAACATTCAAAGACCACTTAATTACAATATTACACAAACTGTTTACAAAAGTAGCAAAAATAAGAGGATCTTATCATATTCCTTATGACACAAATGATTGTGAATACCTAAAGATTCAAAATTGAAAAAAAAATTACAGACCAGCATTCCTAATGAACATTGACACAAATATTTTAAATAAAATATTAGCAAAGGAACTAAAACAACACAAAAGATTATATACTACGACCAAGTTGAATTTTTACCATAAATCATGGTTGATTTATTAGGGAAACTAAAAACATAATTAACCTTACTAACAACAAAAACAAAAATCATATAACAATGTAGGCAGAAATTTTTTTTTTACAAAATACAAAACCCATTAAAAATGCTAGGAAATTCGGGAATTAGTAGATCTTTCCTTAAAAGTATAAATAGTATATATTAAAAATCAAGAGCTAACATTATGTGTAATGAGGATAAACTGGAATCTTTTCCAATAAAATCCAGTATGAAACAATGATATCCACTGTCACTACTATTTGGCATAGTACTATGCTAGAAATTATAACTATAGCAATTAGACAACAAAAAGAAATTGGAGGAATAAGCATAGGTAAAGAAGCAAACATCACTTTTTACAAAAGACAGGATTGATTTTAAAAATTCAAAAGAATAGACTAAAAATGAATTGAAACAATAACTTCAGTAAAATGTAGGAAACAAAATAGATCCACAACCACCACCATTTTCATGTAACATTAATAAAATCCAGAAGGAGAAAGAAAAATTCTATTTTTAAATAATACAGAATGCATAAATTATCTGGGAGTTTATCTTCCAAGATATACCCAAGAACTATATAAATAGAACTACAAGCAGTTATTTATAGAAGACAGATTAAAAACAATTGGGAAAATATTAATTGCTCATGGATAAGACAAGTCAACATAATAAAAATGACAATACTAGTTACTTTATTCAATGTCATTCTAATCCAACTTCCAAAAGATTACTTCATAGAACTAGAAAAAATTATAAATTCATATGGAAGAAAAAAAAGTCAAGAATCTCAAAAGAAATAAAGAAAAAAGAGGAAATTAAGGGAACCTAACAATCCTAGATTTCAAGCTATACCACAAACAGTAATTTCCAAACTAAGTTGGTCAAAAAATAAAGACATTGATCAGTGTTAACATTCTAGGTATACACCACAGAAAAGCAAAGGAATGTAGTAGCCTTGTGTTCAATAAACACAAAACCCCCAGCTAGGCAGAACTTAGTAGTTGATAAAAACGACAGGGAAAATTGGATAGTAGTAGAAAAGAAATTAGATTTAGACCAACAACCCCACCTTAAACCAACATAAACTCCAAAGGGATGCATGAACTAAACCTAAAAGGTTATATGTAAACAAATTGGAGAAATATGGAAAAAATTACCTAAAACATCCATAACCAAATAGGGATCACAGAAGATAAAATGTGTAATTTTGATTTTTGTTGTCATTTCAGTCTTATTGGACTCTTTGTTGACACCCTTTGGGGTTTTCTCAGCAGAGATATTGGAGTGGTTTGCCATTTTCTCCTCCAGTTCACTTTACAGATGAGGAAACTAAGACAAACAGAGTTAAGTGACTTACACAGGATCACATAGATAAGAAGTATCTGTGGATGAGTTATGGATGAATTTAACTCACGAAGTCAAGTCTTCCTGACTCCAGGCCTGGCACTCTAAACCACCTAGGTAATTTTGAATATATAACATTAAAGAGTTTTTTTTTGGGGGGGGGGGAATCCAATAAAGCTAAGATTAAAGGGGAAAAAAATAACTGGAAAAAAATCTTTATCCCAAATGCATCTGATTACAGTCTCATTTCCAGGATAGTATATGGAACTGATTAGGAAAAATGACAAGAGAGACAGAAACCAACAAATGCTGAAGGAGCTATGGGAAAATAGCCCCATTCATGCACAATATGGACCTGTGAATCAGAACAATCATTTTAGAGACTAATTTAGAACTATACCCAAAAATTACTGAACAGTACATGTGTGTGCCTTTTGACTTAACTATCCTAATGCCTGACACAACCCCAAAAGAGAGAAAAAAATCCTGTGTATACACAAAATTAACCTCTTTTTCTGATGGCAAAAAAAAACCCTTAGAATTAAGAGAATGATCAACTAAGGGGAATGAACAGCTGAACAAATTGAAGTATAGAACTATAACGGGAAACTATCCTACTGTTCAAAATAAGGAAATAGATCATTTCAAGGAAACACGGAAAAAGATTGTATGAGCGAATATAAAATAAGCAAAACCAAAAAACAATTTCTACTGTAACATCAATATTATAAAAACAATTTGAAGACTTGTAGACACCAACAAAGAACTAAATGAGCAGAACCAGGTGACCAATTTATATACTTATATTTTATTATATATTATCATAAAAATAGATAACTTTGAAAGCTGTAACCTTACAGTTCTGGCCAATGAAAGAGTGAAACTATGACCATTCATAATTCTAGAGGAATAACAAATCATGCTATCCACCTCCTAACAGAAAGGTGATTGATTAAATTAAGGAGTCTAAGTCTTTTAACATTGGGAATGGAAGAATTTGTTTTGCTCAACTCTGTTTTTTTATTACAAAGAATTTTTTTTCCTTTTTCAATGGGATGGGGGGAAGGCAAGCAGAAGGAAGGAGGAAAGGAAGACATTTGGCATATTTTCCCAAAAGCTGTGAGGACTTGAACACTTACTGAACTGTATGACCATGGGCAAAAATCACTTAACCCTCACTGCCTAGTCAGTCCTTATTGTTCTTCTGCGTTGGAACCAAAACACAGTATTGATTCTAAGAAGGAAGGTGGTAAGTAAGGGGAGGAGTGGGGAAAAAAGGAGAAGGGAGGAAGGAAAAGAAAGAGGATATGGAAATACTTTTATTGCGATTCTTCAATTGCTCAGGTAAAAATGATCAATCAATTAACCAACAAGCATTGATTAGGTACCTACTATATATACATGCCAGGCACTGTGCTAGACTATAGGGATAAAAATACAAATAATAAAACAATCCCTATTATCAGTAATTTCCAACAACTTGGTATGGGGGGATTAAATGAGATGAGATAGCTTCAACAATTGAGGGGGGAGGCAGAAAGTAAGGAAATATTTAAACATTTCTCTAACTTGCTCAAGGTTTTTAAAACGATCCAAAGAAATGCTGAGATATTTGGGTTAACTAATTTTGCAGATACTATTCACAACTCAGAGCCACAGATCGAGAATTGTCATTAAGAGGATGTGTGTGTAGGTACATACTATGGGCATACATATGTGTGTATACATTATGTATAATATGTGCAAACATTTTTTTCACCTGGCATAAAAATCAGAAAAAAAAATTAATCAAGTGATGTGATTCTCTAGCATTTCTGGCTTTTGTCAAGATAATATTTTAGGGTTGTGATTAAAATCTAGATTTAATTGGTCGCTGGGGAAAATCCCAAATAAAATACCCAAGTCAGTCTGGAAATTTATGGTAATTTAATTAATATAGAGGGAAAGAATTTAAGGAGGAGGGAAGAGGATATAGGATTCCTCCTGCCTGGCCTGTGCCAGGCGCACAATAAAAGCATGCCATGGGGAGTTTAAAATTCCCGCCTCTAGGTCTCTGAAGAAGATTAGAGGCTTTTAAGGGGATAAAGTTGGAAAAGTAAAGGAGGAAACTCAGCCAGAAAACTCACCACCAAACCAGACAAATAGCTTGTAGCCACGCTAAGATGCCAGAAGGCTCAGTACACACTGCTCTCATCTAACTCTCCACTGCCAATAAGGTGCCAGAGAGAGCAAAAATCCCAAATATATAGACCTTTTACCCTTGTATCTCCTCCTCTAAATTTTCACCTCTACCAATCATATCAAAGGCTTCTCCAGAACTGCACATACTTTTAGTTCTCATCTTCTTTGATTTGATTATATCTTTAGAGTTACTTAACACTTCTTTGTTAAGTTTACCTTTTGTGAGTTACTTGACCTTTTTGTGATTAATTTAACCTTTAGTTACTTAACATCTTTTTGGATTCAGATCTAAAAATAGACTCAGCTTAAAGTTCTAGCTTCACTATAAGATGAGAACTAAGTACCTTCATTGTTCAATCAGGAGATTACAACTTTATCTTCCCCTAAAGTAAGTCTAAGTAGGGTGGAGTAATTTAGAGTTCCCAAGACATTCCTGATTTTGTTAAACTAAGTATCTTCATTGTTACAAACAGGAAATAGCTAAATCCAATCTTCACACTTTGTATACATAGCCTTTACTCTAACTTTTTATATTGAATGAAAAAAAAGTATGCCAGAGTTGGTCAGAAGGAATGGAAGCTGATAACCCTTCTCTTATACAAGTCATTTAGCCTCTCTGAATCCATTTCCTTATCCAAAAATGGGGACAAGAGCTATAAAACCCATCTTATCAGGTTGTTGTGATTCAAATGTGAACAAAGTGCTTTGCTGAACATAATATCTATATAAATATCAATTATTATTGTTATTCTCCACATACCCTTTTTAAATTCAACAAATCCTATCAAGACTCATTTCTTTCTCTTCAACTTTACCAGTTCCTTTTGCTTTTCCCCCTTACAATCTTTGTTTTCCATTCCTTTTGGTCCTTTTTCTAAAACTCATGTAAAAGGTAGATTGATTACATCAGCAATTAAAGATCAAACATTTAGACCACAAACATTGGGACCACAGTAATTAGAAAGCAAGTTACCTCAATAAATGCAGGCATCATTTATTAAAATATTAAGGGTGTTTTGATAGGTGATAGAGAAAATGACAAAAAAATAAAAGCAATCCCTGCCCTCAAAGACATTACATTCTATTATAACATATATAAGGAACACTAATAATTCATTAGCAGTAGGAAAGTCTAGGAAGGCTTTCTGTAGGAAACAATACTATGTTCTAAGATTTAGGAATAAAAGAGAAGGTAATCACTTGGGATGCAGGGGAGAAATCTGTGTAAAGGCAGAAGACTGGAGAAGAGATACATAGTCACATAGTCCTGGGAAGAGCCAAGTTAGATAGTTTAAACAAAGCAACTAGATCAACATACCTCGTATTGCAGTAATTTTGCTAGTAGCAGTACAGTATATGTAATATGGTCCTAATTTTGTTGTTTTGGATTGCATAGCACATCAAGGAAAATTATGTCAGGGAAAAGTCTACTCTACAATATAAGACTGTTATTTCCTTTGCATAGTTAACTATTCATCAGTTCATGCTAAGTCTTAAACTTGCACATTAATAATAATGTTCACATGAAGGGATTAATAATAGTAACTAACATTTTTATAGCATTTTAAGGTTTGCAAAGTACATTACATGTAATCTCATTTTATCCTCACAACAACCCTGTGGGGTAGGAGCTATTATTATTATCCCCAACTAATTTTTCAAATGAACAAAACAATACACCAAATTCAACATCTTCACTAGGATGTGTTGATTTGAAATTACACTACAAACCAAAATTATACAATGAGAAGAAATGCTTCATTTGGACCTAAAGTTTGCACCTCCCAATTTTTTTAAGTGTCAACAGAAATACTAACAATCACCTACGAAGAGGTAGCTAAAGAAAACTCCATAAAATGAAATCTACTAAAGCAAGTGATTCTTTTGGGACACAAAGCTTCACCAATGTAGCTACATACTGCAGCACAACCAGCTCTTTTCATTCTGTCACATCAGTCACCTCCAGCAAAGAATTCTAGGATTCTCTTCAGTAGTCTACACAGAATGAGAGAAAAGGCCTAGCAAGAACATGACAGTTTGGATGATTAGTTTCAAGTGAATTTTTTAAAAATCAAATATCATGAAGGCTTGCTAGCAAGTAGTATTTTAAAACATTCGCTATTAGTGATAACAAGCATGGAGGGGGGGAAAGGAAGAAAAGTCCTTTCCTATCACTAAATTGCTGTTCTTGATTTGTATGGCATGGAAGGCACCAAAAAATTTTGTGAGCTAAAAATAATAATTTTGTGGAAAAAAAAACAGTTCAAAAGAAGGTACCTAGTCTCCTCAAAAAATGGTATTTGAAAAAGTGAAATTTCATTCTATTAACATTCTCTGTTACTTTTAGATAATGTAATTATCAAGCTGTACTTTTCCTAACCTCACTTTCAAAATAGGCAACAAAGTACAACAAAAGACAAGCTCTAAAAAGATATTAACATTAATTCCATCCTGGCCACTTATAAAAAGCTATCAGCATTAATTCCTGGCTAACCTCAGAATGTTCACATCTATTAATTTCCAACTTGCCAAATGTATCTTTTAAAGGAAGAGTTTTCTAATGTACTAAATCTGTCATTTATATGAAAAGATTAATTTTTAGTCCCAGAAAATAGAACTATTAGGGAAAAACCAGAAAAATGGCAATATCTAATATAAGCTAGTCCCAAAAGAGGTTTCAAAAGAAAAAAAATTATTATTATCACAAATTTAATGAGAACAATACTAAAAACAGTGGCTATTAATATGAATCACTCTGGCAATTTGGTGTAGCCTATGAACCTTTTATCAGAATGTTTTTAAATACATAAAATTACCAAAAAATTAATTATATCAAAATTCAATTTTGAAAACAATTAAAAAAATTCTTGGACTTCAAGTTAAGAACTCCCCCCCCCCCACCTCCAAAAGAAACAGATGTCATTAATATGGTCTTTAAGTTCCTAACACTGAAACCTGGTCCCTGCCCTTATAAAGCTCACAGCTAGTAAGAGAATAGGACATATGCACAAATATTTGCAATACAAAATAAAACAAATGTAAGAGAATTGTCCCAAAGGGGATACAGATAGATGGATATATGGATAGATGGATAGATGTTAGTTAGATAGATAGATAGATAGATAGATAGATAGATAGATAATGTTACATGAATTCTAAAAATGTAAAAATCATTAGTAACAGGGGAAACCAAGAAATATTTCATGGAATGTAAAAAATAGACTCGAATCCAGGACTTCAATCCCCACAAGCCTTTGCTCCATATCCCCAAAATGCTTTGTAATCTCACCTGGGCTGAGAGTGAGATGGGGTATTTAAACCTGGTTGTGAATAGGCTCAGACTCTTTTGGACTTCTTTTTTGGAGCAGACCCGTTTCTTTCATGATGTGAGGTTATCCTATCTAGGCCTCTCTGCCCTAGGCATGTGCTTTCTTATTCTGTATTTTCTTTAATCCTTAACCTTAATAAACCTCATAAAAATATAATACTCCTTGCAGAGAGAAACTAATTTCTACCTGCCTCAGTTTCCCAAAATTTTTAATCTTTACAGGAAGAAGAGGGCATGTAAGCTGTCCTTAAAGTATAAGTAAGATTCCAAATTACAGAAGACTCAAGAGGGAGAGGGACACTGAATTCTAGGCATCTAGATCATAGGATTTAGGGCTGGAAAGGGCTCTTTAGAGAAATTGAGACAAAAAGATGTTAATTAACTTGGTCAAGTAATCAAAGAGCAGACCCAAAATCTTAGGCCAGCTCCTCTGAATGGCTAGTCCAGAGCTCTTTTCCACAGCAGTAGTGAGCATGGTGTCCTGTGCATAGTCTAAAGGTAGTAAAATACAGAGAACTTCAAGGAGTCTGGCTGAAGAGGGTACACATGGCATGAAAGAGCGAAATGTGAGACAAAGCTGGAAAGGGAGGATAATACCATATTGTGGGGATGGACTAGAGTGAAGGCTAAAGTGGTAGAATTTTACTTAGTGGACAGTGGAGAACCACTACAGCATTCTGAGCACAGAAGCAATGTGAACAGAAATATGAATAAGGAAGAATGATCTAGCAGTAGAATAAGGAAGGATAGAACTAGAGCAGGGGAATACTGCCAAAAGGAAGTCTGTAACTAGGAAAATCCTCACAAGATACATGATTTACATTTAACTTGATGGAAATTGTTTTAAAGAAATGGGGAAATGCTACAGATGAAAAAAAATACAAAAATAACTGAAGATGTTCAGTCCAAAAGGAAAAAAAACTACTTCTTTTGTTCAACACATATTAACCAAGTTATCACAGCACTTTATTGGGCCCCAGACCAGATTGCTACAATGACAGACAAAGTACTAGAAGAGATTAAAAAAAACTTCATCTAGCAATAAAAAGAATAGTCAAAATACCCATAAAAAGGTTGAATCAATCAACAAGCATTTATTCTATGCTTACTATATTCCAGCCATTACGCTAGAACCTAGAGATAAAAACAATAAAACAGTCCTTACCCTCCAGGTGTTTACAATCTGGCCAATAAAGAAAACATGTATGTATATCAGTATATACAAAACAAACAAGATAATTCAAAGGGAAGGAGGAAAGCACTAGTAGCTATAGGGAAAAGAAAATATTTCCTAAAGGTGGCAGTTAAGAAAAATCTAAGAGGCAAAAGTGAAGAGGTAATATATTCCAGGCATGGGGGTCGCAAAGATAAAGAAAGAGGTAATAAAGAGTTCCATATAAAGAACAATAAGGACAGTTTGGAACACAGAATACATTACAGGAAGAAATATCTAACAAGGCTGAAAATGGGGCCAGTTTTTGGAGGGCTCTATATTTGATCCTAAAGGTAATAGGAATCCATTGAGGCATATTGAGTAAATTCCTAAAATGAGTATTTCTCTGGCAGGAGTGTGGAAGATGAGGACAGAATGGATGTAGGGACAGGCTATTGCAATCCTCCAAATGAAAAGTGATGAGGGCCTAAATTAGAGGATGAGTTGCTATGAAAGGACAAGAAATAATATAAAGGGAGAAATGGCAAGATTTGGCCACTAATTAGATATATGGGATAAGTAAAAATGGAGGTTTTTAACCTGGATAATTATAGAAGGATAGTGGTGCCCTTGACAGAAAGAGTTAAGTTAAAAAGGATGGGTTTGAAGAGGAAAGATGATGAAATCTACCTTTATGTTGAATTTGAGATGTCTGTTTAAGGGACATCTAGTTTGAAAAGTCTATTACAACCAATATGAACAGCAGCCCTACTTTTTGTGAGGTTCATAGAATTACTGATTTGAAACTGTTAAAAAATTTTAGAAGATATTAAGACCAACTCCAATATGTTACAGATAAGAAATAGAGAAGTTGGGTACAAATTTAGTCAAGTATCTCAGGCAAGACTCAAACTCAGTTTTTTTCTAATTCTAAGTCCAATGTTCTCTATCCACCAATAGCAATTTCTATTATTGCCTCCAATACTGGTAAAAATGTGACTCTTGGTGTGGGCAAACATCTTCTGTGTCCTTGGCCTTTTCTCCTAGCAAAGTAACTAATTACAAACATGATAGAAATATTGGATTGAGATGGTGCCACTTCATAATTTTATAAGGTCAACTAGTAAAAATATAGGGATTATGACCATTTGCATTCTACTGTACCAAATACAGTGTTAAGCACTTGACAAATATCTCATTTGATCCTCACAATTCTTTATGAGGTAGGTGCTATTATCTTCATTTTACAGTTGAGGAAACTGAAGCATACAGAGGTTTAAGTGCTTTGCCCAGGGTCATACAACTAGTAAATAAGTGTCTGAGGCACATAGGAACTCGGGCCTTCCTGACAGTCTTGAGTATTATCCACTATGTCACCTAGCTGCAAAAGAACATATAAGGGAATTATATATGCATTTGATAATGACAATTTTCTATTCAATATTCCAGATATAAAATAAAACTTATATTTTATTATCATTAGTGCTACAAGTAAGCATATTGGCCACATAAAGGAGAAAGACTATCAATATCTTTGGCCATTGATATGTACTAACAACTATTTCTTTGAAGAATTATTGGGGTTGTAGAGAGAAGAAAAGGATAAAAGCTGTTTGCAACCAATTCATAGGAAGCTGGAACAATCTCACACAGCCTAGCATAAAAATATTCATGCGTTTTTGTCTTTAGGAACATAAAATAAAGAGGAGAAAAAAAACAAAGCTACCAGAAAAGCTGTAAGATTGCTTATTATATACAAAAATTTAAAAACAAGTATAAGTTATATAGACAGAAGGCTAAAACTTACAGAATCTTCAATATGTTAGATTAACTCTAAAATAACCACAATCACCTCATCCCTCCCCTTTTCAGAAGGTTAAAGAAGGAAAAAGAAACACAAAGGAAGCAGGAAAGAAGCAATAATTTATTATTTCCTTTAGGAAATAAATCCAGAAGGCAAATGTTTTTATAGTGTATCTTCAATTCCATCAAACCATAAATAATACCACTATTTTTGTCTTTACCGCCCATTCCAAGAGTAAAATATGCTAGAAACTATATCACATATTTTCACTTTAAACAGGTTTTCTTCATAATTCATCTCAACCTCTGGCAAAGAGAGATCTCCTGAATCTCTTCCCCCAAATCCTAAACAAAGGCCAACTTTTAAACCAGTGTACAAATTCAAGGTTTCTTCTTTCCACATTCAACTGTTTCCTACATCTTACTCATCACACATCCTTTTGTCTTTATGTTGAAGCAAGCCCACTATAATGTTTTTCTAGCCTTTCCTACCTTCAGTTTCATAATCATATTACAACAAATGCCATTGTCAAAAGAATCTTTCACCTATGATCTACCATATGGTTTCCCACAACTCAAAACATCACTGATTCTACTTTATTTTTCTTAGTAAATTTCATTTACAGTACCTATACTTTCATCAATAACAAATATTTACCAAGCAGTAATTTATGTGCCACATTGTATAGGTATAGACAATAGCATGGTGGACTCAAATTAAGAATTATTCTGTGATAAGGAAATCTGGCTCCTAATCCCAGCTCTACTCCTAAATAACCATATGAACTTGGGTTAAGTTACTTAGCCTCTTTGGGTCTGTTTCCAAATCTGTAAAATGAATGGGGATGAACTAAAGATATATAAAGCCCCTATGCATATACTACTCCATGACTGACCACTTAGAACTTTTGTCAGTCCTTTGACTTTCATCTCTCTATTCTACCATTTGCTTCCCACACTACAATTAAATTAATTTCCTTCTCTTTTGTCATCTCCTTATTTTATTTCTTGCTAAGTTTTCAAACAAAAATGTAAAATTCTGTTAAGATATCCCTACCACTGAATTCAAAAATTACCTTAAGACTATCTTTTTGTAATCTTTCTAATTTATTAAGGCTTACTAACAATTAAAATTACTAATAATTCAACAGTGAAAGTTCTCCCTCCCCCTGGTCAAAAGGAAACATTCAGTCTACTAAATAAACTAAAGATGGAGGGAAAAAATACTTTTTAAAACAGTGTATTTTCCATCGGACCTTAAACTAGCAGAGTGTAAACAATAATTTATCTTTATGTGCTTTTATTGCCTATTTCTTCCTCAACCTGATCCTCAAATAGTCCCAAAAGTAAGAGTTATGCTCTATTTATTGCACACTACAATTTCATCAAAATATCTATAACATTTTAAAGATTTTTGCTGTTATTGGCTTAAAAAAACAAATGCGAACATACTAGACCTGGTATGGGTTCCCTAGTCAGGTAGGGTCAGTTTAAAGAAAAGGAGTCTTAAGAATCCTAAAATGCAGGTGAATCCTCAAGGGAGCATACTAGCCTTCGGCAGAAGGGGAAAATTCTGCAAGTTTTAAGAGGCGAGATGCATTCTGGGAATCGTCTCCACAGTTACCCACGTGCATCCAACCCAACCGTGTTTTGGCACAGCCAAGACTACAGGTCCCATGATGCCTGTAAAACCCACTTTCCCCTTCCAACCCTGTGGCTTCAACTAAATCCTATAAAGTATACCCCTAAAATTCCTCCGCCCTTCACTCAAGAAAAAGACGTGGCTATTCCAGCTCTCAGAGGAGGCCCTTGGGCCAGGCAGGTCACGGAAAATCACGCCCCTCTAAAAATTAGAAAATGCGTCACACCCGGGAGACCTCCGAAGACCCAGAAACCTTCCCCTACACAAAAGCAGCCTGCCCAATTGGCTGCGCCTCTCCCCTCCTCAGCAGGCTCCCTTCACCCCCACCCCTAGCCTCATCCTTTCTCTGCTCCCGCATTTCTCTGGGTCATTGACAGCCCGGACCCCTCCCCCACCAGGGGAGGGGGGAGAGGGACGTGTCTCTCCCCCATCATCAGGTCCCCACCTCTCCTCCAAGGCAGCCCCTCGACTCCCCCAAAAGCTCAGTGGGGGCTCCTCACTCTGAAACCCAAAGCCCAGGGTCAGACTGGGTCAGCTGTAGGGGTTACCGGGGCCCACGGGGCATAAGGGGGCAGAGAGAACTTGAGGAGCTGGAAGGAAAGGACAGGGACCTCTCCCACCCACTCCCCTAGACGGAGCCAGAGAGACCAAGTTCAGTCTTGTAACACGGGACTGAAAATCATCCCCCAAGCCATTTTCGATGACCTGCTCCGCATTGTTACCCCAACCCCCCAACCCCACACAGTTCTTCACTCCCACCTCCCCCTCAGCCATCCACCAAGCCCGCCCTCCACTCGTGTCCAGCTCCCCAATCTCCCCAACCCCCCTCTCCCCACAGTAGCCCACCCTCTCCCCTCCCCCATATTGTTCCTCCACCCCCACAGTCCCCCCCATTCCCTAGGCAGCTTCCCCATCCCCCATCATACCGTTCTTCCCAAGAACCCCGCCCCCTCGGGCCGTTCCCCCAACCAGTCCTGCCCCTTCCTACCGTTCCAACCCTCCCCACACCGTCCCTCAGTGCCCATCCTCACAGTCGGTTTCCCCCTCCCCCTTATATTGTTAGGTCCGAATCTTGACCCTCCGTACGCAGTAGTCCGCGTGCTATCCCCCCAAACTCCTCTAGCTATCTTGCCCTATTCCCCCCATCTTATTATCTTACCACACACACAAACTTCAACACCCGCATCCTCCAACCCCACAACCCAGATTCCTCCAGCTGTGACCCTCATACTAAGTCCCCCACGCCCTCGTGGATCTTATCTATCCCTCACTCCCCCATTCCCCCTCCAGCATAGTTTAGGCTCTCTCATAACGTAGTCCCCTACCAACCCTAACCCGTCCCTCACGAAGGTGTCCGCATTCATCCTTCCCAATCTCCTCACCCCCCCCCCATTACCCCGTCATTACTGGCATGTTCCGGCCACCCCCACCCCGTCAAGGTCTCTATCCCAACGCCCCAGCCTTCAGCCCCTAGTACCTATTACTGCCCTCCTCCTGCTCCTACACCTCCTCAGCTAGCACTCATTCCCCACAACTCACCCTCTTCAGGAGCACATCCCCTCCCGGCGTCTCCCTCTTCGCCGCACCCCGCTCCCAGTACCCCCGCTGTCATTCCCCGCCGGATCACTTCACCCCTGCACCTGCCCCCCCCAACCAACTCCCCAAAGAAAGACACCCTCCTTTCCCTCTTCTGACACCCTCCCCTCCTCCGGGATGCTAGCCTCGGAGCGCCCTCCCCTCTCCACCAGACTACCCGCAGCGTCACCGCCAGCAGCCCCCCGCGAGGGAGGCCCAGAGCCCGGGAAGCGGCGGGGCTGGGGGCACTGTCAGTGTGGGAGGGGAAAGGCTGGGGTCGGGGGAGGGCGCGGGGGTCTGTCTCCAGGACGGGGCGGCGTCGGTCCGCCTCTGCCCGGGTGGCTTTTCACCCGTTCCCGACCCGTTACTCACTGACAGCGGCAGCATCCGAGTGCATTTTCGTGCAGCTCCCCCACTGTTCACGCCGGCCCGGCCTCCGCTCTCCGCCTCCCGATGCCACCGCCGGTTCCCAGCAGCTCCAGATCCCGGCAGAGCACCCGCCGCGGCGTCGGAACCCGTCCCAGCTCTCCCACCCCACCTCCACCATTGGCTCTCCGGTCGGCCCGGCACCGCCCCTCTCTTCCATCATTGGTGAAGGGGTAGAGGGGGGGCGCTAGATGGCGATAGAGGAAGGCAAGTAGGTCCCACCCCTCGGGCCGAGGGTGATTGGCCTCCAAATCCAATCCTCGCCCCGGCCCCGCTGGAGGCTTTCTCTGCAACTACCCGGTTGGACTCTGCCGCTGTCAGTCAGCGTAGGGGTTCGGAAAGCGCGTGTAAAGGGGCAGGGCTTGAGGACGAATTGAGGCAGTCCCCTCCACGCATCCCGGGCTCGGGATTGGTGGAGAAACAGGCAGCACACAGAGAGGGGCTGGCCTCCGAGACAAAGCCCAAGAAACGGTCCCAAAAGAGCTGAGGGGGGCGGGGCAGGGCGGGGGACCTTTAGGACCGCCCCCTCCCCCACTGCCAGAAAGGGATGAGAAGACCCGAGGCAAATTCCATTCAACTCCAACCACTCACTCACTCTCTCTTTCCCTCTCCCTCCCTCCCTCCCTCTACTCTTGGCCTCAGGCTAGGCTTCCAGTCCAGACCATTGCCCAGGGGGCGCCCTGGAACCCGATCTCGGATCACTCCAGGAACCGTTCCTTCCCCAATCTTGCAGCTATCCCCGGAACAGACCCAGCAGCTTTCTGAATGGTGGGCACCGCCTTTCTTAGGGCCAGGCCGGGTCTCCTCTTCCTCACTGCAGTCCTTTAGCTCAGAAAAGCTGCGGTTTCAGTTTGCTCCCTTTAAGTTTCTTACCGCATCATGAAAGAAATCGTTCTCCCCAAGTCCCTGACACACAGTAGGCACCTAATAAATATTTGTTGGCTTGACTTGACTATTACTTCTAGGATCAAGCAGATCTTTATCTGAGATTTTAAAACCCTTTACAATCTACCTTCCCTGTCTTCCTACACACTGTCTCATGTGGGCCTAAGCTGGGTCACCAACTGGCCTACTTGTCTATTCACACACCCAAGTATCCCTCTCCCCTCATTGGTCCTTTGCACGTGGCTGCTTACACTACCACCACTACTACTGCCTCAGCTATTCCCATGCCTAGAATGTGCATCTTCCTTACCTCTGCCTCTTAGAAGCCTTATGTTTCCTCAAAGCACAAATGAAGCATCACTTTGTACACAAAGCCTTTCCGGATAGCCACCAGCAGCTAGTGCCTTCCCTCCAAAATTACCTTGTACCAATTTTGAACCTATAAGAGGATGTGACTGAGCGTGCGCTCAGTTCACTTCCGGTGACACGTGATCTAGCCTCTTGCTTAAAGGGAGGCCATGAAGTGTTTCACTTTTGGCTATCTATTCCTGGCCCTCAGCAGGGTACCTGGGGCATAGTAGAAGCTTCATAAATGCATGATTGATTTTTTTTTCTTGCCTCCTAACTCACACCAGGCAGTTAGATGACTCAGGACTGCAGGGGCTGTAGTCAGGAAGTCGAGTTCAAATAGGACCTTAGATACTAGCTGTGTGATCCTGAGAAGGTCACTTACCCTGTGTGTGCCTCAGTGTCCTCTGTAGAAAGATAATGGAAATAGCACTTACCTCCCAGACTTGAGCTGGTAAAATGAAATAATACTTGAAAAGCCCCTGGCCCATTTAAGGTTCAGTCATTTAGTCCTGTCTTGGTTCTTTGTGGACCACAAAAGTCTCCCAAAGTTTGTCCAACAGCAGGTTCATGGCTTGCATGACACAATTCATGTCATCCTTTTGCCTTCTACCTTTCCCAGCATCAGAGTCTTTCCCAATAAGCCCCATCTTCTCATTCTATGGGCAAAGCATTTCAGCTTCTGTTTCCCTATTTGTTTTTCCAATAAATAGTCAGAATTCATTTCTTTCAATTCATTGTGATACACACTGTCAAAGGCTTTAGTGTAATCAATGGAACAGAAGTAAATGTTGTGGGGTTTTTTTGTGGAACTTCCTTGCTTCCTCCATAATCCAGTGAATTTTGGCAATTTGGCCTCTAGTTCCTCTGCCTCTTTGAAAACTAGCCTGCTTTTAGGTAATTCTCCATTTACATATTGCTAAAGCCTATCTTGCAAAATCTTGAGCATATCCTTGATGGTACGTGAAATCAATGTAAATGTTCAATAGTTTGAACATTCTTAGGCATTGCCCTTCTTTAGGCATGGGACATAAGCTGATCTTTTCCAATCCAGTAGCCGTTTCTGAATTTTCCAAATTTGCTGCACATTGAGTTTAGCCCTTTAATAGCATCGTCTTTTAGGAATTTAAATAGCTCAGCTGGAATTCCTTAACCTCCCCTAGCCTTATTGTTAGCAATGCTTCCTAAGACCCACTTGACTTCACTCTCTAAGATGCCTGACTCCAGGTCAGTAACCACATCATCTGGATTACGTCACATTAAGATCTTTCTCATATCGTTCTTCTGTCACATGGCCAAGTGCTTAATTGATGCTTCTTTCCTTCCTCTTCTTCTGTTAAGGTAAACAAAGGGAGATATTGTCAGCCTATACTGGTAGAACCAAACTGCTATAGGAATGCTGAAATAGAAATAGACATGGGAGAGAATTCAATAAAGGTTTCTGTCTCTTTCCCACAAGAAACCCTTCTGGAGATTGATTATAAAATAAGTGTGCTTAACATCTTCCATTTCCATCATCCCTTCTGATAGGTAATAATTTCCCATTTTTCCTACAGTGTATCATTCTCAATACCCTTTCCTGAGAGTTTGCTTTTGAATTAATTCCTGCTAATCTAAAATGGCTTTTAAGACATTTAACTAGAGATTTGGGCATTATGTGATTTACATGTAGCTATATTTCTAAAAATTAAATCAGGTACATATTTAAAAGAAATTGATCATACTCATCAAGATGGTGTAATCTAAACAGAATTTAGAGTCAACCAACAGATTTTTGGCCAGTCCAAATCCAAAGATACTGAACTGGTTTTGCTACTTATCCTGGGAAGTGGATTGAAGTCACTTTCTAGAGAGTCCACCACAGTCCAATTTGATAGACTATGATTATAACTATGTTCATTCTTTTATTTTTTATTTATTTAGAATATTTTTTCATGGTTACATGGCTGGTGATTTTTCCTATCTCTCTTTCGTCCCCTCTCTCAGAGCTGACATGCAATTCTACCAGGTTATACGGGTATCATTGTTCAAAACCTATTTCCATAGTATATTCACCATGATCATTCAGAAGCTATACCGACTCTTTTATGAGCCAAGAACCTGCCTTATGAATTGCAGGAATCAGAAAACATACTCTAACCCTTTATCATGGTGAATTCTGAATGTTAAACTTTGAAGATGTATTTCAAGTTATCTCACCTTTTCTCTAAGCTCCCCTTTCTCAAGTATCACCTTTCATTATTCAGTACTTTCAAATCAAACTACCATATGGCTATGATTCTGACACTGTATTTGTTCTTTTCAGAGATTATTTAGAATTAAATTTGGCCAACCCAATTTATATGTAACCAATGATCCAGTGCCCCCAAAATTTGAGCTTATGCAGAATGGATAGAGCTTTGGATCTTGACCCCAACGCCATATACTCTTTAACTCATTTTACCCCAACCCTGAATATCTTCTATCTCTTAATGTAACTCAACTATATGTAGATCATATATCCACAGGTATGGATAAAAGCCCCCACCACCACCTCTATATAGGTAGTGAAGGTTATAATGAATATCAAGTACAAGATACCGGACAACCTTTATTTCACCCCATAGCCAGAATAGAGAAAACCCAAAGAACTAGTTCACCCATGAATACTCAATAGAATTTTTCTCCCTTTTGGTGAGTTGTTATGCTGTTACCCAGACTCATATCACCACCTTATGGTTTGGTCTCCCCACAGAAAGAAATTGAATTTGATATTGCTAGAAAAGGGCAACCTCCCCACACACACTCGAGACTCCCAGAAGCATCCAGCCTTATGGTACCATCTTGAGATCTTTACCTCCCTTCAGAAGAAAAATGTTATTAGAATTCTTAAAGAATCAATCCCTTTCCCAGTGAAGATACACACTCCAAATAACTCACAGTTGTTGGGAAAGGCAGAGTCGGAAGTTTTTGTTTTTATTTATTTGTTGGTTGGTTTTGCTTCCCCTGGTTGAATAAGAGGGAAAAGTTGGCAATCTTTTTTCCAAAAAGCGTCCTGGCCAAGAACTTCACCTTCCAGTGCTATCCTTTCTCTTTTGAAGACTGGGGCGCTCCCTCTCCAGGACCACATAACTGAGAATATGTGCAGCTGCTCTTTATCTCTACTTCTACCTTGCCATGGCTATAGCCAGGCTCTCAAGAGTACAGAAACTCCATTACTGCCTCAGTCAGCATAAAATTCTCTCTTTCTCCCTATAACAATGCTTAGTCATTTATATCAAAGTCGAATGGCAAGCCTATCAGACAAAAGGCTGCCCCCTCTGAAGAAGAGAGGTTGTTGGGGAGCTGTGCCAAGGCAGAAGTCCCCCTGAGGGAGTCCCCTCTCAGGCTTCTGAAATCTAAACTATGCTCAGGAAGGTGATGGGGAAAAGAAAGTTTCAAAAAGGAGGAAAAGTCTTTAACAAATATTCTCTTTTATAGGCTCAACGAAGAGAGATATCTCTGACACACAACAATCCAAGCAGTTGGTATATTCTTTTTTTTTTTTTTAACCTTAAATTCTATCTTAGAATCAATGCTATGTATTGGTTCCAAGGCAAAACCCCCTAAGAGCCGGGCAATGGCTGTTAAGTGACTTATCTAGGGTTACAAAGCTAGTAAGTGTCTGAGGTCAAATTTGAACCTAGGACCTATCTTCAAGCCTGACTCTCCAACTTTTAAGTCATCTCGATGCCCCCAGTTAATATATTCTTACATGTTGAGATAAATAGCCACAAGCAAAAACTCACTCTCCATAAACTTGTCAAATTGTTCAGGAATTTATTATAGTAGCAAAAGCATAGCAAATGAACCTTGCATTCCATCTTAGAATCAATACTGTATATTGGTTCTAAAGCAAAAGGGCAGTAACAGCTAGGCAATGGGGGTCAAGTGACTTTCCCAGGGTCACACAGCGAGGAAGTATCTGAGATGGTTATTATTTTTAAACACACTTAGGAATAATTCATTGTTACTGTATAGCAAGAAATATGGTACAAAAATCATGCTTGTCTGAGCTAAGATTGATGTGAATGATTATTGAATATGCAATGGTTCTCTCTTCTAGTCTAGAATCTGGTTAACCTCTTGACCAATGGAGAAATCAGACATAGAGGGAATATTTATGATATCTGCAAATATCTGAAAGCTAGAAGGGATAGCTAATGCTTCGAATGACAGAACTGGGATCCAAAAAAGTCTTTACGGGCTGGAACTTTTAGGATGAAAAGTAATAAGGATAAATGTGAATTCTTGCACTTGGATTAAAACAAAAAATCAACCACAAAAATAAGAATAAAGAAACTGAATGAAAAGGTGGATGGGGGTTTTCAAGCTCAAATTAACTCAATGTGGAAGAATTTGTGTTATGAATTCAATATTTGTATTGTGCATTCACATTTGTAATGTGGGTCTGTAACTGGAATTTAGTTGGTATAAGGAAATCACTCTAATACAAAACATGAACTATTTTGCAATAATAATCACAGATTTGTATTTGAGGCAGTGAAAGATACTAAATGAAGCAATAGAGTGCTAGCCTTAGAACCCAAAAGTCCTGAGTTCAAATTTTGCCTCAGAAAATTTTTATAAGTAATATAACCCTGGGCAAGGAACTTAACCTCTGTCTCAGATCCCTCAACTGTAAAATGAGGATAATGATAGCATCTGTCTCTCAAGGTGGTTGTGAGGATCAAATGAGATAGTGTTTTTAAAGCTCCTGGCACACAGAAGGTGCTTAATAAATGCTCATTTCCTTTCTGCACTCTGAATAATATTCTCTCTTAAGACCAATCCCTTCCATTTATTATCTCCAGTTTGTCCTAAATATTTCTTATTTGCATATTGTTTTATCTCTTAGACTGTGTGCTCCTCCAAGGAAGGGATTGTCTTTTGCCACATTTTAGCACAGTGCCTGGCACAGAGTAAGTGATTAATAAATGCTCATTGACTGACTGATAGTAAGTCTAATAGACAGTGCCTGATCCAGGGTCTTACCAGCTCCACGGCTGACTCTCTACCCACTGTCTCTCTGTTTACTTTCTACCATGTTGCCTCCAAGTAATCTTAGCTTTCATTCACTCAAGTCTGCTGTCCAACATGAAAGAGAGAACAATTCAACAGTACTGTGTCTAGGCAGACCACATATGTAGGGCTATTATAAGGTATTGTTTTCAGTTCTGTATACCACATGCTAGGAAAGGCTTGGTAAACTGTTGGATCTCCAGAAGAGGGTGACCAGAATGCAAATCTCATTAAGAAACAAGGGAATGTTGAATTTAAGGACAAGAAGTCATGGCAGGAGACCCCAGTGATGAAGTTCAGGATCTGATAATTGACTTGAAATAGTTGAAGGCTTGTTCTGTAGAAAAAGGATTGGGCTTATTTTACTTATCCACAGAAGGCAGAATTCAAACCAGATTTAAGAAAGCAAATTTCAATTCAACTTCAATATACAGGGAAAGCTTTCAAATAACCAGAGCTGTCCAAAAGTTGAGAGTTGCTTCAAGAGATGGTGAGCTCTGGGACATCTAGGTGGCTCAGTGGATAGAGAGCCATGCCTGGAGATGGGAGGTCCTAGGTTCCTTTCTGGCCTCAAAAACCCCTAGCTGTGTGACTCTGAGCAAGTCAGTTATATATAGTTACCTAACCCTTACCAATCTTCTTCCTTGGAACCAGTATGGAATCTAAGGGTTTTAGTGCTTGTGAGATAGCAGAGAGAGAGAGAGATAGCAAGTCATTGGACATCTAGCAGAGGTTAGATGACCACTCATCAGAAAATTAATGTTTCTCATAGAAGTTAGATGATATTTGAGGTCTCTTCCAATTCTAAATTTTTAGGATTCTAATTTAATACCTTGGACTTCCCTCTTCCCCATATCTGGGCTCCCAGAGAATTTACTACAGTTTTAAGGTACTCAGATGATCAGCACCTGCCCAAAATCAGTCATCAAGAGTCCCCAATATTGTTACTTTCACTGTCTAGCCAGAGGAAGTGCTTGTTCAATGTAAAAGACCTTAGGAATAGATAATATAGCAAGTAATGTGATCACAAAGACCCCTGTGCATATATTGGATGTACCTTCCCAGAGATGGTCACCATACAACCAATAGGCCAAGTTGCAGGAACAAGGGACATTGACCACAGAACACAAATGGTGGTCACATACAGAGGGAACAAGTAGCTAGGGAATCTCTTATGGGGTATGCACCAAGTGACATATACATACATGAAAAGTACACCCCTAGGAGCACCTGTGACCATGGAGCAATCAGGGTGAGAGTATGATGCTTCTTGCTTGTGACCTTTCAGTGATGCCATTTTGTTCTGGTGATGTCATAAAGCTACAATCTCCCCAACATGGCATATCCATTCTCCACTGACCACAGCATTTCTGCTCGTCTAGCTTCTTTCTGTTTCATCTGCTCCATTCCAGCTGTTTTGCCTCTACAGGGCCATTTTCTGCTTTTGGCTACCATTTATTGGAGTAGAATGACTAGAATACCACTCCTTGGCAAAGAGAGCTACAGCATTTAGTGCATAACTGAGGGATGTGAACCAGCAAACACTAAGAGGCAGTCAATAAAGTCAACAGAATTGCCCTGAGGCTAAGATAATTTATTTTCTTAGATTGTTAGTGCTGACTTGAGATCTTTAGACCCAAACAATTATGAAAATCCCTTTTAGTTCCTATTATCATTTTTGATAGTGAGCTGGCATTTATGGTAGGAAGGAAGGAAATTAGCTTTCATTAAACCCCTATTATGTGTCAGATACTGTGCTAAGTACTTTACAAATATTATCTTATTTGATCCTCCTAATAACTAGGGGGTAGATACTATGATTATCCCCTTTTGCAATTGAGAAAACTGAAGCCAAAAAGTGAGGCAGACACAGGTTAAGTGACTTGTCCAAGGTCACTCAGCCAGTAAGTGTCTAAAGCTGTATTTGAACTCAGATCTTCCTGACTCCTAGGATAGCTAGGTATTACAGTGGATAGAGCATCAAGTCTGAAGTCAATAACACTTTGACTCAAATCCAGCCTCAGACACTAGCTGTGACTCTGGGCAAGTCACTTAACTCTGTTTGCCTTGGTTTCCTCATCTATAAAATCAGCTGGAGAAGGAAGTAGCAAACCACTCCAGTATCTGTGCCAAGAAAACTCCAAATAGGGTCATGAAGTCAGCCATGACAGAAACAAATGAAAAACAACTTCCTACCTCCAGGTCTACTACATTCTCCATTGTACCTCAAATTCCCTCCAAAATTCCCACAGGAACTTTCTAAGGAACTGGTTTGATGTGGCTTCCCTTGCTCTCAAAATCCTCCAGGACTGGAAAGCAAATGAAGCTGAAGGAGAAAAGAAAAGGCTTGCAAGACAGACAGATAGGACTTGGGTCCCTGCTTCATATTCCTTATTATGCATAACTACTATTAAATTTTGTGTACCATTTTTGCCAGCATAAACCCTACTATTCGCCTTACAGTTTGTCCATATAAAATTGAAAAATAGATGCAAGACTAAAAATCGTTCCCACCTACAAATATCTAAGATCAATATGTCAATATGAATTAGATTTCCTAGATGTGGGTGTTCCCTCTATTCATGCAGAATTCAACATATCAACACATCCAGAGCTTCTCATCCATCATGTGATTCTGGCCATGTTCTCCATAGATTTCCATAGATTATCTACAAAGCATCCCAAAAGACTGTATTTGTAATATTAAGATGAAGATCATAAATGTTGGAGTGGATGTGGCAAAACTGGGACACTAATACACTGCTGGTGGAGTTGTGAATTGATCCAATCATTCTGGATGGTAATTTGGAACTATGCCCAAAGGGCTTTAAAAGACTGTTTACCCTTTGACCCAATCATACCACTGCTGGGTTTATACCCAAAAGAGATAATAAGGAAAAAGACTTGTACAAGAATATTCATAGCTGCGCTCTTTGTGGTGGCAAAAAATTGGAAAATGAAGGGATGCCCTTCAATTAGGGAATGGCTGAACAAATTGTGGTATATGTTGGTGATGGAATACTATTGTGCTGAAAGGAATAAAGAACTGGAGGAATTCCATGTGAACTAGAATGACCTTCAGGAATTGATGCATAGTGAAAGGAGCAGAACCAGAACATTGTACACAGAGACTGATACACTGTAGCACAATCAAATGTAACAACTTCTCTACTAGTTGCAATACAATGATCCAGGACAATTCTGAAGAATTTAAGAGAAAGAACACTATCCACATCCAGAGAAAGAATTGAGGGAGTAGAAACACAGAAGAAAAACAATTGCTTGACCACAAGGGTTGATGGGGATATAATTGGGGATGTAGACTCTAAACAATCACCTCAGTGCAAATATCAATAATATGGAAATAGGTCTTTATTAACGACATATGTAAAACCCAGTGAAATGGCATGTTGGCTATTGGAGGGGGGTGTGAGGGAAGGGAAAGAACATGAATCATGTAACCATGGAAAAATGTTCTTGATCAATTAAATAAAATTTTAAAAATAATTAAAAAATAATAATACTAAGATGTTTTCATTTCTAATACGTAAGTATCAATAGTTATAACCAATGTAAGCAAGTCTTCAACAATTTTTAAGAGTCTAAAGGAGTTCTGAGACCAGTTTGAGAAATGCTGTTTTAGAGAGTCCTAGGGAATATAGGGTATATCTTTCTCTAAGTCATTTTACATTTCATGGGTACTAGTAGAGCACAAAGAAAATCGGTATTACCTTCATTATATATAGGCCATCAATATTTCTGATTATACATTTCCTAAGTAATGACCCTTTTGTAAGGATCCATTATATTTCAAGAATGTTTAAGGTCTGGGAAATATACTTTGAGAGATTGGTTTAAACTACATGCTAGGACACTAAAACAGCCGTTCTAACATTTTTTTTTCCCCTCAGGACCCCTTTACCCTCTTAAAAATTATTGAGGAAACTCTTCTTGAGGACTTCCGGGTAAGCATGGTGGCAGTCTAGACATGGGACACTTCCTCTCCCCAGCACACATTGATATAGACTACCTCAAAAATCCTTAAAAATAATTTTCAGAAGAATGGAGGAACTGTACAGTAGGGCACAGCATTGAAGGTATGTGGGATTTGGGCATTTCAACACTATAAGAGAGTGAAAAGGCTCCCACCCAAACGTGAGCCGATCCACTCTCCCCCACCCCACCTATGGAGCCTGAACCAGTGCGTACCAGAGCCAGCAAGTGAGTGAGGAACATCTCTAGAGTGAGCAAGGGGCACCTCTAAGTCCTTGGGAACTGACTAGGATCGCTGGGGACCTACACTTGAAAGCAGCTAGACCGGAAACCCAGGCAGGCAGTGGAGCGCAGACCTTGGGTGCCCCTGGGAAGGTAGCACGGAGAAGAGCTGCAAAGGACTGTGGAGTTTTGAGAGCTTGCCTCAGGCAAAATCCTTGCTCCTTAACTCCATACACAGAGAACCTGCTCAGCTCATTCAGATTTCTGACTAAAAAGGGAAGGTAAAACATCCATAGTGATGGATAATTGCACACAGGAGCCTCAAAATCCTTCCAAAAAAAAAAAAAAGACAGTGACCCTCAAAAAATTTTACAGAGGGAAAACCCAGGCTACAGAGGAAATACAGGAAGTAATTCAAACAAAGGCAAAACTTTCTTTTTAAAAATGGAAGTTGGGGGCAGCTGGGTAGCTCAGTGGATTGAGAACCAGTCCTAGAGATGGGAGGTCCTAGGTTCAAATCTGGCCTCAGACACTTCCTAGCTGTGTGACCCTGGGCAAGTCACTTGACCCCCATTGCCTAGCCCTTACCACTCTTCTGCCTTGGAGCCAATACACAGTATTGACTCCAAGACAGAAGGTAAGGGTTTAAAAAAAAAAAGGAAGTTGTCCACAAGCTCTGGAAGAATTTAAATTGGAGCTTATCAAAAAGATGGATGCCTTCTGGCAAGAGAATTGGGAAATGGTTTAAAAAAAAACAAGAAATTATAGCTGAATACCAAAAGGTTAAAGCAGAAAACCAGGCCTTAAGGACCAGAATTGAGCAACTGAAAACCAATGATCTTGCAAAACAGCAAGAATTAATAAAGCAAAGTCAAAAGACTGACAAAATAGAAGAAAACATAAAAGATCTCACTGACAAGGTGACAGATCAAGAAAACAGAGGAAGAAGAGACAATTTGAGAATCATTGGTCTACCCAAAAAGCCAGAAATAAACAGAAATCTTGACATCACACTACAAGGAATCATTCAAGAAAACTGCCCTGATGTTCTTGAACAAGGGGGGAAAATAGACACTGAAAGAGTTCATAGAATACCCTCTACACTAAATCCCCCAAAAAACAACTCCTAGGAATGTAATTGCTAAATTCCAGAGCTTTCAAGCTAAGGAGACAATTCTACAAGAAGCCAAAAAGAGGAAATTCAGATACAAAGGAGCACCAATCACGATCACACAAGACCTGGCAGCTTCGACACTAAAGGACCACAAGACTTGGAACATGATATTCAGAAAGTCAAGAGAATTGGGTCTTCAACCAAGAATCACCTACCCATCAAAACTGACTATATACTTCCAGGGGAAAGCATGAGCATTCAACAAAATAGAAGATTTCCAAGTATTTGTAAAGAAAAGACCAGAACTAAGTGGAAAATTTGATATCCAAACAAAAAGATCAAGAGAAACATGAAAAGGTAAATAAGAAAGAGAGGGAAAAGGAGAAAAATGTTTTTATTTTATTCAAACTCTCTTCTTTAAAGGCTACAATTACATCAAATTATATATATGTTAATATGTGGGGAAAATGTTATTTGTAACTCTCAAAAATTGTACTCATTATTATAGTAATTAGAAGAATCACTCATAGGAAAAGATTGGGGCATTAAGGGCTATAAAGTGATATGCAAAAAAAGAAAAAGGGTGTTTGTGGGGGAAATAGATGATGGTACCAAGAGATACTTGAAGAAATGAAATAAATAGAATAATCTTTGTCACACAAAGATACACATGGGAAAGGGAGGGGAAGAATACTCTTATAAGAGGGAGAGGAATAGAGTGCCAATAGATAATACTCGAACTACTCTCAGTGAAATCAGTTCTGATAGGGAAGAGCATCTAGATCCATTGGGATCTTGAAGTCTATCTTATCCTACAGGGTAAGGAAGAAGGAAAAACTAAGGGGGGCAGGGGGGAGGGAGTACAAAAAGGGAGGGAAGGAGAGGGGGGAGGGAACTTAACAGACCCTAAAAAAACAAGAAGGGAACAAAAAGGGAGGGTCCAGAAAGGGAAGCATATTAAGGGAGGGGAATTGGGGGATTGATTAAAAGTAAACCACTGGTTTAAAAGGATATAGGAAAAGAAGAAAGGATAGAACTAGGAACGGATATCAAAATGCTAGGGAATTCACAAGTGATAATTATAACTTTGAATATGAATGGGAAGAACTCACCCATAAAATGTAGACAAAAAGGAGAGTGGATTAGAATCCAGAATCCTACCATATGTTGTCTACAAGAAACACACCTGATGCAGACAGATACTCACGATGTCAGAATTAAAGATTGGAGTAAGACCTATTGGGCGTCAACTGACAGAAAGAAGGCAGGAGTTGCAATCATGATATCAGACACAGCCAAAGTAAAAATAGACCTGATTAAAAGGGATAGGGAAGGTAAATATATCCTGATAAAAGGGAGTATAGATAATGAGGAAATATCACTAATCAACAAAATTTCTAATGGAGAAACTAGTAGAATTGAAGGAGGAAATAGACAGTAAAACTATATTAGTGGGAGACCTGAACCTAGCACTATCAAATTTAGATAAAACAAATCAAAAAATAAATAAGAAAGAGGTAAAAGAGGTGAATGAAATCTTAGAAAAATTAGAGTTAATAGATATATGGAGGAAAATAAATAGGGACAAAAAAGAATACACCTTCTTTTCAGCAGCACATGGTACATTCAGAAAGATTGACCATATACTAGGTCATAAAAACATGGCATACAAATGCAGAAAAGCAGAAATAATAAATGCAACATTTTCAGATCATAAGGCAATAAAAATAATGATCAGTAAGGGTACATGGAGAGCCAAATCAAAAAGTAATTGGAAATTAAATAATATGATTCTCCAAAATTGGTTAGAGAACAAATCATAGATACAAGTAATAATTTCATTGAAGAAAATGACAATGATGAGACATCCTTTCAAACTCTATGGGATGCAGCCAAAGCAGTACTGAGGGGAAAATTTATATCCCTTAGTTCATATATTAGCAAATTAGGGAGGTCAGAGGTCAATGAGTTGGACATGCAAATCAAAAAACTTGAAAGCAAACAAATCAAAAACCCCCAGAAGAAAACCAAATTAGAGATCCTAAAAATTAAGGGAGAAATTAATAAAATCTAAAGCAATAGAACTATTGAACTAATAAATAAGACTAGAAGCTGATATTTTGAAAAAAACAAACAAAATAGATAAAGTACTGGTCAATCTAATAAAAAAGAGCAAAGAAGAAAACCAAATGAACAGTATCAGGGATGGAAAGGGAGAACTCACCTTCAATGAAGAGGAAATTAAGGCAATCATTAAAAACTATTTTGCCCAATTATATGGCAAGAAATATGACAATCTAGGTGATATGGATGAATATCTACAAAAATATAAATTGCCTAGATTAACAGAAGAAGAAATGGTATTCTTAAATAATCCCATATCAGAAAAAGAAATCAAACAGGCCGTCAAAAAACTCCCTAAGTAAAAATCCCCAGGGTCAGATGGATTCACAAGTGAATCCTATCAAACATTCAAAGAACAGTTAATAACAATACTATACAAACTATTTGACATAATAAGCTAAGAGGGAGTTCTACCAAATTCCTTTTATGACACAAATATGGTAGACTCCAAAGCCAGGCAGGTCAAAAACAGAGAAAGAAAACTACAGACAAATCTCCTTAATGAACATAGATGCAAAAATCTTAAATAGGATACTAGCAAAAAGACTCCAGCAAGTCATCACGAGGGTTATTCACTATGATCAGGTGGGATTTATACCAGGAATGCAAGGATGGTTCAATATCAGGAAAAACCATCCACATAATTGACCATATCAACAAGCAAACCAACAAAAATCACATGATCATCTCAATAGATGCAGAAAAAGCCTTTGACAAAATACAACACTCATTCCTATTGAAAATACTAGAAAGTATAGGAATGGAAGGGTCTTTACTAAAAATAATAAACAGTATCTATCTAAAACCATCAGCCAACATCATCTGCAATGGGGATAGACTAGATGCATTCCCAATAAGATCAGGAGTGAAACAAGGATGCCCATTATCACCTCTATTATGTAACATTGTACTAGAAACACTAGCAGTAGTGATTAGAGAAGAAAAAGAAATAGAAAGAATTAAAATTGGCAATGAAGAGACTAAGCTATCACTCTTTGCAGATGATATGATGGTCTACTTAAAGAATCCTAGAGAATCAACTAAAAAGCTAGTGGAAATAATCAACAACTTTAGCAAAGTTGCAGGATACAAAATAAACCCACATAAGTCATCAGCATTTCTATATATCTCCAACACATCTCAGAAGTAGGAATTAGAAAGAGAAAATCCAGTCAAAATCACCTTAGACAATATAAAATACTTAGGAATCTATCTGCTGAGACAAACATAGGAACTATATGAACACAACTACAAAACACTTTCCACACAACTAAAACTAGATCTGGGCAATTGGAAAAATATTAACTGCTCATGGGTAGGATGAGTTAACATAATAAAAATGAACATCCTACCCAAACTTATCTATCTATTTAATGCCATACCCATCGAACTTCCAAAAAACGTTTTTACTGAATTAGAAAAAAACATAACAAAGTTCATTTGGAAGAACAAAAGATCAAGTGTATCCAGGGAAATCATGAAAAAAAAAATACAAAGGAAGGTGGCCTTGCAGTACCAGATCTCAAACTATATTATAAAGCAGTGGTCATCAAAACAATTTGGTACTGGCTAAGAGACAGAAAGGAGGATCAGTGGAATAGACTTGGGATAAGTGACCTCAGCAAGACAGTCTATGACAAGCCCAAGGATCCCAGCTTTTGGGACAAAAATCTACTATTTGATAAAAACTGTTGGGAAAATTGGAAGACAGTGTGAGAGAGATTGGGTTTGGATCAACACCTCACACCCTACACCAAGATAAACTCAGAATGGGTGAATGACTTGAACGTAAAGAAGGAAACAATAAGTAAATTATGTGAACACAGACTAGTATACATGTCAGACCTTTGGGAAGGGAAAGATTTTAAAACCAAGCAAGACTTAGAGAGAGTCACAAAATGTAAAATAAACAATTCTGACTACATCAAATTAAAAAGTTTTTGTAGAAACAAAACCAATGTAACCAAAATCAGAAGGGAAATAACAAACTGGGAAACAATCTTCATAGCAAAAACCTCTGACAAAGGTCTAATTACTCAAATTTATAAAGAGTTAAATCAATTGTACAAAAAATCAAGTCATTCTCCAATTGATAAATGGGCAAGGGACATGAATAAGCAATTTTCAGTTAAAGAAATCAAAACCATTAATAAGCATATGAAAAAGTGCTCTAAATCTCTTATAATCAAAGAGATGCAAATCAAAACAATTCCGAGGTATCACCTCACACCTAGCAGATTGACTAACATGACAACAAGAGAAAGTAATGAATGCTGGAAGGGATATGGCAAAATTGCAACATTAATTCATTGCTGGTGGAGTTGTGAATTGATCCAACCATTCTGGAGGGCAATTTGGAACTATGTCCAAAGGACGCTAAAAGATTGTCTGCCCTTTGACCTAGCTGGGTTTATACCCCAAAGAGATAATAAGGAAAAAGACCTGTACAAGAATATTCATAGCTGCGCTCTTTGTGGTAGCAAAAAATTTAAAAATGAGGAGATGCCCTTCAATTGGGGAATGGCTGAACAAATTGTGGCATATGTTGGTGATGGATACTATTGTGCTCAAAGGAATAATAAACTGGAGGAATTCCATGTGAACTGAAACAATCTCCAGGAAGTGATGCAGAGCGAAAGGAACAGAACCAGGAGAACATTGTAGACAGAGACTGACACACTGGGGTACAATCGAATGTAATGGACTTCTCCATTAGTGGCAATGCAATGACTCTGAACAACTTGGAGGGATCTATGACAAAAAACGCTATCCACATGTAGAGGAAAACCTGTGGGAGAAAAACACGGAAGAAAAACAACTGCTTGACTACAGGGGTCGAGGGGATATGGTTGGGAATGTAGACTCTAAATGAACATCCTAGTGCAAATACCAACAACATGAAAATGGGTTCGGATCAAGGACACATGTAATACCCAGTGGAATTGCACATCGGCTATGGGAGGAGTGGCGGGAGGGGAGGGAGGAATAGAAAATGATTTTTGTATCCAAGGAATAATATTTGAAATTGACCAAATTATAAAATATTGTTATAAAAAAATAAAGTAAATCAGTGAAAAATAAGAACATTAATATTATTGAGGACTTTTGTTTATATAGGTTATGACTTCATAATTACAGTATTAGAAATTAAAGCATGAGTCCTATTATAAAAATAGTTTTGACCTTACAGACCTCCCTGAAGGGGATCCCCAAACCACACTTTTAGAACCTCTGCTTTGAAATATCTAGGTATATAACAGATTTCAGGAGAATTTCATTACATTTTGATGGACATTTGCATAGAATGCAACATAACCATAGCATCTTATCCTACATAATTGTCAGGGTTTTCCCAGACTACAGAGGATCCAATAAGGAAGACTCCACTCAGGTTGTATTATATTTCTTGGGTACTAGAAGAACATAAAAGAAATCTATATATTCCTCACTCTCTCTATGACTATTACATTACATTAAGTGATTTATGCAAGTCTTCCAATGATCCAACAGTAATCTAGATATTGGACATCCAAAGACAATGTATGTTCTTAGTCTATGGTACTACATTGTCTCATGCTTGATATTAATAATTAAAAAGACATGAATATAATAAAAAGACATGATAGATTGATCTATGATCTAATCAATTTGAGAATTCCCTTTGATTTTGGAGATGGTGACCTACATATATTTTTTCATCCTATGCAAGTATCTCTACCATCCCTAAATTTTCCACAATGGCTCTACCCAGTATCCTAAGGTCCTTCCTCAAAGTGTCATGACATTTCATAGGCACCAATGAAGCATTCCATTTATCTTATCCTTGCTTCAACTCTCCAACTGACCTAACTACTCATTTAATAATATATTTATTTGATATTATTTGGAGCACAGTTCTTTTTTAGTAATAATCTGTAGCCTGTTCTCACCCACATTTCTCTACATTGAATTCTGAATGACCTGAATTTTTAACATCAGGGGTTTTGGTCTTCCACATTTCTCATCCACCTCAAACTGGAAACCAACAATATATATAATATTAGTATTATACATAATTATTATAATATTATAATATTATCATATCATATCATATCAAGTATCATATAAATAAATATTATTCTTTATTAATTATTACTATAAATATTATGTTATTATAAGTATATATTATTATACAACCAGTATTTTATAATTAAAATTATATATAATATTATATGTAAGTGTTACAAGTATTCTATTATAATATATTATTATAATTAGTATTGTACAGAATAAGTATTAAAAAGGAAACAACCATATTGAACAATTGACCAAAACAAGACATAATGACTGAACTTTAGATTTGAAAAAGCCCCTAGTGATCATCTAGTTTAATGCCTTCATTCTCTAGTTGAGAAAGTTATCACCCAGAAAAGGGAGGCACCATTACCTAATGTCCCAAAGACTAGACCAAGCTCTCCCTTTATCAATAGCACAATAGTTGCTTTCTCAAATACCTTGAAACTTCCTTCCCATTTGAAGGTTGTTGTACTTTTCTGGGGCAAGTAATATAGTGCACATTTTAAATGTTATGTTCTGTTTTATGAAATCTAGGTGAGTCCAAAGTGTCCCTCTACTGTACAGAATTTTATTTTGAACTCACTGAGAAAATCCCAAAATAGCAGTTATTTGGGGATGTTTTCTGAGATAGCAATGTTATACTCACACACTTGTATGGAGACACAGTCTGTTTATGTCCAAACCACCAGGGAGAAGTGTAATAATTAGGTACCTTGGGATTTGAGATAGGCACAGACAGTAGGGAACAAAAGCAATGTGCTCTATTTCATTTCATCTGCCTAGTGCTTTTCTGTGTAGCATTGGGCAGCCATCTTGTGTTAACTAGAACCTATTTTAATTTGTATTTTTCTATGTTATTTGCAGCATGATGTTTTAATCAGATATTATTATGTTTTACAATATACCTTGAACTTAGATTCAAATGTAATTTGGAAAACAGCCTAATAAGTGAAAGAACTTCAGAGAATACAAATGAATTGAAGGTCTTCTCCTCAACAAAAAAATTCAAGATTAAGTTAATTATGAAATTAATTATACATTTAATATGTTAGCCTAGCTATATGCTTCCTATTTTCAGTGGCTCTTCTTGTCATGAATACTTGAAGCAACTCCCTTAAGATTTCAGGCAAGGTTGGATCAATGCCAATGATAGTACCTCTGTGTTGATTATTTGAATAAAATGAAAAATTATCTTTTGCCCAAAATATTCCAATTTTTGCCTAACCTTGTGCCTGAAATTTCCACCACTGATTACTTTTCTGTGATAAGGGATTACAGAATCTCTTTTTTTTTAATGTATGTGATTTGAAAGAAGCAAAACATTAAAGTATTTCTACAATTAATTCCCTAGGAATATTCTAGAATGTATTATTAAAGGGTGGTCTGTGCACATTCTGAAAGTGAAACAGTAATCACACCTAACCAACATAGATCATAAGTTTAGAGGTGGAAGAGACTTTATATATTATCTAGTTTAACCTTTGCATTTGACACCTGAGGGAATTGAGATTAAGTTAAGCAACTTATCCAGGGCAACATAGGTAGCAAGTAGTAAAGCTGGGATTTGAACCCAAACTCCAAATCTAAAGCCTTAGTCACTATACTTATACTTCACTAACTCTGGCTCATCAAGAACAAGTCATAAGGAGAAATGTTCTAAATACCACTAATAAGGGAATAGTAAATGAAAATAACCTTCAAGCATCATCTCACCCTCATTAAAGTGGAAAAGAAAGAAATAGTTCATTTTATAGGGGCAATTAGTTTGCCTTTTTGTGGAATAAAAACAAAAGACAGCATTTAAAAATAAACAAAAACAAGTCATGCCTGTATAATCTTAGGAGTAAGACCCCTAAGGCTCTTATAATTGGCTTCATCTTCCCCTCCAGGCTGTAGGGGTACTCCAGAGGGGTTATGATATGCTTTTCTAATTCTATTGGCTTGAAACAACATTGTGGTGTGTTTTCTTCGATTTATTGTTGGTGGTGGTTTCAGTCATGTCTGACTCTTCCTGATTTAATTTGGGGTTTTCTTGGTGAAAATATCAGAGCCATTTCCTTTTCATGCTTATTTTACACATTAGGAATCAGACAAATAAGGTTAAGTGACTTTCCTAGGGTCACCCAGCTAGTAAGTGTCTGAACCAGATTTGATCTCAAGAAGATGAGTTTTTCCAAGTCCAGGCTCAGCATTCTATCTACTACTATACATCTAGCTGTCCCTCTTCTCCTATATCACCAGTTACAGTTGATGTCTCCCTTATAATTATCAGCACCCATTAGCAATTATAATCCTGGCTTCATGTTTAACAATTTCACAATTAATATCAGTTCACTGTAACAAGGGATGCTAACTTTGCACAGAAATATAAATCATTCCCCCCTTTACCTCAGGTCACACATCTCTATACTATCTCATTCCCTGGAGAGAAAAGACTCAAATTTAAAGTAGTTGCTAAAAAAAATTTTGTTCTACTAAGTTCACTAACAAAAACCAATGGACAAAGTTGCTCCCTTGCTTATAGGAATCAGAATCTTGAATATGGGGTCAATCACCTGCTGGACTGAAGTCCTATGACAGACCTTGACAGTGTCTTAGTCTCTTCTGGACTGGTGCCTTACCAGGTTCACTTGTCTGAAAACTCTGGTATGAGTGCCCCATCCCCAAAAGCTCATTCTTCCAACCTTTTGAAGTTCATAACATCACAGCTTAATGATTTTCATCTCCAATACTTCTTTACATAAGGCAGGAAAGAATAAACACAACAGGAAGAGAAACAATAGCAGGGCTATATGTACATGGTTCCATGCTACCCCTAGGTAAAAAGAGTAGACTGCTGGCACTAATTAAAAAGCAGGGCCATACTCTGTTGACTTCTTGCCAGCTCTAGATGAAAGAGAGACAAGGCTTCCCCAAAATCAGAAGTAGCTCATCCTTCTTGCTAGAAATTGGAGAGTGGGTCGGTCCATCAGTCACTTCAAAAAGCAGGCTCACTCTCCAGTCAGAGCATTTTGACAACAGGACAGGATTCCCATTGACCAATCTGTTAGTCCAGATCAACCTCATTCCTCTTTTGATGGGTTAATAGACTGATAGATTAGGAGAATGTCAAAGACATAATATTTCTAAGTTCTAATAAAGGATTTGATTGACAAAGTCTCTTATTTCTTCTGGACTTTGTCACTTACATCTATCATATCCCTTTCTTTTTCTCAATTACATTTTTTTATATTAAAAAAAATTTTGAGTTCCTAAATCTCTCCCACCTACTAGCCCCTCCCCTACTTGATATAGATTATACGTTTTCAAATATGCAAAACATATTTCCATATTAGCCATGTGCAAAAGAAAACATTAAAAAACAAACAAGAAAAATACAATTTAAAGTATTCTTCAATCTGTATTCAGACTCCACCAGCTCTCTCTCTCTGAAGGTTGGTAGCATTTTTCATCATGAGTCCTTCAGAATTGCCTTGGATCATTATGTATTGCTAAGAATAGCAATGTTGTGCTTCTGCTCACTTTCTTTTGCATCAGTTCAGATAAGTCTTCCCAGATTTTTCTAAAAGCATCCTGCTCAATATTTCATTTGAAACAATGGTATTCCTTGTCAATCATATGCCACAACTTGTTTAGCCATTCCCCAATTGATGGACATCCCTTCAATTTTCAATTCTTTGCCACTGCAAAAAGAGCTGCTATAAATATTTTTTAATATATAGGTCTTTTTCCTTTCCCTCTGATCTCTTAGGGACATAGATTTAATAGTGGTATTGTTGGGTAAAAGGGTATGCACAGTTTTGGGCATAGTTCCAAATTACTTTCCAAAACAGTTGGATCAGTTCACAACTCCACCAACAATGAATTACTGTCCCAATTTTTCCATATCCTTTCCAATACTTGTCATTTTCCTTTTCTGTCATGTTAGCTAATTTGATAGGTGCAAAGTAGTAGCACAGAGTTGTTTTAGTTTACATTTCTCTAATTAATAGTGATTTAAAGCATTTTTATATGACTATATGTAGCCTTGATTTCTTCCTCTAAAAACTGCCTATTTTTATCCTTTGACCTTTTATCATTTGGGGAATGATTCAAATTCTTATAATTTGACTCAGTTTTCTCTATTTTTTAAAAATGAAGCTTTTATCAGAGAAATTTGCTATAAAAGATTTTCCCAGTTGCTTGCTTTTCTTCTAATTTTGGCTGCTTTGCTTTTGTTTGTGCAACCCCCTTTTAATTTAATTAAAATGTTCAATTTTATATCCCATAAAGCTCTCTGTCTTTGGCTTGATCATAAATTTTCCCCTTATCCATATATCTGACAGGTTGCCAGTCCAACTGCCTCAACAAAATTCTTCACTTCCTCAGTTGCTATGATTTTTACTTTAACTTTGCCTTATTGATTCTTATGAGTAGTTATTCCCCATAGCTTACTACTATCTCTCTATTCTTGAAAAATGGTGTGTCAGAAACAATTGAACATAGTAGCAGTTTGTTCAAATAAAACCAAGGATGCCAACAATTCCCTCTTTGGCAAAACCTGCTTATTAAAGTTGAAAAGCAATCTGGCAGGAATTAGATTTAGACTGGCATGCTATACCAAATACTACAAAGAATACATGACCCAAATATAAAAAGATCACATCATAAAAAATAGAGTAGAGCAAAAGAAATCTTTCACAGTTATGGCTGAGGGGAAAATTAACTAGGCAACAGTGATCATAGAAAGTAGATAAATTGAATCTGATCAAGTTGAAAAGGTTTTTCACAAGTAAAATAAATGCACTCAGAATTTTAAGGGAAACAACTAGTAAAATTTCAGTCTTTCTGATGAATTTACCTTTGATTTTCAGACTGCCAAAGTTCTATCTTCTAACTCCTAGTCAAAAGTTCTTTCAACTACACCATGCTATATATAAAGTAAGGAACATAAAATATGTCAAAACCAGATAATAGAGGACTAGTGAATATGGCATTAACTGAGTGGATTTAAATGAGTCGTTTAAGATCTCTGTGTTTAATTTCTTTGATCTATCCAACAAGAATAATTAAATTGGCCCTAGAATCATAAAATCTTAAAGTTTAAAAATACATCATAACCCTGGGCAAGTCACTTGACCCCCATTGCCTAGCCCTTACCACTCTTCTGCCTTGGAGCCAATATACAGTATTGGCTCCAAGACAGAAGGTAAGGGTTTAAAAAAAAATACTTCATAGATGATAAAGTTCAATTTTCACCTATAACATAGGTCCCTTTTACTAGAATAACCCTACCAGGTGACGTCCAACTTGACGATTTCAAATGAAGAGGAAATCACTACTTCTCAAGGCAGCCTATTCCTTTGGCAGATAGCTCTATTAGTAAGTTATTTCAGAAATCACTACACAATCTATCTCCTTGTAACTTTCACCAATTGTTCCCAATTCTACTCTATGTAGCAACAATGGTTGCTTTTTCTTTTGGCTTTTCTGGTTGCCTTTTCTTAATGACACCCTTTCAAATATTTGAAAATAATTGCCAGACCTCAATGTCCTCTCTTCTCCAGAGAAGGATCTACCTGTATTAGAGATTCGCTCTGAGGATAGAATCTATCTACTTTGCATGTTTGCCCTAAGAATACAGTGAGACAAGATGTAAGTGTACTTTGAAAAAGCTAAAAATGCTATACAAAGGCAAGGTATTATTATTAGCTCTCCTAATCAGGCCTTTTTTTAGCTCCTGACTGGTGTTGAGCTCTTAGCCCACTTGGGCTGTTTTTAGGGGCATGAATTATGAAAGATAATAAAATGAGTCAAGAGAATTACTTCAAGTTCACTGCTTTCTTGCTTACCTTTGATACTCCTTTGATCCCAATTGAACAGTGAAACATAGACCATAGAAAATTCTTAATGATACTATTTATCCTGAATGCCCAATGAGTTTGCGTTGGATATAATACATTCTATGGTCTGATGTATAACTGAGAGGGCAACTTCTTCAGTTGTTAACAGAATTAGCCTTTTAACTGGAGGACTTTCATTATGTGATACAGCTTTCATCACTCCAGCTTTTTATTATTTAAGAATGTCAAGCTAATAGGTGGAATATTTTATGCCTAGAACTGTTTCACAAAGAGCTGCTCACCAAGAACTGGGAGGACATAAACAAATGTTGATTTCCTTCAGTTCTGAATTAACTCTACTAATAAATGGAAGAGAAGGGAAACTGAAACAACTGAAATTTTTAGGAGATGCCCAAGTCCGTATTGGCCATTAGTGAGTCCTCTTCCCAACCAATGCACTCTATCTCCAGAAGAAAAACTGAATATACCAACTAGACTTCTCTCAGCCTCTTCCCTACCTTTGAAATTATATCGACCTGAAGTAAACTCTGGGTTTAGCAATGGACACAAACTCTGTGGGATCTCCTGAAGTTCTCATCCCATATCCTATCATCCTTTTCAGTAAGTAGAAATCTTCCTTGTTTGATGGAATAAATGTGTTCCAGCACAGCTATCTGCAAAGGAAATTTTGGCAAAATGAATTAAGTTTTTCCCTTAACTTCATTAGAAAATCAGATATTAAAGAATAATTTTGGCAAGAAACATCTCGTGGTGAAAACCATAGTGTGCTATCTAGAAGTGAGATTATGGAATTCTGTGAATCCTTTTAATTTTTTTCCCCTTAAAACCTTTACCTTCTATCTCAGAATCAATACTGCAGATTGGTTCCTAGGCAGAAGAGCAGTAAGGGCTGGGCAATGGGGGGTTAAGTGGCTTGCTCAGGGTCACACAAGTAGAAAGTGTCTGAGGTCAAATTTGAACCCAGGACCTCCCATCTCTATGCCTGATTCAATTTACTGAGTCACCTGGCTATCCCCTGTGAGTTCTTCTTAGAACTTGATTTTACTGTCCAGCTTTTCACTGAATTCTGGAATCTTTCTTCCACTATGCTGCCTTTCTCTGTCCAATGCTCTTTCCTAGAACATAGGAAGTTCTCTAGTTCTAAGAATTTTCTTGACTTCACGTGCACAACTCTTGGAACTGAGTTCCCTTCTTTCATTACATTCTCAGTGAGCAACAGCAAACATTTCTGATGTTTAGTAAAGCTCAACTTCAATAATTTGCTTCTCCAAGTAACACATAGCACAGACTAGTCTGAAAACCTTTTATGTTTCAGCCCCTTAGGTAATATAGAATTAAGTAATGTAATAATTTATTAATTCTGTATGGGATTGTATAAAACACTTATATGGAATGAGAGTTATGGGAAATGTTAATAAATATTTCTGAACTTCAGGCAACTTAAATATGACGATTGTATAACAACATGCAAATTAGTCAATAGAATTAAGGAAGCGGTCTGACTGAATTTCTTTGGAAGTTATTTTCATGTATTCTGTTTGGTAGTATACACAGTGTCTCGTTGAAACTATTGCACTCAAGTCCCCACATTTATGCAAATTATACTCTGCTCCATGTTAAAGGATAGCATAGTACAATGCTGAATTTATAGTCAGATATCCGACTTGGATTTGAATCTTAGCTTTTTAAAATATTCATTTAAAAATATTTTTGAGCTCCAAATTCTCCCTCTTTCTCCAGTCATTCACTGATTAGACAAGCAATATAATAACCACTTTATATTTAGGGTCATGCAAAGCATATTTCCATATTAGCCATCTTGTTTTTTAAAATGGAATAAAAAAGTATGTTTCTATTTGTACTCAGAATTCATCAATACTCTCTGGGGGTAGATAGCATTTTTCATCATGAGTTCTTTCAAATTATCTTGAATCAATGGAATGATTAGAGTTGCTAAATCTTTCACAAGTGATCATTTCACTTCACTTTGTATCAGTTCATATATAGGTCTTCCCAGGTTTTCTGAAACCTTCATCATTTTTCAGAGAACAATAATATTTCATCACAATCATATTCCACAATTTGTTTAGCTATTCCCCAGTTGATAATATTTCTTCACTTTCCAATTCTTTGCCACTTCAGAAAGAGCTACTCTAAATATTTTTGCATATTCCTTTTCTTCTCCCTTTTATCTCTTTAGGGTATAGACTTAGCAGGATTGTTAGATCAAAGAGACACACCTTGAAAGCTGTGAGAATTTATTTTTCATATACTGTATTATTTTTATCTCAGGGCCCTGGATTATAAAGGTTCAAATTAGCTTCCTGTATATTGGGGAAATATCCTGAGTCAAGATCTGGTTCCTTCCAGTAGATAAGATTTTTGCAATCTCTTTGTCTTTAGGAATGTGGTCCTTTCACAGATACTAGCTAACAGGAAAGTTTTGCAACGATTCTGTTCCTGCATATATAACAAAAAAAAATCACTTGTCCATCTCTCCAGGTGGGTAGGGGCTGAGTGTTTGATGGACAACCTCCTAGTTAGCTGTTTACAAATTAAAGATATCTTGGGATGTTCAAGGGAAGAGCTGAATAATGAATTTCCAAAAGTACATATACATACCTATCTCAAGAGCTTCTGGGGTCTTTGGAGAATTTGAGAGAATCCTTTGATCATAATTAGGATTTCTTGACTGCTCACTTAATAAATTGTTTTAAAATTAAGAAACTGTCTCTGGAGAATTTTAGTCATTATATAGCCCATTAGGCATAATTCTAAATTGTTCTCTAGAATGTTCGGACAATTTCACAGCACATCAGAGTCCCTGTTTTTCCACTTCCCCTCCAGCATTTATCATTTTCCATTTCTGTCATATTAGCCCAACTGAGAGATATGAAATGGTGCCTCAGGCATGTTTTAATTTGCATTTCTCTAATCAATAGTGAATCCTAACTTTTACTTACTAATCTGTGGCTCTCTTTAGGTTGCTACTCTCAGGCTCTAGGGACAACCTTGTTATTCTTATTTTTATTTATTTTTACTACTTTCACAAGCTCTCACTAGTATTTTTCCCATTAGTAATCACTCAGTAGATTTAATTAATTTTTAGTAAAGATTTTTACTAAATCTTTTAAGGACAGTTGGTATAAAATATCCCCCACAAAACTTGGGGTGCGCTCTTCCACAAAAATGGATGGTATCCACAGAAGGAATGATCTCAAACTTACAGTGGGATACACATGTGGTTGAAGCAGGTAACTTGAAATTACTGGCCTCAGTACTCCTTTCTCCCATCCTCATACAACTTCCTTGGATACAGGTTTCTGTTAGGTAGTCTGCTCAGCTGAGTTTTAGAACTGCTTTCTTTAGTCTATTTATTTGGTACTTCTTTCCACATAAAAGGCCACAGTCTGAAACAGCCTGTTCCCTCAGGTGACTATGTGTCTCTGTTTGCCATCCTCATTGCATTTCTTTGTTTCTGGCTGGATATTCTGCCTCTGTTAGCTCTAAATCCTATGACAGAAGGCATAGAGGAGCTAAAAACTAGAAGTTCAAAGTCAAAGAACTTACTTGCAAAAAAAATACCATATCTCAGAGATTCCTACTAGCTCAAAATCTTAGCTTCTATGACAAAGCATAGATTTGAAGTCAAAGGATCTAGGCTAGAATTCCAGTCTGGAAATCACTTTACCTCCCCAATGTCATTTTCTTTATGTGTAAAATGATAGTATTAGACTAGATAACCTTTAAGGCCCCCTTGCGATTTTAAATCAAAATCTATGATAACTGTGAAGTAAGAGCCACAAAAGATTACATCTCCATTTTATAGATTAGGAGACATGAAGTGACTCTTCTGTGGCCATACAGCTGGAAAGTCAATGAAAATGACCTCTAATGATGAGGAAGACAGGTAAAAGTAATGCTTGGAAAGAAAAATGAGCTCAGTTTTGATAATGTGATCTGACAGTGAAAGATGAGGAAATACAGAGATGGTGAGAAATCAAAGTAAGAGATATAGGTCTGGGTATCAGTGGTATTTTAAGCCACAAGAATGAATGAGATCACCAAGTGAGTAAAAAAGGGAAAAGGAAAAAGAATTCATAATGATGATTTCTGGGTTGTTTCCATGGCTAGGATAGCCAGTCTAACTTCCCTTCAGTGATGCTTCCATGAAGGGATTTTCCTAAAACACAGGTCCCATCATGTCACTCCCATACTCAATAAATTCCATTGACTTCCTATTGCCGACCAGGAGAAAATCCAGAATGCTCTGTTTGGCATTCAAATCCCTTCATAATCTCACCCCCTACTACCTTCTTCATTATCTTCTATCTTTCTCCTTGGCAATTATTCTTCAGTTTAGTGACAGTGGCCTCCTATCTGTCCCATGAACAAATATTCTCCATATCTCTTGGTTCCAGACATTTTCTCTGGTTATCTCTTGTGTTTTGGAACATTGTCCCTCCTTTGCTTTGACTACTGACCTCTCTGGCTTCCTTTTAGTCCCTACTAAAATTCTACCTTTGCAAGAATCCTTCCCTAACCTCTCTTAATTCTAGTACCTTCCCTCTTTTAGTTATTTCCTATTTATACTATATATAATTTCCTTTGTCTATAGTGGTCTGCATGTTGTCTCCTCCATTAGATTGTAAGCACTTAAGGGCAGGAATTTATCTTTTGCCTCTTTTTGTATCTCTGGCTGCTTAGCACAGTGCCTGGCACATAATAGGTACTTAATAAATGTTTATTGATTGATTGATAGCTGAAGAAATAAAAGGCTAATGTGAATAAAATTATCCTATAGAATAGATTCTAACCAATGAAGCAATGTTTTTTTTCAGGGTTCCCTAGAAAGTAGTTCAGTGGAGTTCAGTGGAGTGCAAAGAACCTTGGTTCTGTAATTAAAGAGGAAAAGATACAGATTAGAACTATGATTTCGTCAGTATAGGGAACTCCCAGAAAAGGGAGTTCTTACCAATGGGCATCTGCACCATCTAGTATTAGAGAACTTAGGATGCTGTAGGGTTGAGTGACTGGTCCTGGGTCACAAAGCAAGGACTATTTGAAGTGAAACTTGAACCCAAGTTTTCCTGGCTCTGAGACTCTAACTCTATCTATCACAGCATGCTGAATCCAATCAGAAAAACTGGGTTCACTTCCAGACTCTGTTAATCACTGTGTAAATGATCCTGAGAAAATAATTTAATCACTTAGAAAATCATTTTACTCACCTATAAAATCACAGAGTTGGACTCCACTCTAATGTCTCAAAATTCTAAGAAGGTGAAGAATAACAATATTTTATTGTGATATAATTATCAATGTTTCTAGAATTTAAAGAAAGTCTAAAAATTGGACTCTCTTGACCTCAGGAATGAGTTCACTAGGTCCTCTCCTAGAGATATGGATTTAAATAACCTTTAAAACAAACTACCAGCTGATTTTATTTTTAAAATATTGTCAATTCAATTTAACAGGACTTAAAAGTCAACTTCAATTTAAGAGAAACACCTTAAATAGCTTCCTTATAAATCCTTTTCTCTCTCTGCTACACACTGGCTTAAAAAAATCCAAATTTTTTATTTGAGGCAAATTGTATAGGCTGGAGGAATTAGCAAAATATTTGAATAAAAATGAATTCATTTTGCAGCACTATTTCCTCTGAATTAGGTATTTTCTCCTTAACCAGCTTTAGTCTAATCAGGTTCAAGTGAGGCTATATTGAATTAGATCTCATAAGGTATACTTTCCCAATTGAATCTAAACAATGCATGACCTTTATGGAGGTTTCTTTGCATATTGTGTCATTTCAATTACTTCAGCTAGCAGGGGATGGACAAAGAAATAACCTTTTTCTTTAGACAATGGTTTGTGTGTTTCTAGGGCTTCGCTTCCGCCTTTTCTCGCCTGTCTCCATAAATGCAACGTGTTTTAAAGTCTCTCTTCAGCACAAGGAACAAGGTTCTTTCACCAGATATTAATAACTGCACAGCAATCGTGCATCTTATTATAGTAATGTGAGGCATTCTGGGTGAGTGGAGGAGGCAGAAAGAAGAGGGGCAGGCAGGGGGAGGGGAGAAGTAGAGACGAAAGCTAGATACAATGCAGGCTCCTTTCGTTTCTTTGGTTGATGAGAGCTCCTTCTAGAAGGGATAGGCTCTTGCCCTGGAAAGGAAGAACCTAAATGATGATTAAAAACCAAGATAACCACAAATTCTCCCCCAATTCCTCTATGACCCATTTAAAGAAATTGCTGCTGCTACTACTACCCCTGTTCCAATGCCCCAACTATCATCCCTTTTCCCCTTTGCTGCTCTGTTTTTGTGGTCGTTATTAAAATGAAAATGTCATTTTAAAAATCAAAACAAAAAAAGCCACCCAAAGCCTTGAGGTTTTAAGGAATTCAGGGCCTCCGAAGCTGAGGAAGGAAGAAATGATTTTTAAAATAGAAAGAGCTTAAGAAGCTGACCCCTGTGGTAGAATCCCAGGCTGAGCTAGCTGGTCTGTCTCTAAGACAGTAGTAACCCTGCATGAATGCTTTACCTTCACTTTATTATTTGTAAATAAATTTTATTTTTTTTCAGTTATCAAACATTTATTTTTTCCCCTCAACCCTACTGGGAAAAAAAGGGGGGGGGGACTAAACTCATAAATAAATAGTCATGCAAAACAAATGTCCACTTTGTATCCAAAAATGTTTCTCCTTCTGCATGTTTAGTCCATCATTTCTACATCAGGAAGTAGGGAGCATTCTTTGTTTGTTACATTAAAATTCCCAGGTATCTCCCACTCTCTCCTCCCTCTCCCTGCACTAGAGAAGGAATCATTTAACAAAAAAATATCTGTATATATGAAACTATGTCTTGCTCATTTCTATTTATCAGTTCTTTCTCTGGAGGCAGGCATACACAAGCCATTCTTCAAACAATATTTCTGTTGCTGTATATAATGTTTTCTTGGTTCTGTTCATTTCACTCTTCATAATTTCATGTAGGTCTTTTTTTAATTAACATCATTTCTTATGGCACAGTAGTATTCCATCACAATTATATGTCACAACTTGTTTAGATATCCCCCAATTGATTGGCATTCCCTCAAATTCCAGTTCTTTGCTGCTATAAATGTTAGAGCTGCTATAAATGTTAGACTATATGGGTATATATATTAGAGAGAGCATTTTTTATTATCAATCTTCTGGAATCATGGTTCATCTTTATATTACTCAGAGTTCTTAATTCTTTTAAAGTTGTTCATTTTTACAATGTTCTTATTTCATTTCATTTTGTAATAGTATGAACACTGCCCTCCTAATGTCCTAAGCCTTTCATTGTGGTACCCACCTTACCCTCCAGTTACATTACAAAAATTAAGCATCCATTTGGGTTAATAGGCAACCTTTTAAAAATGCAAATGCCTCTATAAGTCATCTATGTATTAGTATGAATTATTTGAGACTATTTTCCTCTTTTGACTTATTGTTTCCACAGCTACATTTAAGGAATAAAGAATTCTGGTTGTAGGAGAAGATAGTTTTGGGAAAAGAAGCACTTTGTGGATTGGGAGTAGGAGAGAGGTGGTAAAATAGATCTGGGTATGTACCATAGTGGCTAGAGCATAATGAGGATTCTAGGGACCTATGGAGAGAAGCACTAGAATGTGGAAGGATACAGAAAGGAAGATGGGAGGATGCCAAAGATGAATAATGCCATGGCTATCTGAACACTATTACTCCAATATTTTTTTTTATTATCAATAAAACCTTCATTAAAGGGAGCAACTGGGCAGCTCAGTGGATTGAGAGCCAGGCCTAGAGATGGGAGGTTCTAGGTTCAAATCTGGCCTCAGGCACTTTCCAGCTATGTGACCCTGGACAAGTCACTTAACACCTGTTGCATAGTCATTACCACTTTCTGCCTTGGAACCAATACCCAGTATTGATTCCAAGATGGAAGGTAAGGGTTAAAAAAAAACACCTTTATTAAAGTCTTCCTCACATTTTATTGGTTTCTTCATATGAGCTGAGGACCTTCTCCCATTGGTGTGTTCAGAGTAGAGTCTGCTTACTTTATATTAATTCATCTCTAAAAGGCTCCTGCTCCCATTATCTATTTCATTGCAAAACCCAACAGACTCTGACTCGTATAAGCTTTTCAAAATCAGTGTGAACTGTTCTGGATGGGGTTGATTGCCTAAAGTCATCATGTACATGTTGGCTCCCTAACTTGGTCATCACTTTATCCTCAATCTACTGACCAAGGAAGGGAGAAAGCTATGCAGCCTCCAAACACCCAGAGGGAAATACTTCTTCCTTCTCCAGGTCCTCAAGCTATCTTTCTCAGATTTCAGGCATTGGTACTGCACTCACCTAAATTAGTGATCTACAAACCCATAGAAAGAAGCAGTTTATTTATTTGTTTTTGCTTAGTCTACCTCTCTTATGACTGTTGATTCTATAAGCTGAATATTTGGGCACATTTGTCCTTGGTAAACTTTTAATCCATGCCATTCTATATTACAGTCCTCTTTCTTGGCCAGCAACTCATTTCTTCTTTCCTTTCCCCTTCAAGTCTAAGATTACTCACTCCATGTCTAGTTCCATGCTATTGGCTGAGCTAAGGTAGCAGATACACCCTAGGTCTACAAAAGAGATTCAACACTTTCCCTTGTATTCAGTTAGAATCTAATCACCTCTCTACCCCAGAGTTATGAATCATTGACTCTTCTCTGGCCATTCTCCTAGGAAGAAACTTTTTCTTTCTCTTCCCTCTCACTCCTTTATCAAGAAGTTCTCAGGGATCCAGTACTCAGTCTAGTACTTTGAGTACTATTTTTTCAGTTAGATTATAGATTTGAAAAAGCTTTTCTGGGCTAAACTAGAAATCTAATCACAATTTATAACAGTGTTTCAATGGAAAAATGCTGCCAAATTCCCAACAATGAACTTTCAAAACACAACTCATTTTTAAGTTAGGGCCAGCCTGAATATTTCTACTGTGGATTTTTTAGCATTGATTTGCATGTATTTTATAAAAACCTACATGTTAAGATTGTCTTAATTCTGTGTGTGTAAATAGAACATAGATTACATATAATATATACTATATTTTATGTATAGTATATGTACTTGTATATAATACAACTATAATTGTATATAATTATATTTATAAATAATAAAATATACATATTCATAAATTCCCTCCCTCCTTGCCCTCCCCCTTTCAGGAACAGTAAGCAATTTGATCTGGGTTATACATGCATTAGCATACAAAATATACTTTTATCTTGGTCATTGTTGTAAGTGAATATTCATATATAACATATTATACAAACATATGTATATAATTATATCAAAATATACATAATAATAAAATGTATGTCTCTATCATGTATACATGCATATATTACATATATAAGAAATGGAATAAACCATCAATGAATTCCCTAAGAAAAAATCCCAGGGTCAGTTGCAGTTATCTTCAAGGTAGCCTTTTATTTATACTCATCAAAAACACTGCAATGCAAGATGATTAGGCATATGCACAAAATAATATAATAAATATTTAAATGATGGTAATCTTGGATGAGATTAAATTGATTATATTTTATATGCCATGGACAAAATTCATACCTTGCTGAATAACTTTGGGCAAGTCTCTTAAATTTTCTGGGTTTTAGTTTCTATTTTCATAAAGTAGAAGAATGGGACAAATGACTTCTCAGTCCCCTTTCACTTCCAAGTCTATGATGACATGGTTCAGAATTAGGCATAAGATTAAGAATTATAAAACCATAGAACCAAAGAACATTGCAATGACCTTGAGATTGTGTCCCCTAGCCTATCTTAAAATAGATTAAGCAGTATTAATCACATTTTATGTACTGAGGCAACTGAGGTTTAGAACTTTTAAGAGACTTGATCATGATCAAATAATTAGTAAATGGTAATGGGATAGATTCAATCCAGATCTTCTGCTTCTTAATAAGGAGTTGAATATATATAGTCCATTTCTTTTTCTGAGATGGGATTATTTAAGTATTCTATCTCCTCTTTTGTTGATCCGGGTAATTTATATTTTTAAAAATATTCATCTATTTCACTTAGATTATCAGATTTACTATCATATAATTGAACAAAATAGCTTCTAACAATTGCTTTAATTTCCTTTTCATTGGTGGTGAATTTGCCCTTTTCATTTTTAATGCTGGTAATTTGATTTTTCTTCTTTCCTTATTTAAGTCAAATTAACTAATGTGCTATATTATTTGTTTTTTCCCCATAAAACCAATCCCTAATCTTATTTTAGTTCATGTTTTAGTTCATCATTTAGTTCAATTTTAGTTCAATGGTTCTCTTACTTTCAATTTTATTAACTTCTTTCATTTTTAAGATTTCCAATTTAGTCTTTAATTGGGGATTTTTAATTTGTGCTTTTTAAAATTTTCTTAGTTGCATGCCCAATTAATTGATCTGCCTTTTCTCTATCTTATTAATGCAAGCATTTAGAGATAGGAATTTTCCCCTAAGTACTGCTTTGGCCATATCCCTTAAATTTTGATATGTTGTCTCTTCATTGTCTTTAATGAAATTATCAATTGTTCCTAAAATTTGTTCTTTGATTCACTCTTTTTCAGAATAATATAATTTAATTTCCAGTTAATTTTTAATTTGCCTTTCCATGGACCTTTGAGTATAAATTTTATTGCATAATGGTCTGAAATGGATGCATTTATTATTACTGCTTTTCTGCATTTGGCTGAGAAGTTTTTATGCCCTAATACATGGTCAAAATTTGCATACATGCCATGTACTGATGAAAAGAAGGTATATTCTTTTCTATTCCTGTTTCAGTTTTCTCCATAGATCTATTAGTTCTAAGTATGATAAGATTTCATTCACTTCCTTCACTTTTTTCTTGTTTATTTTTTGGTTTCATTTATCTGGATCTGAAAGAGGAACCCTGGGTTCCCCACTAGTGTAGTTTTATAGTCTATTTTCTCCCTAAGTTTGTTTAATTTCTCCTTGAAAAATTTGGAGGCTACACTATTTGGTGAATATATATTTAGTATTGATATTACTTTATTTTCTATGGTACTTTTTATCAGGATACAATTTCCTTCCTTTTTTCTTTTAATTAGATTTATTTTTGCTTTAGCTTTGTCTGAAACCTTGATTGCTACTCCTACTTTTTTTCAGCTGATGCACAATAAATTCTGGGACAGTTCCTTCCCCTTATACTTGGTGTATTTCTGATTCAAATGTGTTTCTCATAAACATATTGTGGGATTCTGTTTTTTAATCCACTCTGCTATCCACTTCTGTGTTATGGGTGAGTTAATCCTGTTCACATTCACAAAAATGATTACCAATCAAGGATTCCCTTCCATCTTATTTTCCCCTTTTCATCCTGCTCTTTCTCTCTCCTATAACTCTATCCCTCCTTACAAATTTTCTGTTTTTAATCACCATTTCCCCTTCTTTCTATTAGCCCCACCTCTCATCTTATTTCCTTTCCTACTTCCCTATAGGGTAATATAGGATTCTATACCCAAATGAGTATGGTTGCTATTCACTCTCTGAGCCAATTCTATTGAGAGTAAAATGTAAGCATTGCCCGTCACTACTGCCATCTCCCCTCCCTCTTTAGATGAATTAATTTACCCTGTTCTACCTCTCCTGTCCCTTTTCTCTCAATGAAATCCTCTTTTTCACTCCTTAATTTTTTTTGCATATCCTAATCAACTTACTCTCACACCCTCTGTCTATGTACACTCTTAACTGTTCTGATAAAATTATAAGATTTACAAATATCTTTCCATGTAAGAATACCAAGAGTTTGGCCTTATTGCATCCCTTAAATTTTTCTTTGTTTACTTTGTTATACTTCTCTTGAATCTTGTATTTGAATATCATATTTTCTGTTTAGGTCTGGTCTTTTCACCAGGAATGCTTAGAAATCTTCTATTTTGTTAAAAGACCATTTTTTCTCCTGAAATAATATATTCAGTTTTGCTGGGTATGTGATTCTGTGTTGTAAACCTAGTTTCTTTGCTTTTTGAAATATCATGTTCCAAACCTTCTGATCCTCTAATATGGAATATTCTAAGTCCTGTGTAATCCTGATTATGGTTTCATGATATTTGAATTGTTTCTTTTTGACTGTTTGTAGGATTTTCTCCTTGACCTGGGAGCTACTGATTTTGGTTCCTGAGAGTTTTCATTTGAGGATTTATTTGAGCAGGGAATTCTGTCAATTTACCCTCTTGTTCAAAAATGTCAAGATAATTTTCTTTGATATTTTCCTGAAATTTGATGTCTAGGCTCTTTTTTTTACCATGGCTTTGTAAAGATTAAAATTTAGGGGAGACTGGGGAGACTGAGACAGGTGAGGCAGGTAGAAATTAGTTTCTCTCTGCAAGAAGTATTATATTTTTTAGAGGTTTATTAAAGGTTAAAGATTAAAGAATATACAAGTAAGAAACATGTGCCCAGGCCAGAGGCCTAGACAAAAATAACCTCACATCACGCAAGAGACGCACCTGCTCCAAAACGGAAGTCCAAAAGAGCAGAGAGAGAGAGAGCGACTCAAAAGCCTTTGAATCAGCTTAAATACCTTCTCGATCTCAGCCCAGGTGAGATTACAAGGCATTCTGGGGAAGTGGAGCAAAGGCTCATGGGGATTGTAGTCCTGTATTTGAGTCTATTTTTTACAGCTTTCAGGTAATCCAGTAAGTCTTAAATTGTCTCTTCTGGAACTATTTTCCAGGTCGGTTCTTTAATCACATATTTCATGTTTCCTTATATTTTTTCATCCTTTTGCTTCTGTCTGATTGTTTCTTAATGTCTTATGAAGTCATTAGATTCTACTTGCACAAATCTAATTTTTAAGAATTATATACTTCCATGACTTTTTGAACCACTGTTTCCATTTGGCCAATTCTACTTTGCATTGCTTTCATCTCTTCCCTATTTTTCTTCTGCCTCTCTTATTTGATTTTTGAGCTCTTTTGGAGCCTGACCAATTCACATTTTTCTTTGAAGTTTTGTATGTAGCTGCTTTGTTCTCACTTTTTTTCTCACTTTGTTCTCACTCATTTTCTTTTGGAGAATTATTTTAAGGTTGATTGAAGAAGATATCAGAAAATTTCAAGCTTTCCTTGCTTCTTTTCTGCCATCTTGTCTCTATCCCCAAAGAAGTATTAAAGACTTTATTATAGTCTATTATCTAAATGCTTTTTAAAAGTTTAGGTTCTTTTTTAAAGGAGAAAATTTAAAAGGTGCTAGACATGGCAAGCACCAATAGTGTAGCAAAAAATGAAACTGATTTTATCTTCACAGATAGGAAATCAATTTGTAAGAGCAAATGTTGAACTTAACATCAAATCAAAAGAAATAAAATTGCAAGGGAAATATGTTGTGTATTAAAATCAACTACATTGTGAGCTATTTAAACAATCTACCGATACTAAAAGTGGAAAATAGAATAAAAGAACATATTTTATGAATATTCAGAGGAATTATCATAATTTCCTGCAAAAAGTTTAATATAAATTGACCACCAAATAGAGGATGCTAAAAGAACCCAGGAACTGTCTTAGGAACATGCATCTTGCCAGTTGAGGAGATAAAGCAGCTGAGGGCAATAACAATTTAAAACATAAACTCATTATTAAGATCTTTTGGGAAAAAAGATGGTCAAAGACTATAAGCAAATAATTTTGGAAAACAGCAAGAAATATTGGAGAGATAAATTATTTTATGGAAAGGTTGGCATGAGAATTAATTAAGCCATGGCATCCTTTGGATTTTAAGGCTGAAAAACAAAAGGACAATAAAGAGACTCCAAAAAAAAGATAGGGGGTGAGGAAATCTGACAAGATTTCTATAACAAGCTACTTTCTCTATCAATGACTAGAGCCAATATTTTGCCTCTAACATCATCCTCCCTAATGGGGAAGTGAAAACAGCACTAAAGAAACAAAAATGTAAAAGGAGTGAAGCTGATCAAAAATATATAGAAGATGTCTATGTTGGAGGTAACTTAAATTTCAGGGTGTTGACATTGATTCTGAGGGTTTCTGAAAGGTTGGAAGATACAAACAATTGGAAGAAATAATGAATTTTTTGAGGGAGTATAGACTTGTGGTTTAATTTGTACAGGGAACATTACTTGATCAACCCTCTCCTGCCAAAGTAGATCCATTCTTAAATTCCATTCTTAAAGGACTTTCTTAGAGCAGGAAGAGGTTATGACTTGCCCAGGTGTCAAATAGGGGGTATGTGTCAGAGCAGAAAGTGGCCTATCTAATTATGAAGTTCCATTTCCCACCTCCAAGACTTTGCACAAGCTGTCCATCATGCCTGCTAAGATTTCTTTCCTTGCTTCTCCTTCCATGAACCATTGGATAGTGGAAAAACTTGGTCCAAGGGCCACATTATTAAGATTCCTTTCCCTATTCCCATCTTTGTTAGCATATATTCATACACACCAAATTATTGTGTATTTATTTTGTATATATTCTGTATTTATCAGGAAGTATGCTATAGGACCCTAGTAGAATGTAAGATCTTTTAGGGTAATAGTATTAATAGCAATTGGCATTTGTTTTTTCCTTTAAGGCTTGAGAAGCTTCTTCTTTCATGTATTGACTTATTCTTGCATTTTAGCATGAAGCACTAGCCTGGCAGGGACAGTAGAAGGTGCTTACTGATGGATAACTGCATCCGGTAAGTGGCCTTTTTTTTTTTAAACCAGTAAGTGGCCTTTTAAGCTTATCTAACACTACTCTGTTCCCTTGGAAGCAAAATTTCTTGCCCCTGCCCTCCTAATTGGAAGAAGACAACTCTAAGAAATCCCCCCCATGTCTAAATATAGAAGGGGGGAAAAGGACTTCGCCCCATTTTGTTGGCCTCTTCTCTTTGAGTTCAGAGTTCTCTTTTAGTAGGCAACTTCATTAATTCCCATGGGTACTTTCAGGCTGTATTTTATAATTGTCTCCAGTAATGTAGCCTACACTGAGCTTCTCTGTAAGAATTAGAGGTGGCATTTTCTTAGCAGTAAAAAAATATGGGACAGCTTGGTGGTAGAGTGGTTAGAGTGCTGCCCCCTGCCCCTGCCCCAGTGTCTGTTAGACTCAAATCCAACCCAAATTACTACTTGTGTTATTCTAGGCAAGACACATAACCTCTGCTTGCCTCAGTTACCTCATCTGTGAAATGAGGATAATAATAGTACATGCCTTACAACAAAAGTTGTTGAAAGAACCAAATGAAATAATGATTATGCAAGCTTGGAATTGTGCTAGAGAAAGAACATTTTGCAACAAACTGAGTGGTGCATACACCAGATTGAGTGATTGACAGGAGCATGTGACTAAGAGTTACATGGGAGCCTAAGGCTAGAGATCTGGGGAAAGGTTCTATGGAAGGACCTTGATTGGGAAGGCTTGAAAAACAGGTTTCTGCTTCTCCTGAGACCAGCTGAAGAGAGGAAGCTTTTGAATCTGGCTGCTGGCAGCTTGAGTAAAGAAGATTGAAGACAGACTTCACCTCTGGACCTGTTTGGACACTAATCAACTGAAGATCCTAGCCCTTTTGATTGGACTCCATGTGTGAGACTTATTTATTGGGAAATTTTACTGCTTAGCTTAATAAAATAGTTTTACATAGATTTATAGACATTAGAGAGTAAGATGACTTATAGAATTTCTCCTAACTCCTGTTCCTTCCTCCCTTTCCCAATCAATAAATCTTTTTTATATATTCCCTTTTGTTTATTCCTCACCAAATTCCTATCATAACAGAATACGGTATGTGACTCATAGTTAGCACTATATAAATGTTACCTATTATTATTATTATCAATCTACTGTATCCATCCTACTTTTTACCATCTGATTTTGTGACTCAAACAGGTTAAGTCTGAGCATAATAGTGTAAACTCAAATAGAAATGGAGGACCACTAATCCATACATGATGATCTCTGTAGGGAACATATTGACTTTTTTTTTTAAACCCTTACCTTCCATCTTGGAATCAATACTGTGTATTGGTTCCAAGGCAGAAGGATGGTAAGGGCTTGGCAATGGGGGTTAGGTGACTTGCTCAGGGTGACATAGCTGGGAAGTGTCTGAGGCCAGATTTGAACCTAGGACCTCTGGTCTCTAGGCCTGGCTCTCAATCCACTGAGCTACCCAGCTGCCCCCTTATTTTTTAAATGTAATATTATCTTTGACTTATTGTATTTTTGGTTATTTTATTAAATATTTCCAAATTATATTTTAATCTGGCTCAGGCTAAGCTCAAGAAAGTTGGGGGTGGGGTAGGTTATGTATTCGACACCTCTGGTACCTGAACTGGCATATAGCTGTTGTAGCCTGTATATATTGACAATACTATCATATTTGGGGACACATACTCAGCAGGTCAACCAGAGGAATCTGATAAAATCTTATCCTAATAAGGCCAGAGAGGCCACTTAATTGTACTTCATCAATCACAGAAACTTCTGTGAATCTCATTTCCTATCTATAAAAGAAGCCAATAGAGAAAGTCTATCTGAATGTGGGCAACCCCCATTTAGGCACTGATACCCCCCAGCTCAGTACTTAGACCCTTGTCCCTTTCACTGCTGCTTGGTTCTTGTTCCATCATCTTTTCTTCCTTATGCTCCCCATCTGTGATAACAGCTGCCATCACTTCTAAGTAAGGTGATTTGGTGTTCCCGATATTCACTGTATAGAAATACAAGCTGCTACCAAGCTGCACGTATTATACTTGAGATTCTTATCATGGAAGTGAATGTTCCACTGGAACAGAGGCTTTGATCAAGCTTTGATTTGATCCTTACATTTAAGTCCTAAGTATATGCAAGTGATCACCTTTTCACAAAATGACATTTCCAAGTGGCTCTTCTTATAGGGCTTAGGTTTTAAGTTCCTCTTTAGTAGGACTTTTTTTTTCTTGTTGAAAATAAGAGAGTAAATACAAGGAAGTATGGAGAGAGGCTTGGAACTTGGGAGCCTGGAGACTTGGGGTCAAGTTACAACTATGTCAAGGAGAATATTATTTGTAGTGCCAGTGCCATGAACCATTGCTACTCCATTAGAAATTTTAATTAAGACATAATCATAGGGTTTGTCTTTCACTGTCTTTTTATTTTTTTCTTTCTTGAAAAGTCTAAAGTTCCTACAGCAAATCTCCAAATCTCTCAGGACTCAGTGTCCTCCTCTATAAAATGAGGGGATTGAACTAGAGGACACCAGTGATCTTGACCATCAGCGCTACATCTCGCTCTATAGGAGTCACAACTTAATATGCCTGAGCGCCATGAAGAGAGGTGACAAGGGATCTGCAAAACTAAATTTGGTATATTGCTCATGATAGGCACCATGGAAATAATGGAAAAGTGTCATTACCATCCATTGATTCAGTAAAAGAGATGGGAAAGGCCTTTTGAAATGAGGTCACCTGTTCATGTAAGAGGATCAGCTAAATGGCACAGTACATGGAGTTCAGGGCTTGGAATTGGGGAGATTCATCTTCCTGAGTTCAAATCCAGCCTCAAATACTAATGGCTTTGTGGCCCTGGGCAAGTCACTAAACCTTGTTTGCCTTGGTTTCCTTAACTGAAAAATGAGCTGGAAAAAGAAATGGCATTCCAATCCATTTGTCAAGAAAACCCCAAATGGATTCACAAAGAGTTGGACCCTACTACAGATTCACTTAAGACAAAGGCATATATATAGAGGTGAAATGTGAAAGCAAAAGCAAGCAGAAGCCAAAAGTTAACCCTAAATTAACCCCAAGTTAGTGTGGAAACTCTGTTACAGCTCTACCATAAAAAGACAAATGTCAAACAAAAGGATGCAGTGAAAGGTACATTGTATGCTTATCAGAGAAACAGTGTATTCTATAGCCAGAAAGTAACCATTTCTCTAATGTTGCTGAATAATGTCTCTGTGGGAAACCAAATTCTGCAAGGCCAGCCAATCTCTATTGGTAAACAAATGAATGATAGTTATTTATTCACAGTATGTCTGCCTCATTTCTGACTGATTTCTCACTCCCACAAAACCTGAAATAGCTTGCTACTCCTCCTTGGTTTAAAAGTATCTTGACAGCTCAGAAATCGTGACTGTTAACCCAGTGGCATCCATACGAATGGCTAGTTAAAGGATGAAGATTTTCTACCTTGACACATACATCCCTTTCAGGGATCTCCTCCCTTCCTCCCTCATCCTTCATCTACTCTAACTTCATGGTAAGAAACTGGAAAGAAAAAACAAAAGTGGATGACTAGAAATACATTCTATTTCATAGGCAACATTTTGCAAGGAAGGAAGGAAGGAAAGAAGATGGGAGGGAGGAAAAGAGACATGGAGGAAGATAAAAAGGTGCTGGGGGCCATGAGTCCATGACGCCTTGACAGAGTCACACGTGGTAGCTGGGGAGACCACAGAGTGGTCCTTGGCGAGATGTGACTGCCCACTTTATCCCCTTCGCATGACTTCTTTCATCAATGCCCCTTTCCTATGAATTGGCATGATTATTATTCCCCCTAGTCTCAAAAGAAATAATGCAAGAGCAAAAGACATGTACCCTAATTCTCCAAAACATCCCCAAAAGATCAGACCCTCAAACCCAATTCCAAAAGACTATCATGGGTTAACTTTTTTTTAGGTGCATAATTCCCAGTGAAACTGAAGCTACAGATCAAGCCCAAAACTTTCTCATGAAGCCAGCACACAAATCAATCATAGAGGACCATACAATACGTACAGGTACAGTACAGGTACACTAAGCTTCAATATGCCTCAGTAACTCAATTACATAAATCAGTAACTCAAACTCCCTAGTAAGCCACCTGTGACGAAATCATTTATCTTGTGTGCAACCTTTATTCTGTCTATAATCACAATACAAAAATATAGAATGTTAATCAAGTGATTTGTTAAACGTTGATGTATCACTTTTCCAATTATCTCTCTTTGATTTTGTGTATATGCATGCCAAGAGAATGGGTATAAAAATAAAGATCAGATATTGGGAAAGTGGAGCAGCTATCAGATGCAAAGCAGTCCCATGGTCGTAATGATTAAGCTGTCTTCCTTTTGTTATTTATTTTACGTTATTTATTTTGACTGATCGTTCACCACCAGTCGGGAACCCTAGAGTCACGAGTGAGGCTAGACCCTGACCGTGGCAAAAAGGGAGGGAGAAAAGAGTCATTAATCACAAATTATGTGTCAAGGACTGTATTAAATATTTTATAAACTTTATCTCATTTGATCATCAAAACAACTCTGTGAGGTAGGTGCTATTAGGATCCCATTTTACAATAGAAGAAACTGAGGCAAATAGTGGTTAGGTGATTTACCCAGGATTACATATCTAATAAGTGTCTGAGGTCAGTTTTGAACTCAGAGTCTTCCTGACTCTAGGCTCAGAAATCTATCCATTGTGCCTCAAAGATGAGGACTAGACCTGAAATCTGGAGATTTGGGTTCAAAAGCCAATTTAAATAGACACTAGCTGTGTGGTCTAGGACAGATCATTTTATCTCACTTTTCTCAACTGGGAAACGGGAATATATCTGACCAAAAAAGGAGATGGGACATGCAGCAAGGAGGGATGAAAGTAAGCAGTCGGCGCATTAGCATCCATGGCACATTCAAGGAACTAATGATAAGTCTCTGGCATACAGGACAGGTAATCTCTGAGGGATTTTTAGAAAGCCATGGACCTAGAACACAAAAGATGAGAAAACATGAGTGAATTCTGCTCTTTACTGGTCATGAATGGCGTCCATGTCAATGAATGAAATCACAAAATCCACAGAAGTATCTAAAGGGAATAAGAATATCTGCATCCCCCTTCTCACAGGGTGGTTGTAAAGACAACACTTTACAAACCTCAAAACGTTACACAAATGAGTTGCTTTGTTAAGTTCAAGCATCTACTTCCTTTGTGAGGTCTTTCCATCCCTGGTCTCCTGGACCCTACTCCACTATCCCCACAGAAAAGAAGAAAGAGCAGTGTTGCCATTATAAACGACACTTGTTGTAAGACATATGCGTGTTTACTGTCTTTGTCTCTGGCTAGAATGAACTCTCATTTTCTCTGCAGCAGCTTGGCTGTATTCTCTATTGTGGCACACGCAGGGCAGAGAATAAAAACCTTGCCTGAACTGCATTGTGTCAGCCAGCCAGAGCGCATTTTCTACTGATAGGGCATGTGCCTAGAATTGGGCAGGCACACATGTTAAAAAAATAAATATGAGCCCTGACTCCCAAGATTTGTGAAGCTTGCCTTCATGTTCTATTAAGAAATAGAGCTGGCATTTGAAAGCACCCAGACCTGAAAAGAAGTCAACCAGTAACTAAGGTAAGATGCCACCAGGTGGGAGGCAAGAATTATGTCTAGATTATTGCTTACGACTTCATTTGAGGAGTGAGGCATTCACAGAAGTACTAATGGGCATTAACAGAAATGACACCCGAGGAAAGAATATTGCATCAAACCCCAGTGACTGACTTGGTATCATAATTTTAGACAGTACTTTGGTTTTTACACAGAATGACGCTGATCTTGGAGTCAAGTGGGATCATAGATTTAGAGTTGGAAGGACCTTCTAGGCCAACCCCTTGATTTTATAGATGGGAAAATAGAGGTCAGAGAAATTAAGTAACTTGTTTAAGAATATTCCGATAGGAAAGGTCAGAGGTAGAATTAGAACCACTGAGCAATATCAGAAAGATGGATCCTTTGATTACTATGATATTCTGGTGAACTGACAGTCAACCCAAACTCTTTATTTTTTTTTTTGTTTTGTTTTTGTCTTGCCTCTGGTTGGAAATTTTTCTAAAATGTCCATTCTCATGCTTCACAAATAGAGCATACTAAACACAGTAGCATCTGGCAGTCTCAATGTCATGATTCTGAATATCAGTTTTCTTTGTATAGTACAATAAATGCATATTTTAAAGGAAAATGAGCTTAATCTGTTCCGCTCCCCCCAACTACATAAATCAGAAGCTATCTGTCTTCCTACTCTGCTACAATTTTCTTATGATTTGCCTAACTCTTAAAAGTGAAGTTTTTAAAACGTTTAATTAAAGTTTATTGGCCAAGGACAGTTAGGTGGTTCCGTGGATAGGGAGCTAGGACTAGAGCCAGGAGGTCCTTGGTTCAAATTTGGCTTCAGACACTTCCTAACTGTGTGACCCTAGGTGAGTAATTTTCCCCAATTGCCCACCCCCTACTACTCTTCTGCCTTGGAACCAGTACCTAGTTTCAATTATAAGACAGAAAGTAAAGATTAAAAAAAGAAGAAGTATGTTGGTCAATAGAGTTCTAATTGATCAATGGTTTACCAATACATAAAATAAATAACTTTTCTCATTTTATCTTCAGTGTGAAAATTCTACAGTCTAGAATCTTTTGGGTCCCTTTACCACAATAACTTTTCAACTGCCTGACAACACTGTTAGGTTATCAGCAAAATGAAAGAGGTTCAGGACATTGAGATCTCTCTAAGGCCTTAGGAAGCACACCAGGTCCCTCTGAAGAATCAGAAGAATCTAGAGGAAGAACTGCAATGTTGGTATTTGCTATCTAGAAACTGTGTCACATAAAAAATTTGACTGCTTCCTGACAAAGATAGGGAATTATGACAGTTTGATCCAACAGGAGGCAGTTAAACCAACTCTTCTTGGGTACCTTTTTTCTTCCTACCAGGAGAATAAAATAAAAAAGGATCATAGATCTAGAGCTGGATGGGACAGCAAAGATCTCTTCTAACTTACTTTATGATGAGGAAATAGATGCTCAGGGTAGGTAAGCCTTTCCTGTGGTTACTAAGCAACAGAGTCAGAATTTTAACCCAAATCTTTGGTCTCCACATTCAGCAGTCTATCCAATACATCATGTAGATCCTGACCAAATAATGCCCTTTTTAAAAACATCATATTGATTTCCAAATATTTCCAGGCCTTTAAGTTTTCCCCTCAGAATAAATATTAACAACATAAAAAAGACATTTAAGCAAAACCAACATTTTGAATGTCTCCAATAGTAATAACAATAGACATCTTTTTCTAGAGAGATGAGTAAACTTCCTCTCTTCCCCTCCCAAGCCTTCTAAATTCTAAGAAGATAAGCAAAACTACTGTAGATTGAGTGCTGGATTATTGTTTCTTAGAGCTAGCATATTAACTTTAGTTCAAATATGCAAGTCAAGATATTAGTATTTTATGTGTTGAATGTACTCTTTATATGTCACAGTTCCTTGGATAATCTATGTGTACAGTAAGTACTTCTTGGAAAATTTGTGCTTCTGTACACCATTGTGTCAAAGTTTTCCTTCTTATATACAAAGGGCCTGGGTTCATTTTGTGGAATTTCTCTGGCTTTCTGCTCTCACTCAGACAATCTGTAATAACTATCATCTCCCATTATGAGCACACTGACCCATAAAATTCAAAATACAGAAAGGTTTATTTTGAGATTTAGGGGAGGAAATAAGACTCACATTAGAGCCCTAGTGGGTACGACTGTTTCTCCCCCAAAGATCTGAAGAATTTCAATTGCTTGTAGTATAGCTCCAGAGAAGACTCCAATGGGACTCTCCCTACATTCCCTGTAGGTCCTTTGGCAGGATACATACACAGTACTATTTTCATGCAGCTTTTGCCCCTAGACACACTCAGTGCTCACCTCCTGGGCTGGCTTCTTTGGCTGTCCAACCCTACATTTTTCATTTCCCTGCTATTCTCCTTAGCCTCCAGCAGATGGTGGCTATTCCCTAGAGACCAATTCTCTTACCAGAATCTTTGCAAGCTTGAAATCTAGTTCAAAATACATTTTTGCTTTAAAATTTTTCTCTTCTTTATCAATTATTACTTTGTAATTATATGATATAAATTATAACATATGATTATTGTGTTAATTACTGCTTTTTAATACAATTTAAAATCTGGCACTGATAAATCTCCTTCCTTTACATTTTTTCCATTTCCATCTTTTGATATTCTTGATCTTTTGCTCTTCCAAATCAATTTTATTTTTTCCAGCTCAAAAAAAATTTTTTTTGTAATTTAATTGTAATGTCACTGAATAAGTAGATTAGTTTAGGTGAGATTGTCATTTTAATTATATTGGCTCTACCTATGCATGAACAATTACTTTTTCTCCAATTTTTTAGATCTGATTTTATTTGTGAAAAAAGTGTTTTATAATTATCTATATGTAGTTCCTGGGTTTATTTTGATAGGTATACTCCCAGGCATTTTATTCCATTTGTGGTTATTTTAAATGGAGTATCTTTTCCTGTCTCTTCTTGCAGGACTTTATAACACTATGTAAAAATGCTGATGATTTATGTTTATTTTATATCCTGCTACTTTGCTAAAATTATAGACAGTTTTAACTAAATTTTTAGTTGAACCACATATACCATTATGTCATCTTACAAACAGATAATTTAATTGCCTCTTTGCCCATTCTTATTCCTTTGACTTCTTTTCTTCTCTAATTACTATTGCTAGCATTTTTAATACTATGTTAAATAATATTAGTGATAATGGGCATCCTTGTTTCACACATGATCTTATTGGGAAGGCTTCTACTTATCCCCATTATAGACAATATTTGCTGATTATTTTGGATAGATGTTTTGTATCATCTTAAGGTAAAGGAGAGAAAAATTTTTACCCAATATAGTTACACAGATAAAATGAAAGATGAAAAAGAATAAGAAATATCTCAGGAAACTAAAAAAAATTGCTAATCAAAAAAAGTAGAGCAGAATCAAGCACGGGCCCCTAGAATGAAGGAGCTCTACTATAGAATACTCACAATTAGAGGAAGTGAAAAAGATAATTTTTGATGCTTCTAACTGTAAAGCTCTGCCTTGAAAAATGTTGTGACCCCCCCTCCCTCCACCCCCAATGAAGGAAACCCCATTACATCCTGAGGCAGCACCTTCCACTTCTAAACAGCTCTGTTTGGAAGTTTTTCCTTACATCCAGCCTATATTCACCTCTTTTTGCAGTTTCCAACACATGGTTTCTAGTTCAACCCTCCCAGAGCCAAACACAAGTCTGATCCCTCTTCCCAAAGACAGCTATTAAATTCCCACATCCCAACCCTTCGGGCTTCAACTTCTTGTACAGAATCCCCATTTGTTTTCACTTCTTCTTATATGGCAAGAACTCAAGAATTTTCACTAGGCCAGGTGCCCTTCTCTGCTGCTCTCCATTTTTACCAACAGCTATCCTAAGATGTGATGCCCAGAACTGAATTCAATATTCTAGATGTAGTCTAATTAGGGCAGAATACCAATACTTTCTGATTCCTAGAAGCCATGCCTGTCTTAATGAAACTCAAGACTGCATTAACTTTTTTAAATGTTGTTGTTGGGTCATAAAACCTCAATCCCAAGATTTTTTCCCAATAAACGTTAGTCTTCATCATGCTAAGAAACAATTGGTATTTTGCCATCTTTTTAAAAAAAACTTATTTAAAACTAAACAGAATCAACATATTGCAAATTAAATTAAACAGATGAAATGGAAAACTTCCAAGAATGTTAGAATGTTTATAGAGATATTGTTAGAAAGTTCCTATTATACTAAAAATAAGAGATAGAAATGTTTATGTAATTGTCTCACTATATTTTGCATTGATACAAACATTATTCAAACAATTTGCATGCATATCTAAACTTTGATCAAGGTAAAGTGAATTAAGAGGGTGCCAGTATATTTTTTCCCCCAAACTCTTACTTCTTCTTAGCCAAACTATAAAATAGGTTCCTCATGTTAATATTAATGCTGATAGTTTAAGATTCACGGAGTTCTTATCCACAATTTTACAGAGAATTGTAAATTGAACATGCAGATAGTTCTTAGAAATTTCATTCCATTTCTAATCAGAAGGGTGAGATTTTTTTGAAAGTAGATTTTGATTAGTAAGGGACTGGAGGAGCAAACTCTGTTGATGCACATTTGCAGCCAGTAATCTTAGAAAGGTCACTGATGGCTGTACGAAGAGATTAAATGCCTCCTCATGAACTCATATCCATCTAGGACAGTACTGGAACCTGGAAAAGCAGCATGTCATTGTAGTTAGAGGTTCAGCCTTCAAGTCAGTAGAAGTTGGGTTCAAGTAGATTTCATTGTAAATAGTAAAAAATACTTATATTGATAAAAGGCATCAAAGCAGTATGGTATAGGAGATAGTGCCAGATGACAATTTGCACTCTTTCCCTCTTAGAATCTAGCACACAGTAAACACCATAAATATTTGCTGCTGAATAAATTTAACATATGGTTCAGTCTCACCATTTGCACTGAGGGACTATACCTTACTCTGACATCTCACTTCTATAAATCCATCTTCCTGATTGAACAAATTATTGGAAAAATTAGAGCTAAAAATTAGGTCACATTCTGAATGAGACTACTATTAAAAATACATATTTTTCACTATTATATGGCATCTTGACAAAAATTGATCTTATATTAGGATAAAGGAAAATTAAAAACAAATATAAAAAGGCAGAAATATTCGACACATTTTTACAGGCCATAACACAATAAAATAATAATCAGTTCAGGGAGCATAAATAAAAGAAGACAATAATTAGATCCTAAATAATGAATGATTCAATGAACAAATTACAGGAATAATTAATAATTATGTGAGAGATAATAAGCATGCGACAACATGCCAACATTTTCTAAAATGCAGTTAAAACAGTTCTCTGAAGAAAAAATTATATTCTTAGAAGCATACTTTAAGAAAGTAGAAAAAGAGAGCATTAATGACCTGAATAAACATTTAGAAAATTATAAATCTAACAAGCACAAAAGAGTAAATTTCAAACATCAGAGAAAGATAAATTGGAAGCAAAAAAGACCATAGAAGTGATAAACAAAAATGAAAGCTTTGAAGAAGTCTTTGAAAAGACTACCAACAAATAAAATTTTAAAACATTTAACTAATCTGATTAAAAAGAGGGCAAAACAAATTAAATCAACAAAATTAAAAGTTAAAAAAATGAAATCTCAACAAAATCAAAAGTAAAAATAATTATCAAAGTCTATTATATCTGAGTTATTTGCCAATAAAATTGAGAACACAAAAGAAAAAGAAAAGCATCTTCAAAAACATAAAATGTCCAAATTAAAAGAGAATCAAACAGAAATCTTAGATAATATCCTTTCAGAAAAAGAAATAGAACTAACTAGAAAGGAATTACCAAATTAAAAAAAAATAACTTCTGCTGCTAATGAATTTATAAGAGACTATTATCAAACTTTTAAAGAATAATTAGCAGTTATTACATGCAAAAATGATAAAAAAATTAATAAGATCACTCTCCTATGCTCTTTTTATGAGACAAAAGTAATTCCAACAAAATTTTGGAAAGAGAAAGTTAAGAAAGAGATGTATCAATACCATTTAATGAATATTATTTTAAGAATTATAAATAAAATCCTAGCCAAAAACTAAAAAGACAACAGCAATTTAATAATCATTTATTATTATCAAGTTGGATTTATACTAGAGATGCAAACAATGATTAAATATTAAGAAACCAAACATAAACATATTAAAAAGAAAAATATGCCAAGCAAAAATATTTCAAAAGATGCAGAAACATCTCTGACAAATAAAACTCATATATAGTTAGAGGTATCTTTTAATATGATAAAAATATCTATCCAAAATCAAAAGTAAATATGTATAATGAGGATTCATTAAAAGATTTTCTAGTAAAATACAGGAATAAAGTAGGGATGCCCCTTTTCCCTCCAAGAAAAAGAAATTAAATAAATGTAGATAAACAAACAAACAAACAAAAAAAGGTGGAGAAAGACAAACCTTCCCTAATTGCCCATGAGAGTATGGTTTACTTAGAAAACTGTCAGGAAATAACAAAAGAAACTAGAGCACTGGACTTGTAGTCTGGAAGATCTAGGTTCAGATCCTATCTTGGGCACTCATGCATGAGCTGTGTAACTATAGGAAAGTCACTTAAATTTCTCCAAGCCTGTTTCCTCATCTATAAAATGGAAATAATAAAAATATCTATAATAACTACCTCCGAGGTTGTTGTGAGCAATGACATAATCTAGACATGTGTAGAATAGTAAATAGTTTCCTGGTCTCAAAATCAAGAAGATTTGGATACAAGTGCTGCCTTTGCTGTAGACTAGCTGTGTGACCGCCGGCAAACCATTTACCCTCTCTGCAGGGCAAGAACCTCTCAGAAACTATAAGACATGCCCAATTATTAAATATTACTCACTCAACTTGTTGAACATTAGTTACTCATATGACTGACCTACATAATGGAATCACAAAAGGCAATGGAAAGCAAGCTAGATCCTTTCTTTGAGGAATCTGACCCTTTTTCACTTTGTTTTACCATCATGAGTAATAAAGTGCTGACCAAAATGGAGAATTATTTGGAGGTAATATTCACATTTCCCTGAGTAGAAATCAGCAATCTGGAATGCTCTCCTTCCTCACTTCCACCAAATGGAATTCCTAGCTTCATTCAAGTACCACTTCCCATGAGTGTAAAAGTGAACAGTACCCATGGGAAATGAGTTATATGACCCTACTATGATTGGCTGATAGTACCAATAGTACAGATAGTACCAACGGTTAAACATACAGTTCTAGCTTTATGTTTAATTAACATTTATCTTAACTTTACTGTTTAGTAATGTGCTCTCTCTCCCCCACTCCTGCTCATCAGTGTTCTGAGGCCTTCTACCCCATTCCCCCACCCCAAAAAGCCCCTAAAAAAAGGAACCTTCCAAGTGAAAACAGAAGAATTGACATGAGGAGAGGCTGCTGTTGCTCCAGCACACCTCTGGTCCAGGTACTTCTATCCCATCTTCACATGTCTTTGGACCCTATGCCAGCCCTCTCCCTCATTCAGAGGCAGTCCCCTTGCCTCATCCATTATGCTCCTGGAATTTAACGTTGACCATGAGTTACTAAAACCTCAAAAAAGCCAAGCCACAGATAAAGGGGACTTAATCTGCACATTCTGCACAAATCAGTAACTTAGGCAAGGAAAAATATAACAGATATTTAAGAAAACAGACTCAAATACATACAATGTAATTTTAAAATTTATTTTCATATTATTAAATATTTTTCCATGGTCACATGATTCATTTTATCGCCCTCCCCTCTTCCGTCCCTCCTACCGGAGCTAACAAGCAACTCCACTAGGTTATACATGTGTTATCACTTGATACCTATTTCTATATTATTTATTTTTGTAATAATCTTTTAAAACCAAAACCCCAAATTCTATACCCATATAAACAAGTGAAAAATCATGTTTTTCTTTTGTGTTTCTACTCCCACAGTTCTTTCTCTCAATGTGGATAACATTCTTCCTCATAAGTCTCTCAGAATTGTCCTGGATCATTGCATTGCTGTCAATAACAAAGTTGATTACATTTGTAATAGCAAGGGGGACTTCGAAAAATAAAGGACACATTGATCATCTGAATTCTAGGTGGCACTTCCTCTTTTCATCCACTGAGATACACAGCTACTAATGGAGTAAGTCAGTCAAACTAGAGGGTAAGTCTACTCTCCACAGCTTCCTTCTAAATTAATGGATTGAAATTCCCCATCTACTATAGACTCTGAATCAATTTATGTTATCTAAGTATCTAATTTATTTTGGTATAGGGTTGTTGAAGGAATGATGAAATGAAAGGAAGGGAAAAGAAAGAAAGGACAGAGGGAAGGAGGAAGGACCCTACTGTTTCTTCCTAATACAACTCTTAAAGGCTTGACTAAGGAGAATCTCTTTAGCGAATATGCTCTGGGTTCCCCTAAGGGAAAAATAGAGTCTTTATTCCAAAGGTTGGCTTCAGTTGGGCATTGAGATCTTCATTCAGTTCAAGCAAAACAATTTGGAGATGAGTACTTTTTCCACCCACCTCCCCACAGAGTCCCAGATAAAAGATCTTTCTCCCAGCTCCAACTACTTTTGAATGTTCATGGAACTCTCCCATCCCCCGCAGGTCCTGTGAAGGTTCCATTTGCCCCTCTTCTGAGGCATCCCTTCAAACTTCAGGTTTCTCTTGCTCTTGGCCATTCCCTCATTCACACATTTCATCATTCTACAATGTTTCAGTTTTTGTATACAATGTTCTCCTGGTTCTGCCCATTTCACTCTGCATCAGTTCATGTAAGTCTTTCTAGGTTTTTCTGAAATCAAGCAGTTTATCATTCCTTATAGCAAAATAGTATTCCATCACCAACAGATACCACAATTTGTTCAGCCATTCCCCAATTGAAGGGCATCCCCTTATTTTCCGATCATTTGCCACCATGAGGAGAGTGGCTATGAATATTTTTGTACAACCATTTTTATTATCTCTTTGGGGTACAAACCCAGTAGTGCTATGGCTGCACCAAAGGGCATTAATTCATTCTTTTAAAGCCCTTTGGTCATAATTCCAAATTGCCTTCCAGAATGGTTGGATCTGTAAAGATTAAAATTTAGGGGAAATGGGGAGACTGAGGCAGGTAGAAATTAGTTTCTCTCTGCAAGGAGTATTATATTTTTTTAGAGGTTTATTGAAGATTAAGGATTAAAGAAAATACAGGATAAGAGACACATGTCCAGGCCATAGAGTGGCCTAGACACAACCTCACCTACATTATGAAAAAAAGCCACATCTGCCCCAAAACGGAAGTCCAAGAGCGAGAGAGCCCCTCAAAAGCCTTTGAATCAGCTTAAATACCTTCTCCATCTCGGCCCAGGTGAGATTACAAGGCATTCTGGGGAAGTGGAGCAAAGGCTCATGGGGATTGTAGTCCTATATTCGAGTCTATTTTTTACATTCCCTCGTTTGATCGTTTGAAAAAATTAATTTTTTTCCAAAGGATCATGAAAACATAATCAATTTAAAGATTACAATAATTTGAGGATAAGAGAAAGAAAAGAATAAAACCAATAATTACTGGACGCACTGACAGAAAGTCAGTTAGGGGGCAGTCCCCTTTGGCATGAAAGTATGCATGCAAATAAATGTTCATTAACCACACCCAACGTTCATTTTTGTGCAGCTTGTGGTGTGGCGGCTTCTTCATGATGGCTTCTCCAACAGTTCAGTTTCTGGATTCAGGGAAGTAGCATCTTCTTTACCTAAAATTCTTCTCAAAAGGAATTTAAACTTTGCAATTTAAATAATGATATTTTTTTACATTCCCCCCGTTAAGGGGGTGATATAAAAAAAAGGGGATCACTTAGGGATGCATGGCTGAGGTATGAGGTATATGAATCAATTGGCAAGAGATATTAAAAAGACATCAGAAAAATCAAAAAGAAAAGAAAAATTTCTGGATGAAAATATAGACTATCAAAGTCTTATGTGTAAAAATTCCAAGTAAAAGAAAAATAAATGTATAATAGGTCCTTGAATCAGGGCCCAATCAAAATGATCTAAGCAATGAGGCATTTACCCAGTCAGTAGCCAGAACTACAGAAAGGTACCACACTATGAGAGGAAGAAAAGGGGACCAGATTATAGGAGCCAAGTAGGAGCCAAGGTTTTGGGGATACTCGTCTGTGAGTATCTTCAGGGTGAGTGTGGATACAAGGAAAGCCTATGTCTTAACACATGTTAAACATAGTAACCTTGAGTCTTCACACTAGGTTTAAGCCCTTTGTATTGGCCTAGAAGTGCATCAATCCATCCTGGATTTGCTTTTCTTTGGCACTGTGCAATGGCTCTTTTGTGTATATCTTGTCCTGAAATCAGACAGAATCATTAAGCAAAGTCCCATAATTTATTAAATAATTAGTGGCATCATTTTTATAGTCACAAGCTTTTTAGGGCATGCATTAGCAAATGTATTTCAAACTTGTAGCACTGAAAAGTCAAAAAGTTAAAGAAAATCTTAATGCTGGTGACATGTGCTTCAAATATAAAAAGGAGAGAAAAAAATAAAACCTGAAAAAAGTATATTGCACATGCAAGAAAAATATAATAATAAAAGAGCTTTTAAGAAAATTAAAAAAGACCATCCTACCCAAACTCATCTATCTATTTAGTGCCATACCCATGGAACTTCCAAAAATTTTTTTTACTGATTTAGAAAAAAACATAACAAAGTTCATTTGGAAGAACAAAAGATCAAGGATATCCAGGGATTTAATGAAAAAAAATACAAAGGAAGGGGGTCTTGCAGTCCCAGATCTCAGACTATATTATAAAGCAGCGGTCATCAAAACAATTTGGTACTGACAGTGGAATAAACTGGGGGCAAGCAACCTCAGCAAGACAGTATATGACAAACCCAAAGATCCCAGCTTTTGGGACAAAAATCCACTATTTCATAAAAACTGTTGGGAAAATTGGAGGACAGTGTGGGAAAGATTAGGCTTAGATCAACACCTCACACCCTACACCAAGATAAATTCAAAATGGATGAATGACTTGAACATAAAGAAGGAAACTATAAGAAAATTAGGCGAACACAGAATAGTATACATGTCAGACCTTTGGGAAGGGAAATACTTCAAAACCAAGCAAGAATTAGAAAGAGTTACAAAATGCAAAATAAATAATCTGGATTACATCAAATTAAAAAGTTTTTGTACAAACAAAACCAATGTAACCAAAATCAGAAGGGTAGCAACAAATTGGGAAACAATCTTCATAAAAACCTCTGACAAGGGTTTAATTACTAAAATTTATAAAGAACTAAATCAATTGTACAAAAAATCAAGCCATTCTCCAATTGACAAATGGGCAAGGGACATGAACAGGCAATTCTCAGCCAAAGAAATCAAAACTATTAATAAGCACATGAAAAAGTGCTCTACATCTCTTATAATCAGAGAGATGCAAATCAAAACAACTCTGAGGTATCATCTCACACCTAGCAGATTGGCTAACATGACAGCTATGCAAAGTAATGAATGCTGGAGGGGATGTGGCAAAGTGGGGACATTGATTCATTGCTGGTGGAGTTGTGAATTGATCCAACCATTCTGGAGGGCAATTTGGAACTATGTCCAAAGGGCGATAAAAGACTGTCTGCCCTTTGATCCAGCCATAGCACTGCTGGGCTTGTACCCCAAAGAGATAATGGACAAAAAGACTTGTACAAAAATATTCATAGCTGCGCTCTTTGTGGTGGCCAAAAATTGGAAAATGAGGGGATGCCCTTCAATTGGGGAATGGCTGAACAAATTGTGGTATATGTTGGTGATGGAATACTATTGTGCTAAAAGGAATAATAAAGTGGAGAAGTTCCATGGAGACTGGAACAACCTCCAGGAAGTAATGCAGAGCGAGAGGAGCAGAACCAGGAAAACACTGTACACAGAGACTGATACATTGTGGTACAATCGAAGGTGATGGACTTCTCCATTAGTATCAATGCAATCCCTGAACAATCTGCAGGGATCTAAAAAAAAAAATACTACCCACAAGCAGAGGATAAACTGTGGGAGTAAAAACACCGCTGAAAAGCAACTGCTTGACTACAGGGTTGGAGGAGATAAGACTGAGGAGAGACTCTAAATGAACACTATAATGCAAACTCCAACAACAGGGAAATGGGTTCGAGTCAAGAACACATGTGACAACCAGTGGAATCATGCGTCGGCTATAGGAGAGGGAAAGGCGGGGGGGGGGGGGGGGGGGGAGGGGAGGGGAGGAAAAGAAAACAATCTTTGTTTCCAGTGAATAATGTATGAAAACGACCAAATAAAATAATATTTTAAAAAAAAAAACATTCAGCATAATTGCAGTAAAAAAAAAAAGAAAATTAAAAAATATAGCTTATAATCATTGACACTCTGTGTCAGCTAAGAAAATATAAAATGCAAGACTTTCTCACCAAAAACGAGATCCATTTCCTCTTAATATCTGGCCATGATCACTGTGAGTAGAAGGCAAATGAATTGAACAAGGTTAACATTTTTTCATTTTAAAAAATAGTGCAAATATGTAGTTATCAAAAATCCCCCAAATTCTCAATAGCCCAATTAATTACAATAGCAAACAAACACACTTTCATATTTCACATAAGTTGTTGTATGACATTTTTAAAACCTATGAATTGATGGACATTTGTCACAATTTTTACAAACATAGCAATCTTTCAATCTTGGTAATAAACATTTTTTTTTAAACAAAGTAAAACTCATCTAGGGTTAAGAACATAATCAAGAAATCTATATATCATTCTGGTGCAAGTAAAGTAGTGAGCTGAAGAGTATAAATAAAGGGGCACTCCTTTTGGAGGCTTTTTAAGGGTACAAATGCCCTGAAATTAACTGCCCAACTTCCATTCACATGTGGGAAGTTTGGGGTTTATAAAAATGTATTTCACTTCAGCTAATGGGCCTTACCTCGTGGTAGGGGCAGGCAAAAATAACCAGATTGTTTAAAAAAAATTCCAAAAATCATATTTACAAAACCCTTAAAATCATTTGAGATATTTAGCACATTAAATTTTCCAAGGTTGTTAATACAATTATAACCAGTTCTGAAGTCCATCTATCCTCAGCAAAATAGAAAAAAGCTGTTTTTTCATATAGGGGCTTATTCACAATAATATTTGTTCAATAGTTATAGGGGAAAAACAACAGAATTTCAAAACTCAGTACATTCAAAATAAATTCAATCAACCTTCAATTCAAGCAGAATAATATTGAATCCAGTAATATATGAAATTTAAAATCACAAAGTTAAACCTTAAACAAAAAATGCAATAGAATACAGAGATTTTTTATAAACCATTGGAGTCTGAAATGCCTTAGAATATAGCCTTTAGTCTCTTCAAAGTTCCTTGGGTTCTTATCCATTTAAATGTCTATTGTCCTAAGGCAGAGTAGTAAGGGCTAGGCAATGGGTTTCAAGGGACCCATCCAGGGCCTCATAGCTGGGAAGTATCTGAGGCCAGATTTTAACCCAGGACCGAATGTCTTTATGTCTGGCTATCAGGTCGCTGAGCCACCCATTTTCCTCCCCAAAGTTAAAGTTGAATCTTTGGGCTGAGTCTGCTCCCTGACAGGCAGGTAAAATCAATGAAATTACCAGAACAGTCAAAAATCCTTTTAAACAGCCCATTGCTTTTTAAGTTTCTGTTTGAAAAATCTGTTTCTTCTCCTCTCCCTTTTCTCTCTTTCCCCTCTCCCCTGATATGATCCCTCCTCCTGCCCCAGTCCACGTGGAGCCAATACCCTCGTTTGCTCAGAGGCTTAGCCTAAAGGAAAATTTCCCATTCTCCTTTCCCTCTTGTCTCTCCCCTCCGCCCACGTGGCCAATACTGTTACCAGCTGGTCGCAATGAGTCCTCAGCAATCTGCTCCAAGGATCTGGGTGATGAGCCAGCTGGGGTCACGCTTGTGGGTCTGGGGCTGAGGTGATGAGCCGTCTGGGTCGGAGGCCAGATGGGTGAGAGACAGACCGCCGGGGTGGGTCAGGCCAGGACCAGGTACCAGGTGAGGACAATCGGGGCTGCAGGCTGCAAGCAGGAAGCGACTGGGCCGAGCCGGGTGGGGTGGGCGGCAAACGCAACAGGTCTGGAGCCTGTAGCAGCTTTGCGAGGGTAAAAAAAACCTTGGCCAGGGAGATATGGCTCAAAAAAATTTCCAGGTACTAGATATTAAAAGTTGAACTAAAGATCAGAAAAGAAATCAGAAGATTGAAAGTTTTTTTCCCCATTAGGTCGCCAAATGTAAAGATTAAAATTTAGGGGAGATGGGGAGACTGAGGCAGGTAGAAATTAGTTTCTCTCTGCAAGGAGTATTATATTTTTTAGAGGTTTATTGAAGATTAAGGATTAAAGAAAATACAGGATAAGAGACACATGTCCAGGCCATAGAGTGGCCTAGACACAACCTCACCTACATTATGAAAAAAAGCCACATCTGCCCCAAAACGGAAGTCCAAGAGCGAGAGAGCCCCTCAAAAGCCTTTGAATCAGCTTAAATACCTTCTCCATCTCGGCCCAGATGAGATTACAAGGCATTCTGAGGAAGTGGAGCAAAGGCTCATGGGGATTGTAGTCCTGTATTCGAATCTATTTTTTACAGATCAATTCACAACTCCACCAGCAATGCGATAGTGTCCCAATTTTTCCATATCCCCTCCAACATTTATTATTTTCCGTGTAATGTAATTGTGAAGATTTTTTCACTTGTGGCAGGTAATTTGCAAATTCTAAGTTTTTCAACATTAGAAGTAAATAGAACAGTTTTTTTACTATTCCCTTAATCTATCCAATTATTAGTATTATGAAATTAATCTGTATGCACAGCATGACTCAGAAAGCTCAAACTTAAAAATAAAATAAAATAAAATTTTAAAGGGGAGGGGGCAGCTGGGTGGTTCAGTGAATTGAGAGCCAAACTTTCCTAAGATTTTTAAGGCCCCTTTTTATGTTCCCTATTTATCTGTGTACATGCCTTTTCTACCTGGAGAATGTAAACTACTTAAGGATAAAGGCTTATGAATTTTTTACTTTGTATCTTCTGTGCCCAACACATAGAAGGCATTTAATAAATTCTTGTTTAATTGAATTGAAGGTATTTTAGGCTGCACTGTAACATAGAATACACTCACCTGGTGTTGAAATTAATTCTCTTGGGAACTTTGCTAGAGTCAATAATAATTTTTTGTTGATCTGCATAATTGATAAGGTCATCAGAGATCCTGAATTTAGCCATCTGAGATTCAGAATCACTCAGGCCAGCATCAGAGATCTATGCACAGCCCAACCTAGAGCAGAAGCAGAAATGCTTTAGAAATCTGTTAAATATTTTACTAGATTGTAAACAACCGACATCTAATTTTGATCAAAGCCCTCAATATTATTCTCTTTCATGTTTCAGGTTCTTCAATCACTGAATATCTCAACTACAACTGCTTGGATTTATCACTTGTGGTATTTAAAATTGTTTGCTTTTGTTATAAAAATGAATAAGTATCATACACACAGATTTAATAACCTAATACATTTGGCAGGCCTCCTTTCCTTATTTATTTTAATTCATTTTTAGTACTGGAATCATATGGAGCATTGACAAATTACCTCCCACACAATTATATTTCTGGTCCAAGACGGGAATTCTCCAGATTCACAGCACTGATGCTAAATTCAGTGCACTTAAACTCTCAAAGACTATATGCTGCAGTGTGGGAGCTAATTTACATTAATAGAGGGTGTTTCCTGCCCCCTGAAGTTCTATATGGTGATGAAATCCCAGGTCCAGTAAATATATACATATATATAAATCTCACAGCCATATTTCAACTCCATAAAAAGGTTTTGGATTTTTTAAAAGTCTAATGTTGTATTTTCTCCCAAAATAGCATGGCATCTCTTTCTATAGGAAACTCACATTATATAAACAATTCTAAGAACAATTTTGTGAAATGTTTTGATGGAAAAAAACTGAGGAAAGTGAGGTTAATTTATGTTTCAGTACTCATACAACAGTTCAAGGCAATTCTCTGGACATCCAGATCAGTTTGCTCAGAAGTCTTTGCCAAACTTTTCCAACCTATTTCACAGATGATTCTTTCAAGAAAACCTCATAAGTTCCTGAATGGGACAGGGATGTGGGCATTTAGGAATGTTCACCAAGAATGAGACTGAATATTGATTTAGGCTATTCTTTGAATACCTCATAAAACCAATCCTTCACTGACTGGTGGATCTTCTTCTTTCCCATCTTCTCACCATGAATTTGGTTGTGACTCACTTATATTTTTCTCAGTTATATAAAATATCATAGAAAAGATAGTTCCTAAAAGGCTCTGTTCCCCCAAAGGCTCCAATCAATTGAACCTCTTTAAAATTATCTTTAGAGGGAAAACAAAAAACAAAAAAATAATTTCTCCATTAAAAAATTATCTTTAGAAAGGGATGATATTTTTGCATGACCATAGCTAACAACTTTTCACATGCTAATAAAATGAGATAAGTTGGACAGATGTTGGGAAATCACAATGAGAAATGAGAGAATTCTGGAATTTTTACCATCCTATTCAAATGAAGAAAATAGACATAGGATATAAAATAAATCTTATAAATTAAAAAATGTTTAGGTAGCAAAATTTAAAGAGATAAGAAACTAGTTAAAACTTGGTAGCTTCTCAACACTGGTCCTTAACTATTCATTTTTTTTTCATATTCCCCCTTATAAAATATCATAATTAGAACATTCCTATGTAACTAACCCTGAACATTTTTAAGTTTTTTTAAGTAGAAAAAGCACTTTATTTATGTGGGGAAAGTTACTGTAAAGTTAGTAAAGGATCCATGAGAATATTATATTGCCTTACCTCCACAAAATTAATAGCAACAAAATTAAAAGTTACATAGCTCCCTACTTAATAGAGCAATCAGTTCATATTGCAATGAAATTGTCAAATATACAACAAAATAAAAACAAGTAGTTTCTCCATGATTTGCAAACTGGGAATTATAGAATAAAAATTTTAGATTTTAAGAAATCTGTCATCAGTTTACTGAATAGTCTAAGAAATGGAGGGAGGAAGTTTATTCATTTCATTACTAAAATTATATTTTATCAACACTATACACTGGACAAAAAGTCTAATGAGTTGACTTGAGTTAAAAAATACAAATTACAAATATAACAAAGCTTTGACATAGGTTTAGACCACTTAAGATATGATAAGGCATCAAAGTCCCCAGTAAAAAAAAAAGTGAGCTAACAAAGAATGAAATGTGAATGCAAATTTATAAAACTGATATATTAAGAAAAATAGACATTTAGTGTCTCACGTAAAAAATCTAGCCTCAGGGGAAAAAATGGTTGCTTTACAACTGTGCCACCATAGGCTAGAGAGGCTGATATTCAAATATCTTTAAGAACCATAATAAATGTCCTTTGCAAAGTATTCAAAAGGATACTCTCATCAAAATGCCAAGCTTATTGTTAGAAGATTGTATTGTCTTACTTCAGAGAGGCATTTAAAATTAGTAAAATTCAAAGAACTCTAGGAGACATTGAAATAGCAAATAACATTCTATTTACTTCTAATATTTAAAAAAACTAGAATTTATAATTATCTTCTATAAGTGAAAGAAACCTTCAAAATTACATTGCATACTTTTCTCTTAAATGCCTATTTATTTTTCCTTGCCTAAATTAACAGATTTGTGTAGTATCTGGTATTATTGAGTCATTTGGATTAGGTTCAAAGTAGAGAACATATAGATAATACCCAGAGCCAGTGGTCACTGTGACTTTAATATGTCATGAGAAATATTTCCTTAATTTATGTTTGGGTGATATACTTTTGTTGTAAACACACCCTATGATAACATAAAAAGAGAGTCTGTTGGAAAAGGCATAGTGGAAAAGAAGACTCCATATCCATTCAAGAGGTCTCATAATAGCTTCTTGCCAGTGGAGTAAATAACATTTTATCCATTCTGCTGAACAGTGAAGTAGGTAGATAACAAAAAATGTTCACTTACTGGGGGAGAATACAGAGTTGGGATCTTCTTGCTTCCGAGAACCACTGAAGATGAGGGAAGAGTATGTGTCTCATCTTACTTCTCTTTATTAAAAAAAAAAAAACAACCTTAAAAAAACCTGGGACTTTCCATAGTCCTGTCCAATCTTCTTCCACCTTGAACCTCCCTTCTCCCTCTTTCCCACTACATATTCTACATTTCAGTAACTCTGGCTTCCTTCTATTCTTTGAACAAAATACTCCATCCCTAAACTCCAGGCATTTTCACTGGCTGTCCCCTATGCATGGGATATTCTTCCTCATCTCAATCTTTATTTTCTTTGGCTTCCTTCAAGCCCCAGTTAAAATTCTGACTTGTGCAAGAAACCTTTCTGGATCCTCTTAATGCTAGTAAATTCCATCCATTAATTATCTCTAGTTTATCCTACATATATTGTTCACATGTAGCTGTTTTCTTGTCATCTCCATTAGACTTTGAGCTCCTTGAGAGCAGGGACCATCTTTTGCCCTTTTTGTATCACCAGGGCTTAGCATAATGCCTGGCAAATGTTTAATAAGTGCTTGTTGACTGATTGGTTTTGAAGTTTTTAACTACCATATTATCAAAAGTTCATAAAATCCTAGATTTATAGGCTTGGTAATGAAGTGAATCTTAAAAATAATTTAGTCCTCAACCAAACAATCAAAAACCCTCCTTTTTTTCATATCCTTTGACAACTTCTCTTTGAGGACTGATTCTTACCTATTACATATATGAATTCCACAGTACAAGAGGGAAACACAATTCTAAAAGTGAGATTGTAACCAGTGATGGATTATGAGGTGTCCCTAGGCGTAGAAGAATTCCCCAATATGTCATAACTGCATATACTCAAATGTTCTAGCACTGTTACAAATCAACCAATTCTTTCAAAACCATAGATCTTGGTAATGGAAGATCATTAAGATATTATTTAGTACTGCCCCCAATTAGATGGTGTAATGAAGAGCCTAGTGGGCCCGGAGTCAGGATAATGAGTTCAAATCTATCCTCCTTTACTTCCTAGCTATGTCAAACTGGGAAAATCAATAACTTTCTATCTACCTCAGTTTCCTCAACTACAAAATGGAGATCATAATAGCACCATAATAGCACCTACTTCCCAGGGTCGTGAGGAACAAATGAAATAATATTTACAAAGTGCTTAGCATGTACCTGCCACATAGTAGTCAATTAATTAATCACTTGTTCCTGCCAGCCTGCTCGCTATCAGTTATTATTATTTCATATTATCCATATAAAGTAACTGTGGTCTTAAGTTACATTCACTTATGCAGGGTCATAGTTCCCAGGTTTGGAAGGGAATAGGGAAGATTCAAATCACAAAAGTCCAAACACTCTTATTATTATAGGAAGAAAAATGATATAATGGAAAGAAAAGTGAATTTAGAGTTATATAGTTTGGATTTGAATCCAAGATTTGCTGCTTACTGCATGTGTAAGTGATTTCATCTCTAGAGGCCTTGGTTTCATCATAAATAAAATGAGGATTGGGCGGGAAGATCTCTAAGGGCCCCTTTCATCACTATATCTCATGATTCTATGATCCTATGATGCACAAGAAAGCCCTTCAGACTAGAGAGAGCTTTCCCTCCAGGAGGAAAACCCATTAAGTCAAATACCACTTGGCTCAGTAGGTCAGTCCCATTCTTGGCATCCCCCTTGCCCTTAAATAAATCATGATGTGCATGAAAAATGTTAGTTTCACCTGCCAAACTGATGCTTTCTAAAGTCAGAAAAATGAAGGGATTCAACAAAGCCCTTCTTTCAAGGGGAGACTAGAGTGCTTATTTACATCTCAAAAGGTTATGGTGGGAATAGATTGAAAATCCATCCCACTTCTGTACTCACCTTATTAGCCGACAATACATAATGTACTCACACCATCTGTCAAGATCGGTGCTGTCAATGTTCTAATCAACAGCAGGTGGCCAGGTGGGGGATGGGGAAAGAAGCAGAGCCGGGAGAAATGGTTATATTTTAAGCAAAAGAAAAGAAAAATGTCTAAGGTCCTAAATTAGCAGTGAGCTACTTGAATAAGAATAGTCACAAATATCCACGCTTCAAGTACAATATTAAGCCTTTTCTAAATTTGGAAAGCTTGAGAGCAGTATGCCTCACTAGGGATGAAAAAAAGCCCAACCAGTATATTTTCTTCTTAGAGTCTTAAGGAAACCCTGAAAGCATGGTTATTCTACTCTAGTTAACACACTTCAAAAATATTGTTTCTATAAATAGAAATATGCCTAGTTTTAGCTTATCCATAAAGACTATGGTTCAATTGGTTTCTAAAATATTTTGATAACGAAGGCTCTCCTGTTGAAGCTCAAAACTAGAAGTGCTTTTTAAATATCATATTCAAAAATTCTCAGTGTTCTCATTTATCTTGAAAGGTTTTAAAAATAATTAATGATTTAATTGTCTGTATTGGGTATCATAAACGGAATGATCATTGTCCCATTTTATTAGGTTTTAAGAGAGTACTATTAAATTTTAAGATCTTAGAATTTAAACCCTTGTTTCATAAAAAGATAATCACCATATAAACCTGCTCACTGAGGTTTTATTTTTAATAACCAAAACTCTTCTCTGCTTCATTCAAGTTCATAACAACAACAACAAAAAAAAACAACACAATGGGACAAGGCGTTTTCTGTTCTAAAGATCTGAGTTTCAGATGCCATAGTAGAGGTCAATGGAAGGAGTAAATATAAATCAAGTTCTTTTAGGTGACCCATCCTTCCTCTCTTCCACACATTCACACAAACCCAGCATACTTGAAGTGATAGACTAGTTTCTACACAATGCTTTCCCCATTATTCCTGATGCATTTGTCCCTTGTGTCTGCCAAATGTCTTTTCATTCTTTTGTCTCCTGTCCCTTTAGGCTTTACTCTATCTGCTCAATGTGTCTTCCATGCATTGTGAGTTTGAAAAATGAATGAAGGGAGCATTAAAATGTAATATTAATCTTCTTAAGGGAAGCTATCTCTAATTGAGTGAAGGGACAACAAAATCAAAGAAATAGAAGAGAACATTAGAGTTCACCTAATTTAGTTTTTGTTTGCCTGTGTGTGTGTTTGTGTGTGTGTGTGTGTGTTTCTTTTGAAAAAATATAAAATTTACCTCATTTGTTTTTTAAATGAACAATTCTTCCCTCTCCGCCATCTATATCCACCAATAGATCTTAAGATTCTTTCTTTCCATCTTTTTTCAACCATCCATTTGTTCTATTTCTATAACCCCACCCCTGACCCTATACTAGATCCTTATGAATTGATGCCTGGAAGCCACTTCTCTCCTCTCTCTGATCTTTAGTTTCCACATTATGAAATTAGTGAGTTAGATTAGGTGATCTCCAAGATCTCCTTTGTGTCTGATAATCTATGACTGTCATCATAACTTCCATTGTGGTCTTTGTGTCCTTTTTGTACCTCTCATCTCCAATCTATGCTTCAAAATGAATCTTCCCAAAATGCCATTTTCATCTTGTCACTTTTTCTCAAAGCCTTTCAATTTTTCCATATTATTTAAAGGACAAACTCCCTAGCTGACATTCAAGAACCTTCACAATTTGGTTCTAACTTATTTTTTCCAATTCTAATTTTGTCACTTATCACTTCCCTCCTAAAACTCTCTGCTCCAGTCAGACTGGTCTACTCACTGTTCCTTAAACATAACCTGTCTATTATTCCTGCCGCCATGTTTCTCCACCTTACTGTTCCTATTACATGGAGGTTCCCATCATTCTCCCAGTCATTCAGACTTGAAACCTGGGTTTCAAATCCTCAATTCCTCACTCTTTATCACCTCTCATATCCCATCCATTGTCAAGTACTGTCAATTCTACCTTTGTAACATCTCTTGCATCCAACCCATTCTTTCTTTGGATGCTGCCACCATTCTGTTGCAAACCCTCCAACACTTCACTCCTGAATCCTCTCTGCCTAGAATTCCCTCCCTCCTCATCTCAGCCTTTTCTTGTCCTTGGTTTCTTTCAAGTTTCATTTAAAATCATGCCTTCTGCAAGAAGTCTTTTCCAGCCTTCCTTAACCCTAATGCTCTCACTCACTTGGGGATTATCTCCATTTTATTCTGTAAGTATCTTGTTTGTGGAGTTGTTTAGATGTCATCTCTCCCATTAGACCTTGAGCTTCTCAAGGGCAGGAACTGTCTTTTGGCTTTCTTCTTATCCCCAGTCCTTAGCATATGTAGGAGTAAAAATGAATAAATCCTCTTAGTATTTAAAAATATATATAGAATTTTTAATAATAAATCAAAAGAGAGGGAAAAGAAAAAAAGGTTCTTTCAGTTAAGTGAGCAGAGCAAAGAGAGCCAGAGACTCACACCTGCATCGCTTTACCAAAAGCACAAACTCTGAAAAAAGATCCCAGTAGTGTGGGTCTCAGCCAAATTTATTTCTTAAACATTTGTATGTAAAATGAGGATGTAACTTAAAAGTATGCTGGGAATGTAGCTCAGGTGTGGCAAATTTTCCACCTGCCGACACAGTTCCTGGCACATTGTAGGCACTTGATAAATGCTAGCTGACTGAATGGAATACTTATCTCTCTTCTTGTTCTAAGTGCCTTTTTCTCTGCCTATCCTTCTCTTACCCCCTTAATAATAAAAGAAGAATTTTTACAAATTCTTGCAAACAATTCACAACAACCCTCCCAGCCAGGTTGTCCCCATTTTCAGATAGGGAAGTGGAGGTGCCAAATTAAACTTAAACTCCATTGTTATACAACTAGCAGGCATAAGAGAAGGAACATGAACTCAAGTCATCTGGATCCAAGTTCTTTCCTCCTTCTATCATCTATGTTGCCTTTCTTTCATACTACATTCATGTGAACCCTATTCATCTGTTGAGGTCAAGCTTAAGGACTATATAACCTTCTCCAGTCTTTCCCTGACTGCCTAAGTCTCCAGTGATCTCTTCTTCCTCTTACTTCCTATGAACGTTTAGTTCTGTGTTATACACCTCTATTTTATTGTGTTTTTTGTTATTAGTGTAATGGAAGCTTGTGGGGTGCCCAGATCTCTTAGCATGTAGGAACCTTGCTTCAGAGCACCTTCTGTACGCAGAAAAGAGTGAAACTATCTTATTCTGATGGTTTTAAAGACAAAACCTGTTCCAGCAATAGAATTGATCAAAGGAAGCTATTTCCATCCCCAAAATAGAACAATATTGGGCATCTCCTCCCAGAAACTAGGGACCTCCGAGTTAAAAGATCTGGGCATACACAAAGCAAGTTCCCACTACATTAGTTACCTTTCTTTATGCTTAAATGTTCTCTCTTCAGCCAAATAGTATTTGGGGAACAAAGACTCTGTGGGCCACTTTGGAACTTTTCAGTATCTGGCACAGTATATAAAGCAGCAGAATATATATATTTTTTTCCTTTAGAGCTATCAGTCAATACATCAACAAGAGTTTATTAAGCACCTATTGTTGTTAAGCATTGGTCATAGATCATATCTTAGTGTTTTCCCTAGAGACTAGATGAGATGAAGGCCAGAAGTAGATTGTAAGACAGAGGCTTCTCAGATCCTATTTAGAGAGCTACTACTAATTATTCGTGTGCCCACGTGTGCTTTATGTGCTTACTTACTTTGTTTTTGAACGGATGAATGGAACATGAGAGGCTTGGAATAAAAATTCCTCCTATGGTATCATTAAATGATATTACCAAATTTTCACAAAAGCTGAACTAGATGGTCCTTATTTTACTATCTTTTTTATATGGGTATTGTGTCTTTTCCTTTTTTTTTTAAATACAAGATTGAGATAAGTGGATAGATGGATGAAGGGTTGCTTGATACTATCTGGAGGAAATGTCTGTATGAAGGTGACATAGTGGAGAGAGCACTGGGCCTGGAGGCAGGAAGATTTTAATTCAAATCCTGATTCAGACACTTACTAGTTGTGCGGATCTGAATAAGTCAATTTTTCAAAGGCTCAGTTTCCTTATCTGTAAAATGGAGATAATAAAAATAACCTAATTCACAGGGTTGTTGTGGAGCCTAGATAAGATTACATATTTGATGTACTTTGAAACTTTAAGGTGCTACAAAAATGCTAGCTATCCTTCCCTTAGTCTTGGTTTTTCTCCAGTGGACCAATGGAAGACCATGGAATGGCTGAACTAGAGAACTACTGTTGGCACATAGTTGAGAGAGAGATAGTTATTGTAGCCTAGGCACTTTGTACCCAGGAAGTACGAATCAATCTCTTCTTGTATTTCCTCTTCTCTAGAGAAGATCACTTACAAAAGCAAGAAAGAGTGCAAATGAAATTGAAAGAGAAAAATATTAGCCGACCCTGAAGCAATTCTTGGCTAGTTATTGGGGGGTTAAGTGGCCAATATTCACCCAGAGCAGTGTGGGGTTGTGATTACACTAGAAATATCACTAGACTTGGAGTCAGAAGACTTGGGTTAGAGTCCAGCCTCCAACAACTTACTAGTTGTATGATGTTGTGCAAATCAGTTCAGTTCTGAGTTTCAGTTTTCTCATCTGCAAAATGGAGATCACAGCATTTATAGTTGGAAGGAACTTAGATAGAACAAGCATTTTTTTAAATCACCCAATATGTGCTAGGCACTGTGCTAAGCACTGAGGCAAACAGGTTAAATTAGTTGCCTTCTATGTAAAACCCAGTAGAATTGCTTGTTGGCTATTAGAGGGGGGTGGGAGGAGGGGAGGGAAGAACATGAATCATGTAGCCATGGAAAAATATTCTAAATTAATTAATTAATTAATTAATTTAATTTAAAATTTCTCTCTGCTAACAGGACTATCACCCTAGATCAGACCCTCTCATCTGGACTACTGCAATGACCTCTTAACTGGCCTATCTATCTCATTTTTCCCCTCCTTAATCCTTCATTCAACTATCTAAGTAATTTTTCTATCACATAAATTGGAACTCCAAAGGCTTCCTATTTTCTCTAGGATCTAATATAACCACCAATTTTTAGCTTTTAAAGCCCACCCCAATTTGGTCCCAACTTAACTTCCCAATGGTATGACATAGTAGTCCCCTTCCTGAATTCTAGGATTCAGCCAAACTATATTCCTTTTTGCTATTCCTTATATCCAACATGCCATTTCCCACCTCTTATTTTTGTGCCAAGAGCCCCCCCATTCCCAGAATGCAGTGTCTCCTCACCTTTACCAACTAGATAGAATCCATTGTTTCCTATGAATTCTGCTCAAGTAATACCACCTACATGAAGTCTTTTCTGATCCCCACAGATGATTGTATTCTCTTTTCTCATGACTTCATATTTATTTATTTGCATATCCATTTTGCATAATTCTTTATACATGTTTTCTTCCCAATAAAGTACAAATTCCTTGAAAGAAGGAACTGTTTCCTTTGTATGCCCAGTGCCTAATATAATGTCAGGCACATAGTAGATGATTAATAAATAGTTGTTGATTGATTTAGGATTAATTGCATAGTGCATTGGGCTAGGCTGAGGATACAAAAGTATATAAGACAAGCCCTAAAGAAGCTTATAATCAAATTATAAATTATTTATAAATTATAATTATTTTCTTCTTAGAGTACTTTAATATCTATTCCCTTCATTTAGCAGCTAACACATACTAACTTCTACTATATAATTTAATTAATTATAATCAAGGGATGTCTGTGAACCATGAGATGAGCTTTTGAACAAAGTTCAAATTTGGAAAATCATGAGTTGACAATTTCAAATGATTGGAGGACATCATAGGAAACAGCAAAATAAGAATTGTTTTTATCATAACTAAAATGTATAGAGTACCCATTATTTGCCAGGCCCTGTACAAAATGCTCTATTATTATTTCATTTGATCCTTATAATAACAAGGGAAATAGGTGCTATTATAATCCCTATTTTACAATGAGAAAAATAAAGTAAACAGAGCTTAAATGACCTGCATACAGTCATATAGCTAATACGTGTCTATAGTTGAATTTGACTAAATGCTTGTGACTCTATTCACTGTGTCACCTAGCTGCCCCAAGAGGGGAGAAAATCTTTAGTGGAAGACATTGGTAGAATTATCTGATCCAAGTTCACTAATATAATGGGTGGGGGCATTGTGCTCAGCTCATGCAATCTAGAGTTCCTACATGAACTTTGGAGCATGCACAAACATTCTGCAACTGGTTCTGGTTGACATATTACCATTTGATGAAGAGGAACCCTTTTGATTGGCATAAAACTGGAACTAGGGTACATTCAAAATGCTCTAGTGGCCAAAGACATTCTTGATCTGGCTCTTTTCTCTGGGCTGGCTGAAATTCAAGCAAAGAGGATAAGGTGATGAAGAAATTGATCATCTGAAGTCTGAAAGCTGGAGTTCACACCAGGATTTTTTGAGAACTAGATGGTAAGGAGCAAAGCATCCAGTATTCTGTTTGAACCAGTGCAGCAGTGACAGAAATTTGGACTCTCCATCCATTGGCCTTGTTGTATTTGAACATGAAATTGATAGGAAGAATTCTATGAGAAAACTGTGCTGAGTCCAATCTCACTCTCCCAAAGAGCTAAGCTACATTAAGGGAGACAGTGACAACCCTCCCCACCCCCAGATATTGGGGGAAATATTTGTAATTTCTGTTCTTGCTAAATCTGCCTAGTAAATATCCTTTTATAAAAGCTAATTGATGTTAATTGACTAAATGGAACTGGGAAACTAATTTCTCCAAAAGTAACAATGAGGAAAATATACCAGAATTGGGGCTTGAATCAGTAGTATTAAATGAAGACATCCCCTAGCTACTGGGGGGGGGGGCTCTAGAATTGTAAGGGTTAAAAATTAAAGGTTGGACTAAATTTATGAGAAATGTGGTCACTGAAATTAATTACTCAAGTCAGAATGACTTTTTTTTTTAAACCCTTACCTTCCGTCTTGGAGTCAATACCATGTATTGGCTCCAAGGCAGAAGAGTGGTAAGGGTAGGCAATGGGGGTCAAGTGACTTGCCCAGGGTCACACAGCTGGCAGAATGACTTTTTATGGTAGTTTATTTACAAAAGGAGAGAGAGTAAAAGTGGATAGAGTAAGGTATCTAACTTAACACATTAAGTATTTTTTTCTGGCCCCTGGCTCAACCCAGACAGGGCTAATTAGTCACCAGCCTGGAGGGACTCTTAGCCTTCAACCCAGGACCTGGTGATGAATAAAGCAAGGGCTCCAGCCACAAAGCCTCTTCCAAAATGAGGCCTCTCCAGAGCTAGTCCCTCCAGAAAGCCAAGAAAGGAGTCAGCCTTTTCACTCACCCAAGTAATAGCCCTAAAGGAAGGTCCAAGAGCTGCCTCACCAATGTCAGGGTCTCAGGTCCACAAAGCAAATTCTTCACCAGCCTCCAACTGGAACTCCAACACCAAACTCTGAAGAACTCCCCCTCATAGGAAGTTACAACTGTTTTAATAATGCTTCTTTGCATTATTTCCTGTGCCTTCCTCAAATTTAACTGGACCGATCACAGTCTTAGAATTTTCTTAGGATTGTTGGGGGGGGGAGGGGGACTGGGGAGCAGTCAGTTGTTTCTGATTTGTCATCCAATTTTAGCACCTGTGGATTCTAGACCTTCCACACCCCTCAAGTGTAAAGTGAGGTGTATATGCTTCTGGTGATTAAATCTAAAAATGGGCAGGGGAGAGTTAATCCTTTCACAGAATCCTGAAGATTATGTTCCTGGCCTTAATCTGGAAGAGTAAATTTGAAGTCTCAATGTACTAAAAAGTAACCTTTTGATAGCTTTCTATATTTTTATTACAGATAAACCTGAAATAGCAAAATAATTCAACAAGCATGATCAGATTCTTTTTTATATATGATGATGAACTGCTAGTCTCTATTAATTAGGTAATATAAAACCAACTGTGCTAATGATGTTTAACTAAAAGTATTTGCTTTTTAATCACAATTTCTTATCTTCTATAAAATAATACTTTGTGCAAAAAGGTTATAATTAAGCTCTTGTTGAATCAGCTAATGTGTAAGAATTTCATTATCCATTTCTAATGTGATTTTCTATTTGTATATCACAGCAGCCTAAAGTTGAAATCTTTAAATATTTATATAGAACTGAGACCTTTATCAAATGTTGCCACAAAGACAAACAAAACCATGTCATTACCAAGTATTTCTAACACATCCAATTCTGTACAAACCCCTCTGATTTCTGCTCAGCCTGGAAAAATTGATGCTCCCCATAGCATCTAACTTCCTACATTGCCTGTGCATTTTAACTTGTACACACTTTACTTAGTGGCAGATTTTCTTGATTTTGCTATTTCTAAGTTATCTAATTAAAAATTTTGCTTCCCTTCTTTCTCTCCTCCAGAAGATAATTTCTTTAGCCAGGGCCCCAAGTTATCAGAACCAGACACCTCCTGGTTTAAAAACAGATGAAAACCACTGATTTCTTCTCTGTCCTCCATCCAAACTGGCACAGAAATGCTGCCATTATCACACTGTCCATGGAGGAGGAGGGCTCTCTCCCCCTCTTCCACAAGCTTATAAGAAGATGAAAGGAGAATTGGGGAGACAACCAAAGAGAAGATGGGGGAGGGGGGCGGAAGGAGGCAGCATAAAGAAAAAAAAAACCTTAATGATGAAAAATTGTCAGTGAGACCTTTAAATATTTAGACAATAATTTGTGGTTGTTTTAATTAATTTTTTTAAGAAATAGCTTGGAGTGCTTGTATTTAAAACAGGAAAACTTAAGAGAAAAGAAGACAGTTCAAATTTACCTAGGCAGCCCTTTTTTATTTCTGCTTTTGTATGTGTATCATATCCATTTCCACATATACCCACTTCCCCCACTCCTTGACCTAGTGAACTTTCTCTTATAACAACAACAAATAACTAGCACTTTATGATGCTTTAAAGTTTGCAAAAATGCTTTCCAGATATCTCACCTTTTAATCCTCACAATAACCATTACCCCCATTTTACAGGTGAAAGAACTGAGATGGTCAGAATTAATTGACTTGTTCAAGGTCACACATGTTAAGTATCTGAAGCCAGATTTGAACTTGGGTTACTCTGACTACAGGTCCAGTGCTAGGTATCACATATCTGCCTAATTAAATCCATTTTATAGGAATCTGACTATATTTTTACCACTTTAAATTAGTATACTGATTTATAGCTATATTCTTATTTTGAAAGATTTTTTTTACTTATGTGATTTATTCCTGATGTTAAAATTCCCATTATTGTGGAAATTATTGTAATTGCTCCCATTAGAAAGTACAAACTACTCTATGATGAAATGTTTTATGACAGTCTCCAGGAATGTATTGTAGCCCATCTCCCTCTCCACCAAAAGTAAGGATTATATACATCGTATTCTAACTCTTTTAATACATTTAAAATTGATTTGTTGGTGATTTGGTTAGTGATGGGAAGCTCCTAGTATGCGGAGGGGTGGGAATCTGTGTAGATCACAACCCTTCTATGACTTAATAAATGTCTTAGAGAGTTGTCAGAAGCCCATCAAAGTGAAATGACTTGACTACCCAGGATCACAAAGCTAGTGTCAAAGGTGGGATTTAAGCTCAATATTCCTAACTTCAAATTTAGTAAAATAACTAACGTCTTCAAATCCCTAAGTCATCCTGCTTTTTTAAAAAAAAAAGCATCTAGAAATAATAGAAGTACCATTTGTCTCATTTCTTAAAAACTGTTATAAGAGCTTTATTTTATCATCTCTTCCAGGACACATTTTTTAGATTTGTTCCTTGTTTAAAAGAAAATATACTGAATGAATCTCTTAGAATTTCCAGAGTCCAAAGGGCCCCCCCTCCTTTCTCCAACCATGGTAAAAGCCCAGCTGTCTTTCCTCTTTTTTTCTGTGCTCCTGAAATGTGAAAATAAACTAAAGATAAATACTCACCCTTCCCCAGGTAAGTAAAACTATGATCAATAACAATAGTCAGGTAAATAGTCACTGTTATGGCTAAGGCAGTCCCCTCCACTGGTGATGGAAGAAGGTGGTGATTTGATCTCACAATCAATACCTTGACAAAGCCATAATCCTCCACTGGGATAAGAAAAAATATTTTCATTTTGATCAGTACCAATATGACAAAATTAAGTAAATGCTTTTACAAGTGATAGATCAAACTGGAAATTTTCCATTATAGAGAATTAAGAAAAATGGTGGTAAAGGAATGGCTTAGCATGCAGATTAGCTTTTTGCTTGCCAGATTATAATATTGATGCTGCTTTTAAGCAGGGCTCTCTTTGTTCCTCCTTACTAGAAGGTCTATCAACCCTATTTTTAACAAGTGCTGCGAAGATTGCCCAAAAGGCAGCATTTATAATGCACAAAATCCTCCTAATTTGCATTAGTGTTTTAGAACAGATCTACACAAACAATTATAATATAAACCTATATACTTTGGGGGCATTTAAAAAATGGAAGTATCCTTCATAAATGACAGAAAACAGCTATTGGCAGGGATGCAATATATGGGAGCATGATACCTGGACTGATGAGAGCATTTCAGTCTTTAAAATTACATTGCCCTGCCCTACACCAAAGGCAATCTCTAAAATGAAAATTAGGTTTCCTTTGTTTGCTCATACACACACATGAATACACACTAATTCAAAATGACTGAGGAAATGGATTTTTTTAAAGTTTCTCCTTTGCTTCCTAGAATAATTCACCGCCTTCTCACCCTCTGCACACCAGATGCTCTCTCAGAAACAGGTAGACACTGAATGAGCTATCTATCGATTCTACAAAACAAAAGGATATTCATTTTGAGGGCCCTGGAATCTCTGGCTTCCTTCAAGACTCACCTCAAGAAACATCTTCTATAGGAGGTGTTTCCCTTCCCCCCATCCCCAGCTGCCACTACCTACCTTGTACCTATTGGGGATGTATTTTGTTGCTTGTCCTTTGTGCTCAGAGAGAACTAATGAAATTACTGTTGGCATCAAGATACAGGGAGTGTCCAGTATGAGCTTGGAAGGCTCTACCAGGGGTCGAGCACACATACTCCATCTGAACATTCGGGATGGAGATGTCTCTAGATTCTCACATCTCACGTTTCAATTTTGCTTTGTTCATAGAACAGAGTTCCTTCTTTGATGCCAGTGTCTCCCATGTCTCACAGCTGAAAAGTTCTTCAGAGAGACCTTGAGGGTGTTCTTGTACCACTTCTTCTGACCTCCATGTGAATCGCTTGCGTTGTGTGGGTTCTCTATAAGATAGTCTTTTAGGTAAACTTGTACTTGACATTTGGACTATGCCACCATAAGTGTATCTTATATAAATCCCTATTTGTAAATGTGGTCTCTCCCAATTAGAATGAAAGCTCTTTGAGATCAGGGTATATTTTTACTTTTTCTTTAATAATAACTCCAACAATAACATTTATACAGCATTTGCTTTATGGGCCAGGCACTGTGCTAGGGGCTTTACAAATATCATCTCCTTTAACCTTCACAACAACCCTGGAAGGTAAGTGCCATTATTATTCCCATTTTACAGTCGAAGAAACTATCCAGCACTTAGAATATCTCCTGACACATAGTAAGTGCTTAATAAATGATTGAATAATAAGATAAATTCTTATTTGTATAAATGAACTTGCCACTAAAGGGAGACTTTGAGAACTTTCAATTTATCAGTCAACAGGCATTTTTTTGGTTTGTTTTTTAAAAACCCTTACCTTCTGTCCTGGAACCAATACTATGTATTGTTCCAAGGCAGAAGAGTGGTAAGGGCTAGGCAATGAGGGTTAAGTACACAGCTGGGAAGTGTCTGAGGCCAGATTTGAACCCAGGGCCTCCCATCTCTTGGTCTGGCTCTCAATTCACTGAGTTACCCAGTTGCCCCCAACAGGCATTTTTAATTGCCTACTATGTCCTAGGATCCTATGCTAGTTGCCAGGAACACAAAGACCTAAGTCACAGTCGTTCTTTTTCTCAACTCAGGCTCCATATGTTCAATGTGAGTCATTTCAAGGCTCATAAATAAGTGCCCACTATGCTGAAGGCACTGGAAATGTAATAATAACAATAACAATAACTAGCATTTACAAGGGGCTTTAAGGTTTACCCAAAGCTTTACAAATGTTATCTCTTTTTTTTTTAATCATCACAACAACTCTGGGAGGTAGAAGAGAAGGAAATGAATATTTATATAGTATCTACAAGGTTTGAGGCACTACACTAAGCAATTTTTACAAATATTTTCTCATTTGATCCCCACGATAATCCAGAGAGATATGTGCAGTTATTATTTCCATTGTACAGCTGAGGAAACTGAGGCAGACAGAGGTGAAATGACTTATCCAGGGACACACAGCTAATGTGTCTTGAACATGGATTTGAATTCAGGTCTTTCTGGCAGAAGCTCCAGTACTCTATTCATCTCTTATTCACTTGCATCTTCCAGCCATCAGTGAAGGCTCTAGCAAGAAGTGAAGTGACCAAAAGAAAGATTATAAATGCAAGTGACACAGATTACACCAGTTGGATAATCAATCAATCTATCTCTGTCTGCTCTGAAATTAGCTCTGATACCACTCTTGTAGGATCAACTGGAGAGCTTTACTGTTTTACTATAGTAGACCACTATATACTATTTACTATTGTATACTACTATAAACTAACTATGACTTTACTATTCAGTCTTTGTTCTAAAATTATTTTATTAAATATTAAACTTTTAATTTGACACAGAGACTTTTTGGAGGATGGATGCCAGCAGTAACATGATAGACTGTCTTTTGGTTTTTAGCATCTTCCAACTTTTATAAGCAAAATCCAAGCCAAATTCATATACTTGGGTTCCCAAGGGATTTGCTGAACATGCAGAAGTGTAATTAAAATGCTTCCAGTTTCATTAAAGGGATCCCCAGGTTCCCACTTGAAATAACTGTAGCCATAAGCAGTTTCTTTAGGGAAGCAAGCACCAAACTCTTTCAATTACAGCTTGATTGGATAGTTCTTCAGCTAAAGCTAAGAAGAGGATATTTTATGCAAACACATTTTTAAATCCCTCTTTAGAATAATTAAAAAAAAAACCCTTGTCTTCTTTTTTAGAATCAATACTTTGTATTGGTTCCAAGACAGAAGAGCAGTAAGGGCTAGGCAACAAAGATTAAGTTTCGCCACACAACTAGGAAATATCAGAAGTCACATTTGAACCCAGGACCTCCCATCTTAAGCTTGTCTCTCAACCCCCTAAGCCCCCTCACTTCCTACTCCAAGTAACATTTTTATAATTAAAGTGTTATGTATTTCCATTCATATGATAGTCTTTAATGATCAATAACTAAAAGCAAAGTCAAACTCTCCTTTTAGGAAAATTTTTAATAAGGAGAGACCAAGAGTTATGGTCCAAATGAACTCTTTGGTCCAGATCAAATACTAAAACAAGCTTGAGAAAGGATGCTCACTCACCATGTACCCAAAAGCATATTTATTAGCATTGCTCTGAGAGTTGTAATATCAACATTATAATGTGTAATTATTCATCATTCAATTTAACAATTCAAACATTAATTGGCTGCTCTGTGTCAGGTACTATGGTGGGTAGTAGAGATACAAAGACAATGATGAAAAATCCCTTCACTTAAGCTACTTCTACTTGGGGTGGCAGAATGTGAACATAGTTACAAGATAACTAGAGTCAGAGACAGAGGGGGGGAGGAGTACTAACAACCTTAGGGATCAAGAAAGACTTCCCATAAGCAGGAGGTGACAATTGCGCTGAATCTCAAAAGAGGGTAGGGATTTTGAGAACTGGAAATAAGAATGATGCCATTCCAGACAGGAAATGAAGGGAGGGCATGAGAGGAAGGGGAGTTGGGAAACAAACTGGGCAAAGTCAAGGGAGCAAGAGATGAAATGTTGAATTTGGTGAACAGCTAGTAGTCTAGTTTGGCTATATTGAAAGTACATGGCTGATGTTCTATGAAATAAGTCTGGAAAGGGAAATGGGTCCCAGATTATGGAATTGGGTTGAAGAATTTCTCTTTTATACTAGAAGCATTGGGAGCCCTTGAAAATTCTTGGCAGTGAGGTGCAATGGATAAAAGTGCTGGGTTTGAAGTCAGGAAGTCACATCTTCCTGAGTTCAAATCTGGTCTCAGACACTTAGACACTCAGACCTGGGCACATCACTTAGTTCTGTTTGCTTCAGGTTCCCCCTCTATAAAATGAGCTGGAGAAAGAATGAAAAACCACTCCAGTGTCTTTGCCAAGAGAACCCCAAATAGCATCAGGTGTAAACCTCAAATTTCCTTAGACTTATAAATGTTGGAAATTTCACCATTGGGATATTTCATACTTGGAAAATTTCTTACTGATAGTCTATTGGAATGGGAACTCCATTGGCATGGGAGGTTCCTTCTCTTCCCTTCTTAAGATTACTTTAGGACAGAAACCCTTTGCTGAACAATGGAAAGGACTTTGACCTATGCTTAAGCATAGAACAGGAATTTCTTTGAGTCTTGATTGATTTAGAATTGATACAATGGAGATACTTGGAATAAATCTCCACCCTATTCAGTCCTAATAGGATTGAGTAAGGGCTGCAGCCTAGATCAAAATTTAATTATTCCAATCTCTACCATACTCAAGTTAACAGGATTTAGAAAGGGCTGTAGCAAAGGAGTATAGATTTAATCATTTGAAAATATGACCTTCAACAGACATGTGCAAAAGCCAGAAACCTCTGGGCGGTCCTGGGTTAAGCGAGAGCCTCCATTGACAGGGAAATTGATGAAGAGTGATTGGTAGATGTGAGGACTGAGGGGAGGCAACTTGGATGGTGTCCTTAAAGATAGGAGGGTCTGGAGACTGAAGGGGGTGGAGTTTTTTTTGAGCGGTGTGGTTCCTGGGCTCTGAGGGAGCTTGCTCTGAAGGAAGCTGAAGGTGGGGGCCTCTGAGACTGTTTCTCCATTTTGGACACGTGAGTGAAAGGGACTGATCTCTTTTCTTTGCCCCAGCTATCTAAGGGCTTGGGCCTTTTGGCCCAGCCTAAACAGAAGGGGTATTTAAGCCCTATTCCCTTCTCTCCCCTTTCTCTCTATATATATATCTCTAATTCCTTTCTTGCTCCTATTGTAATTAAACTCCAAAAAAGGCTGACGGCTGACTTGAGTTTTTCATTTAGGAATTACATAGCTGATTCCTTGGCGACCTTAAATTAATATATATCAGTCTTTTAAAGTGATTCCCTTGTAACATTGTGGCTGACCACACGGGAGTCTAAAGAATCCTCTCAATAAAACTTTTTCCTTGCCTTTTTACTATACTGTTTCACCACTTAGTCCTTTTTAAAAAAAAAAAAAAAAACTTGGCTTAAAGACACAGCTGCTAGAACACGTGAGTATAAAAAACTTTTTCTCTTTTCTCCTTAAGTTAAATTGGAATCAGCAGTTTTTTCTTTTTCTTCCCTTTAATCTTAAGGGACAGCTGGGTAGCTCAGCGGATTGAGAGCCAGCCCTAGAGGCAGAAGGTCCTGGGTTCAAATCGGACCTCAGATACTTCCCAGCTGTGTGACTCTGATAGACAGAAAACAGCTGTTTTTAAATCTCAGCAACAGGACTCTAAAGTCCTGGCTGGAAGAACTGTTTCTAAATATCCTTTCCCTTAAGGAACAACTTCCTGGATTAAAAAAAAAAAAAAACCCTGTGGAAAGTTTGTTGCTTTGCCCTGCTCCCCACGTGTTTTGTGAAATTACAAAATATACATATAAAAATGAGTACTACATTCTTTGACAATTATATGGCAGCTGAAGAAGTAGGGGCATTGAGGAATGAAGGATACCTCCAAATTTTTATATTAATAGGTACTGTCATTTTTGTACTCCTCAATACTATATTTAGAGATGAAAAAATAAAAAATATTGAGGATAAAATAAAACAAAATGAGGATAAAATAAAACAAAATGAGGATAAAATAAAACAAAATGAGGATAAAATAAAACAAAATGAGGATAAAATAGAAAATATTGAGGATAAAATAGAAAATGTTGAGGATAAAATAGAAAAAAATGAGGATAAAATAGAAAATATTGAGGATAAAATAGAAAAAATTGAGGATACAATAGAAAAAATTGAGGATACAATAGAAAAAATTGAGGATAAAATAGGAAATATTGAGAATAAAATAGAAAAACTTGAGGATAAAATAGGAAATATTGAGAATAAAATAGGAAATATTGAGGATAAAATGGGAGATATGGAAGATAAAATAGGAAAAATTGAGGAAAAAATGCAAGCCCAATTAGAAGATCTAAAATGTTTCTTACAGGATCAATGGGCAAACACCCACTCTACCAGAAACAGACCTGTTTCTGAACCTTTGAATGAGGAAATTTCCTTCCCTGAAATAGAGATGGAAAACACCTTCCCTATAGCCCAGTTAACAGACTGCTTCTCTCGTGCAGTGCAAATCTTGTCTGAATTTAATCCCCAAAACCCTTCCCCTGCAATCCCAGCTTCTCATGTTCCTTCTCCTACAGAAAACCAAATTCCAATGCAAGGGAGATCTTGTCCTCCTAGAGAAACCTGTCCTTGTCAAACTGACCCACAAGTGCAAAATTCAACTAGAGGCCTGTTTCCTCTAAGAGAAGTACCTGAAATAGGACGAAATGGGGATGTGGTGACTTTAAGACATAGGATACCGTTTACTCCCCAAGAAATAAATGAATTTACACGAAATATCCCCACATATGAACAAGATCCTTTTCTAGTAACAAAAAAGATGGGAGACATATTTTTTCAATATAATCCGTCTTACAAGGACGTTGAGAGCTTACTACAGGCTTTTTTAAGTGAACGTGAAAAAAATAAAATAATTGCTCATGTCAACAAAACCCGGGGGCGTAATGCAGCACATTGGCCATCTCAGGATCCCGAATGGGACTATAATAATCCTGAGGACTATCTACAACTATACCGTTGTAGAGAGGCCATCCTCACGGCCATGAAGGAATGTGCGGACAGTACAGATAAGTGGATGGAACTGGAAAAAATTAAGCAAAAGGAAAACGAAACACCCTCCAGATTTATGGACAGAATTATCGAGTTTGGGGACAGATACTTAGATTGGGACTTAAATAAAGAGAATAGTTTAAGACAAGTTAGAAGAATATTTGTAAACAATTCTTGCAAAGTAATTAAAAATTATTTTAAAACACAATGCCCAAGATGGTCAGATATGGACCTTGAAGAATTGCGAAAAACAGCTATATATGTTTTTAAGGGAAACGAAGAAAAGGAGAAAGAGAATAATGATGACATGGAGGAAATGAAGAAAAAAATGAGATGTGTAATAGATAGGATAACTAAATTAGAAAGTGGGCATGATAATGAACCAACGACAATTGCCCCTCTCCAGAAATCCAATTATCAATCCATTACTTGCCACTTCTGTGAGAAGAAGGGCCACAAAATGATGGAATGTAGAACCTTTCTTAAGATGTTTGGAAGGAATACACAGTTTAATAATGGTTTTAGAAATAATAACTATAGAAATTATGATAATGGTTATAGAAACCAGAATTCTAGAAATTATAATAATGACTATGGAAATAACTATAATGAATATAGAAATAAGAACTTTAGAAACCAGAATTATAGAAATAGGAATTGGGAATTTAATGACAATGCTCAAATTGAAGAAAATTTTAATGATAATACTCAACAATATATGAGAAATGGCGCTCGTCCAAAAATTACTCGAGGTACTAATGACCCTCAGAGAGGTGCCCTTCAGGGGGGTGCCCAAGGAATATCCCAAACACAATGATGGTGCCCGGGGGGGGCTGGGGCACAGGAATCAGAGGATACAACCTTTGATTTCCCAGACCCTGATGTCCTACTACCCGTTGTCCCTATCCACTGCCCTCCCCATACTAATGAACCCCATGTTACCTTAAAAGTGGGTAACACCTATTATGATTGTCTATTAGACACCGGAGCTTCCTGGTCTGTATTAAAGAGAACACCTGATTTACAATGTTATTCTATTGGCTCAGAGAATGTAATGGGAGTATCAGGAATAACCCAAAGAGTTAAAAGACTTCCTCCTAGAATGGTGTCTGTAGGACCCCTAGAGGTACAACACTCCTTCCTTTTGATGCCTGACTCCCCTTTAAATTTGCTGGGGAGGGACCTTCTATGCAAACTCAGAGCCACAATAACCTGCTCCCCAGATGGCTCATTATCATTAGAAGTACCAGAGGAATCTTTAAATTTACTCCCTGTACTTCTCTCGGAAAACCAGGAGGCAAAAGAACCTTCCATTTTTGAAATACCTAAAGATATACCGGAGTCTCTTTGGGCCACATCTTCTTCTGATGTAGGCTTACTTAAATCTGCTGTTCCTGTGCAGATAAAAACTAAATCTAGCCCACCTCCTTCTATCCCTCAGTATCCCCTCTCAAAGGAGGCAATTGAGGGTATTACACCAGTTATTAACTCATTAATAGAACAGGGAATAATAATCCCTTGCAAATCTGAATACAACACGCCCATCCTGCCAATTAAAAAACCAAAAAAAGGGCCCGATGGCAAGCACATCTATAGATTTGTACAGGATCTAAGGGCAGTGAATAATCACGTTATAAAGAGACACTCCGTAGTTTCTAACATACATACTATTATTTCATCTATTCCTAGCACAGCTACATACTTTACAGTAGTAGACTTGTGTTCAGCTTTCTTTTCCATACCAATACATGAAAACTCCAGGCATATTTTTGCTTTCACCTGGAAGGGCTCACAATATACCTGGTGTCGGCTGCCACAGGGTTATGTCGAAAGTCCGAGCTTATTTGAGCAAATTTTGAGCCAAGACACAGACAATATAACATTTAAAAATAGCAAATTAATCAAATATGTAGATGATCTACTCTTGGCTTCAACAGATGCAGAAACATGTCAAGAAGATAGCAAACACCTTCTTTTGGAATTGCACAAAAGAGGACATAAAATCTCTAAGGATAAAGTTCAATGGTGTCTCCAAAAAGTAGAATATTTGGGATTCATCTTGACTGCGGGTGCTCGTTATATTTCTCCAAAACGAATTGAGAACATTCAAAAATTGAGTGCTCCTACCACTAAGAAACAGCTGAGAGCAATTTTAGGAGCAACAGGGTTTTGTAGACAATGGATTCCTTGCTATGGGGAAATCACTAAACCCCTTATAGCATTAACAAAGGATTCAGTTCCTGAACCCCTCAAATTAGAGCCTGAACACTTGTCAGCTCTAACAGATCTGAAAAAGGCTATCATGTCTGCCCCTGCTCTAGGCATCCCAGATTACAACAAGCCATTTACTTTATATGTGCATGAGAGAAGAGGAGTAGCCTCTGGTGTGTTAACTCAGACTTTGGGACCTTCTCAGCGCCCAATTGCTTATTATTCTGCCCAACTAGACCCAGTAGCAGCAGGAGCACCACCATGCCTTAGAGGAGTAGCTGCTACAGCCTTACTAGTAACAAAAACCGTTGATTTAGTATTGGGATGTCCATTAACAATAATGTGCCCACATGAGATTGAAGCATTATTGGTAAAACATAGAACACAGGCATTCTCGGATCAGAGAATTACAAGGTATGAAATAACCTTATTAAATAGTGAAAATATTACCTTGAAACGCTGTTCAACTCTTAACCCTGCCACCTTGCTTCCAGATTTACCCACTTCAGGAGAACCACTACATAACTGTGAAACATTAGTGTCCATGGCAGAAAAGCCTCGAGATAATCTCTTGGACACTCCCTTAGACAATGCAGATCTGATTTTATTTACCGATGGTTCCTCTTTTATGAGGGATGGCATACGTTACACTGGAGCTGCCGTAGTCTCAGAATTTGCCACTGAATGGTCAGCTTCACTACCTTCTAACATTAGCGCTCAAGGAGCAGAACTCATAGCTCTAAAACAAGCTTGTATAATTGCCAAGGATAAAAAGGCAACAATTTATACGGATTCTAGATATGCTTTCGGCATTTGTCACTCAGTCGGGATGCTATGGCTCCAAAGAGGATTTTTAACCTCAGCTGGAAAATCCATAGCTAATGCAGAAATTATTAATGAAGTTCTTTCTGCTCTCAAACTGCCTAAAGCCCTAGCTGTAGTTCATTGCTCTGCCCATACAGGTGGCTCTGACCCTGTCTCTAGAGGAAATGACCGAGCAGATGCCGCTGCAAAACTAGCAGCCATAGAAGGACCTGGATTAATTTTAACATTAACAACCACTGATAATTTAAATTTATCACTCTCCTATAATGAAAAGGAAGTGGAAAAATGGAAACAAAAATTTAAAGCAAAACAAATTAATGGAGTATGGGTGTCATCTGAAGGAAAACCCCTGCTCCCTAGAAGTTTCTATAACCAAATTTGCCAATCTATTCATAAAAATGGTCATTTTGGCACCCAGGGCATTGTGGACTCTGTCAAGAGAGTATGGATAGCCCCTGGTATAACTACTATAGCCTCTAAAGTATGTTCAGCCTGCCCTATTTGCCAGGCATATAACCAACATGCATATCGTGGAAAAGCCTTTGGGGGACGTCCTCTGGCTTACACACCTTTTGAACATCTACAGATAGATTTCATAACAATGCCAAAGGCTGGACGTTATAAATTTTGTCTAGTAATTGTAGATCAACTAACCAGATGGCCGGAAGCATTTCCTACAACCCGAGCCACAGCAGATTTTGTTGTAAAGATACTTTTAAAAGAAATTATCCCTCGTTTTGGCCTACCAGCACGTATTGACTCCGATAGAGGGAGTCATTTTACCGATTCTGTCTTAAATCAAATATATTCTTGCTTGGGGATAACTCCAAAATTCCATGTTCCATATCACCCCCAGAGCTCAGGCCAAGTGGAGAGGATGAATAAAGAACTTAAGACTATGATTGGCAAATTATGCACTGAGACCCATTTAAAATGGCCTGAAATTCTCCCTCTGGCCCTATTTTATCTTAGAAGCAGGCCTAGAGGAGACTTACATATTTCACCATTTGAGATGCTTTTTGGACATCCGCCTATACAGGCTAAGCCTTTCTCCCCGGCTTATACATCGCTATTAGGGGGAGATATTACTATTGCTTCCTATATACAGGAGTTACAGCACAAACTACGTGAACTTCATGAATCCGGAGCTGCAGTACAAGCTGGTCCATTAGACTTTTCTCTGCATGACCTGAACCCAGGAGATAAAGTTTATATCAAGAATTTCAAGCGAACTGGAGCAACTGAACCTTCATGGGAAGGACCATTCCAAATATTATTAACTACTCCAACATCTATAAAGATTGGAGAAAGAGACTCTTGGATTCACTGCTCACATGTGAAGAAAGCATCTTCTGCTGAGACTGATTGACTCTATCCTATCATATGAATTGTGACTCTATCTTATCATAAGAATTGGAGATAATAATCCATAGACAAATGGATGCTGTTTTTTTTTCAAGAATATATTGAATTACTGATTTTTTTCTTATTTTTTCTTATTTCTTTTCTTTTATTTTTTTTATCAGAATATTTGATTTTTTTTCATTTTTGTACTGAAGGTACACATAATTAATATTAATATTTTTTCCCTGCAGTAATACAAGTTAATATATATATACTCTTGCTATAATATCAATATATGCCTAAAAGCTTTAAACTATGGGAACCTGCCATTTATTGATAAAATATTATAGGACTGTGATTAATGTTTGTGTCTGATTCCAGGAAAAGGGATAAAAACAAGGAGCACAGACTAAACCTGAATAGTGCCAATAGAGCACACATGAAATATTAAAGTGAGACTCAAGGTTGCGACGCTTAACTTATGTTTAAGTCGTAGGACTTCCTTGTATCTACACTCCTTTTGAAGTACTCAAACAAGTACAAAGCTTGACTATCATGCTGGCTCCCTATATCTCTGAAAAAAAAAATCAGACAAGGGAATGACATTTCCCCATCAAAATAGAATTCTAATTCTTTCCTTCTTATATTATGGCAACTTCCTGTAGTCTTGGCTACAAATGGCTAAGTGAAATATTACTGTATTCTGTCCTACATACTTGTGGGATAGAAATTACTTTAAACTGGACCTATACAAGGCCTATTTTGAATTTTTCTTATGTTTTTGATTATTTTTCTATTCTTTTGATAATTGACACATACAGCCCCATAACTGAACATTGCATTCTGAGCTAAACTTGATATTTTTTTTTAAATACTTACTTCAGGGGGGATTGTATTTTAATTTAAAATCTAAGAATTTTTGAATTTTTTTTATTTGAGATTTTATTTTTATAAAAATCCAAGACTTTTGTTTAAGATTTTACTGTTATAAAAAATTTTCAAAGATTTTGATTTTGTTCGAGAAAAGATCTTCAAGAAAGAAGCTTGAAACTTTTATATCCAGAGAATGAACTGTTGCAGAAAGATGCCAAAAACCTACACTTCATCAAGAAGATCAAGAATGAACTTTGGATGTGATTGATTGGACTGAACTTTTGATTGAACATTTATTGTAACATTTATGCCAAAAGGGACTGCCCCTAATTTGGTTTTCTGTCAATGCGCCTAGCAAACATTGGTTTTGCTTTCTTTTCTTTTCTATTTCCTCTCTCACTATTCTAATTTCTCTTAGAAATTGAATATTGTGTATATCTTTAGTTAGAAGTGAATTTAGAACTACAAAATGATTATGTTAAATGATCAATGGGGAGACTAGTCTCCCAATGATCATCAGGGGGGATTGTAAACCTCAAATTTCCTTAGACTTATAAATGTTGGAAATTTCACCATTGGGATATTTCATACTTGGAAAATTTCTTACTGATAGTCTATTGGAATGGGAACTCCATTGGCATGGGAGGTTCCTTCTCTTCCCTTCTTAAGATTACTTTAGGACAGAAACCCTTTGCTGAACAATGGAAAGGACTTTGACCTATGCTTAAGCATAGAACAGGAATTTCTTTGAGTCTTGATTGATTTAGAATTGATACAATGGAGATACTTGGAATAAATCTCCACCCTATTCAGTCCTAATAGGATTGAGTAAGGGCTGCAGCCTAGATCAAAATTTAATTATTCCAATCTCTACCATACTCAAGTTAACAGGATTTAGAAAGGGCTGTAGCAAAGGAGTATAGATTTAATCATTTGAAAATATGACCTTCAACAGACATGTGCAAAAGCCAGAAACCTCTGGGCGGTCCTGGGTTAAGCGAGAGCCTCCATTGACAGGGAAATTGATGAAGAGTGATTGGTAGATGTGAGGACTGAGGGGAGGCAACTTGGATGGTGTCCTTAAAGATAGGAGGGTCTGGAGACTGAAGGGGGTGGAGTTTTTTTTGAGCGGTGTGGTTCCTGGGCTCTGAGGGAGCTTGCTCTGAAGGAAGCTGAAGGTGGGGGCCTCTGAGACTGTTTCTCCATTTTGGACACGTGAGTGAAAGGGACTGATCTCTTTTCTTTGCCCCAGCTATCTAAGGGCTTGGGCCTTTTGGCCCAGCCTAAACAGAAGGGGTATTTAAGCCCTATTCCCTTCTCTCCCCTTTCTCTCTATATATATATCTCTAATTCCTTTCTTGCTCCTATTGTAATTAAACTCCAAAAAAGGCTGACGGCTGACTTGAGTTTTTCATTTAGGAATTACATAGCTGATTCCTTGGCGACCTTAAATTAATATATATCAGTCTTTTAAAGTGATTCCCTTGTAACACAGGAAGAGTCATACATGACTGAAATAACTAAACAACAAAGAAAATCCTTGAATAAAGGAATAATAATAGCTAGCATTTAAGGCTTTGCAGCACACTTTACAAATGTTATCTCAAAAAAACCCACAAAAAGAGGTGCTATTATTGTTCCCATTTTATGTTGGAAAAACTGAAGCTGAGAAAGGTTAAGTGACTTAATCAAGGGCACACAACTATTAAGCTTCTGAAGTTGTATTTAAATCATCTTCCTGACTCTGAGACCAGCACTGTACTTCATAACTGCCTATGATATGAAGACCTGAGCTATATAGTAAGATTATTTAGGCAGATGTATGGAAGAAGATTTAGGGAAAGGAGAAATTATAAATAGGCAGAAAAATTGTTAGGCTATTAAAATAGTCTAGACAAGAAGTGAAAACAGGCTTAACTAATGTAGATGGTGTGTAAGTGAAGAGAAGGGATGTCTTAGAGGTAGTATTATGCTATTATCTAGGCATTAACAACTCCCAATTCTCTAAGAAGTGTCACTGAGGCAAATCCCTGGTAGGAAAGTGGAATAAGGTGATCTGAATTTTCTGACCCACCTCCATGCCTCCCCTATTCCTAAAGCTGAAGAAGCTACCTCCACCATTTCCCCTTAATCATTCCCCTTCCTAAGGGACATTCACCCCAAGTGCTTGGACCAACATCTGTATAAAAGCCCATCTTCACTCCTAATCACATTAAGTAATTGTTCTCTCTGAAGAATTTAGAGGCATCGCTCTCCAAAATTGTTATGAAATCTGTACCTGATGGAGAAAAAAATGGCAGAGATTAACAATATTAATAGGAAAGTAAATGCATACTGCAATTTCTCACTTTTAAAACCTTATTTTAAAATCAAGGATCAAAATAGTTTCTTAATGAGCTAATAAAATGAAGGTACATAAACCTAAGCATTGAATCGATCTCTCTTGTTTAGAGAATATACTTAAATTACTTAAATATATACACCTCCTAAGTTTCAAAATAAAGATCAGAATTTCCTTTTTCCCAAAATCTAATGGACATACCTACCCTGGTGCCATGGAAATTCATTGGGCTACAGGTGAAAGAGATAAAAGGATAAGGAAGCTATGCCTTGACATCTGAGAAATAGATAATAGCAGAGGTGTGGGTTGCAGGGGAGTCATGATAGGAACTGTAGGAGATATTATGGCTTAAATACAACAGAACCCACCTAGGTGAGCAGAGGCAAGTTAATTTTTCTCATGAGAAAGGGCAACCCCTCAATATGGCAGTGCAACTGGGCAGCAGGTAAGCAGTTGCTTATATGGACCCTTATACAATACTCCACATCCCACCACTCTCCCAGTTCACCATTGTCTGGTGGCCATGGGCTCATAGACTTGGTGAGAAGTTCTAACCCATCACCATCATCCACCTATATTTTTTTCCTTATGTGGCAAGTGGGATGTCCTCTTCTGCTAGCTCAGGGTGACTTGGCATTTTTGGAAGACCAAGGGCCTACTTGGAGAATCAAAATATGTATGCTTACTACTTTTCCTTTGAGAGAAGTCTGCCATTTTGTAAATTACTTCTCTCACAGAGCCATAATACCAACCATGATAGGATCCTAGATAGCTGCCTCAGGTAAGATAAGGATGGGGGACAAAGAAAAAGAAAAAGAACTATAATGGAGAGGAGGGTTCCAAGCCATAAGGAAATCTCTTATGCTTACACCACAGTCTAAAAGCCACAAACTAAAAGCCACAAATTTGTCCAGGTCTAACTAATAAAGAGGTTTTCTTCTAATTAGTTGTTCCACTGCACTAAAACTTTGAAAATATATTTACCTAAAAGCACTTCAGATTAACTGATAAAATAATCTTAAATTTCAACAAACTCAATGAAGAGAGACTTTTACTTGGGCAGAAACTCTAAGATGTACAAGATTTATATATATATATATATATTTTTTTGTCACTTTCATCATCAATTGTAAATTCACTATAAAACCAAATATAGCTTTTGATTGGAGAAATATGAATAATAATAATAATACTTTGATTTTTATATACAGAACCACATTTTTTCCAAAAATACTTTCATTTGTATTACTGGCATAAAGACAGAAACTGCTATGCATCTCTTATGGACAAATGAAATTAGGTACGAATGGCATTAGAGGCAAAATCACAGCCTCTTGATTTCCAGGTGCTCTTTCCATTGAGCCATATGGCCCCAATTCCTATGTGTTCTTTATATTGAGCTATCTGGCCTGAATTTGATTGCAAAGTACTTCAAAGGCAAGGTAAAAATGTTCTTGATTTCATTATATCTCAGTTCAAAGTAATTTTGTGAGTTTAAATTCTATTTTCTATTTCTGACAGCAAAGATTCTTTCAATTTTATGAGACCCACAAATCAACAGAATAGAAAAATTCTAATATGAGATTGAGAAAAATTTCATCACCATTACTAGAAAAGCAAATCAAAACTAAATAGGAAATTGGAAGAGAGTAGGGGAAATGGCATCATTTTTGCAAATGAAGGGAAACGTTGTAATCTTCTCTACTCCTGAAAAAATAACCCAAACAATGTGCCTTAGACAATGGATGTCACTTTTTTAAACCTTCATAAATGAAGTTGTCTGCCCTTTATTCCTGACAATTTTTAAACATTTTTTTTATTTAGAATATTTTTCCATGGTTACATGATTCATGATCTTCCCCTTTCTTCTTCCTTCTCCCCTCCTGGAGCTGACAAGCAATTCCATTGGGTTATACATGTATCATTGTTCAAAACCTATTTCCATGTTATTCATATGTGTAGTAGAGTGATCTTTTAACATCAAAATCCCAATCATATCCCCATCAAACCATGTGATCAATCATATGTTTTTCTTCCAAGTTTCTGCTCCCACAGTTCTTTCTCTGTATGTGGATAGCATTCTTTCTCACAAGTTCCTCTGGATTGTCCTGGATCATTGCATTGCTGCTGGTAGTATTCCATCACCAACATATACCACAATATGTTCAGCCATTCCTCAATTGGAGAGCATCCCCTCATTTTCCAATTTTTTTGCCACCACAAAGAATGTAGCTATAAATATTTTTGCACAAGTCTTTTTTCCTTATTATCTCTTTGGGGTACAAATCCAGCAATGGTATGGCTGGATCAAAGGGTAGGTATTCTTTTAAAGCCCTTTGGGCAGAATTCCAAATTGCCCTCCAATTCACAACTCCACCAGCAGTGTATTAGTGGCCTAATTTTGCGACATCCCCTCCAACATTTATCATTTTCCTTTGCTTCCATATTGGCCAATCTGCTAGGTATGAGATGATGCCTCAGAGTTGTTTTGATTTGCATTTCTCTGATTATAAGAGATTTAGAACATTTTTTCATGTGTTTATTGATAGTTTTGATTTCTTCATGTGAAAACTTTCTATTCATGTCCCTTGACCATTTGTCAATTGGGGAATGGCTTGAATTTTTGTAAATTTGACTTAGTTCCTTATATATTTGGAAAATTAAACCTTTGTCAGAGTTTTGTTATAAAAATGTCTTCCCAATTTGTTGCTTTCCTTCTAATTTTGTTTGCATTGGTTTTGTTTGTACAAAACCTTTTTAATTTGATATAATCAAAGTCATTCATTTTACATTTTGTAATGTTCTCTATCTCTTGCATGGTCTTAAATTCCTTTCTTTCCCACAGATCTGACAAGTGTATTATTCTATGTTCACCTAATTTATTTATGATTTCATTCTTTATATTTAAGTCATTTACCCATTTTGAATTCATCTTGGTATGGGGTATAAGATGTTGATCTAAACCTAATTTTTCCCATACTGTTTTCTAATTTCCCCACTAGTTTTTGTCAAATAGTGTATTTCTGATCATTTTTATTAAAAGGGGACTACAGCAATGATTCATTTTATGGCACTTAATATTTACAACAATGTTTTAAGGGAAGTACAAGTTCTATTATGCCCATTTTAGAGATGAAACTGAGACACTCAGAGAGGTTACAGTGACTTACCCTATACATATATACATATACCCTATAGAATTACCTATAATAAGCATTAGAACCAAACATCTTCCTTTAAAAAAAACACCTTACTTCTGTTTTAGTAGAATTCTAAGATAGAAGAGTGTCAAGAATAAAAATTATAGAGATAGGAAGTATCTGAGGTCAAATTTGAACTCAGGTCCTCCCAACTCCAGTCCTGCCAATCTATTCCATTATGCTACCTACCTGCTTCAGAACCAGGTTTCAAATTCAGGTCTCCTGGATCCAGGGCCAACATGTTACTCTAATATAGCAAGAAACAATTCAAGTAACTTTGCTCTTGTTTTTCAGGCTACCACCCTTGTTTCATGAAAAAGAAAGGGACAAACTCACACAAACATACACAGAGTCCCTTAAAAACCCTTTCTTTCTGATTGAAAATTAGATCATCACAATGAAGGTCACTAATACACAGAAGACAGAAAAATAATGACATATATAATAACATACCACTATAAAAATGGTACAAGGAATATAAAGAATGCTCATATTTGTGGATGTCGCCTTCATTCATTTTTAGGAATTCCTGGCATTTCCACCTGAATCTATTAAATGAATCTACTAAATGAATCTACTAAAGCAAAACTAAATAATGTAGTATTTACTAGAGTTTCCCTTTTCCTTCAGGAACTATTGACAAAATAATGAAATAATCAAATTTTAAGCCGCAAGATGGAGAAGACTGTAAGGATTTTTAAAATTCATCATCTCTTAAGATAATCAATCTGAATCATCAAGAATTGGCCATAGGGTTCCTTTAATCAAAGAATCCCAAGGTGGTCTCAACAGTTCTGGGGAATCAGATCAGGAGAACCCTATTCTTATTGCAAAATGGATTATTATTATGACATAGCTTAGATAAGCCAAACTAAATCTTCTAAAACAAAACAACAACAGAGGACAGAAATTTTTAGAACACATTATGCTAGTGTTAGCCTTGTCTGTCCAATGCCAGCATTATGATGGAGTTTGTTTATAGCATCTGAACTTAACCACTTCCTATCTCTTGGAATCCTGGAGATAGCTAGGGTTCAAGTCCAACTATAGGGAGAATGAAAATACAAATAAATTTGTATGTGAATACCTGTCAGATTTATGTATGTCATGTGTAAGATTTAAATATACTTTAAAAAAAAGAAAAAGAAACTACTTACCCTTTTGTCAAATTTCCTTTTATAAGCGTTATTTCAGTGTCCTAACACAACTAGGCCCAACAAGCAGCTATAAAACTAAACAAAAGTAGGGCAGAAAGGGGACAGAGCCAAAAGCTTAAGAAAATTAAAGGAACTGAAGAAAAATGTTTTTTTTTTAATTTATAAGCTTGAATTTGTTCTACTAGTTAGTGATATTTTACAAAAGAGATTCTGAAATAATTTTGATGAGGAGGAAGTATATACATGTTTCAATCCTGTGAAGATCCTTGTAGAAGTAATAATATCCAGGCCCCTGGGAAACATGGCTTGCTTTGTAACTCTCTAGAGTCAAAAGAAATGAGTATTCATGTAAGGAAGTTCTCTCAAGAATATTATTTTTAAAACAGAGATGCAGAAGGAAATTGCAACAAGATTTCCTTTTCATCCATTTAACTTTAAATAGATTAAATTGTTTATGTTATGTCCCCATGAAAACATTTCATTCGTGGTAGAAAATAAAATGAAAATGTGGTTATTCTCATTACTAACAAGTCTTTTTTTTCAGTGCAGATACAGAGAGATTAAAAAGCAAGTGTTTTTAAAAGGTCGTTGTGAATTAAACAAATCCAAGTTTACTGATGTCTGGAGACATCAGATTTCTTCAATTTAAGTTCATCAAAATTCAGAGCTCACAACTTATTTTTATACAAGCAGCCACTACATGGGCCTTGGTTCATTCGACATGCACATATTGAATATGCACAATGATTTCTTTTTTGTCTTGGTATGCCCAGAGCCTAGCACAGTACTGGTCACATACAGTGGTCACTTAATAAATAGTCATTGATTGATTGATGGGCCCCATGCAAGTTCTGCCCTGTGTCAATGTGATTGCAGAAATTGACCCCCTGTGACAATCTGAAGAACTCTTGGAAAGAGCTGCATTCCTAGAGTTGATACACATTTGTATTTCCTGAATTCATACAATCCAAATATTAGCTAGGTTCCCCTTCGACCCCCCCCCCCCTCCCCAGGAACTAGAACTCTGAAACTGGATAACTAAGGCTTCTCTAGGACTTTAGCACCTACTCTAACCTCTAGTTATCCTAAAGAAGAACCTAAAGTGATGGGGCAAGAGAATTATCTCCCCTCTTCCAATTTGAAGATAGTAAAAACCACTGCTGAGCCAGACTTTCCCTATGTGAGTGGAATTTTTAGTGACCTGCCTTCAAAATGTTATTAAGGCATCAAAGGCTTTGGTGCCAACAATAGTTACACTGGCCAGGTGTTTCCAGCTGTGAGGCTTCTTCCTGCCTGGTTTTTTCTCTTTTCACTGTGGCATTTCTAAAATAGACCACAATATAGTCCCTCATTTCAAATTCTTCTACATTCAGTTTAGTTTACTCTTGTCCCTCTTTTCACTTTGGCTTCCATCACTGGCACTATCCTAGATTCGAGTTTCAGAATACCTACCTATAAATCCTTTGGACTTTAAACCCCTATAGAAATTATATTATGTCAGTCCCTGGCTACCCAGTTCATCCCACCAGCTGGAGGTCCTTAGCCTCGCAATTTCACTTGTTGGGGTAGCTCTTATATGTAAGTCAAATCAGGGTCACCCTAGAGCTACTTCACCCTGTCACCCTCCCTCATACAAGTGTTTCCTCATTTTGCTAATAAAGTAGGAAATGACAATAACATTCTATTTTAAAGATTTTTCCTCCCAACAGTTCTAGTCCCAAGGGGTGGTAGACATAGCCTGAGATAATTAGAGGTGGGAAGAAGGGAAGAGTAGGCCAAAGAGGGGGACCCAGATGCAAAGGGTTCTGGCCTTCTGAGTTCAAAAAAGAAACATAAGCATTAGTGTTTATTAGTAGGTTCCTTATTTTCCCATTAATTCCATATGGAAGTTTTCTGACATTGCTGAGACACAGAATCTCTTGTTAGGTCATTGCCCAACTCTTACCCCTTTTCTGTGGGTGTTCACTGGGCTTCTATCCTGAATCTTCTCCTCTCTCTTTTTTTTTTTTAAACCCTTACCTTCCGTCTTGGAATCAATGCTGTGTATTGGCTCCAAGGCAGAAGAGTGGTAAGGGCTAGGCAATGGGGGTCAAGTGACTTGCCCAGGGTCACACAGCTAGGAAGTGGCTGAGGCCAGATTTGAACCTAGGACCTCCCGTCTCTAGGCCTGGCTCTCAATCCACTGAGCCACCCAGCTGCCCCCTCTCTCTTTTGTTTTAAACCCTTACCTTCCATCTTAGAATCAATACTATGTAATGGTTCTGTGTAATTAATATCTGTACTCTAGAACTACAATTCCCAACCCCCCATTCTCCTCCTCAAGTTAGGTACTGATGTAGGGAGGATATAAATTTGGTGTAGACCTGTCTCTTTGCTCTCGTCTTCTTGTCCCGACTTTGGTGGAGCGGGCTTTTTAAACAGGCAAGGAGAACTTAGTCACATGGTCTTAATTTTGTTAAATATTTATTTTTTATTTCTCTTTCCTTTTTATTCCTTTACTTCAAGTGATTATTAATAAACTTCATAAAAATGTAATTCTTGGAATAGGAAATTAATTTAAATCCTACAGTTCTAAAGCAGAAGGGTTATAAGCACTACTTCTTTCTCTTGAAGAACACAGCAGCTTCCATTTATTCAAGAGTCAACTCTAACCAGATGACTCCCAAATCTAGATATCCAGCCCTAGTTTCTTTCTTGAGCACAGGATGATTCCTCTTGGATATCTCTTAAGCGTCTCAAGTTTGACCAAAACAGAGCCTATTATCTCCTCCTCCCTCACTAAATCTGACATTCTTCCAAATTTCTTTATTTCTGATAAGGACAAAATAGCCTCCAAGTCACCCAGACTTGTAACTTCAAAGTTATCCTTGACTCTTCCCTCTCTCATTTACCACATCTGAAAATTTCCTAAGTCCTGCTTCAGTTCCTCTCTCTCTCTCTCTCTCTCTCTCTCTCTCTCTCTCTCTCTCTCTCTCTCTCTCTCTCTCTCTCTCTCTCTCTCTCTCTCTCTTTCTTTCTCTCTCCTCACATATATGCCAGCCCATATCAGATGCTCATTAGTACTTCATTGGACTGTTCTCCTAGTTTTCTAAGAGGCCCTCCTGTCTTGAGGCTCCCCTCTCCAATTCAACCTTAAAGCTGCCAAAATGATCTTACTGAAGTACAAAATTGACCATTTCCTCTGATCAACAACCTTCAGGGTTCCTATATGCTGACAGTTGTTCCCTAATCTGGCTTTTGACTCCAACCTTATTTTGTGCTCCTCTTAAGACATTTCCAGCCCTATTTCATACATCTCTTAAAGAAGTATGTAAATCTGTAGGAATCTAGGAGAAAAAACACTATCCACAAGCAGAGGACAAACTGTGGGAGTAAAAACACCAAGGAAAACCAACTGCTTGACTACAGGGGTTGAGGGGACATGTCTGAGGAGAGACTCTAAACGAACACTCTAATGCAAATACCAATAACATGGAAATGGGTTTGAATCAAGGACACTTGTGATACCCAGTGGAATCGCACGTCGGCTATGGGAGAGGTGGGGGGGGGGGGGGGAGAGGAAAAGAAAATGATCTTTGTCTCCAATGAATAATGTTTGGAAATGACCAAATAAAATAATGTTTAAAAAAAAAAGAAGTTTATAAACTCATAGAGGGAAAGGGCTGTTTCCTTTTTGTCTTTGAATCTCTGGAATATGACAAAGGATTTTGCAAATACTGGGTGTTTAATAAATGTTTGACTGAAACACTGGGACATTTTTAAATGGGTGCCATTATGCTACTTGACCTCTCTTCTACTGTCTTGAATGGTTACTTAAATCTTTTGTTATTATTATTATTATTATTATTATTATTATTATTATTATTTTGTAAACCATTGCCTTATGTCTCAGAATCATTAAAGCACTTTTTGATCTTCATTCCAGATTTTGGCCCAACTTAATCTTTAGGGATGAAAGGTTCAAAATAACCTTATGGGATATTCTTCTATAAAATCTACTTGTTTGCATTAGAAAGATAACAAAATGATACTCATGAAGTTTCAGGCCATTTTCTCTCTTTCTGAATAGCATTTTGGATTATTTTTTTATTTGAGGAACTGACTCAAGGCTTTTTGGGGGACCCAGGAATTAGATCTAGCCCAACAATTAATACCAGTGCACTGAAATAAAGTATTTAATGTATTTTGCCCCACCTTTTAAAATAGTCAAATCAACTGCAAGTAGTTAGGATTGTGGGTGAAATTTCATTTTAATAATGAAATTTGAAAATGCAAAGTAATTGAGCCACATTTATCTCAGTATCTAAACTAGTACTAAGTTTGGCATTCAGGGAGCCAGAAGAGAGCCACTCAACCAGTATTATAAGAATAATAGACAATGTCCAAGGTATCCCAGTTTTTTTCTCATGAGGAAGCACTGGAGTTTCTCTAGAATCTTATGCTTTGCTGGGGGTGTGCTTGACCTTGTGCAAGAAACTAATTGAAGGATGTCACTGGGGAAAGGACCAAAGTTATCATTGGGGCAGTTAAGTGAGAACACAACTGTTGGGTCAGAAATCAACCAGATAAAGCTTTAAGACCCATGAATCAATTACAATGGAGCTTCTGGAGATTCCTAATAGCTGGAAGAATTTATACATCTCTCTAAATCTTTGATATGTTGTGGGAGAATGTTTTAAAGACATATAAAAATTGTATCATTTCTGGGGGCAGTTAGGTGGCTCAGTAGATAGAACACCAAGCCTGGAGTCAGGAAGTCCTGGGTTCAAATCTGTCCTCAGATACTTTGCTAGCTATGTGACCTTGGGCAAGTCACTGAATCCTAGTTGCTTAGTTCTTGCCCCTCTTCTTCCTTGGAACTGATATTTAGTATCATTTCTAAGATAGAAGAGAAGGGTTAAAAAACAATTTAACTTCTGTATTAAAAAGTACTTGATATCTTGGAATATCTGACATTAATTTGGGAAAGAGGATAAAGGATGCTTTGACTCATAGTGGCACTATAGCTCATAGCTAGTACTATGATAATTCAAGCTTGAGGCCTCCAGACACAGGATCAGTTCAAAATAAATTAAAATGTCTGTTATGATGTATAATTTTATACATTGTAATATATAGTATATAAAATAATATATACATAATGTAAAATTACAATGTATAAAAATCCCAGGTCAAGTTCTGTGGTTGAATTGGCCCTGAGCTCAGGGACTAACTCAGCATAATGTGGATGATAAATGCTGATGATAAGGAAATAGACAGAAAAGGGGAGAGACAGGAAGAGGGAGGGGAAGAAAGAAGAAAGAGAGGGGGATGAAAAGATGGAGAGTGACAAAGATGGAGGTGGGGGAAGCAGAAAATCAACCTATTATTCATCACATTTTGAGGAAGTATAATTATTAATAGAATGAAATATTTATGAGAACTTACTTTCATTATCTTTCTCCACATGATTGACCCCTAAGTAAACTGAAGCAGGAAAAAAGCAGGGTATTATACAGGAGGAAAGAGTGAAAAAGAGCATACCCAACTGAAAGAAACCAAAAGAAATCTGAAGCACACTAAAAAACAAGATATCAGGGAAGAAATAGAGTAATCAATGCATGTCCCAGCATCTCAGGTAATATGAAAAGCTGCAGAAAGTTGGTGCTTGGTGTCAGATTCTCAGTAGTTATTTCTCAATTTTATTAGAAATAAAATAGAATGAATGAACTAAACTCTAATGAATTATAATGAGTAGCCTTGATCCAAGAGAATGGATGATGATGATGATGATGATGATAATAATAATAATAATAGTTAAAATTTGTATAGTGCTTAGTATATACTTAGTATTTACTCTTTATTATCTCATTGGATCCTCACAACAACCCTTGAGAGTTAAATACTATTACTGTCCCTATTTTATAGATGAGGAAACTGAGGCAAACAGAGTTTAAGTTAATGTCTTTCCCAGGATTACACAGCTAGCAAATATCTGAGTTACAATTCAAACTCAGGTCTTCTTGACTCTAGGACCTGCTACCCACTGTACTACCTACCTGCCTACATACTCCCCCCATCTCTGTGGAAAAGAAGAGGACTATCAATAGTAGTAGTAGTAGTCTCTCAGTAACCGAGTATGAAAATTGTCTTTGTGCATTTTCATAGTGTGCACAAAGACACTTGTGCGTGAAGGAGATTTAAGTGGAAAAGTCGATGCACAGAGACGGTCCCACTCTCTCGGCGTTGGAAGCCTGGGTCCAATGGCACAAAAAATCGTTACACCTGGGGACTTCCTCAGCTGCATTGGATGGCTGTGTTGTCTTTTGTGCTCCAACACTCCCTAAGCACTCCACAGTGCTTTGCTGCATCGCCATCTCAGCCATTGAATCTTCTTATTGGTTTCTTCTGTCTGTTCCGCCAAACCAGTCTTCACATGCTGGGTGAGCAAAGCCCTGGTTCACCAGGGGTTGGCGACAACCTGATGGCTACCCTCACAAAGTTTAACCGGCCTGTCGAAGCCGTTGCCCGGGGTATGGCCGCTGCCACATGCTAGCAGCTACTAGGAGCCACAAGTGAGAGCTGGGTGTCAGGTGAGGGTCAGAGGTTGGAGAGCTGCCCTAGGAGGGCACGGCAAGCCCTCCATACCAGAGATACTACTCCTCCCTGCGCAACCCATACACCCCTATCAATATAGAATGGCATATTGTTAGACTCATTGTTGATTGCCTGACTCTTGATAGAAGAGTAGGCTATGTGATGGGATATATTGGAAAGGATAACAATGAAAAAACAAAAGACAAAAATCTATCCTCCTTTCCTTTTTCCTTCCTTCTTTCCTTCCTTCCTTCCTTCCTTTTTATTTATTTATTTGGTTTTTATTTATTTATTTATTGCAAAGGGGCACCAATGTATGAGGGTATTAGGGAATAGACAATATTGGGAAGTATTTGACCTACTTACTATTGGTGTTGGGTTTTTTTCCTTTAATGTTCTTCAGTTTGTTCTGAAAATCTTGACACAGTTTTTTATACGTGAAATGAATGATAGAATTTGATTTATAAATGCCTAGTAAAGACCAACTGGTTAATCATTAATGAAAAGATAATTAAATAAGAAAATGATCTGAAATTTCAGCTAAGCTTTTGAAGGTTATGTGTTGTGCTAGAAAGAGCTCAGAGCTTAGAGTCTGGGGACTTGGGTTCGGTTGCAAATTTTGACACCAGCTGATTGCTTTGTCTCTGGACCTCACTTCACTCATCTGTAAAATACAGAGGTTAGATTCAAGCTAAATAAATTCTGAGGTCCTTCCACCTCTAAATCTTTGGCCCTAAGATAATTGAGATTTTTAAAAATATACATAAATCATAACCACCAAAACAGAAAAATAATTATTTGATGTCCTGGGAATCTTAAAATATATTTTAATGTCGGGTTGTATATTTAAGAACAAGTATAAAATATATGTCTAGTATTAAAATTTACTGAGTAACATGGCTAATGTCACATAATTAGTAAGTATCTGAGGCAATATTTGAAATTAAAGTCTTTCGTTAGCACCAAGCTCAACACAATTATGCCACACCTGCCTCCATCTGTATATATTATCTCATACTGCTTGAGATTTATCTGCTTTGTCATAGACATATTGCCATCTGCTGGTGGTTGGAGTTCCACACAAGGAATTCTCCACCATGACAAAAACACAGACCACTTCCCCTGTTTGAGGGAAATACTATATACTGAATGAAAGCTGAAAGTGAAATTCTGTGGGCCGCCCAAAAATCTCAATATGGGAAATGAGGGACAGTTCTCCCCTCAGTACTGCAAACAGCCCTGCCATATCAAAAATGGTTCATATTGCTTTGTTTTCTGATACTTCCATCAAAGCAATATAGCCATTGAAGCATTTTTTGTCTTGGGTTAATTTTTCCCCCATCATAGGGCAATAAATGGCAAAGGTCTTTTCAAAGAATTATTATGGTTGTTCTTTCATTATGTTTTATGGATTAACTATTTTTTACCTTAGAAAATATGTATATTGATCAAATGTGCTAGATACTAAGCAATTGCTAATTATAATTCTAAATTTGAGAGAACAATGAAGTAAGGGTATAGTTTTAGATATAATAATTTAGATATTTAATGAGATTTTTCTTAAACTATACTTTGTTCCTTATCATGCAACTCTCCCGCTTATTTTACAACCAAAAGAAAGACTCTTTGTCTTTGTATCCCCAGCACTTAGCACATTGCCTGGCACATAGTAGGTGATTAGTAAATATTTGTGGACTAATGTAGGAAAAGTTCTTCCATCTAGAATTCATAGGTCCAAGCACTCACTCTAATTCTGAACCGCTCATATGATACTTTCTACTCAGCAGAAAGTACCAAATGAAGATGTTCTTTTTGCATGGAAAGGTAGTATGACTATTGAGTAATTTCATCAAGTATGCATGCTATATTTCACACCTTTACTCATTCACGCAGTGATTCTGCTACAGTCACCACTTTTGACTCCTCCCAGGGATTGGAGGAAGGGGTAATAACCACTCCTTCCAACTTTAAATATAGAATGCAAAAAGATAACAATGACTTTGCTAATTTATATTATAAAATTCCAGAGGTTTGCTTCAATGCTATCAACCCAAAAAAATCTCTCTCCCCTACAATCTAAAGTGACAAATGGTAACTAGCCTTCCTTTCCTCCCTACTTCCACAGTGGTGATTTCTTTCCCTGTGATTTTACTTGAAGTCAAGGGGAAGAAGGACAAAGACAGAAAAAAAAGAAAAGACAAACAAGAGATGTAGACTCAAGAAAGATCCTCCTCTAAATCCCTACATCGATGGCTCTTAGTCAAACCTTCAAATATTTAGCCGATGAAATGGCAGGATTTTTCCATTTTTGTTTTTAAGATTGATCCCAGCTTAAAATCAGGTCTAATAATTTTCCATGCTTCTACTTGCAACAGGAAAATACATACACACACACACACACACACACACACACACAGATTATCATTTTAAATTTCTATGGTCAACTTTTTAATTAGCTGTGGACTACACAAGTTATCTTTCCCACACCTTTCTGATTCTAAGGAAGCAAGTGTTAGTGATTACATATTAATATTTGATATAGTCATAGCAATAGGGCTAAAGAAATCATGTTTTTAACACAACTTTAATACTTATTAGGTGCTTTATTGTTCCATAAAGTATAATCTTCATGAGCATTGAAGCATATATACTTTATATACATTCACTCATCATAATTGATGTGTAATACAGTACTAGAAAGGGACAGCTGGGTGGCTCAGTGGATTGAAAGCCAGGCCTAGAGACCAGAGGTCCTGGGTCCAAATCTGACCTCAGATACTTCCCAGCTGTGTGACCCTGGGCAAGTCACTTACCCCCTTTGCCTAGCCTTTACCATTCTTCTACCTTGGAACCAATACATAGTATTTATTCTAAGATGGAAGATAAGTATGTGAAGGAAATTTACACTTCCTTCCTTTCTGGGATTGCAGAGGTGGCATCATCTACTTGAATTACCTGGCGTGAACCTGAACTTGACCTGGAGGCAAGGAACGTGTGGAGGAAATCATTAAGTAAATTGGATCATGAGGATAAAATGGCAGCCAGAAAAAGGCAGCAATAGAGTCAAGGGTTCAAGAGACAGGGGCCAAGGAAGATGTCCCCTGGACTTCCCCCAGGGTGGGTGAGACATAATAGAAAGCCACGAGTTGGTTCCCAAGATGTGATGTATGAGAGTTAGGGGGTGGAGAAAAAGTTTGATAAACTGAGGCAAGAGCAGATTTTGTTCTCTTCTCTTGCATGTTTGTTGCTGGCTGGACTTCCCTGTGAGAGTGACTAGGGAACCCAAATGGCAGTCACAGAATAGCAAGCTAAATGGAGCAACAAGGAAAGTAACATATATATATATCCCATTTTTCCATCTTTTTTCCCTACTGCTTTTAATTTAATAAAATTGTTAATTTATGGTCAGTCTCATAATTTTCCTTCTTACAATAAGAGTTTATAAAAATAAACAAATAAAAGTGCTAGAAACACTACTCTGCTATTTTAAAATATTGTAAAGGCATATAGATATCATTTGTTTGTTTTTGTAATATATTTTGCAACATGGTCATATTTATAATCTTATTAATGATAGGTCCTTGTTCAGGAAAACACCTCCCAATTACGATATTGTTTCTATGGAAAAATATGATATGCTTTACATAACTGATTTTCTATTGCTATTTTTAGGAGGGCATCATGACAAAAATGGAGGCTTTTTATGTCATGGCTAATATGAAAATGTTTTGCCTGATTTTACATGTATAATTGATATCATATTGCTTGTCTTTTCAATGGGAGAGGAAAGAGCTAGAAGGAGAGAGAGAATTTGTAACTCAAAAATCTTAAAAAATAAAGGATACTGAAAAAGAATTAAGATAGTAAGACTCAGAATAAGCCAAGGCTTGTTGAAGAAAGCTGAGGATGATTTTTAAAGGGGGCTTTTTTAAGGGTGGGGGTAGTTCTACTGAGGAAAAGATACTCAAAGTGGAGTAGGGCTTCTTCTTAGGGCAGATGGGATGACCAAAGAGGAGACTAGGATACTTACTTTGTATTTTGCTTCCATTTTCTCAACCAAGAAAAATAATCACTTGACTGGAATGACCTGGACAAAAATGCATCAGAGGGAATTAATAACCAAGAAAAGAAGGGAAATAGCAAGAGCATTTAATTATTTTAGAAGAGGTATTAGATGAAGTATATCCCATGTTACTTGTGATAAATGTGACTGGTAAGGCATTGTCAATATTCTTTGGAAGTTAATGGAAAACTCAAGATATACAACAATATTGGAGAAAGACAAACATAGAAAGAGAAATAAGCTTGCGATTTTTGGCCAGGGAACTTGACTTGATTCCTGGCAAATTTCTAGAGTGTATTATTATTATAGGGATGATTAATGAATATGTTGGAAAGGAGGTGTTCATATTTGGACATGTTCTGCTTAGACATAGAATACACAAATATGAGCAAAAGGCAGAGGCCCCAAAGGGAAAAAAATTAAGCTTGGAAGGAAAACCTTTCTAAAAATTGAGCTAGCTGAAAGTAAGATGGGCTGCTTTGAAAGGTGGTGGGTTTTCTTCACTAGAGATAAGTGCTGGATGACTTTGAAGGAATGTCATAGAAGTTGATCTTCAAGTAAATAGATTCCTGAAGTCCCTCTCCAGTCTAAGATTCTGTAGTAATGGATTTAAAAGTCCTTTTTGGATAAAAGTGTTTCTTTTGGTGCAAACATAAACCAGGCTGTCTTACCAAATTAACTAAAGACACTCAGGCTGAGTCACTTGCTCACAAACAAAATAGTTAGTTTGTGTCAGAGCTAGAGCCTAAACCTGGGTCTTCCTGAGTTCCAAGGATTATGGTTGTTCTCTTTATTAGGCCATGCTACCTCTCAAAAGGTTTTTTAAAAAATCTAAACTGAAAAAAATAATTAAGAGACACTGAATATTGCAAATAAAATCTCTAAAAAGCTTTCATGGCCATTATTAACTTAGTGTATTTTCTTCAACCACTAAGCTACATCCTATTTTAAATTATTCTGTTACCTACAAAGATACTTTTAAAACATAACATTCCTAATGGTCCATTAAAACAAGAGAACAAAAGCCTGAAAGAAAAAGCATAATGAAGAATAGTTCCTATTTATTTTTACCATTATGGATTTTACTCTCAACTACAGTAATAACGTTGTATCTTACAGTCTTGCATTGTTCTTAAAGTAACTTTGACCTCCTAATATTAATAAAGGAATGATTGTGTTTCCCTTTAGGATTATCATCTTAGACTTATTGTAAGTTTCAGTAAGAAGAGAAAAGAAACAAAATTTATTAGAATAAGAAAACAGTAGTGAGAACGGTTCACTAGAGGGTTGCTCTGCCCTCCCTCAAGTTCAAGAGTTTGCTTGACTTCCTGGAGGATAGGAAGGAGGGGAAGCTGGGAAAACTAATGGTCAGCCTCATTCCCTCACCTGTAATGTGGGAAGTAAGTAGGGTAAGAGGCAGCTAGATGGGTCAGTGTTTAGAGCACTGGGCCTGGAGTCAGGAGGACCTGAGGTCAAATCTTATCTCAGACACTTATTAGCTGTGTGATGTTGGGCAAGTCACTTAACCTCTGTTTGCCTTAATCCACTGGAGAAGGAAATGGCAAACCACTCCAGTGTCTCTGCCAAGAAAACCCCATATTGGGTCATAAATAGTTGCACATGACTGAACAATGAGTCAGCGACTGGTATAATCAGTCTGAGTAATCTTATGATTTGTAGACTTTGGATACCTGTCAACTAGCCTGTAGGAGAGTGGTAGGGAAAATGCCTTTGGACATGGGCACCATGATACTGTAATGGGGGAGGAGCTCTGAGGTGGCACTAAGCCTATCTCTTCACTGAAAATTTGAACCAATCAGGATTGTATTGCCCCTGATGTGAAAGTTGTTTACTCTTGTCTATAAAGGCAGCTTGCCATTTGAGTTTTTGACAGTTGCACTCTAATTGCTTGCTGCCTTGGGGTGCTAATAACTCTTTGGTCTTATTTCTTGAGTTTGTCTTATCAACCACCATGAAGCCCAAACCAAGATTTCTTTTAACATTACCTTAGGCAAAATTAAGTGAGCAAACAGTTTCCACCAAATCCTAATTTAGTGTCCTCTCTTCCCAGGAGCCCAATGTCATCTTGCCATCCCTTGACTGCCCTTAAATTAGCACCCAACTGGAGCTGTCTTCCTCAGAAAAAAGTTTTCTCCAATCTCTTCCCCCATTATATTTTACCAGTCTTCTACGCTATTCCAACTAGATACTCTGGTGGCTTTCTTACTCACATCTCCACTTGTTGAAATACTTCCCATCCATCCCCAAGGACCACACCAGCTTTCTTACACCAGAAATTCATTTTTCCTCCTCAGAACCCTCATTTCTCTGTGTCTCTGCCTCTCTTGTGCATTTGAAATCCCGTTGGCATTGCAATTATTTTCATAACTAGTCCTCTACAATCCCCCTCCAATGTTCTGTTGGGGCATAGAGATGATTCTGAATTTGGAAAGGTTGGGTTCAGAGAGCATGAAGTCTGGCAGTTCCTCATATACCAAATACCTCTTACACCTTAAATACCAAAGACAATCACAGAAGCAGACTTCAGTTTTTATCTAAAAACCAGCATCACTCAGTGAGAGACTCATCACAAGAGATGGCAAGATCTTAAATTTAAAGCCAGAGGGGACCTTAAATAGAGATCATCCAGTGTAACCCCCTCATTTTACAAATGAGGAAAATGAAACCCAAAGAGGTCCTACTTCTAGTGGCTGTCTGAGGTATGATTTGAATTCAAGTTTTCCTAACCTCCAAGTCATATTCTATCCTCTATACCAGTGGTATGAAATTCAGAGAGAAACAGATCCCTGAAGATGGCACATTGGCTTAGAAAACCACAAATTAGCATTATATATGTTCTATTATATTTTTTATTAATTTTGTTTAATGTTTCCCAATTACATTTTAATCTGGTTCAGGATGCACTGGGTGTTTTGTGTGTTGAAAGGAATGGGGAGGAGGAAAAGAGAGAGGAGAGGGGAGGAAAAGAGGAAGGAAGGAAGGAAGGAAGGAAGGAAGGAAGGAAGGAAGGAAGGAAGGAAGGAAGGAAGGAAGGGAGGAAGGAAGGAAGGAAGGAAGGAAGGAAGGAAGGAAGGAAGGAAGGAAGGAAGGAAGGAAGGAAGGAAGGAAGGAAGGAAGGAAGGAAGGAAGGGAGGGAGGAAGGAAGGGAGGGAGGGAGGAAGGAAGGGAGGAAGGAAGGAAGGAAGGAAGGAAGGAAGGAAGGAAGGAAGGAAGGAAGGAAGGAAGGAAGGAAGGAAGGAAGGAAGGAAGGAAGGAAGGAAGGAAGGAAGGAAGGAAGGAAGGAAGGAAGGAAGGAAGGAAGGAAGGAAGGAAGGAAGGAAGGAGGGAGGGAGGAAGGAAGGGAGGAAGGAAGGGAGGGAGGAAGGGAGGGAGGGAAGAAGGAAGGAAGGAAGGAAGGGAGGGAGGGAGGGAGGAAGGAAGGAAGGAAGGGAGGGAGGAAGGAAGGAAGGAAGGAAGGAAGGAAGGAAGGAAGGAAGGAAGGAAGGAAGGAAGGAAGGAAGGAAGGAAGGAAGGAAGGAAGGAAGGAAGGAAGGAAGGGAAGAAAGAAAGAAAGAAAGAAAGAAAGAAAGAAAGAAAGAAAGAAAGAAAGAAAGAAAGAAGAAAGAAAGAAAGAAAGAAAGAAAGAAAGAAAGAAAGAAAGAAAGAAAGAAAGAAAGAAAGAAAGAAAGAAAGAAAGAAAGAAGAGAAAGAAAGAAAGAAAGAAAGAAAGAAAGAAAGAAAGAAGAAAGAAAGAAAGAAAGAAAGAAAGAAAGAAAGAAAGAAAGAAAGAAGAAAGATTTAGGATAGGCTAAATTCCTAGGAGGAAAAAAAAAAAGCCTGGCTTATCCTATAAGATATTAAAGAAGAAAATTCCCCAAGTAAAAATGAGGACACAAAGAGTCAGACATAGAATGAAAAATGATAGAATTTAAATGTAGGCTTTCCTTCCCTTTTAAGTTTAATATTCTGTAATAAAGATGATAATCTGGGTAACTCTAGTTGTGGTAATGGGTACTCTGGCTTGTGACTAAAGAGATACTAGGGGAACCTGTGAGCGCCTAGTTATAATGGAGATAGAGGTGCTTCTTCAGAGATAAGAGAGATAGAGAGATGCTGCTAACAGGGGTACTCTGGGAATGACTATTGATCACTGATTGATGGCTAATAGATCAAACTATTTCCTACCCTCCACCCTTCACCTCTCAGTTTTCCACCCAAAGCCCTCCTGCCACCCTTTCCCCTATCCCAGTCTTAGTCAGTCACCTTTCTATATAACTCAAAGGTGAACTGTGAGATTTAGAGATGATACTCTTGTTCTTTCTCAGGTAAGGAGGTTTATTGGGAAAGATAGGACAGGATGGAAATTGAAGGTGAGAGGGATAGAGGTGTCCCTAGTCTACAAGGATAATTAGGAGGGTTTGGGAAATGTCAGTCCAGTCACAGCTGTGACTCAGGGACATTCAGAGAGTTTGGAAGAGAAGTATCTTCCTTCCTTTCTTCTTTCTTTAGTCAGATAATCTCTGCTTGAGTAATTTAAGTCCAGACCCTATCGAAAGCCACAAAAGTCTCTCTCTCTCTGCTTTAGTCAGGAAAAGCCAGTCTCTCCCCTTTGGTCAGAAAACCCAGAGAGCAAATCTCCTCAGTTCATCTCCCCTGACCAGCTCCAACTGACTCTCCTGGGAACATTCCATTTGGAATCTTCACCTTGATTGGTAGATCAGGTCCCCAGCTTTGTTTCTTGCATGCTTGTCTTGTCTTATAAGTCTTCTCTTTCTTCATGCCTCTTCCACAATTCATACATTTTCAAAGATAAGCATTTTTGTTTCATTAAAAAGAGCACCAGGCAATTGCCACAGTTCTTGTTATTGTTCAGTCATTTTATTCCAAGTCTTTGTGACCCCATTTTTCTTGGCAAAGATCTCAAAGTGGTTTGCCATTTCCTACTCTAGCTCATTTTACAAATGGGGAAACTAAGGCAAACAGGGTGAAGTTACTTTTCCATGGTGACACAGCTAGTGTCTGAGGTTAGATTTGGACACAGGAAGATGAGTCTTCCTGACTCCAGACCTAACATTCTGTGCCCTATGGTGTCACCTAGCTGTCCCTTTCCACAGTTCTAGCTCACTAGATACAAATTCCCCTAAGTATCAGAGAGGCATGCTGGCAACTTCAGCTCAGAAAATCCAGTCCAGGAATAAGAAGGAGGGAGAATTGGGAGCCCTGAGGACTGTGTAGTCAGTAGTTTTTTTCCTTTCTCGGCCTAGATAATAAATAAAGACCTACTCCTAAATGTTGATCCTCTGCCTATCCTGGCAAAGACAGCAAGCCCTTTGCTTATAGAAACTTCTATGGCCAGCTTCAGGAGCTATTTCAAAGGGTTTGATTTTGTTTTAAGCTAAGGGGTTGGAGAATATGGTATATGGTGGTAGCAGCAGGTCAAGGAGAGAGAAGGATGAAAAAGCCCAAAGGAATTTTTTTCTCTTGAGTTTCTCCATAAAATGTGATTTATTGGGGTGGGGGATAAAGGCTGAGGAATATGGAAAAGAGGAAAAGAAATATCCAAGCAGATTAGATGCACATTTACCTGGATAAATCTTATCAAGTGCTACTAGGAAATTTATGTCAGTATCACTTTGTTGGCAGCCTGATAGCTCCAGATTGGATTTAACAAAGTGTACCATATCCAAAGAACAAGAAGAAGTATTTGTCCTAAAATGAATCCCCAGATTCTGAAATATCTAAAAATAAATATGCAGTATTTTAGAAGACTCCAAAATATGTGGCTAGGGCAGAATCTCCTTCAAGTCTTTCCTTGTGAGGTAAATAGAAACAATAGGGTCTGAATTCAATCAAGAATAGTAAGAGCTAACATTTATATAATGCTTAGGATGTGCCAAGCACTGTGCTAAGCCCTTTACAATTATTTCATTTGATCCTCACAACCAAAAGGTTGGTGCTATTATTATCACCCCCAAATTTTCAGATGAGGAAACTGAGACAAACAGAGGTTAAGTGACTTGTCCAAGGTCACACAGCTAGTAAGTAGGTGTCTGAGGCCAAATTTGACCTCAGGTCCTCCTGATTCCAAGCCCATCGCCCTGTCTACCACACTACCTACCTGCATCTTCAAAATAATATGCAACAATGTTATACATTTACTCAGTATTTACATATAGGCAACTTATTCATCTAGTATTACTTAATTTCTATTAAACCTCTATGATGATGGCAGTTGGCAGATGGAATAGTGAGGGAAGGAAGGAAACAGGCATTTATTAAGTGCCTACTATGTGCCAGGTGCTTTAAAATGATTATCTCATTTGATCTTCACAACAGCTCTTGGTGACAGATGCTATTATTATCCTCATTTTACATTTGAAGAAATAGAGGCAGCGAAGGTGAAGTGACTTGCCAGAGTCATAAAGCTAGTGTCTGAAGTTGGATTTGAAACTCTATCCATGGTACCACTTAACTGCCTAAGCAGCACTGGTTCTGGAGCCAGACCTTGTCTTAAATGATGCCAAAAGCATGTGACCACAGAAAAATCACTTCATTGTTCTGGGACTCAGTTGCCTCGTCTGTAAAATAAAGGTTTTGATTAGATAACTTCTGATGTCCCTTTTAATTCTAGATCTATGATGCTAATATTAAGGGTCTTATTTTATGAAAATAATTATGGCATATTTTTGTAAGTAGCAGGAATGATAAGGGGAACCTCTGCTTGGTTTTATAGATCCCTCAATCCACTTGGTATAATTACAGAATGTGGGTTTTACCCAAAGTGTTAGATGTGGGCTCTGGCTCCTTGCTGAAGGCATGCACCTTTCTAGGATAACACAGGAATCTCCTGTTTGTCCATAGACCTGAAGGCTACCTGGAAGGTGCTTTGGGACTGAATTTTGGGATACAGATTCTTTTTGGAAGATTCTTCCACTTCTGTGACCTTTAGGAGTAAAGGACTCTTCTCTTTTGGTATTCCTCTACCTTGAGACCCTTTTCTAGTACTTACTTTCCCTTGGAGTGGAGGGGGGATTTGTCTTCCCTTCTCCCAAACTACCCAGTAGAAATGATGGCTTGTAGTAGTATATGACAACCTGAGATTGGATCTTCAGTTCTTGAAAGCCTTCTGCACTTTAGTTTCCTTTTCAAGGACTGATGCCCCTGGGAAATGAAAGCTTCTAGCTTTGGTTTCTGAAAATTCTGAGTTACAGAAGTGAGCATCCAGGAATTGGCTGACCAGAGGGGAGAAAATTCCAAAATAGCATGCTTCTCCAAGTAGAAGACCACCACCATCAAGATCATCTGGCACCTGGAGGGCTAAAGAAAGTCACCCTGGTCAGCCAAGAGGCCTGGACTTTGTGAGTTACTTGGGGAGGGCAGTTATGCAGTATATCTGAAGGGAAACCTCTGCCCATCTGTCACACCAAGATTCTTTGCCTTTCAGAGGGCGTATACTAAATGAAATGGACTATGAGTGTTTTCTATTTTCTGTATTTGTTCGTATGCACCTGTGGGTCCTTTGCATCTAATGACATTTTGGTGATGGAAGAAATAAACAGCTGCCCTGTACCTGATACCCATATTGTACACTGAGAAGCTTTGTGGGAGGGGATCTAGTTAACAACATTAATGGGAAACCCTAGAACTAAGGATTACGATAAAGACTTCCCTGGATTAATCCAAGAAGGAACAAAAAGCCAAAGGAAGAGAAATTTACCCCCTCTGCAGTCAAGCCCCCTAGGATCAGCGTAAGTCCAGAATGCTTTGGGAGCCCTGAACTCTGAGTTATTTTTGTATAATGCTTCCCATTCCACAAAGCATTTTCATCTGCTTAATTTCATTTGATCCTCTAAGAACCACAGGATTATGAAATCAGCCAGAAAGGCCTTCAGAAGCATTTTACAACCTGCTCATTTTACCTATAAGGAAACAGGCTCAGAAAGGGGGAGCTCTCTCCCTAGGGACACACAGCTAGGAGGGGTCAGTGGCAGGATTGGAACCTCAGTCCTTTTGACTTCTAAGCCGGTGTTCTATCTATGATAACATGGTTGCCTACTTTAAAGAGGAGACTCAAAGTCAAGCATCATTGGCCCTTCCCTTTCCCTCACCATCCCCAATATGCAATCAGTTGCTAAGTCTTGCCTCTTCTACCTCTATAACATTTCATTCCCCAAGGCCCTTATTTTTACTTTTGTACAAGATTTCCACCATCTTTTACCTGGGCCACCACACCACCTTCCTAAATTGCCTCTCTACTGCCACTCTCTCTCCTCTCTATCTCTTCCTCCAAAGAGCTACCTAAATTGTCTTTCTAAGGCACCAGTCTGGACATGGCTCCACTGTTCAAAAACTTTTGGTGGTTTTCTATTGTTTCTTGGGGGGGAGGGGAATAATACAAAATCAATAGCTCAGTATTTAAGATCTCCTATAAACTGGTTCCTATACATCTCTCCAGCCTTCTTTCATACCAATCCTCTTTATCAAGTTGACATTCTAAACAAACTAAACTACAGAGAACTCCCTAAGTACCTCCATGTACTTTCCCAGGTCACCTGTTTCCCATGTACAAGACGGGCTCCCTTTATAAACATCAAATATTTAGGAATGGAAGAGACCTTAGAGGTCATCTAAATTTAACCTTTTAATTTCACAGATGAGGAAACTGAGGCCCACAAAAATGAGAAGACTTCTCAAAGATCCCATGGACAGCAAGAAACAGAGCTGGACTTTGAACCCAGATTCTTCAATTCCAGGTTCAGTTTCTTTTTTCCTCAGTGCCTCACTTCTTTTGTCTTCACCTCTGAATCCTGTCTTCCTGTAAAGCACCAGCCAGATGCTACCTCTTTTGTGAAGACTTTATGGTTCTCTCTCTTGTTAGGAGTTCTATGAGGCCTCCCTTTATTTTATACTCTACTTATTTGTGTTACATTCCAGTCATTAGGAGAATGAAAGCTCTTTGAAGACAGAGATTGTCAAATTATTTGCCAGCTGTGGGAGAGGGGAGAGAAGGAAACAATCTGGATCATATTTCTTTGGAAAACGTATGTGGAAATGTGAAACATGCAGTTGTTAAAAATCAAATATCTTAATAATAAAAAAGAATCCTGAAAAAATTGTACACGTAATTGGAAAAAATAAAATACTTGGGAAAAAAAGACAGAGATTGCTTCCATTATGTCTTTATATTCCCAGTGCTTTGCACTTGATGGTGAGGAAGGGGTAGCTATGAAAAAAGAAAAAATGGTCACAGAAGCATTTTTTAAAAAGTGATGAAAAGGAAGAGAAAGTTAGAAGGAAGCACAGTTGAAAAGGACAAAGTAGAAAGGCATCTGTTGAAATCATTTTATACATGTAAGCAAAAATAAGTTTTATTTAAGGGAAGGGGGAGAGGAGGAAACAAGCATTCATTGGCCATGTACTATGTGCCAGTCTCGGTGCTAAACTCCTTACAATTATTAATTTACTCATTTGAAAGATTCACAGTTTCATGTAAAATCCACTTTTCTGTTATATATTATATACAGAAATTCTCAATTTTATTTGGTGTTAAAATGAGAATTTGAGGGAAAAATTGTTACTGCCTTATAGGAGTTAAATTTAACCAGCTAGATGGCTCAGTGGATAGAGTGCTATGAGACTCTGGGCAAGTCACTTAACCTCTATTTAAAGAAGAAACTGGGAGGCTAGAGCAGGGATGGGGATGGGGGAATATCCCCTTAATCTATGACTCTTCTCTTCCCTTCAACTGAAAGGCCACAGACTTGACTGAAATACTGACCACTTTTAGCCACCTGACTACTGTTGACATGGTTCCATAGCCTATGGGCAAATGGTCCTGAGTCTTATGGTTTGTCTAGTTGTTCTATTGCAAGCCTCTAAAGATTATTGAATAATATCAAATCAAAAAATGTTCTCTCATTCTACTAGGGGAAAAAACCTGTAGTACTTTTAATTAAGGCACAAACCTTTGTCCTCTTTTGTACTGTGTCTTCCACAGTCTTCAGTCACTCAGCCAGTCAACAGGTACTTGTTAATACATACTATATACCATGTACTCTCCTGAGTACTGGAGATACCTAGAAAATCCAAAGCAGAGACTGACCTTAAGAAACTTACTTTCTAAGGGGGCAGCTGGGTGACTCACTGTATTGAGAGCCAGGCCTAGAGATGGGAGGTCCTGGGATCAAATCTGTCCTCAGCCACTTCCTAGCTGTGTGACCCTGGGCAAGTCACTTAACCCCCATTGCCTAGCCCTTACCCTTCTTCTGCCTTGTCACTGTCTAAAGTAAATTTCTCCTTTTTCCCATTTTGCTCATGTGATATCACCTAATTAAGAAACTATGATTGGTTCCTTAGACATGACGAGTGAGAATTAGTGGGTGGAGAAAAAGGTTTATAAGTCAAGGCAAGTAGAAACTGAGTGTCTTGGGCATGCATGTGGAGAAGTGGAGGAGCAGACTGGATGCATGATAGAATGTAGTTAGAAGCTGCATAATGGTGTCCATAGATCAGGAAAACTAAGTGCCTCTCTACCTCGCTCCTGCTTTTCTCTCTCCTCCTTACTATTACTACTACTTTTGATTTAATAAAGTTATTAAGCTACAACCAGCCTCATAATTTTTAATTCTAATAGAACCAATACAGAAGGTGAGGGTTTATTTAAAAAAAACTTATTTTCTAATAGTAAAGATAAGGTTTCAGTAATTAGGTAAGCACAAAATATTTGCAAAGCTAATACTTATATTTGCAATAGATGGAAGGTCATCTCAGGGGATAGTAGAAAGGAGAATCCTGTGCAGGGTGGAATTTGAGCCAAATGTCAAGGAAATTAAGAGTCAGAGATGAGGAGAGAGAGCATTTCAGTAATGGAGAACAATCAGTGCAAAAATAAAGTTTTAGTGCAGTTTTAAGCTGCTAAAGCTGGAGGCACTAACACACTTGACACACTTAACACATTTCTTGCAATGCATCCTGGAAATCAATAAGTTATTGAAGACTAAAACAAAATAAATATGAATCAAAAATGTCAATCTTATTTCCCATACAATTAAAATTGAATTCAGAATATTATGTTATATGGTAAAGGTTAAGGGGAGGAATACCAAGGGAAATTTTAGCAATGTTAAAAAACAATAACGACAACAAAAGGTATCAATAAAAATATTTTAAAAGGGAATTTGAAGTTGAATGTTTGAGGAAGTTATGAAACAAGATTAGGTAATATGGACAAACTATCAAGTTTAGAAGTATAAAGGTCCACCTGTTCCTTCTGCTCCCTAACATCTACATGATTACAATTAGAATTCACTGAAGAAAATTATAGCTGACATTTGTATAATGTTATTTTGTTCAACCAATTTATATCAGTCAGCTATTATTGAACACAAAGGCCTTTAAAATCAGACCAAATTTCTAAGGAAACTACTCAGCTAAATGTGGATAATACCAGACACAATTCAAAGATGCATAAAATGTATTGGTCCCCTCCACACACACCAAAATCTTGGTTACTTTTAACTAGTTTTGATCAAATCTTTTATTGAAAATAATAAAATCAACTAGCATAAATAACTACAAAGACAAATAATAATGAATTGAAAGTCTATGCCTATAAAATAATTTTTTAAAGAATAGGCATGTGATATGATGACAACACATGTTAAATTTATCATGTATAAAATTACTTGAAATCAATGGAACAGCTGAACCCAGATGTGTATATCAGGAGTCCATGCCTCACTAATATCTTTTCTCATTCAACACACAATTTTGATCATTTGAATGCATTCTAAGACTGATGAGTTTTTAACTATGTATTGACTGGTTAATATAAATCATCTGCATTTGGAAACAAATTGAAATTATTTCCATTCCTAGCACAGAATAATTTCTTTATTCTATTTTCTGAAGGAGTTAGCTCTTAGCATAAAAGTAAAAATCATGCCTTTTTAGTTTGAATTTGATTCATAATACAATACAATGTTGAAAGTTTATAGAATTTTAGAATTGAAAGGGAACTTAGAAATCATCTAAAATAACATGAGATAGGAAGGAACGGAGGGAGGGAGGAAGGAAGGAAGGAAGGAAGGAAGGAAGGAAGGAAGGAAGGAAGGAAGGAAGGAAGGAAGGAAGGAAGGAAGGAAGGAAGGAAGGAAGGAAGGAAGGAAGGAAGGAAGGAAGAGAGGGAGGGAGGGAACAAGCATTATTAAGCATTTACTATGAACCAGCCACTGTATTCATAGAGATACAAATGCAAACAAAAAGGACAGTCCTTGCCCTTGAGGGCTTACATTTTAATGGAGGAAGACATCAGACAAAAGAGAGATGGAAAGGAGTTGGAGGGGATAATGGTATCCAGTATAGGGTCATGGTTTTGAAGCATGGATGCCAAGAAAGGGATATGGGGGAGAATGAAGGTCTTCTGAGGGCCCCTCCACAAAATGGAGGCTCCAGAAGGAACCCACCAATGCGAGAAAGAGTCAAGTTTTTTTTTTAACATTATTTTATTTGGTCATTTCCAAACATTATTCATTGGAAACAAAAATCATTTTCTTTTCCTTCCCCTCCCCCCCACCACCTCTCCCATAGCCAATGCCCGATTCCACTGGGTATCACAAGTGTCCTTGATTCAAACCCATTTCCATGTTGTTGGTATTTGCATTAGAGTGTTCATTTAGAGTCTCTCCTTAGTCATTTCCCCTCCACCCCTGTAGTCAAGCAGTTGCTTTTCTTCGGTGTTTTTACTCTCACAGTTTGTCCTCTGCTTGTGGATAGTGTTTTTTAGATCCCTGCAGATTGTTCAGGGACATTGCATTGTCCCTAATAGAGAAGTCCATTACCTTCGATTGTACCACAGTGTATCAGTCAGTCTCTGTGTATAATGATTTCCTGGTTCTGCTCCTTTCTCTCTGCATCACTTCCTGGAGGTTGTTCCAGACTCCATGGAATTCCTCCACTTTATTATTCCTTTTAGCACAATAGTATTCCATCACCAACATGTACCACAATTTGCTCAGCCATTCCCCAATTGATGGGCATCCCCTTGTTTTCCAATTTTTGGCCACTACAAAGACCGCAGCTATGAATATTCTTGTACAAGTTTTTTTTTCTTATTATCTCTTTGGGGTACAAACCCAGCAGTGCTATGGCTGGATCAAAGGGTAGATATTCTTTTATCGCCCTTTGGGCATAGTTCCAAATTGCCCTCCAGAATGGTTGGATCAATTCACAACTCCACCAGCAATGAATTAGTGTCCCTACTTTGCCACATCCCCTCCAGCATTCATTACTTTCCATAGCTGTCATGTTAGCCAATCTGCTAGGTGTGAGGTGATACCTCAGAGTTGTTTTGATTTGCATCTCTCTGATTATAAGAGATGTAGAGCACTTTTTCATGTGCTTATTAGTAGTTTTGATTTCTTTGGCTGAGAATTGCCTGTTCATGTCCCTTACCCATTTATCAATTGGAGAATGGCTTGATTTTTTGTACAATTGATTTAGCTCTTTGTAAATTTGAGTAATTAAACCTTTGTCAGAGGTTTTTATGAAGATTGCTTCCCAATTTATTGCTTTCCTTCTGATTTTAGTTACATTGGTTTTGTTTGTACAAAAACTTTTTAATTTGATGTAGTCAAAATTATTTATTTTACATTTTGTGACTCTTTCTAAGTCTTGCTTCGTTTTAAAATCTTTCCCTTCCCAAAAGTCTGACATGTATACTATTCTGTGTTCATCTAATTTTCTTATAGTTTCCTTCTTTATGTTCAAGTCATTCACCCATTTTGAATTTATCTTGGTGTAGGGTGTGAGGTGTTGATCTAAACCTAATCTTTTCCACACTGTCCTCCAATTTTCCCAGCAGTTTTTATGAAATAGTGTATTTTTATCCCAAAAGCTGGGATCTTTGGGTTTGTCATATACTGTCCTGCTGGAGGCGAGTTTTTTATAAAGAGGAATATTTCATCTTGAAAAGTCAGCAAGGATAATTGGCTCTTCTAGGATAAGGGGCCTCCAGGTATTGAGAGAAGTTCCAGGATGAGACAAAAATTTTAAAAATAAGTAGCAAAAGTACTATTATCCCATTCAATTAAAAAAATCTTACCTGTGATTTATCAATGTAGAAAGCTCCTGGTAATGAATTTCCTTTTCTGATGCAGAGCAATACCACCTATGCAATTTGTAGTCTTAGAGATGTACCTGGGCCAGTGAGTAATTAAGGGACATACCCAGTAAAACACAGCTATGTATTTAAATGTGTGTCAAAGATCATATTTGAACCCAGATCTTCCTGACTCCAAGGCCAGCTCTTTATCCACTGTATCTCAAGACCTCTCATCTCCATTCTATAGGTGAGCAAATTAAAGCCCAGAGAGATTAAATGATTTGTTACCCTAATAGTATGTGGCAAGAGAGGAGGGAGTTTATTTTGAAATTCTCTAATGCATTTGGTTGAGCACCTAGTTAGCACAGTAGATAAAGTGCTAAACCTGAAGTCAAAAAGGCTCACTTACCTGCATCCAAATATGGCCTTAGACACTCACTAACTGTGTGACCCTGGGCAAGTCACTTACCATTATTTGTCTTAGTTTTCTCAGCTGTAAAATGAGCTAGAGAAGGAAATGGTGGACTTCTCCAGTATCTTTGCCAAGAAAACCCCAAATGGGGTCTCAAAGAGTCAGACACATATCTGTAAATTGACTGAGCAACAAATGGATTTGGTACAATGGAAAGAAGACAGGCTCTGGAATCAGACAACCTTGGTTTAAATCCCACCAATGATGATTTCTACCTGAACGACCTTGGGTTTCAGTTTCCTTTGCTTTAAAATGAAGGAATTGGACTTGATGGCCTCTAAGGTAACTTCCAGCTCTAAATCTATAATGATTTACATTTTTCACTTAAAGGTAGTGTTGAATAATGTAAAAACAGATAGAAAAAATCAGAAGAACTGGTTAATTATGGGATCTTGAGCTAGTCATTTGATTTACCTCAGTCTCAGTTTCCTCAGCTGTAAAACTACTACATGATCCTTCCAGATGTAAGGTGCTATATCTAAGGTTTTCCTTAATCATTTTAAAAGAGACATTCCCTCTTACTGACTCTGTCTCAGATTATTTTTCTCTCTCTCAAAATGATAATCTTAAAAAAGAAATTAATGAATAACCTTGTTGTTTTTACTTCTTCCAAGGCCAAAGGCCTCTAAGGTCATTGGAGTTGCCAGAGTCATCAGATTTTGGCATATTGTAGCATAGAAATGAAAGAAAATATTTTGCTTTCTCCATTTCAGTTTTGACAGGTACTTAATACTTCCTTCAATAAATGGAAGAAAGAGAAGACATTCATAGACATTCTTCTGTAGTCAAGGTCTGGCAGGGAATTATCAAGACTTTTATGTGTTAATATTATTATAGTGTTAAGTGTATAGTATTGAGAGAGAAAAAATTGTCCTGAGATAGGAGTTCTTAAACTGAAATCTGTGAATATAAAAAAAAATGGATAATTATCTCAACATAATTGGTTTCCTCTGTAATCCTCTCTACATTATTTTATGCACTTAAAAACATTCTGTGTCCATAGGCTTCAGCTGCCTGCTAAAAAGGCTCTGACAAAAATTTAAAAAAAGAAAAAATTTAAAATTTAAAATTTAAAAAATTTAAAAAAAGGTTCTGACACACACACAAAAATTAAGAATCCCTGTCCTAAGGGATTATCTCACCCAATCTACCCCTCTCTAAACACAGAAAGATAACTCATACGTTAGAAAAGCTAATATGCAAATTTAAATCAGTTGTCACTAGGAATTTTTAATAGATACTGGCAAACATGCATTCTTCCCAGGAACACAGTGCCTTTCTCATTAATCCCTCCGTCAGAAGAGCACTGGTCTTGGAGTCTGGATCTTGAACATTTACTAGCTGCAGGATCACAAACAAGTCACATCTTCTCTGAGCCTTCATGTCCTTTTCTGAACACAAAGAAAATAATCCTTGGACTACTTACCTTACAGGGTGGTTTTAAGGTGTTTCATAAGCCTTAAAATTCTATAGAAATGTGAGTTATTATTATGTAAATAATGCTTACTATATACAAAGCACCATGTTAGATGCTAAGGGGGACATATATAGCAATCCTTCTAGAAATTCTCCATAGCTTCTTCAGTCTCTTCCAAATCTGAGGTTCTATAATTATTTGACCTCTTCTAACATTCGGTGTCATCATTCACCCTCTCCTGAATATTCTCTCTTCTCTTGATTTCTGTGACATTATGCTATTCCAATGATCTGCTTCCTTTCTACCTCCTGCTCCCTAAATAAGTGTTACTGTTGGTCTGGCCCCACTTCCTCCCCTTCCTTCCCCTGCCCTCCCCTTCTCCCCTCTTCTCCTCTCCTTTTACACATTCCCATAGTTTCAATCATTAACACCTTGTGAATAATTTGCAAATTCCTATTTCAAGCACTGACCTTCCTCCTGACCTTCAATCCTGTCTTTCCATTTGCCTGCTATATATTTCCAACTGCCAGTGTGACTAACTCTGAATGTCCAAAAATAAACGCATTATCTTCTGCTCCAAATCAACTTTTGCTACTGACTTTCCTATTTTTGTTAACAGCACAGCCGCCAGACTTATCTTCCTAAAGCAGAATTTTAACCATTTTTGTCTTTTGTTCAAAATCATTCAATGGTTTCCCAATAACAATGGAATGTAGCCCAGACTCCTCGTTCTGCCATTGAAGAACTTCTGGGATTTGGCCTGAAATTACACTTCCAGCTTTATCTCCACAGAGCTTTATACTTATAAGATCCCTGTATTAATTATGAGACTTAAAATTGTAAGAGACCATTCATTTCCTTTGCCTTCTTTTGACCAATGTCATTGAGTAGCTAAACTGTCATCAGATTATCTAATTAGTTTAAATATCCCATTGGCCAATGATAATTTACTGTGTTGTTATAATTTCACTATCTGGCTCATTTCTCCTGAGAGTATAAGTATCAGAGGACACAGGAACCCTCAAGAGGCTGAAGGTTGAAGGTATCTCTTCTCCCTCTCCTCTCTCTTGAATTAAATCTCTAGAAATGACATAGAGTGACTCTGTCTTTACTTCTTTTTCTTTATTTTTGAATTGCTGTTTAATGCTTAAAAAAACATTGCTATCATTTCATAATATCACCTCTTGTAAGCAAAATACATTGATCATGTTTGGGAGAGTTGCATTCTACACTCATAGATCACATTTCTCTGTGGGAGAAGGAGGTATTTTCTATCCATACACCTTTGGTATCAATATTGGTTATTGCATTGAGCTGAGTTTTAATGATTTTTTAATGCTATTTCCCCCCTGATATTAGTCATCAAAGATTCTGGTTCTTTCCCCTGATCAAACATAAGTAGAATATTCAGTTCTAGATGCTACATTTTAAAAGAGTATCCACAGTGGGGTTGAGTAAATCAATAGTCACCATACCAGAGTGAAAGAACCAACAGGGAGACACAGAGTAAGACAACTTTCAAGAAGAGAAAAACCTAAAAGGTAGGCAGAGAACATCTAGGGCACTGGGGTGAGAGGGGAGCACAGACAGCAGAAGGCTACAACAAGAAGTGAGGAGCAACCAAGAATGAGCCGCGCACCCCACCACCACCACCCAATCCCACATCTGCTGTGTCAGGTTCTTAACATGAGCCCAAGCCAACATCCAGACACTAAGACCCTGACTGGGCAAATAGCGGTCCAAGCCAATGCATACCCCTTGAAATTCTAAGCAAACCTGCAGTGAAGCCTGGAGTTCCATCACAGGGCAGTCTGTGCTAAAGCAGCCTGATCTGTGAGGGCCCAGAGTGAAGCCAAGAGTCCGAGTCAGGGCCTGTGGTGAGAACCTAGATCCCAGTTTGGGGTAGTTGGTAGACCCGAAGCTGGGGTTTCTTGTTCATTCTGTGGGAAACTCAGGGCAGAGCCCTAGGGCAAGGCAATCTACTATATACCTGAAGGGATCCAGCCCAGAGTGAGACAAAAAGCCTAGATATACCTAAGCCTGAGGCTACAATTTGAGCTATCCACACTCTCAAGGGAAAATTGAATCATCATTTGGAGGTGGCTCTCAGAGTTCCCAGCCTTCAGGCCATCATACCATTTTAGAAGAACTGAAACTGGCAGAAACCCAGAAATAAAGTTAAAGGTAGCATAAGGAAGGACTGAACTTTAAGAGGGTACTCTAGTCTCCCAGAGAACAGAGTCTACCTATTAAAAAAAAAAGTTGGAAAAATGAGCAAACAACAAAAAACTACCTAACTATAGAAAAAATTTATGGAGACAAAAAGCAAGGTAGAAACAAGACAGTGAAAGCAAAACAAACATGTGCAGAGTCCAAAAGAAAAATATGAATTGGACACAGATCCTGAAAGAGCTCAAAATGACTTCAAAAACAAATTAATAGAGGTGGAGGAAAAATGGAGAAGAGAAATGACAGTAATCCAGGAAGAAATTAAAAAGGAGGTTCAAAACCTGACAGAGGAAAAGCAGGCCTTGAAAATAAGAATTGAACAACTAGAAGCTAATGATTTCATGAAACATCAAGAAACAATAAAACAAAATGAAAAGAATGAAAAAAAAAAACAGAAGAAAAGATGAAATATCTTATAAATCTGTTAGAAGTTGCTTGGGGAGCAACCTGGTTTCTGCATTGATCTCCTTCTCCTTGACCAGAAGAAGAATTCACAAATTTCAATGTTCTAGAAGATTTGAAATTTCCCATTTTCCCATCATATTTCCTGGGACAGCATAGCTGAAAACAGTATCTAAGTCATTAACTGAAGATAACTGTACAAAGAGGTAACCAAGGGAAACTACTTGGGCACCCCATGAAGGGAAGCAAAGGAGATCCAGCAATCAGAAGTTATGGATTTGCTCTTTCTGAGTATCCCCTGGATTTTATGTACTTATGGAAGAGCATGTTACACTTTTGGGGAGAGGGAATGTTCTGTACCAATTGTTCTTATTGTATCATCTCAGCCTTATTCCTAAAATGTCAGTAAATGCAATAGGAGTTCAGAAAAACCTGGAAAATTTTATACCAACTAATGCAAAGTGAAGTGAGCACAACCAGGAGAACATTGTACACAGCAACAACAATATTGTATGATGATTAAATGTGAATGACTTAGCTATTTTGAGCAATATAAAGATCTAAAATAATTCTGAAGGATTCTAGATGAAAAATGTTCTTCATCTCCAGAGAAAGAACTGATGGAATTTCAATGCAAATTGAAGGATACTTTTTTTTACTTATTTTGAAAGGATCTCTATTTTTGGAGGAACTTTGTTTTACTTTACAACATGACTAATATGGACATGTGTTTTATATGACTTCACATATATAATCTATATCAAATTGCTTGCCTTTTCAAGGGGTGAGGGAAGGGAAGGAGGGAGAGAATTTGGAACTTAAAAAATTTTAATGAATGTTAAAAAAATGTTTAAAGGGTTTTTTAACAGAAGAAGAAGAAGAAGAAGAAGAAGAAGAAGAAGAAGAAGAAGAAGAAGAAGAAGAAGAAGAAGAAGAAGAAGAAGAAGAAGAAGAAGAAGAAGAAGAAGAAGAAGAAGAAGAAGAAGAAGAAGAAGAAGAAGAAGAAGGAGAAGGAGAAGAAGAAGGAGAAGAAGGAGAAGAAGAAGAAGGAGAAGAAGGAGAAGAAGGAGAAGAAGGAGAAGAAGGAGAAGGAGAAGGAGAAGGAGAAGGAGAAGGAGAAGGAGGAGAAGGAGAAGGAGAAGGAGAAGGAGGAGAAGGAGAAGGAGAAGGAGAAGGAGGAGAAGGAGGAGAAGAAGGAGGAGAAGGAGAAGTAATCCTCTTTAAGCATAAATATGATCATGTTACTCACCTACTATAGGCTTCCTATTGCCTCTGGGATAAAACACAAGTTCTTTCAACTTTCAACTTCAAAATTGGAGATAATCCAAAGAGGGAAAGCATTAGCATTAAGAGAGATCAGAAAAGGATTCAGAGAGATCAGAAAAGGATTCTCATAGAAGAGAGGGTTTTTAGATGGGACTTGAATCAAGTCAGGAGGTGATGAGGAGAGAGAGCATTTCAGATATGGAAGAGAGGCAAAGAAAATGCCCCATGTCTGGAGACAGAAATTTTTATTTGAGGAACAGCAGGGTCAGTATCAAAAGATCTCAGAGTACATGGTGGGTGAGTAAGATGAAGCAATTCACAGTTTATGTCATGGGGACAAGTGAAAACAATTCATTTTATATTTATGTTGCATATATTTATAGATGTACTTGCCTTCTCTATTAGAAAGTAGTCAATTGTTTGATTCTTTCTTCTTGAATCTCCAGCACTTTGAATAACACCTAGCACTTCACTTAGTAAATATTTATTGATTTATTGATCTCAGTACTGTGGGCGACTCTCTAAGAAGACAGAGAATGGCCTGATCTTCTTTAGTAGAGAAAGTTCCTCACCAGGAGCTCATTTCTCTATTTAAATAACAATTCGGGTTGCAAACACACCCACACCCACCCTTGGTCTGTAGGTAACTAATGATCTCAAGGAGCTTACAAGATGACTATTGACCACACACTGACATGAAGTAGCAGCATAACTCCAGAGATGAGTTGTTTACCCTTTCCATTAAAAATAAGAGGGTCAGATAGATGTACGCTAGGAACCAACCCTCCCCACTTTAACGCTTTGTGATTTTAAGTGCCAACTTGCAAAATTAACATGGAATAAGCCAGGGCCTACCTATACTTGCTAAACAGAAGATTAAATGGTCCGATTCTTCTTTTTCCTTCAAAGATCCATAACTTCATTAGTGTAGGCATATTATAGACTATGACTTGGAAAAAGTATATGGTCTTCCTGAGTAACCATAGCTAAAATATTCATTAACCTGTGGCCAACCATGGCGGTCAGCCTGTCTGCGCATGACAGGTATACAGTGTATCATTGAGTCCATAGGGGTGTGCCGTTATAATATGAGAAAATAGGGACATGGAGACAATGAAGGATTCCCACAAACAATAATAGAGGTATTGGCCCCGAAACTAGATCTGCTAAGCCAACTTTACTGCAGTACTGCATCATGGCCAGCAGGTGGCAACGAGGTACAGCAATAATAAATAATTCAAAAAATCAAAACAATGAGCATTTAGTAAGCACTCGCGTCCTGTGAGCACCTACCAAGTGCCAGACACCGTGCTGAGCGATGGAAATGCAAAGAAAGGTAAAAGCAATCCCTGCCCCCAAGGAGTTCACGACCTCGTTAGGGAGACAACATGCAAGAACTAAGTAAAACGGGGTAAATATACAGTAGGAATTAGAGATAATCCAAAGGGGAAAGTATGAAGGGAGATTTAGCTAGCATTAACCGGACTGGGGAAGAATAGCAAATAAAATAACAACCTGAAACGTTGTTTTGCATACATGCCTCTTACTGCTAAAGGAATAATACTGGGAATAAAATAGTCTAGTAGCTATAGCAAAAGGCAAATTAACTTATTTAAAGTTAATTTGCAAGTTGGCACTTAAAATCACAAAACTTTACAGCTGGAAGGGTGGGTTCTTAGAGTTCCTCTATCTGACCCCCTCATTTTTAATGGAAAGGATAGACAGCTCAACTCTAAAATTATGCTGCTACTTCATTTCAGGGTCGGACCAAAAGTCATTTCGTACCCCGTTTATTAGGTACCAACAATTGAGTTCATTAGTTACCAGCAGACCATGGATGGATATGGATGTGTTTTTAAAAAACCTGAATTGTTATTTGAATGGAGTAGTGAGCTCCTGGTGAGGAACTTTCTCTACTAATGAAGATCAGTCCATTCTCCCATCTTCCTCGAGTTGCTCACGGTACTGAGATCAATAAATCAACGAAATACTTATTAAGCTAAATGCCAGGTGCTAGCTATTCAACGTGCTGGAGGGTCGAGAACAGAGAATCAAACAATTCCAACATATCCAACAATTCCAAAGTTCTATTATTAGCAGCATCTGGATACCTGCCCATTTCATGTTTCTTTTGCCTCCACATTCTGAAAATGTTACTTTAGATCGACTCTTCACCAATCAACATAATATAGAAAGAAATTATTTTTACTTGGGGAATTTTCTTCTTTAATATCTTATAGGATAAGCCAGGCTTTTTTTTTTCCTCCTGGGAATTTAGCCTATCCTAAATCTTTCTTTCTTTCTTTCTTTCTTTCTTTCTTTCTTTCTTTCTTTCTTTCTTTCTTTCTTTCTTTCTTTCTTTCTTTCTTTCTTTCTTTCTTTCTTTCTTTCTTTCTTTCTTTCTTTCTTTCTTTCTTTCTTTCTTTCTTTCTTTCTTTCTTTCTTTCTTTCTTTCTTTCTTTCTTTCTTTCTTTCTTTCTTTCTTTCTTTCTTTCTTGGAGTTAATTTATTTAGTCAATTTAGAACATTATTCCTTGGCTACAAGAATCACATTATTTCCCTCCCCCCTCTTCCCCCACCCTTCCTGTGGCCCACGCTGCAATTTCATTGGGTATTACATGTGTCTTTGATCAGAACCTATTTCCATGTTGTTGGTGTTTGCATTAGGATGTTCATTTAGAGTCTGAATCCCCAACCATATCCCCTCCACCCATGTATTCAAGCAGTTGTTTTTCTTTGGTGTTTCTACTCCCACAGTCTTTCCTCTGAATGTGGATAATGTTTTTTTCTCATAGATTCCTCCAAGTTGTTCAGGATCACTGCATTGCCACTAATGGAGAAGTCCATTACATTCGATTGTACCACAGTGTATCAGTCTCTGTGTATAATGTTCTCCTGGTTCTGCTCCTCTCACTCTGCATCAATTCTTGGAGGTCATTCCAGCTCCCATGGAATTCCTCCATTTTATTATTCCTTTGAGCACAATAGTATTCCATCACCATCAGATACCACAATTTGTTCAGCCATTCCCCAATTGAAGGCCATCCCCTCATTTTCCAATTTTTTGCCACCACAAAGAGTGCGGCTATGAATATTTTTCACAAGTCTTTTTCCTTATTATCTCTTTGGGGTACAAACTCAGTAGTGCTATGACTAGGTCAAAGGGCAGACAGTCTTTTATCCCTTTGGGCATAGTTCCAAAAAATTCCTCTCTAGAATGGTTGGATCAATTCACAACTCCACCAGCAATGCATTAATATCCTGACTTTGCCACATCCCCTCCAGCATTCACTACTTTCCTGTCATGTTGTTGTCATGTTAGCCAATCTGCTAGGTGTGAGGTGATACCTCAGAGTTGTTTTGATTTGCATCTCTCTGATTATAAGAGATGTAGAGCACTTTTTCATGTGCTTATTAATAGTTTTGATTTCTTTAACTGAAAACTGCCTATCCATGTCCCTTACCCATTTATCAATTGGAAAATGGCTTGATTTTTTGTACAATTGATTTAGCTCTTTATAAATTTGAGTAATTAGACCTTTGTCAGAGGTTTTTGTTATGAAGATTGTTTCCAAATTTGTTGCTTCCCTTCTAATTTTGGTTGCATTGGCTTTGTTTATATAAAAACTTTTTTAATTTGATGTAATCAAAATTATTGATTTTACATTTTGTGATTTTTTTCTAGCTCTAGCTTGGTTTTAAAATCTTTCCTTTCCCAAAGATCTGACATGTATACTATTCTGTGTTCACCTAATTTGCTATTAAAGTTTCCTTCTTTATATTCAAGTCATTCACCCATTCTGAGTTTATCTTGGTATAGGGTGTGAGATGTTGATCCAAACCTAATCTCTCCCATACTGTCTTCCAATTTTCCCATCACCTATCCTAAATCTTGAAAAGCAAAGATTCATTTGAAAATATTACCTTCCTTCACTAAAAATAATTTCATATTAGTATTAAAATGATCATAAGACATGGGTAGGTGTCAAGAAGATGACAGAATAACTATGACTGCTGATTCTGTCTGTTTGAAATGAGTTTACCAATTTTATATATACTATAAAAGTTATCTTAATAGAACAGTTCAGTATAAGAATCAAGATTCCATTTAATACAAAATTCATCTTAGACCTATTTATATCTAGATTGTCCTATATCTTATTGCTCCATATTTATTCTTGTTTCTCAAGTGGAAACAGTTGCAAAAAAAAATTCATTCTCATGTAGACTTTTAATATGTCTATTTTGATAAGCATCTTGTCTCAAGAGAAAACTTTTAATGTTATTAAAATAACAGATCATCCTGCTATTCATTAAAAAAACATACACCTTTAGACCAATCTAATTAAATTTAATCAATAAAGTACCTCACTATCAAATAGTATTTGACAGAGTTTCCAAGTGAGAAGTACTTAATCATTCATTTAACATCTAATGAGCACATAGTATGTGATAGTAGATTCATATCGGGGTGGGGAGCAAGAGAGAAGGGAGAAGGTAATATAAAGATAAGCAAAACAAGTACCTGATATCTAGGAGTTTACAGTAGGTAATGGAAAGAGAGGCCTTGGGCTCAAATCTGTTCACCTCCACTGAGCATTTTGTGACCTTGGGAAAGTAGTTCTACCTCTCTGGAACTGGGATTCTTCATCTGTAAAAGGTGTTTAAATCAGATGATCTCTATATCTCTTACAAGTCTAAATCTGCAGTCTAGTTCCTGGCTCCATTATTTACTCTTGACATGTGATCTTGGGCAAGTCCTTTCATCTCTCTGTGCCTGTTTCTTCACCAAAAAAGTGGAGGTAGTAATACTTGTAGTACATGACTTGCAGGGCTATTATGAGGATTGAATGAGATGCCATATGTGAAATTATTTGTAAACATAGACAAGATACAGGATGTCCCAAAAGTCTTAGTGCAGTTTAAAGCCTTTAGAGCTTAAAGCTCTCATATTATTAGAATTTTATTATTAGAGCTTAGAACTACATTAAAAATTAGTGAGACACCCTCTAGAAACTCTAGTACTAATAAAGTTCCAGAGTGATTGGAACCCAATTCCAACAATATCTCCATTACACCTATCTCTATCTCTCTAGTAATAGTTAATTACCTTTTTCCTCTTCAAACTTTCTTAGTACTTAGCTTAAAACTCTCTTAAGAATTTATCATTTATTCTACTTACTTCTGAAAAGCAATATGGAGAAATAGATGGGATTTTAATATAGGAAGATATAGATTCATATCATATCTTAGATGTTGACCAGCTGTGTCACTCTAAACAAGTCATCTACTTTCTTTGAGATTCTATTTCCTCACTTGCAAAATGAGGATAATAATGCCACCCTATCTCAAAGGGTCATTGTAAGTCCCAAATTAGTAATATTAACAATTTCTAACATTTACACCATGTCTACTATGTGCCAAGTACACTATAAATATTATCAAATTTCATTTTCCCAACAACCCTGTGAGGAAGAAGCCATTTGAGATATAATGACATGGTTTATATGAAGTGCCTTAAAATCTTAAAAGTCCTGTATAAGTTAGAGAAATTTTTTGTGTTCATATTATTTATATAAACTGTAGTCTAGATCATAAGCTTCATGAGGGTTAAGATGTTGTACATTACTTACTCAATAAAATAGAGAAAATCCAGATCAATTAATAAGGTATGCAACTAAAAACATAGAAAATGAACAAAATTTTAAAACCCAATATGAAATCCTGAAAATCAAAGGAGAGAATAACAAAATTGAAAGTATGAAACCCATTGAACTAATAAATAAAACTAGGAGCTAGATTTATGAAAAATCAATGAAAAAGATAAAAGATTGCTTAATTTGATTTTAAAACAAGAAATAAAAAAAAATAAATTACCAGTATAAAAAATGAAAAGGGCAAATTTACTACCAATGAAGATGAAATTAAAGACATTATTAGGAGCTATTTTGCCCAATTATATGCCAATAATCTAATAATCTAAGTAAAATAGATGAATATTTACAAAATATAAATTACCCAGAGTAACAGAAGAGGAAATAAAATATTTAAATAATTCTATTTCAAAAAAAGAAATTGTATAAACCACCAATGAGCTCCCTTAAAAAAAATCACCAGGACCAAATAGATTCACAAGTGAATTCTACCAAACATTTAAAGATCAACTAATACTACAGAAAGTATTTAGAAAAATAGGCAAGGAAGGAATTCCACCAAATTCTTTTCACAATATAAATACAGTACTGATATTTAAGCTAGGAAGAACAAAAATAGAGAAAGAAACCTGTAGACTAACTTCCACAATTAATACAAAGGCAAATTAAAAAACAACAACAACAATACCAGCAAGGTGATTACAACAAAATATCACAAAGATCAGATAGTATTACTAGGTGGATGATTTATACAAGGTATGCAAGGCTGTTTCAAAATTAGGAAAATTGACCATATCAATAACAAAACCAAGAAAAATCATATGATTATCTCAATTGATACAGAAAAAGCTTTTTGACAAAGCAACATATACATAATAAATATTATATATATATACATATATTTAAACACACTAGAAAGTTTGGGGAAAATGGAGATTTCCTTAAAATGCTGTATAGTATCCATCTAAAACCATCATATACTTAGAGAATTCCAGAAAATTAACTAAAAAATGAGTTGAAATAATTAATAAATTTAGCAAAGTCGTAGGCTTAAAACAAACCCACACAAATCAGCATTTCTATATATTACCACAAAGTCCAGCAGCAAGAAACAGAAATAGAAATTCCATATAAAATAACTATAGACAATATAAAGTACTTGGGACTTTATCTACTGAGACAAACCCAGAAACTGTACAAACACATTAGACAACACCTTTCACACAAATAAAGTCATATCTAAACAACTGGAAAAAACATTAATTGCTTATGGATAGGCTTAATAAATATGATAAAAATTATAATTCTGCCTAAATTAATTTAGTTATTCAGTGCCATATCAATCAAACTACCAACAAATATTTTATAAATTGACTAAATAAATTAATTTTAATTTTAAAAAAGAAAAAACTATTTTATAGAGCTCTAAAGAATAAAAACGACATTCATCTGGAAGAACAAAAGGTCAAGACTATCAAGAAGCAATGAAAAAATGGTAAGGAAGATAACCTTACCATATCAGATCATAAACACTATTCATCAGAACAATCTGGTAATGTACAAAATGGAATAGAATCAGTGAAATAAACTAGGTATACAATATGCAGTAGTAAATGACCACAGTAATCTAGTGTATGATAAATTCAAAGATCAATGCCTTAGGGGCAAGAACTCACTCTTTGGCCAAAACATCAGGGAAAACTGGAAAGCACTATGACAGAAACTAGAACAACATCTCTCCATATGCCTGTAATAATTAAAATGGGTTTGACAAATATAAGAATTTTTAAAAGCTGTGGTCGCCATTTATAATAATTAACTCTTGAGTCAAAAGGTTGTTAGTAACTTTAGTAGCTTTATTACAGCAAGGTAGAAATGATAAGAGAGGAAAATGTAAGAAGGAGGTAGGAGATATTGCCTTGCTAAATTCCCTAAGTTTGGATCCAAAGAAATCAATCTCAATTCCAACAAAGGTTCCCTAAGGTCTTGATCTCCAACCAGGAGTCATTGTAGTCTCTTCAGCAAGAGTCTTACCCACACAGAATCAATCTCCAATGCAGAAGTCCAAGGCAGAAGAATCCCTCCAACACAGAAGACCCTCCAATGTAGAAGTAGTCCAATGCAGAATCCCTCTTTCAGCAAGAGCCAGCAGCAGAATGAATCAGAATACCCTTGGCTCATTTTTATAAGCAGTCTTTTCCATGCCACTTCCTGTCTCTCTGGTTTCTAGTTCCTTTCACTGTGGGTTGACCTATCATCACATCTTAGGAAGCAATCATAGTCTCCAATTTGCCTAGCACTGTGATGAGGGGGTGGGGGTAAGAGGATAGGAGATGTGCAGTGCTTGTGGTCTTTTAGGACTCACTAAATGTTAATGACTAAGTAAGTGTGAAAGGTGGGAGACTCCAAGTTCTTGATTGATTAAGTTAAAATAAATAAAAATCCTCTTTCACATACCAAAATAAGATCAAAATGGATATATGATTTGACATAATGAGTGATACCACAATCAAAATATAGGAATTTGGAATAGGTTACTTGTCAGATCTAAGGATAAGGGAAGAAAGAGACAGAAAGCATTACAAGATATAAAATGGATATTTTTATTATATTAAATTAAAAAGTTATACAAACAAAACCAAAACAGACAAGATTAGAAGGAAAGCAAATATCTGGGGGGAGGGGGGGGCGTGGTAGAGTATATAGCAAATATCTTTGATAAAAGTCTCATTTAATTTAACTTTAGGAAGAAATAGTAAAACTATACTATATAACTATATTTATATAGTTATATGTATATATATATAATAGTAAAACTATACTATATAAAACTATACTCAACTTCCCTCTTTCAGATCTAGATAAATCAAACCAAAAGAAAAAAAGCCTCATTTTTTTAAATATATAGAGAACTGAATCAAATTTAGAATATAAATCATTCCTCAATTGAGAAATGGTCAAAAGATATGAACAGGTAGTTTTCAGATGAAAAATCAAAGCAATCTATACTTATATATAAAAAAGCTCTAAACTGTGGATTAGAGAAATGTAATTTAAAACACTTCTGAGGTATATCACCTCACACCTATTAGATTGGCCAATATGACAGAAAAAGAAAGTGATACATGTTGGGAGAGATGTGGGGAAATTGGGTTACTAATGCATTGTTGGTGGAGTTGTGAACTGATCCAACCATTCTGGAAAACAATTTGGAACTATCCCCAAAGGGCTCTAAATCTATATCTATATCTATATATCCTTCAATATATATGACATATACGATATACATGATATACATGATATATATATGATATATATGACACACATGACAACTTGTTTAGCCATTCTCCAACTGATGGACAAGCTGCCCATTTCCAAATTTGGGCATTTGGGGGGGGGGACATTTTTGGGCATCCAAATTTGGGCAGCTTGTCCATCAGTTGCAGAATGGTTAAACAAGTTGTCATGTATGATTATAATGGAATATTATTGTGTTATAAGAAATGATGAGCAGGATCATTTCAGAAAAAGTTTGAAAGACCTACATAAACTAATACAAAGTGAAGTGAGAAGAACCAGAAAAGCACTGCACACAGTAATAGCAATATTGTGAGGATGATCAACTGTGAATGACTTAGCTATTTTCAGCAATATAGTGATCCAAGATAATTCCAAAGAACTAATGATAAAAAAAAAAATACTGTCCACCTCCAGTGAAAGAACTGATGGAGCCTGAATACAGATCAAAACATATTTTTAAACTTTATTTTTCTTTCTTTTTTAACATGTGGTTGTTTGGGTTTTTTTTTGTTTTGTTTTGTTTTTGCAACCTGGCTAAGGGAAATATGTTTTGTATGACTGCACATGTATAAGCTGTTTCAAATAACTTGTCATCTTGGGTGGGGGAGGGAGGGAAAAGAGGGGGATAATTGGGGCTCAAAATTTTTAAAAACTAATGTTAAAAATTATTTTTACATATAATTAGAAAAATAAAATATTCTTTTTTAAAAAAGAAATGTGCATTATACAGTGTACCACATACATGAGTTGCTTAATAAATACTTACTGAATTCAATAAACTCATAACCACTATGACAGTAGTCTTTTAGACTCTCCCCTCCATTTGGACAAAGCTATATCACCTTCCTCCTGTTGGTAACTATTATGTCTTAGTCTCACCCTTTCTACACTGTATTCAGGAGTTGTTCAAGAGGAAGTTGCTTCAAAGACATCTATAATAATTGAGAGCCTGGTACTCCTATTCTCATCCTATGAATAGTGATTATATGAGAGCTTCTTTGAATTTTTGCAATTTTCCCTTTTCTGGGTTAGATAACTTCCTAACTTGTTACAATAAAAGCTTATTATTTTGAGAAAGAAGAACCTAGAGAAATTGGGTTTTGAATTATCCATGTTCAGCTTTGCCCAATAGTTGTATTAAAGAACAATAGGAGAGCCAAGTCAGAAAGAGAATGAAGAGTACTACTATTGAATCAGCCAGTGTCAGATTAATGAGGCTTAATTATCCTCTTTTCTAGCAATATTATATATGTAGGAAATAGAATGTTACACACCATAAAACATTAATTAAAATGCAAACTTGGTAATCATTAGAAATGTCAAGAGTAGCAACAAACACTTAGTAGTTAAATGAAATAATAGCTAAGGAGCCAAGTGCACATCAAGGTCATTTTAGAATATTTGCTGACTTCAGTCAGTGCTATTATCATCTATAAAAGGAATGTCCTTTGTACAGCAAAAGTATCCAAAGGAAAAATGCCACCATCTCAGCTTATAGAAGAAGGTAAGTTTCCATATGGTCAGTCAGCAGATGTAGATGACAATGAAATAGGTTAAAACCTTTTTAAAGCGATTTTCTTATTAAAAAAAAAAAAACGAACAGAACTAGGAGCAAGGTGGAAGGAAGGGAAGAAAGGAAGACAAGACAATCAAGAACTAAATTATTCTGGAACATCTGAGGAAGCTTAACTGCCTAGAGCCTATTTAGATAAGATCTAAAGCTCTTTTCTCTACCACAATTTCTAAACTGAGTTTTGTGTCTTGGATCCCTTTATCATAGTGGGGAACTCTATGGACCTTTTCCAAAAATAAAGTTTTAAAACATATAAAAGTAAAATATGTAGAATTAAAAAAGAAATCAATTATGCTGAAATATAGTTATCAATATATTTTTTTCAAAACAGATTTGTGGAAACCAGATTAAGAACTCCTGCTTGGGATAGAAGTGGAACCAAGAAAAAATATGTACAATGACTGAAATAATGTAAGTGGAGAGAACACACACACACACACACACACACACACACACACACACTCAAAAGTGAATGTTGAAAAGACTTGAAAAGAAGAAATATAAGAGAAGCCACTGGTGCATCCATCCCTTTGCAGAGGATGAAAGTCAATGAGTGTGGTACATTGCACCTAGTCTCAGAATTTTTCTTTGTATTGATCAGTTTTACTTATTTTTGCCTCCTTTTTCTTCTTTATTTTCTTCAAAAATAATATTTGTTATATGGAATTGTCCTCTGGATGAGGAAGGTGAGAAGAAGGAGAGATACTAGTGGAAAATTTAGCAATATTTTTTTAAAATGTGGCATTGATGAAGATTTATTTTTTTAAAACTCTGCTTTAAACCAAATATATCATCCTCATGCCTGGAAACATAAGATCATCTTCATTTTTCTGCCTAAAAGATGAAGGAGATAAAAGGTAATAGCTTTCAAACATAGACATATCTAACAGTGGTCAAAGTTTAAAATCCAAATCATTTTGCAAAAAGCATATCCTTCTGCCCACCAGGCTAACAAAGGGCATTGTTACTTTCTTAAAACCCAGCCATCATATCAACTGTACAAAAATATATATAAAATAGTCAGCATATATGGGGTCAAAGAAAATAGGCACATTAATAATGTACCATTGTTGTTAAGCTGTTTTCAGGCATGGCCCATTCTTTGTGACTCCTTTTAGGTTGTTTTTTGGTTTTTGCTGTTTTTTTTTTTTTGGCAAAGATACTATAGTAGTTTGCCATTTTCTTCTCCAGATAATTTTACATATGAGGAAACTGAGGCAAACAGGTATAAGTGACTTGCCTGGGGTCACCCAGGTAATAAGTAAGGCCAGATTTAAACTGGGGAAGATGAGTCTTACTGACTCCAGGCCCAGCTCTCTATCCAGTATAACCATCTAACTGCTCCATGAGGAATTGAATTGATATAACTTCTGAGAAACAGTGTGATGGAACTGTTCATTAATTTGACCAAAGAATCCCATTACTGCAGACCCCTAGGAAGTCAAAGACAGAAAAGTCTAATAGCATTTGTGATCATCAAAACAATCTCCTTTCTTTCACGATAGACTTTCTCCCTTGTTGAGAGAGAAATTGTCCTTGCCATAGTTGTGAATACATATTCTCTAATTTTTTTTAAAGTGACATTTTATGTTCAAGCCTAGGAAGCTTCTACCAGACACATGGCTTTTCCCCATTCATATGATACTTCCAGGGCTAGCCCATATGAGTTATTTGCTTCCTATTTCCCACCTCCATCTCCTTCTCAAGGGGCCAAACTACCAAGTGGCCAAGTTGATAGGAAACAGACACCTGAGCCAGCAGGACCAATTTAGGCATCTGTCAATCCTACTTCCCCATCTTCAGCTCAGAAGGACAGGTTCCAGTCCCTCTAAGTCACCAAAAACCAAGGCTTCTTTCCCCAGATAGTCAAGAGCATCTCACTTTGGCCAACTTGCCACTGGCTGGCCATTTGGCCAGGTTTCAAGTAGGGAGATAAGCATTTCATTTAGCACCTACTATGTACCAGGCACTACGCTAAATGCTTTTTTAAAAATGTTCTCATTTTATTCTCACAAAATCCCTGGGAGAGCCATACCACTGCTGGACCTGTACCCCTAAGAGATAATAAGGGAAAAGACCTCTACAAAAATATTTATAACCCTTTTTGTGGTGGCAAAAAAATGGGAAAATGATGGGATGCCCTTCAATTGGGGAATGGCTGAACAAATTGTAGTATATGTTGGTGATGGAATACTATTGTGCTAAAAGGAATAATAAAGTGGAGGAATTCCATGTGAACTGGAATGACCTCCAGGAAGTGATGCAGAGCGAGAGGAGCAGAACCAGGAGAACATTGTACACAGACTGATACACTGTGGTACAATCTAATGTAATGGACTTCTCTACTAGCAGCAATGCAATGATCCAGGACAATACAGAGGAACTTATGAGAAAGAACACTATCCATATTCAGAGGAAGAACTATGTGAGTAGAAACACAAAAGAAAAACAACTGCTTAATCACATGGGTTAATGGGGATATGATTGGGGATGGAGACTCTAAATGATCACCCTGGTGCAATTATCAATAATAGAGAAATAGGTCTTGATACAATGGTACCCAGTGGAATTGCATGTTGGATATGGGGGGGGGGGAGAGACGGGAGGGAAAGAACATGAATCATGTAATCATGAAAAAAATATTCTAAATTAATTAATTAATTCAAATTTCAATTTTAAAAAATCATCTATTTTTCCTCCACCAAGGTTCAATGAGGTTCAGCACCAACTTTCTCCTCTCAGGGATGTGACCCTCTCAAGTAAGAAGACTTTTCCTTGGTCCAATACAGTGGTTCCTTATGAAGGGAAAGAGGGTGAATTGGAGTGGGAATAGCCTAGTGGTAGGGAGGCCAATTAAGAGGCTATTACAAGGGTTAGTCTGAAACAGAGTGTCTGGAGACTTCTTTGTTCATCTTTATATCTGCCCCACAGCCTGTATATAATAAATGTTTGTTGAATTAGATTGCTATCAGTTGAACCAAAATCCCTTGAATTTCAGTGACTTCTCTGAACTGCTGGCATGTGTCTCAGTGGTCCATCTTACCCCTCTCATGGGTAAGCCTTCTAGCATCCAGTGGTCTCTCCATGAAACCCCTGGCCTTCCTTGGTAACCCTTTCCATTCCCCAAGGACGTCCTATGTGCTGCCACAGCATGAAACCTGCTTTGGCAACAGCTGAGCCCCACCATTTGTTCAGGGAACTGCTCAGAGCCTCTGTAGGATTGCTGAAGAGAGCAAACCTAGGTGATGTGAAGAAGTATCACATGCCTAGCTCCCTCTAGACTCTTGGGCTCTATGCTGAAGCAGGCACAGGGCTATTAATAAATACTCCCTCCTCTGGCTCAAGGTCAGTGCTCATACACATCCGCTGGGTGTGCTCACCCAAGTTACCAATGACATTCAAGTTGAACTTGCTAGAGACCTAGCAGACACTCCTAACTTCTTTATTTGTCTCCCACAGGCCATAGGGACATCTAAGCAAATGAAGTGCTAGGATAAGCCACTTTGATAATCTCCCAAGATTAATTTATAAATCAGCTCAAGAAACACTCCTCATACGAAAAATAGTTGATGGCACAGTGGACAGAGTGATGAGTCTGGAGTTGGAAAGACCCAAATTCAAATCCAGCCTTCAACACTTACTAGCTGCATGACCCAGGGCAAGTCAGTTAACCCTCTTTGCCTTTGTTTCCTCATCTGTAAGATGAGCTAGAGAGGGAAATGGCAAACCACTCTAGTATCTTTGCCAAGAAAACTCCAAAAAGGGGTCACAAAAAGCAGGACATGATTGAAATTAACTAAACAACAAAAACAAAACATTTATATAAAGGTATATTTTATCTTTAAGGTTGGCAAAAGCTTTACATATATTATCCCATTTGATTCTGATAAAAAATAAAAACAAAAACAAAAAATAAAAGGAAAAAGCATTTTGGCCCCATTTTAGAAATGAGGAAATTGAAGCTCAGAGGTGGGATTTGAGCTCAAGCTTTCCTGAGTCCAAGTCTAACACTCCAGTCTCCTGTCTAGCTGCCCAAAGGAATTACACTTACATCAGTGTGCCATAGATTAGAACAGAGATAATCAGCAGAGTCAGGATTTAAACCCAGCTCTTCTGATTAGAGGCAGCATGGTATAGTTCAAAAGGGTCAGAGTTTGGTTCCCTGTGGTCCAAAATGCTCCCTAATGAGGTCTGAACCAAATTAAAATATAGTTCCTATCAGGTATTTTTAACCCTTCCCTTCCCTCTTGGAATCAATACTTTGTACTGGTTTCAAGGCAGAAGAGCAGTAAGGACTAGGCAACAGTGGTTTAGTTATTTGTCTAGGGTCACACAGCTAGGAAGTGTCTCTGTCAAATTTGAACCCAGAACCTCCCCTCTCTAGGCATGGCTCTCAATCCCATGAGCCACTTTGCAGCTACCCTATCAGATTTTAATGTGTTGATGTATTAATAAAACAAAGAAAATGTAGTTTTCTGAATAAACAGGCAGTCTGCAAGGATCCTGAGGTATGGTTTAGAGGTCCCTCTTTCTATCTGAGATTGCTAACACTGGATTAGTAAATACTAGTACTAAATATTAAGATTTATTGATTTCTCCAGATTCTGTCAATTTTAATGTGGTTCATCATACCCAGTCAACAAATCTCTACCTTGTTTAATAAATATAGTGCTTTCCTTTGGGACCAGAAACTCTAGTTTCACATAAACAAACAAAAATGTAAAAGAAATCTGTAAGAAACACGAAGTTCCACCCCACAAAATAAAATAAGCACAAAAAGTGATGCTAAATGAGCTAGAATCTTCAGTGTGAAACATGATACTGTTTAACACAGACTGGTTGTTCTGAGGAACCTGCGCGGTCATTATTAGCACAAGATGCTGTTCCTGGATTGAGCCTAGAGCTTATACCACATTTAGCCCAACCTATGAGGTTCAAAAATCAAATGCCTAAGAACCAAATACCAAAGGAAGCAGCCAGCTAAGGCTCCATCCGGCTCACAGTGGCCCAACTATGGTGGTCTGTGTCAGCTCAGTGTGGCCAGGACTCTAGGGGATGTGCTCAGGGGCTATATGGTTTGTTTGCAAGGTCTGTGGTTGAGTCCTGTACTACTGTGGAGGCCAGGTGCAGTAAATTCATCAGAGAGGAGCTAAATTAAATGGACCATAGATTCGGCCCAAGAACCATGGATCTGATCCTCCAGAATGGTGTTAATGGGGATTCCCAGCAGAGAAGGAGACAATTTGGATCCTATGATTTCAGGAGACTTTGGTGGAAATGGTATTACATGTAATTGATAAAATAAAATATCTTTATAGAAGTTAAAAAAGAAAATAAAATCCCCAGCTGCCTAGGAAGGGTGTCCAGTAGGAAACACGATAGTTGGAAAACATGCTCAGAATTTTTGGAAGATCTAGAAAAGCTCTGAGCCTTAGCTCAGAGCCAGGAGAAAGCATCCATGCCCCCTGAACAATGATTGAAAATTGTATCTGAACTACTTTGTGTTTGAAAGTTGGTTTGCATGGTTGGTTTACTTTCAACTGGAGATTTTAAGTTTTCACTATAAAAGATGTGACTTGATTTTATTACAGAACAAGTAATTATCCACCATGAAGACTGAAATTTTCATGCATTAAAAATATGTACATTTATAAAAAGTAATTTACTTTGTTTCTTGGTTGATGCAGTCTAGTTAGATCAGAGATTTTACCCAGATGAGAAGAAGAAGAGGCTTGGAGACAAAGAGAGTGAGAAAGATTGAGGAATACATTTTATCTACATCGTTGTATGGCAACAAGGGCTTCATTGATGTCCTCAAGATGTCAAGAGAAAGTAAAGAAGTCCTTAGCACATGGAGAGTCTTCCCTATAGAAAATTTAGAGAAGGACATGGATGACAGGTACCCAAGGTAGGTAGGAATGAATGGATAGTGATATGCCTTTGTGTTGGAGGAAATATCCACGTTAATGAAGTCACAGATCTATTTCTCTGTCCCTTTTTTTGAGTAAGAATGCTTCCCCTATCTGAAAGGTCATTTCAGTTTCAAAGGAACTCTACCCGCCACCAATTTAGAATTATCTTATTCATATCTGGATGATTCAGAGACAACTGGGGTTTATTCGTCTTGAATTAGACCATGAGAGTCTCCCTCAGCAAAAAAAACTACTGACCTTTGAACACATGAAAAGGATGTGGGGAGAAAAGGAAATAAACATTTTTATAGTGCTTATTATGTGTCAGGCATTGTGCTAAGCACTTTACAAATATTAACTCATTTGATCACCCCAACAATCCTGAGTAGTAAGTGCTATTTATCCCCATTTTATAATTAAGGAAACTGAGGCAAACAGAGGTTAAGTGACTTGTCTAGAGACTCATAGTTAGGAAATGACTGGGAGGCAGCTAAGTAGCTTAATGGATTGAGATCCAGGTCTGAAGATGGAAGGTCCTAGGTTCAAATCTGACCTCAGACACTTACTAGATGGGTGACCCTGGGCAAATCACTTAACCTCCATTGATCATCCCTTACTGCTATTCTGCCTTGAAATCAATACACAGGATTTATTCTAAGATAGAAGGTAAGTTAAAGAAAAAAAAAAGTACAAGGCCAGATTTGAACTTAGTTCTTCCTGACTCCAAGACAAGTGCTCTATCCACTTCACCACCAGGTACCACTGTGTAAATGAAAGGTTATCTATAAATCATCAACATTTCCATATGTTACCAATAATACCCAGAAGAGACAGATAGCAAGCTCATGAGGGTAAAAAACATCCTTGATTAACATTTGCCCAAGGGTCTCCTGGTGTTGGATGAATGAGCCATTTTCATGAGGGTTATGAAATTCATTCAGGGCTAGTTATCAGTGAAGTTTTTTGCACCAATAGTTCAGGGGTCTTCTTTTCCTCTCTGGTCTTTACAACAGGACAACAGCCCTTCAAGTTTGTAAAATCTGGATATGCCATGTTTGAAATGGGAAGCACACTAAAAAGACAGCTCAATATATTTAGTGTTGACCATCGACAAAGGAGCTAATAGATCATGTGAAGATTGCTATTGATCCCTTCTGTGTGTTATCGTTAATATACAGAAATATTGATGACTTATAGATAACCTTTCATTTACACAGTGGTACCTGGTGGTGAAGTGGATAGAGCACTTGTCTTGGAGTCAGGAAGAACTGATTTCAAATCTGTCCACAAACTTTTTTAAATCCTTACCTTCTGTCTTAGAATCAATTCTGTGTATTGGTTCTAAGGCAGAAGAGAGGTCTCCAACTAGTCTCCAAAAGCCTCCAGAAGAAACAGGAATGAGGAGGCTTTGGAAATCCCTAGGCATATTAGGTCCCTGAAGCCAGGACACCTCAGAAGGGATAGGTAACAGGAGGCATGAAGGGGCATAGTTGATATACTAGGCTTTTCTAGTCTTTAGGCTGGAGAGTCACATTCTTACCCAGTGCATAGACTCCTTGGGCTTATCTCTTGGGATGGGATAATTGAGAGACCTCCTCCACTAAGACTCTGAAGGAAGATGGGCTGGCTGCATCTTTGATTCTAGGCTGAGATCAAGTTCCTCCAAAGAGGTGAAAGACAATGAAAATAAGACTCTTTTCTCTGGTTCTCTTCAATCTACTTTCCCAACAGTGATTCTCCTCATCCACCTCAGGCCTCTGACCCCTTGCTCATTGTGAGGCTGCCCATCTCTTGGGTTTGTCACATCTTATCCTCATCCCCTCAATAAATAAATACCCACATCATGTCAAAAAAAAAAAGTGATCGTTTGAAATAGATTTTGTAGAGTTCAGTGTGAAACATGAACATAGTACCTGGCTCCATCCATGTCCCAAATCTAAGTCTCAAATAGTTTTGAAGTCAAGATCCTGCCTCCTGAAGCATGCCAATGAATAGGAAAGAGGTCAGGAGGTGTTCTTAAGGATACGACTATTAATTCTCTCATGACACACAAGCATAATTGCCAAACCTCCAGTGTTCTTTGTGCCATGACATCAGGCTACTTGTTGAACAATCCCTTACACAGACCTCCAAGGACATAGACCACACACAATAAAAAGAAATTAATAATAACTATAGAATATATATAAGGTACATGGGAATCTAATTACCAAGGCACATACAGTAATTATATGAATACAACCATAAGATAGGCTTTACAGAAATAAAAGCATACTCTAAATAACTGGAGAAATATTAATTTATCAGGAATGGAATGAAAGGGATAATCAATATAATTAAAATGTCAATACTAAGTAAATTAATTTATTTGTTCAATGGAATACGAAGGCAGCTTTGACAGTAACAGATATGAAACTATTGAAGAGTAATAATCAAAATGATTTAGTATTGGTTAAAAAATTAGTAGGAATTTATTAGTAAACTAACATATTGAATCAGCCAAAGATCTTTGCTACTGGGATAAGAACTCACTAATTGATTTTTTTAAGCTGCTGAGAAAATTGGAAAGTGATTTGGTAGAAATAAGGTATAGACCAGCATATGGCAAGATAAGCTCTAAATGGATACATAACATATATAAAATGTCATGTCATAAGCAAATTAGAGGATCAAGGAAGAAATCATCTTTTAAATGTATAGCTAAGGGAAGCCTTCATACCCAAAAAAGAACTGAAGAGTGGATTAGTCAAGTAGATCTGTGACTTCATTAATGTGGATATTTCCTCCAACACAAGTGCATATCATTCGTCTATTCCTGCCTACCTTGTATACCTCTTGTCCATGTCCTACTATAAGTTTTCCATAGGGAATCTACTCAATGAGCTCAGGCCATCTTCACTTTCTCTTGATATCTCAAGGATATGAATGAAACACTTGTTGCCATATGACAACATAGATAAAATATTAATATTTTAAATGGGCTTTTGTTTCACAGAGAAGTTGGAGTCATTAAAAAGCCTTGCATATATTCAAAGGAAATCCAGCTCTTTTTTCAATCCAGCCCCTTATTCAAATGAGACCAATTAATTGTCTAGTTTCAGTGAGTATCCAGGAGATGAGAGAGAGACAGAGAGAGGGACGGAGGAAGAGAGAGAGTGAAGGAGGGAGAGAGAGAGATGAATAGATAGATGGATATTGGAATATCTGTATATCTTGCTCTCTATATACAGAAATATATAATAAATACAGATATCATCTATACAGATACATAGACATAGATATAGAGAAAATTAACATTTTAAGCACCTTAGAGATCTTAGCCACAACCAAGGACCAACCTGACAAAGTCCAGAGAGGTTCATCCCAGACAGTTGGTCACCAGGGAATGAATGATTTTTCAGCCACATCGGTTCATAAAAATTATCTACTCATGTGTGAAGGGAACACCACTTCCATCACTAGAGTTTATGCCTGCATTAAGGTGTTCACTCAAAGTGAAAGTCAGTATATGTAAGTTTTCAGTGCTGCCTGCTGTGCAAAAGGAAAAAGGAAAAAGACCATGACCTCTTAAGTCATTTTTTATCTGATGTATAGGATATGTAATAGATTCAAGCAAAAGTGACTATAATTTAATATTGGTAAAGAAAATCTTATTCCTCTCTTGACTAATAAAATTAGAAAGGTTTCAGAATCAATGAAATCAAGTTACTTAGCAAAGTGAGCTGAAAACTTGTGGTGAGGCAAATAAATGTACTTCCTAATTTGGCAATTCTCTTAGTAAGTAAAGCACTGAGCATGGAGTTAGAAGATACTGTTTCTAGTTCCAGCTCTTCCCTTCATCACTTTTGTGATAGTGGGCAAATCCCTTCATTTTTCTACACTTCATCTTCCTCATCTACAAATTGAAAGGGGAGGAAGGAAGCTCCATGTTATCTGGCATCAGAATGTTCATGGGATCATAGGGTTAAAGCTGAGAGAGCCCCAAAAGTCCATCTAGTCCAACACCACCCCCTGCCCCCATTTTACAGATGAGGAAATATGAGTCCTAGAGAGATTCAGGAACTTGCCCAAGATCACACAGGCAGTAAGAAACAGAGATTTGAACTTAAGTCTTCTGAACCTACATCTAACATACCATCTACTACACCACATTGTTTCCTAGGCAGAAATATTTCTCCCTATTTCCTTGACCTTGGGGCATCTATATAAAGCCTTATAAGCCATACTATTATAAGGAAATTTCCACAATTATAAGGTCAGACATAGGGCCTGGATATTTATTAACCATTGGCTAGTTCTCCACCTGAATCAAAGAGGAAATTAGGATTAGTTTTTGACCTTTATAAAAAGTCTTGACTGCTAAGGAGGGATGATTGGCCCTACTATAGAGGAAAGAAATAAGACTATATTAAGTGCCTACTATGTGCCAAGCACTTTACAAATATTATCTTAATTAATTCTTACAACAACCCTGGGAGGAAAGTGATTTTGCTTGGAGCTGGGAGGACTAGGGTTCAAATCTGGCCTCAGACCCTTCCCAGACATGTTGTATAAATGGAGATTTTGAACCCTAGACTTAAATCCCCAGAAATCCTTGGTATTTCCCAGAATTCCCTATAATCTCACCTGTGTCTCCACCTGGGTGAGATCACAATTGGTATTTAACTGGCAGTAACACCTACCACTCTTCTCTGTCATTGCAATGATGTAGTAAGTAATCTAAACACAGGGAATCTCATTGGCTAATCAGACATGGGCACGCGGTTTTTATTTTGTATCTTCTTTATTCCTTGATTTCTAATAAACCTCATAAAATATAATATTTTATTACTAGATAATAATTTAATTTTTACAATGTGGATTAACCTTTCTATCCTAGAGTGGTTGAAGAAAGGATCAAAAGAAAGACAGAAGAGAGATGGAGAGCTCAGTGGAACCTAAGTGTGCTGCATTTGAAGGCAGCTTTCCAAAGGATCATTCCTGCATCCTGAAATCCAGCCTAACTGAGGCTAGCCAGTTGCATCTTTTCCCATAAAACCTCTCCTCCTCATCTCTGTTCTCCATGCTTCTGCCCTCTGGTCTTTTGTTTTCATTCAAACCTCCCCTCTGTGAGCTAAAATGAGCCATGATAAAAAGCCTATTGTGGAAAGTGCACTAAATTTGGGATTTGGGGATCAGAGCCTGTATCTAGGCTTTGTCACTTACTACCTTCATGATCTTAAGCAAGTCACATCCCTCTCTGGACCTCAGTTTCCTCATCTGTAAAATGAGGAAGTTGATCAGAAATACTATGGAAATCAACAACCACCACAGATTAGAACTTCATGCATTTGTTTTGTTTTATCTCTAAATGTAAGGTAATGATAGAAAATATTATGCAGATTAAACTGAAAAGTATGTCATGGGCATATTCCCCACCCCTCATCCCAGACAGTTGTTAAACATTCGCTCTCTAGATGAAATGAGCTCTGAAGTTTCTAAATTTCATGCACTGGTTTTACTCAAAATGAGAGGTGCTTACTTATTGGTCTTTGGTTTATTAAAACCTTTACCTTCTTTCTTAGAATTGATATAAATATTGGTTCCAAGACAAAAGAGTGATAAGGTACAGGTAAATGGGGTGAAGTCATTTGCCCAGGATCACACAGCAAGGAAGTATCTGAATCCAAATTTGTACCCCCATTTCCAGGTCTGGCTCTCTGTTCATTGAGCCACCCAGCTGCCCCTCCCATATATATATATATATATATATATATATATATATATATATATATATACTTGTGCTATGAATTGTAGGAAAACTGGAGAGCCCTAAGATTATTTTTCCTGATATTTCCTTCTTTTGAAACACAAGAACTTAAGTCCCAGTGATTATTATGGGAAAACTGGGGAACACACTTATTTAGCTATCCATCACTGAATAGAAATGTGGGAAAGGGAAGGTTTGTGATATTCAGAGCAATTTTAACAGTTATTATGAAAATAAAAAAATGCTGTTAGCCAAAATGACTCAGAATCCAGAGATATGGTATGATTTATGAGCTGAATTTTGCCAGGCTTGGCTTTCTCAGGAGAAAATAAATACTGAGTGTGAGATTTGAGAGAATGGAGCAATCGGGATATATATAAAAAGACAAAGTTGCATTGTTCAAGTATATTAATGTTGAAGAAAAAAAAGATGTCTGACATCACTGTTGATTCCAGGGCAAGAATCTGAGGTCACAGAAGAGACTGGCCAGTCAACAACTGAGGTAGGCTTTACTATCTATCCAAATGAAATATTTGTTGGGACACATTTGAAGCCTGATTATTTATCTAATTAGTCAATATCTATAATTATGAAGCTGCAATCTAGGGCACTATAGAAGGCACCATGACAGGAATATATATAGTCCATATATGGACCTGCTCAGTGCTCACAAACATGGATGACAATTCCAAATCACTAAAGTTGCTGCCTTTAAATTCAGGTAAGCAGGAGAAATAAACCTCTTCTCAGACCAGAATTAGTCTTAATTTGGTTTTTTCTGCCTATCTAATTTAGCAGAGTCAAGTTTTCAAAGCCTGAATTCCTCTAAATAATCTTCTAATGTCATTCCTGGAAGTCAGGGGACAATGAGACAGAACTAGCCAAAGTAATAAGGAAATCTGAGACTGACAGGCAAATCCTGAACTTAAATGAAGCAGGAACAGATTTCATTGGTCAGGCAGCTGGGCTGGACCCAGAGTCAGGAAGATCTGAGTTCAAATCAAGACTCAGATACTTCCTAACTGTGTGGCTTTGGGCAAGGCACCTAACTTCATTTTCCTCAATTGTAAAATGAGAATCATAATAACATCTACCTCCCAGGCTTGATATGAAATCAAAGCACTTAGCACAGTGCCCAGTACAGAGTAGGGTTTTTTATTTATTTAAATAACCCTTACCTTCTAGCTTAGAATCAATACTGAGTTCCAAGGCAGAAGGGCAATAAGGGCCAGGCAATGGGGGCTAAGTGACTTGCAAGGGGTTCCACAGCATAGAAGTGCCATAGGCCATTTTAGAGCCCAGGACCTTCCATCTCTGGGTCTGATTCTCTATCCACTGAGCTACCAAGCTGCCATTATATTAGACTCTTAATAAATATTCTGTCTTCCCTTTGTTTTTTGTACAGTAATTGCATTGCCGATAGATTTCTGTTAAAGCACACTGACATTTCAGTTGATTTTAAACAACCTTTGATATTATTAATATTTGGGCAGATATGACTTGCTTTATCTCTAAAATAGGCTTTATCAGTAAACTGGTAATTTTTACATATTGGGCCATAATGTATACTTAATTCTCTCCTGATTAACAAAGCTATATACCCTTTAAAAGGCTGGCACTGATTGAACTGAGTCGGTAGCTAGTTAAGCTTAGCCTATTCATCCTTACCCTCTGACCAAGAGATCTCTCTGCAAGGCATAAAACCAAAGGACTGCAAATGCAGAAAGGTCCACTACACAACAAAATACTCATAGTAGCACTCTTCATAGTAACAAAGAACTGGAAACAAAAGCGTATGACCTGAGGAATGGCTAAACGAAATATGAGTAAAAATGGCATGGAATATTACTGTGATCTAAGGAACAACCAACATGAAGAATTCAGAAAAATTTAGGAAGATTTGTATAAACTGATACAGGGCAAAAGAAGGAAAACAACACACATACACACTCATGACAATGATGGCAATGTAAAGAATGAAAAAAATTGAACAATATATTCAATTATAATAATGACTAAGCTTGGTCCAAGAGAAGAATTGATGCACTTCCTAATTGTCCCTGCAGAGGTGGAGGACAGTGGTTAGGAAATATTTCATATCCTATCAGACACAGTATTGGCTCTTTCCACTGACTTGCATTTTTTCTTTTTTAATCTTTTTTACAATTGATGTAGATACAAAAGGGCTAGAATTCTTATCAAATTAGTTGATTATTCAAAGGTGTAAACAAGGTTCAAATTAATCCTTGCTCAATTTAGGAAGAATACCTGACCTTGAACTTTTCACTGTCATTTAAGGATCACCAAAAAGCATGGCAAGTGGAGTCATTCCATTTATATCGCTGAAGGAAACTGTTCTCTCTAGGCAAGGCCAAAGGTTTACAGTTAGTTTAGCATCTTTTTGTTGGTTCTTTTGTGATAAGATTCTGGGCTTTCAGAAGACCACATCCTTCTATTTTTCCCCAGAAAAATCAATCAGAGTACTTTGGGAGCACATTTTTTTTCATAGTGCTAAATTCTAAATAGTGCCCTAGTGAATACAGGTCTAAATTACATGCATATGTCACAGCAGTAATGCAGATCCTTACATGCAAAAATGCATAATCTATCAAGCAAAGCAATGTAATAATAACAGTAGCAATTCTTCATAACAACAGAAACATAAAAGCAATATATATGCATGAAGATGAACAGCAAAATTATGTACCACAAAGTCAAATGTATCTATGTCACTCAAATGTGCAGTGATTATCATGTGCATCAATAAACATGTAATTACACTCAAGGCACAGTTTATATAGTTAAACATTGTCATCTGCCTATAAATGTAGCTACTTCACTGGTTTCCCCCTGTAACATCTTAAGTTGTCCTGTCACAGGTAGAAAGATTTAAGTCTCTTGTGACTTGCTGACTTAGCCGTCTCCATATCTGAATTAATTGATTGTATCATCATCAGAACTCGCCCTGCATCCGGAAACTTGGACTTTTGAATGGCTCAGGCCAACACTGTGGGATGACTCTGGTCTGGAGAGTCGTTACAACTAAATTGTAGGCAGGCAAGGTACCTTATTTGAACTGAGTCCTTTATCCCATTTGGACTGGTTATTGGGTTAAAAATTTGCAAATCCTCATTTGCAATTTCTGTTCTGAGCCATCTTTTGATACAAACAGTCCTTGCACAGCTCAGAGGTAATTGTCTCTTTTACTTTGAGTCCACTAAGACAATTGTCCATCAGTCTGTAGCTGTCCATCAAGGATTCCAACTCACTCATCTATAGGAAATAAGTGGTCTCACTGGATTGTCTTTACAGGGCTCCCAACAGTCTGTGGGGCTTATTATGTAAGCAGGCAAGTTTTCCATTCTCTCCCCAAGTGGGCATGAATCTGATCATTGATCTGATCATTTGTGTATCCCATGACTACCAAGATTTTTTTAGCAAAATTGTATCATCCAAGATCTTGACAGTGAAATTTTTCTTCACCTTTAAGCAACCCAAAACTCTATATACATCAAGGTAAGAGCATTTAGAAAGTCTAAAATGCTACCCAGAAACAAAGTTTAAAAAATTATCTTATGTACAGACAGTGAGGCGGTACAGTGGATAGAGTACTGGCTTGTCTTCCTGAGTTCAAAACTGGCCTCGGGACTTATGAAAAAGAGTGCTATCTATCTCTAGAGAAAGAACTGTCAGAGTAGAAATGCAGATGAAAACATGTGATTTATCATTTGTTTACTTGGGTATATGCTTTGGGGTTTGGGTTTTATAAGATTATTTGCTTATAAAAATGAATAATATGGAAATATGTTTTGCATGATAATACATGTATAACCCAGATTGAATTGCTTGTCAGCCCTAGGAGGGGAGGGAATGAAAGGAGGGAGACAATGTGGATCATATAACTTTGAAAAACTTATGTGGAGATTTGTTATAAAATTTAAAAAATTAAAAATCAAATCTGGTCTCAGACATTTACTAGCTGTGTGGCCCTGGGCAAATCATTCAATCCTGTTTCCTTCAATTCTTCTTCTGTAAAATGGAGATACATTGGAGAAGAAAGTGGCAAACCACTTAAGTATCTTTGCCAAGAAAACCCCAAATTGGGTCAGGAAGAATCATACCTGAAATGAATGAACAAATACAAATGAAGTATGGAATAGATTGTTTACTCTCACACAGAAAAAGAAATGCAAAGCATTTAAAAAATCATAATATGCACTACAAAGAGATTAGAATAGAATTTAGTTGTTTGGTTGTTTTTTTTTAAACCCTTACCTTCTTGTTTAGAATCAATACTGCATCTTGGTTCCAAGGCAGAAGAGCAGTAAGAGCTAAGCAATGGGGATTAAAGTGACTTACCCAGGGTCACATAGCTAGGAAGTATCTGAGGCCAAATTGGAACCCAGGACCTTCTGTCTCTGGGCTTGGCTCTCAGTTTACTGAGTCACCTCGATGCCCCCTCCCCAGAATAGAATTTAATAACAATTAATGATTTCTTGTATACCAAACTGGGGAGTTATTTTTCAGCCTTGTTGAAATGTAAAAAAGATTTTTGTAAAATTGCTAATTAGTCATGTATCTTCCAATGGCATTGTCCAATCAAAAAGCCAAACCTGATCTTTCCAGTTGCCTTTCTCTAATCCTGACATATCCCTTGGTGCCAGCCCCCTCCTGCCACTGTTTCAGCACTCTCTCTGACACCATGCTGCTCAGGTGCCAGGTAAGGGGAACATAGACTCAGCTGCTGCAATATCTGCAGATCTTTCTGTGCTCACAAGGTTGATGCTAAAGGAAGGAAATACAGAAGAGATACAAAGGCAGCTGGTATTCCTGGCACAAGCCTGACTAGTCAAGTCCAGGCCCCTTACCATTATGTTAGGAGAGGGAAGAACTATCTTCCACCTTTGTCTAAAATCCTCTATCAGATCTAACATTCTGAGACATTAGGCTCAGTCCTTTACGCTCAACAGCCAATTGAGAAACTCTTAGGAGATGGGTCCTATCTACCCAAAAGCTAGCCCCAAAAGTTCCCTCTCAGCAAAGTGGAATTGCAGCTGTAGATGATCATGGAAAACAGGGAAAGGTCCTATTATACAAGCATTCTTCCAACCTCATCTCATCTAATGACTTTAGGGTAGAATGGCTCTAATTCTCTAATTCTACCCTTAAATTGTTTTAAAGGAAATAATCTTATGGACAGCTAAATGGCTCAACAGAGAGCGCAGGCCTGCAGTAGGAAGGTCCTGGGTTCAAATGTGGCCTCAGAAACTTCCTAACTTTGTGACCCTGGACAAGTCCCTTAATCCCAATTGCCTTGCCCATTCCCCTCTTCTGCCTTGGAACCAATACATAGTATCAATTGTAAGTCAGAAGCTAAGGATTTTATATAAAAATAAAAGAAATAACTTTCAATTCCCAAAAGACTCAACAATACAAATCCCAAATGTATAATTTCCTGCTTGAATGACTATCTCTGGGCCTCAGTTTCCTTATCTAAAAAATAAACAAGGTTGGACAAGATAACCTTAAAGGTGCCTTTCACCTATTAATCTTTGATCCTAAGACACAGGTACACAAGGTTATAAAAAAAAGAAATGATCCCTTTAAAGCAACACCCTCACATTATTACCAAAATAAGTGGATATCATAATCAAATAATATTGCAAAGTGTTTGATGAATGATCTTTGCCCAGGATATTTAGTCCAAAGAGCCTTCAGGCATGCTGATAATAATAATAATAATCGTTAATCAAATAACTGCACAGAGACTGGTGGTAATTATATCAAGTGATAAAAGTGTAACTGAATCAGGCCTTAGATTTGGGAAGCTGTTTTTTGTGCAAAGTACAGTTTTAAAGAATAGTCTTAGTATGACATATTCAGGATAGAGGGAAGTCGACATGGCGGCCATCTGTCTAGAAGCAGCAGGGGTAGAAAATTTAAATCCCAAAATACAAGCGTCTACAGCTCAGGGCAGTCCCTAAAAGAGTGCCAAGCTTGTGTAAATCACTCCATGCCCTCTGCTCCTCCTTCACCAGGTTTATCCAGGTAAATTCAACTGAAAATGAAAATGACTCTCAATGACCACTTTGAATGGGATTGGGTGAAGCATCTTAAAAGGGCAGCCTAGATGCATGGGAATGATCCCACTTTCTTTGCTTTGTTCTTGGTAGAAAGGCTTATGGATCTCAGAAACTGGAACCTCCATTCTGTTTGAGTATCAAGGAGGACAGCAACTTCCAAAACGAGTAGATCATGTAACTTTCCAGGTCCCTCCTGGCACTGTAAACTAGGTTCCTTTTCTCCATTTACTCCTCCATGAACCATTGTCCATCACTAACAGCCAAAAGCTTTGATGGACCCAACCCTACAGAGAGCTCTGCCTCTCCTTCCACAGATAAAAAATTTTCATCCCCACTACCATTGTTTTACATTCATGTAAATTCCTCTCCTCCACAGGTTGTAGCATGGACTTCCCCCTCCAAAGTAAATAAATCAAAGGCTGCTCCATTTTATAGTCATGCACATGGAGAAAGGGGTTCTCTAAACTGAAGGTGTTAATTTTGATATTTTTTATGAAGGATATTTTTTCATTGTCCAAAACCCATTTCCATATCATTACTATTACTATTTGCAATAGAGCAATCATTTAAAACCAACATCCCCAATCATATTCCCATTGAACAATTTGGTCAATCATATGTTTTCCTTCTGCATTTCTGTTTCCACAGTTCTTTCTCTGTATGTTGATAGCATTCTTTCTCATAAGTCCCTCAGAATTGTCCTGGATCATTGCATTGCTGCTAGTAGAAAAATCTTACATTCAATTGTGCCACATGTATCAGTCTTCTTTAGCTCTGTATCAATTCCTGGAGATTGATCCAGTTCACATGGAATTCCTCCAGGTCATCATTCCTTTCAGCACAATAGTATTCCATCACCAACAATTACCACAATTTGTTCAGCCATTCCCCAATTGAGGGACACTCCCTCCTTTTCAATTTTTTGCCACTACAAAGAGTGCAGCTATGAATATTTTTGTACACGTCTTTTCTCTTATTATCTCTTTGGGGTATAAACCCAACAGTGGTGTTGTCATTTACCCATTCTGATTTTGTCTTGGTGTAGGGTGTGAGATGTTGATCTAAACCTAATCTCTCCCATACTGTTTTCCAATTTTCCCAACAGTTTTTATCAAATAGTGGGTTCAAATAGTCCCCAAATCTGTGATTTGGGGGTTTATCATATACTATCTTGCTAATGTCATTTACTCCAAGTCTATTCCATTGATATACCCTTCTGTCTCGTAGCCAGTACCATATTGTTTTGATGACCACTGCTTTATAGTACACTTTAAGATCTGGTACTGCTATTAATTTTGATATTAATCATGTTTGAGTTGCACAAAAATCATCAGTAAGAACATGAAATTCCTCACACATTTATTCTCAAATTTTGTGAAGCTATTGCTTCCAGCTCTAAAATGATACTCAGCTGAACAATAGCCTGGAAAATAAATAGTATATCTTGGAAACTTTCCCAAAACAAAATTGTTGTTTAATTATGACCAGCTCTTCATGACTGTATTTGGAGTTTTCTTGGCAAAGATACTGGAGCAGTTTGCCATTTCCTTCTCCAGCTCATGTTACAGATGAGGAAACTGAGGCAAATAGGATTAAGTGACCTGTGTCCAGCTACATAGCAAGTTTCTAAAGTCAAATTTGAATTCCAGAAGATGAGTCTTCCTTACTTCAGGAGCAGCACACAATCCACTGTCATACCCAACTGCCCCCCAAATCCTTTTACATGATATAGAAATTGAACCCATGATTTCATTGGGATAGGAAACTTGCAGATGAAGAAGAATTGCTTTTACCAGAAATTGTGATTCTGATTGGTTTTGCTTAATTATCTTACTTCATTATAATGGAAGGTTCATTGGATGACAGGCAGTATGAATGGAAACACAGTTATACAAATAAGAGAATCTTCTGAACTGTATGATTACATCCAATTATGAATAGAAATGCCTGGTATAAAAAAGGTATCAATAATACATTTTTTCTTTAATAGTACATGTTGAGTATAAGGGGAAACTTTTGAAACTGCATGATAAAGAAAAAAGGAAACGAATTCCTTCAATTGAAAATACTTATTATGAATTTGCCTCAAAATAGCTTGTGGCCACATTCCAGTAAACAGAGAATCCCTATGATCTACAGTACAAAGTCTTTTTCATTTCCTCTCAAGGATATGATAAATACAATAAGCATAACAAAAGGTAAAGGTCATTCAAATTGCTAGGACACACTATCCATGTGTTAATGTCTTTTGCTGATTCATGCTTGTTCAGATACTAGGGACATGTTATCATTATTAATAACTCTCATAGGAATACCTTTGGTTCACAGTAGTACTTTTCCTTTGAAAATCTCTAAGCATTCTCTTCCAGATAATTATGGAACAGCCAAGGTTCCAGGGTATTTTTAGATATCTATTTCTAGAACATCAATATACATAGTGAAAGTATAAGCCTTCAAAATCCCATTTCCATACGCATACCCCACCAATTAATTTAACTGGTAAAGATGCAAAATACCTGGAAATTTTGAAACATGAGAATTTCATTTTCCTTTAGAGTATTATTTAAATTTTGAGGGAAATCATGGAATACTTTTTATTTTGCTTCATTTTAGCATATTTTACAGACAAAGTCAAGACATTTAAAAAATCTTTTTAAAATTTTAAAAGAAAAAGGAAAAATGAGAAAATAAATCTCATTTCTATTTAAAACCATAGTTTATTTAGCATTAATTATACAGTAATGAAAATAATTTCTTCTTGAGTTTATTATTTTTTTAATTAATAAATAAGACTTCATATGCTGCATTTTGGCATATAACAATCTCCCAAAAAGTTAAAATTATGGGTAATTCAAAGGAGAAATATATAATTTATTAAACTTAAGCTTAAGTATTAGGCTTAAGCAGTCTGTAGCATATTGCCAATGATGACTTGAATATGGAAAATGGCATCAAAAGATATTCAAGGAAACAAATAAGCAGCAATATATGATCAAAAAGAAGTGGGAAACATGGAAGGAGAATGTATAGCATAAGAGATATATGCGCACTCACATTGTTAGGAGACTTTGAAGAAGGTCTCTAGGGTAATGGTTAGGTTCCATGCAGAGGACTTATAGAAGAGTATGGACAAGAGTTAAACAAGATGAAAAAGAATACAAAATTTAAGGCTGTTGGAAGTATTCATAGTGAAATCACAGAACTATTATTACCTTTTAGTAAAGGAATCAAAATCTCGATCTTAAAATATATAGAACTCTGCTTGAAGCTTTGCAAAATACAATATTTAGATAAGATACAGTCCTTATGGAACGAGAAGTTTACAGGGAGCTAAGGCACATATACATGTAACTATCAAATACAATCGTGTGCAATAAAAGCATAAAATAGTATTGTGTAAGTTGTTCAAGTTGAAAAGCTCTTACTAATAAGCATCCAAGTTTAGTGAAGTCTTTGTGGAAATGACTTTTGAGTTGGACTTTAAAGGAAATGAAAGATATTCAATTGGCAAAGAGAGAAAAAGCTATGTTGTGTCCAAAAATAATGAGTTAAATTATAGCTCAAGTGCAGAGGACAAGAAATAAGAAAATGTTGCTAATTTATGAGAGGCAGGCAAAACTCTGAGAAGAGACAACACAAACTTTCAATATTATATTATGCAATCTCCAAGCCATCAAGGAGAGTGAAAGGAGAGAGAGAAAACCAAAGTTCACTAAAAATAAAATTTTTTTGCTACATAGGAAGTCTACTAGATCTCATTTTCTGAGCTATCGGCATCTTCTACTTCTTTTGATTCCTCAGCTCTCTTGGGGATCTCAAGGTCATGAGCCAAAGAAAGACCAAGTTCTAACTTAGTTTTACAGTTATAAAGCCTTTTTTCATAATCCTCTGTCCTAAGCCCCTTGAGTAATTAAAGTTCTGAGCTCATTGTGTCTAACTTGTTCAGAAATAAGCGGCTCCTCCTGCCAGTGTCCTCTGGTCTCTATTCAGGAAAGGTACATATCCAATTCCCAGATCAAAAGTCAGCAAAGGGACCAAGTCCTTCTCCCTTCTCTCCTTGGAAACAGAAGTACACATTATTTTTGCATTTAGAATATACTTGATTGCTTGTCCTCAGCCGATGAGAATTTTAATGATGTAAACTTTTTCAGATGTTTTCTAAACATCTTTCTTCCTACTGGTAAATTTTTTGAAATTGTTTTGGAAGAGCAAAGGACTAGAATTGTTTGAAGTAGTGTCATTTAGATAAGAGAGTAGGTTTGTTCTCTTTACCCCAAGGGGGAGAACTAGAATCCAGGCTTTGGAAGCAGCAAATATATATATTAAAAAATATGTGTATGTACACACACACACACACACAACTATATATATATAGGCTTGATGTAAGGAAAATCTTTCTAAGGGAGCTGTCCAAAAATTAAATTGGTTTCCCAGATCTTTAAGTGAAGGCTGTGACCCTTTTTTAAATGTATTGTTAAGGGGATTCTAGTTCATGAAATCAATAACCTCAGAGGACCCTTGACTCTGAAATTCTGTGATAAAATTATATGAGCATTTTAACAACTTCCACAGAAGTAACATAACAGCTGTCATATATCCTGATGCTGGTTTTGTAATGGTGCCTGTTTGTCTTTCCTCTTAGAACAATCTATAGCTAGTCTAACCATATTCCTTATGGCTTATTCTTCATTTACTCTCTAGAGTTTTGCATGACATTTTCCTAGGGCCCTGCCTGATTTTGCATATTTATCTTGCCTTGCCATCCATACTTCTTAATTAGTCAGACCAGTTCTCCTTCCTTCCTTTCTTTGTTTATTCTTTCCTTCTTAAATAAAATTTTATTAATATTTATATTTTCATCATCTCCAAGTAGCCTCCCTATTCCCCTCCTAAAAAGTTATCATATACTATAGAGAGAACTTTTAGAGAGTAAAAAAAATCAACCCAAATTATTAATATATTGAAAAAGTCAGAAAAAAATATGCAATTTATAACATCTGTGGACATCCCATCTCCACAAAAGGGTAGACTGGAAGTGTCTTCTCATGCCTCTTTTGAATCCTGCTTGATCTTTATAATTTTATTATATTTACTTTTGATTTTTTGGTGTATAATCATTCTTTACATTTACATTGTTATAGTTACTGTACATATTGTTTTCTTGGTTCTACTTACTTCACTTTACATCAGTTCACTTAAATCTTTTTCATGCTTCTTTGTCTTTATCACATTCATTATTTCTTACAGCAGTCATATCCTTTTACATTTATGTACCACAATTTGTTTAGGCATTTCCAAATTGAAGGTATCTACTTTGTTTCCAGTTCTATGAAATCACAAAAAGTGCTACTATAATTATTTTGTTGTAAATGGGGACTATTTTCTTATTGATGGCTTCCTAAGAGTCTCTGGTTCAAAGGGTATGTACATTCGATCATCTTAAGTGTATAATTCCAAATTGTTTTCCAAATGGTTGAACCATATCACAGTTCTACCAATAATGCTTCAGTTTGTCTATCTTCCCACAACCCCTCCAACATTTATCATTGCCATTTTTATCATTTTCCATATTTTTTTCCTTTTTTAAATAACAAACACACATTTTTCTCTCCCCTCCCTCACTGAAAAAAAAAAAAACTAAACACTTATAAAAAAATATACCTAGTCAAGGAAAAGGAATTTTTGCATTGACTATGTCCAAAAACTACGTCTTATTCTGTACCCAACTCTCTGTCAGGAAGTGGATAGCGTGCTTCATCATTGGTTCTCTGGAATCATGATGATCATATCATTGGTCAGAGTTCTTAAGTCTTTCAAAGTTGTTTTTGCAATGTTGTTGTTATTGTACAAATTGTTCTCTTGGTTTTGCTAACTTTACTCTGCATTAATACAAGCCTTCCCATGTTTCTCTGATACCTTCCCTTTCATAAATTCCTATAGCACAATAGGATTCCGTTACATTCATATATTATAACCTGTTCAGTCATTTCCCAAATTAAAAGTATCCATTTAGTTTTCAGTTCTTTGCTACTAGAAAAAGAGCTGTTATGAATAATTATGTACATATGGGTCCATTTCTTCTTTCTCTGATCTCTTTGGAAAGTAGACCTAATAATGGTCCAGCTTTCTAGTGTAGCATTAAATGTCCACAATGGCAAGATAATTCTGTTCATTAAAGGAAGTGCTACAACACCAAAATTCTGTGGGGCCATGTACTTGGACAAGGGCTTGATTGCTTTTGCTGGCAAAAATTGGGAAAACAGAAGAGAGAGCCAGCTTTTTTAAAAAATAGTAATCCAAAATTGGATATTAAGGGTGAACTTATCTTTTGGGAAATTGCTAAATAAATTGTGGCATATGAATATAATGTAATATTATTGTGCACTAAGAAATTATGAATTTGGCAGTTTCAGAGGAAACTGAGAAGATCCCTTTGAACTGATGCAGAGTGAAATGATCAAAGTTAGGAGAACAGTATATACAAGAACAACAACAAAATGAAGAAAAATATCTTTGAAAGGACTTTCATCAGTGTAATGATAAACCATGAGTCCAAATGACTGAATATGAAACACATAACTCACCTCTAGCCTTAAGAGATGAGTGACTTAACAGACAGTATAAGACCCTGATCCAAATGGAAAATTTTCAGCATATTCCATTCTGCTTTAAGAAGTGAGCTGTAATTCCACACTACCCATAAGCCAAGGAATAGTCTTCCACCCTCTTTAAATTTTTCCCTGAGAGGTTTCTCTCCTAATTAGGGAGGTCTTTGAGATTATTCTCACTTATGTTGGGGGGAAGACAATTCTACCATTACTTGTTTTCCCTCCTAGTATTTACACTGCTTTTATTTCTTAATTAAAAGACTCCTGCAATTACATTGGTGACTCTTCTATTCTGGGCCTACTAAAAGAGAGTATTGTCCTGGTAAGGGCTCAGATTGTTATTTATAATATCCTGTAACAGCCACAGTTATTCTGAAGAGAGTAGTAAAGAGCTCCAGAACTAGAGTTTTAAAAGTTTTCAGGAGCCCAATTGTTACATTTATATGAATATGAAATCCAAATCTATTTTAAATTACTTATGTTTCCCAAGGTTCTTAAGCATTGTTTATATTAACAAAAAGACACATACCACTGAAAATCACAATCTAGCTCTTTCCCATTAACAAATGTTACAGAATCCCAAAGATAAAGGGTAAAAAACCTTATTTTCTGGTTCTTTTCTTATAATGCAATATTGAATTTATGACTATAAAGTAGAGCACAAATTTAAATAACAGGAATTATCTCATTAATAATTTAATAACTCATAATTATACATTAAGTAGACATGTGGATATTCATGCCTCTAATTTCTGAGCCTTTTTGTAATTTGGTGGTTTTTTATTAAAGGTCCCAAATGTCTTTCATTTGTTTTCCTAGTTATGAAAAAAGGAAATGTGATGTATAAAATTATAGAACACTGATACTGAAATTATTCATGGAGACATTTGGTTTATTTTTTAAATCCTTGATTAAAGCTGCACATATGACTTACAATGCTGACTACTGTACTAATTGTAGCTTGTAGGCTAAATTTTAGACCTGTAAGACTCTACACACACATAACCCAATGTGCTTTTAATTATTTCCCCTTTCTGAGTTAACTGTGGAAAATAAGGGAAGGACTTAGCAAGAGCGATCCAATCAGTCCATGAAAAAGCATTTATTAATTGTTTAGGTCGGGCATGTCCTCAAAAAAGTAGGTCGCTGAAATATTTCTAAATGTACATAAAAGAATAGGAGGAATTTAAGAAAAAAGGACAAAAAAGCAGGATGGTTTGCAAAGTAAGGTAGATTTGTCATTTATGACTCTAAAAAATTAAGTGATGAGAAATGGAGATTCTGTACAATATCTCTTTTTGTGTTCTGCTATGTGTATAGAAATAATGGAAGAAGGTTTGGGTATTTCAGTTCCGAATTTAAAAACTTGAGATCTTAAAATACTGATTCTTAAGACATAACTTTAAACTTTGCTCTACTAACCCAAGGAGGATATGCCCTGATATACACCCACTTTATTCTTTCATTTCCAGTTTATTATAAAACTACTAAGAAAAATACTTCTGTAACATCTGTCAGAAAATCCTAGTTGTTTTTCAGGTTCAAAGCTACTCATGTATTTTTATTAAATAAAGAAAGAGAAAACAATATCCCACAAAATTGATGGGATATTTATGTAGGTTAAAAGGTGGAGTCATTTGTTTAGTCAGTTAAATTTAAACCTAATAAACACAGCTTTAAAATAATTTGCTAGGGCTTTAAAAGAATGCCTGCCCTTTGATTCAGCCATAGCACTGCTGGGTTTGTACCCCAAAGAGATAATAAGGAAAAAGACATGTACAAAAATATTTATAGCTGCACTCTTTGTGGTGGCCAAAAAATGGAAAATAAGGGGATGCCCTTCAATTGGGGAATGGCTGAACAAATTGTGGTATATGTTGGTGATGGAATATTACTGTGCTGAAAGGAATAATGAACTGAGGAATTCCATGTAAAGTGGAAAGACCTCCAGGACTTGATGCAGAGCAAAAGGAGCAGAACCGGGAGAACATTGTACACATAGACTGATACACTGTGGCACAATTGAATGTAATCATCTTTACTACTAGCAGCAGTGCAATGACTCAGGACAATTCAGAGGAACTTATGAGAAAGAACGCTATCCATATCCAGAGAAAGAACTGTGGAAACAGAAATGCAGAAGAAAAGCATAAAATCGATCACATGGTTCAATGGGTATATAATTGGAGTTTTGATGTTAAAAGATCATTCTACTGCAAATATGGATAACATGGAAATAGGTTTTGAACAATGATACACGTATAACCCAGTGGAATTGCTTGTCAACTTGCGGGAGGGGGGGTGGGAGATCATGAATCATGTAACCATGGGAAAATATTCTAAATAAAAAAGGGGAAAATAATTTTCTACCTGAAATATAATTATTCTTTTCTTTATCTCTTTTTGTTTGAAAAGTAACAATTGAGTTTACATTTTGCTTGGTCTTTTGTCAGAGTTAACTTAAAGAAAATGTCAAAAGACTTATACTTATTTGACAATTTTGTTAGTAAAGATATATTCCCTGGTTGCAGTCATCCCAGTGAAGAAATTTCATCTTTCTAGGAAAAATTCCCTCTTTTCCCATTTTTATTTATTTGTTTATTTTTCCCCTTTGGTTTTACTTCACCTCCACTTATATGTAAAAGCTATTTTTTGTGTTCCTTTTCTAACATTTTGAGTTCCTCATTTGCTCTGTCACTCACACCTTCCCCTCCTCTCCCTAAGAAGGTAATCAATTTGCTATTGGTAATGCATGTGTTATCATATAAAACAGATTTTCTGGGAGAAAATTCTTGATCAAATGTCATTCCCAGTTTCTGCAGTTTCGTTTTTACCCAGCTACCAGAAGTTATAAAATATGAAATCAAGTTTTATATTGTTGTCGTCTTACAACCAGAGGCAACGTTTCCCAGCACAAGGGACAGATTCAAACAACTTGAAGCGAATAGTTTAAGGAAGAGTTTGAGAATGGTGCATTAGAAATAGAAGCCTTTTGGGAGCTTAGTCACTATCAGCATTTCACTAATTACTTGTTCCTAGATCTCCGTACATCTTATGGCATCACTAAATATCTGATTCTTTCTCAAAGTCCAAGGAACCTCCAAGATCTTATAGTTGCAATAAAAATAGCAAACATTTGCCTAAGACCCTTAAGGTCTGCAAAGCACTTTCCCCACAACCACACTATAAAATAAGTATTAACACTCCCATTTTACAGATGATGAAACTAAGCTTTAGAAAGGAAATGAGGCTTGTGTCTGTGTAAGCATCGGGACTGAGTGTCTCCGAAGGCAAAATTTGGGTTGCTTTTTCTTTCTCTACACCACATTGTCTCTCATTCTATTAAACCCCCTACATGGCAGTACTATGCCCATTTTCTACTTAAATGATCCTTGCATACTAAAAGCTGCAGCATTTCTCGGGTTGCACTATGGGAGTCACTAAAAGCACTTTCTTTTGTGAACTTAAGCATGTCATTTAGCATCTTTAGGCTTCAGTTTTCTCACCTATAGAAGGGAGTAATGCCTCGATCTAGGACAATTAATGAGGGACTTACAACAAAGAATGCTCTCCATCTCCAGAGAAAGAACTGATGGAGTGGGAATGCAGATCAAAGTATACGATTTTTCTCTTCAACTTATTGGGGGATTTTGATTTTATATGAATATTCTCTTACAAAAAGCTCACAATATGGAAATATGTTTTACATGATAATAAGGGTATAAACCAGATCAAATTGTTTTACCGGCTCTAGGAAGGGGGAGGAAAGAGAAGCAAAAAAGCAATTTGGATCACATAACTCTAGAAAATTTATGTGGAAATTTATTACATGTAATTGGTAAAATAAACTATCTTTATAAAAAATAAAATCAGTACGGAAACTCTACTGGTCAAGATTTATTAAGCACCTACTATGTTCAAGCTATCGTGTGCTAAAGACCGGAATCCAAAGAAAATAAAAAATGGTTCTTGCCCTCAAGGAATTTACAATCTCACGTGGGGCCCGGGAGATAGCCTATAACTAATGGAGATCCGTATTTTCTATGTAATATATAGGCCTAAGGAAGTGGCTAGAGGACCAAGAGGTTAAATAATTTGTTCAGGGTCAGGAAGTCAGTTAACACGTCTGAGTCGGAACTAGAACCCTGGTTTCGCTGACTGAAACCCGGTTTCTATCCACCATCTACTATAGCTTTCTAACCCTCAAAAAAACAAAAACAAAAACCAAACAAACAAACAAAAAACCCTTGTCCTTTAAATGTTGCTTTAATCTTTTCGATCGTGGGAGCTCGTGTATAAAGCGAAGGGTAGAAATGGGATCAAGGACTCCCGGGGACACAACCAAACCCATGCCTGTCGGTATCTGAGGTCCTTGTGGCGCGGATTTATTGCTTTAAAGGAGAGAGCATAAGATTTGGTTTTGCTTTGTTTCTATGGCCAAATGCCGGAATTAGAAATGTTTTCCAAGTGCGCCTGAAGCTGTATTGGCTCGGGTGCCCAATGGAACAAGCACTGGCAGCGGTGCGTGCACCGAAGAAAGCACGGAGACTGAGCAGATCTTTGGGCCTTTGCATGATGTGCCGTCGTAGTTCCGTGCAGAGGAACTGAATGACTCACAAATCCCCGTGACTCACGCAGTCTCTCCCCACCGCGTGGGGCCCCACAAACAGGGGTGGTTCTCCCGCGATCCATCAGTAAGAACGATGGACAGGCTGTCTTTCCAGTACACACACCGCCTCCACTCTAGCTAGCTTCCCAAACTGGGGTCCAGACGCCCCCTCTCAGTAGCGTTGACCTTCTGCTAGCCCAGGAGTCCAAGGCCAAGGACTTTGTTCCCAGGTCCGCTTCCAGGTTCTAGAGTCCATACCTTCTCAGCGGTCCACCTCGTTACCCAGCGCTCCTCCCCACCCTCCTCCCGAAGGAGCGCGCAGGGGCGGGGCGAAGCTTCTCTGGGTGGGGGAGGGCACGTCTTGCTTAGCTTGCCATCGGCGGAGAGCTACCGTTCAGCGAAGGGCAATTAGAAGCTGGAATCTACCAAAACCCGAGAGGTGAGCTCAGGGGAGCGGAGCGGCTACCCATCTCCCCACCTCCCCTCAGTCTAGATCGGGGAACCTCAGTGGAGGGCGGGCGTCTCGGGTCCTTTGCCCACCCTGTCACCCGTCCCATGGCATCTCGGTCTGTATACTACCAGAACCGGTCCTGGGAGAATGTGGTTTGCGGGGCTTGCCGGTGGGGGCGGGGCAGACGGGTAGGAGCTTCATTTAGGGTTCCCAGGCGGAGATGTGGAGGTAGGAATCAGGGATGTTGTGCTGCTACCTGTGTGCATCCGAGGCTTTCTGTGGCCCGTGGGAAATGAGGCAGCTCGGTCCCATGCAGGCTCTGGTCCTCGATGCAAACGGCAGAAAATGCACTGGCAGCCAGGGCAAGCGGGCGTCTGCTATCAACCCAATGCAGGGGGCCCACGGAGATTAAGATTAGAAGCCATCTTCCCTCATTTTACAAATGAGGAAACTGAGTAATGGAGCTAGGAAACGTCTGAGGCCTGATTTGAAACCAGCCCTTCCTGGCCCAAATCCAGGCCCCCATGTCCAGTGTGCGTATGCAGAACCTTCTCCCAGGATCAATAAAGTCTGCTAAACCCTTCCTTACACCTCACTTTGGAACAGCAAACAGTAGAAAGTATTAGAAAGTACAGTACAAGTACCTTCTGGTTGTCAGAAAGCACTGACTTAATAAACCATGTGATCAATTAACTTAGAGTTTAGAGGAAAACTTGAAGACAATCAGAAAATCCTTAGTTTTAACTCCCTTCAGGAATTCTGAGGAGGAGAGTAGGCAAAAGATTCTAGGTAAGAACCTTGGGAAAATATTTAGAGGCCTTGTTCTCAAACCTACCCCTGCTGGGGTAATTAGGCATTAATTTGGAGGCCAGAATTCACCAGTGTGTCACAGACACTGTGTACATCACTTGATATCCTATGACAGGAGTCAAATCTGTCATGAGTTCATTGTAGTTAACATTCAAGACTCATAGAGATATTCGAAGATATTGTGACCACATTGGCCATTAAATAAAGCAAAGGAAGCAACTTCTTCACTCAATTGCTTTTGTCATAAACACTGAGGTGTAGTTGCTAGTCAATATTTTTTTTTTACATGCAATGTAGAGAAAGAGAGATCTGAATGTAAATTCGATATTCTAGGACCTCTTTCAGACAGACAAGCAACAGACTCAAAGGAAATATCTACATGATTGGTTACATGAACAAGGTAGAATACATGAGTATAAACATTCTCCTCATTTAATAATATCTAACAAGATATAGCTGATAAATGGGTTAGAACAGAATATTGCTGCTTTATAGTAAAGACAATTATCTATAGAAAGAAATGTCTATCAAAACATGATCAAGTTCTGTTCTAACTGAAATTTTCCACAAATAAGCATTGTTATGCTTTTTGCTTTCCTGGCAAACTAACATTGCTTAAAACTAAGATGGATAGTTAATAGTCATACTCCTTGTTAGTTATATGTCCTTAAGTATTCCTGAGACCACCATTAATGTAAACAGATAGCCCTAATAAGAAAGGACCTGATTGTACAAAAATATTTATAGCTGCTCTTTTTGTTGTGGCAAAGAATTGGAAACTAAAGGGATATTCCTCAATTGGGGAATGGCTGAACAGATTGTGGTATATGATGGGGATGGAATACTATTATGCTATAAGGAATGATGAACCAGATGATTTCAGAAAGAATTGGAAAGAACCATGTGAACTGATGCAGAGTAAAATAAGCAGAGCCAGCAGAACATTGTACACAGTAACTAAAACATTGTGGAATGATCAAATGTGATAAACTTTGCTACTTATAGCAATACAGTGATCCAGGACAATTCTGAGGGACTTATGAAAAAGAATGCTATCCACTTCCAGTGAAAGAACTGTTGGAGTAGAAATGCAAATGAAAATATAGGATTTATCACTTTATTTGGGTATATGATTGGGGGGGGTTGTTTTATAAGATTATTCACCTACAAAATGAATATTACAGAAATATGTTTTGTGTGATAATACATGTAAAACCCAGGAAAACATTTAAAATGGGGGGAGGAACAAATAGCCCTGATCATATCGAGTCAAAAGAATTTAGTAATTTAAAATAAAATTTTCAGCCAACAAAGTGGTCCCATGATACGAACTCCAAGAATCTAAGGTTATAGTGGGGCTCCTGACATGCCTAATAAACCTTAAATGGGTTATTAGCTGTAAAGAGCTTATCTAATAGGGAAGAGATTTAAAAATACTTGCCTAAGCTATTTCACTAGTCTCCTAAGGTTTTTTCACTATAACTTTCCTCCTATTTCAAGCCCTAATTTGAGGCAATGGAAAGATTGCTAGATTTGGAAATTAGAGGACCCGAATTTGACTTCTGGCTCTGCTACTTATTGCCTTGAGCAAGTCACCTAACATCTCTAGGCCTAGATTTTCCTTACTGTAAAATGAAATGATCACTTTAGATCTCTAATTCCTAGCTTCTGGCACCACTCCTGAAGAGAGACCCACTTTGCTTTTGAGCTCTTCATTTTCTGATAAGACATCTCTCCTGAATTTCTAAATTGTGTGCTTATTATTTTCCCCCAAACCTGCTCCTCCTTCTGACCTTCCTGGCTCTCATTCTCACCTTATTTTTGTAGTCTTCATGTTCAAAACCTTGGGTTGTTTTTTTTTTCTCTTTATTTCAACAAGCTTTCATTAGGCTAAGGCTTTATGTGCTCTACCCACTACAGCAGATGGTTTAGCCTCAGAGTAAGGAAGGTCAGGGTACATACTTGTACTGGGACACTTGCTGGCTCTGGAAACCTCATTTTCATTCATTTAGTTGTATCCAATTCATGTAATCCCTTGGGTTTTCTTAGCAAAGAAACAAGAGTAGTTTTCCATTTCCTTTTCCAGTGAGTCCCCATTTCATATATGAGAAGCTGAGAGCAAGTCACTTAACCTCTCATTCTCCCCTCCCTCACAAACCTATTAGTGATTTAGGAGGATGTCTGCCCCAAACAGGGGGAGATTTCACCCAGTGGAACAAACAGGTGAGAACAATCTGTTCCAACAGCCTCGAAGCATGACTCTGTGGAACTATTAGAGCTTGGCCAGACACAGAAGGCACTAAGGTTGACTCCAACATCCCTGGCTGTCCAGTTGTCCTGATTTCTGTCTTCCCACTGGACTTCAACAGGACTGGCTTCCTAGACTAGTACAAGAGCCTCTTAGAAAAGTCTTCCCTCCTCTTTTCTGGAGCCCTGATTCTAGTGTAACCCCTTCTTTAAGGCACTTTGAATTGGTGGATTGAATTTGGGATCACAGGTCTTAGGTTAGAATAGAAGAGAATGGTGGTTCTGCTACTTATTAACTACCTGTCTGACCTTTGTCAGTAAGCCAATAATCAATAAACATTTATTAAGCACCTACTGTATGTGGGGGGACCAGGCCCTGTGCTAATTAAGTACCAGGCAAGCAAATAACAACAAAAGACAGTCCCTGACTCAGGGAGCTCACATTTAATGAGGGATACAACACAATGAAAGATATCTGAGATAAATTAGAAATAATCGAGAGAAATAGCAGTAGAATTAAGTGGTATGAGATGCAGAAATGGGAAATCAGCTGGGGCTTGAAGAAACCCAGAGAAGCCAGGAGGCAAGAGATGAGGAGGAAGAACATTCCAGGCATGAGGGGTAGGCAGTGAAAATGTCAGAGAGAGAAATGGAGTATCTTGTTCCAAGCATAGCAAGAAAGCCAGTGGTAGTAGATATCAGAGTGTGTTGTCAAGGGATAAGTTATGAGAAGACTGAAAAAAATAGGACAAGGTTATAAAGGGTTTTACATACCAAACAGAGGATTTTATAACTTTTATTTTATATTTATATTTAAATATATTATTATATCTATATATTATTTGTATACTATTATATTAATATATTGTTTATGTTTATATGTTATATTGTTTGTATTTCTACATTATTGTATTACTAAATTATTATATTAATATTTTTGTATTCTATTTCTATTTGATATCTGATACCTGAAAATCTAGGGAGCCACTGGAATTTATTGGGTAGTGGGCCTGTTCCAGGGTGGTGGCAGTTTCAGAGGAAGAAAAGGGGACATATTTAAGAGATGTTACAAAGGTAAAATCTCCAGGCCTTGGCAACAGATTGGATATGGAGTGGGGAGGGCTAAGAGAGAGGATGACAAAAAGAGTCTAAGTGACTGATGGGATGTTTACACCTTCAATAGTAACAGAGCAGTTAAGATGAAGGGAAGATTTGGTGGAGAGACATCAAGGAGGAAGATTTCTAGCTCAGGTATGGACACCTCAGGTAGGGACATCTAGTTCCAGATGCCCAATATGCATTTCTAAATTCAAGACTTGCGGTGATCACTGGACTACTTTGGTTCTGTGTTTCCATCTGTGAAATGAAGAATTGGAATAGCTGATCTCTGAGGTTCCTTCTAGCTTTAAAGCCATCATTCTGTGAAATCAAAGAAGTATGATGATAGATGAATACACCATAGAGAGAGAGCTTAAGTATTGGGACAGTTCCCTATATTCTTAGTGTTGGCAGTCTTCCACTAAGAAATTGATTATTTTTAAAACTGGTGTCAGAAATTCTTTTGAAAAACTATTCTGAATGATTGGGAATGTGATCTAGTACCATCCAGACCTTTTCCAAAAACATGTTGCTGATGTTTAAGCAAACATTGATAACAGTGATTCTTTTTCATTTTCTTATGCATGTAAATAAAAGAAGAATCTACTAACAAGTCTGAACATTACCATCATGGCTTCAGAGCCTCCTCATGAAGAAAAACAACCTAAAATGCCACACTTACCACCAGACAAACAGGTATGTCTTTTCTTCTGGGAAGTTAAACTACAACGTCTCAACAGACAGCTTTACAAAGTTCCAGGCTTCATGTTTTCCTTTTTGCTTATAGAGTTGGCACTTTTTAAAAATAAGTACAAGGAGAATTAAAATGAAAAGTCTTTGGAAGAAAATATTTCATTTAATATCTCTTTTTTAGTTTTTGAAATTCATTTTTTACTCAGTCCAGACTTGAAGATCAGCTGCTATTGCCCAATTCAGGCTGTGTTTATAAAAGTACCTATTATGTCCTGAGGATTCAAATTAAAAATTAAATAGTTTTTGCCTTCAGAGACCTGATTTCACAGCAGGGGTCAGGAGAATAACACCATCAGTTGATAAATTATGTTTGTATGTCCTTTAGGAAGATTAGAGTAGCAGTTCTTCCTTCAGGGAAATAAGCAAGCCATTTGATTGAGACCAAGTGTTAACATAGGCAGCACCACAAATATTTGTCAAATGTGGAGTGTGTAAGTACACAGTGTAGATAAGACTCAGTATCTGATCTCAAGGAACAAGGCTAATTGCTCTGGGAGGTAACTGGGGAAATTAATGTGACTAAAGCTCTTATGCAAGATGTTGACTTCTACTCTTTCTGGATAGAAGAGCTGGGTTGAAATTTAAGAGTTTAAGACAAGGTGTAGAGGAGGAGAGTTGAGAATTCCAGGCAAGAAGCCAATCAATTCACGTGTGGAAATAAGAATGTGAAGAACTATAGAGATAGTTGCCACTGTGAAACTGAGAACTATAAAGCATTAATGGTTAGGAAAAAAAGGAGCACTTGCAATCATCCCAAGAGAATTTTCAGGAACATTAATCCTGACAGCAGGACTCCTAGGAAGCCAGATCTTCCAAGAGACTTGCCAAGAGGCTCCCCACTCTTCATTCCACACAGCAGCAAGAGCAGGCTTGCAAGCTCCATGTTTATACCATGCTTCAGGATTAGAGTTTTGTGGAGGAACCAGGATAATCTGGGGTTAAAAACTGGCTTGCTTCTCCCACTACAACCATTCTTCTCCTTCTGTCTTCAGCTCTAGCATAGAGGCAAAAGATCCAACTCTGGTCCCACTGGGAAAGGAAGAAGAACAGTAGCTAGAATAAATGGAAGTGCCAGTTTCAGTCATGTATGGGCAATGTAAGAAACCTAGGGTGGAATTGAGCCATAATAGGATCACCATCATCTGTGGGCAAGGACCTCTTCATTTTTTGTCTTCATAGTCTATCCCATAATAGACAATTAAATGCCTTTTTGCCAATCTATCCCTTCCCATTTAAACCCAACAACTTCATGGTTCATATTATGAGTTGAATCATATGAATGAGAACTCTGAGGGAAAGGAGGCTGCACTTAACAAAGTTGGGAGACTCCTGGCCAAGAGGAAAATATAATGAATGACAGGGTTATCCACTTTTCTGTTAGACCTCTTGGAACAGAGACTAATGAGGGCCAGGAGCCAGTCTGATATCCCTGGTGCCATTTTTTGCTCTTAAGTTTGGAAATGGTGAGACTTTTTATCAGTATGGAACAACTTCTATTAAGGAATTCCCTCCCTAGAGGCAGAGAGACTTCTCTACTGTTGTTTTATTTTATTATTTATTTCTAGTCTTAGTTGCTTGGGATATTAAAGTTAAGTGAAAGTATTTGTCAGAGCTTGGACTTGACCCCTTCTGCCTCCTAAGCAGGATGGGCGAGACAATCTCCAAGTAAAGAGGTACCTCTTGTTGTTCCCTCTGAGCAAAGTTCTTCAGTCTGAATTAGTAGTAGCAATTCTTCCACCCATCCTTCTTTTGGGGGTCATGGTTGACTTCCTGGCACTGAGGGGATGATCTGATGTGGGCAGTTACTCCATGCTGGAGATATTACTTCTTTACATGGGCAGCTGCTTTTGTCCAGGTCTGTACAGTGATCCCTAAGGACTCTGGCAAGCAGACTGGGGGTTCTGATAACCTATAACCCTCAATGTACTACAACCCACTTTTCACCTTAATAGGCATTCTCAATATTTTCTCCATCGCTTAAGTCTAGAAAATGACAAAACAATAAATCAGCCCTTGATATGTAGCATTTACTGGTTCAAGCTGGCTCCAGCACACCCCTCCATGAAGATAATGGCAATTTTATTTCAACTTACCTGTACCTTGCCTGCAAGCAGGTGTGACATTTTGCTTCTCCTCAGCCCACAAGCCTCAATAAAACTGATTTGTTTTCACCCTGAAGCCACAGCATCTCCCTTTACATCTTATATAACATATAACTTATAGAATGTGACAGAATTTGCGATGGACTCTGTAGACTAGAATTCTTTTCTCATTGGATTGCCTTTTGAGTCTCTGGGAAACTTTCTCATCCCTATTCATTCCACACATCCTCGAAGACATTTTAGTTAAGAATATTTCTATATCTCTAAAGCCTCAAGGCTCCATAAACAAGCTGTCTTCCCTTAGGGAAAGTCATAGTGCTTCAGCCAACCTGACTGCCCAGCTGCTAATATTCCACTAGGTTCTATCCAGGACTTAACTTTTTCCTGTCTGCTTTCATATTGATTTCATTAACTGTCCCAGTCAGTGCCCCTAGCCCAGCACTTTCTAAGGTGACAGAAAACAAACCTTGTTGCTAAGTATTAATGATACCTTTGGCAGAAGAGGCAGAAAGGCCCCACTCTGAGGCAAGAAGACCTGGGCTGGTGCCCAGGCTTTGACACGTATTAACTAACTATGTAACTCTTTAACCTCTTAGTGCCTGGCAATTCTGAGACTGAGTTTCAGAATAGATGCTGATCTACATTGATAAAAGTTTCCTCCACAGAGTTATCTACCTATAATGTGGTTCTCATAAAATAAACAGGGGAGTACACTGAATGAAATCACAAGCACAATCCAGAAAAAAAATGTACATAGGCATCTGAATTCTAAACAAACCAAACCCCAATATTTTTTATTTATTTATGCCTATTTGTTTTTAGATCAATCATTTTCTAATGTATCCCACTGCCACGGGCAAGGTCCAGCCTCACTGGGGACTCCAGGGGTTCCTGACAGGTGGCAAACAATCAGTCAAAAAAATAACAAATGGAAGACAGCTGTATCTTTATGGCCATGGGAATGCTTTACATCTGATAGCTGCTCCTCTTAGCAAATTCTTCGTATTCCGCTTTCCAAAGGAGGAAATCTCCCCGTCAGACATGCTTTAGCAGTCTGATTCCAATCATAAGGGGTCACTAAGTTCCCTGCAAGGGTCTCTACTAAGGTTAAGGTGAACAGGGAAGTGGGGCCATATGAGGCACATGCTGTTTTGATTTCTTTAATCATTTTATAGGGGAGAGGTTTCCATCTGGGCTCCTCTTCATCATCTGAATCTCCTCCTCCCGCATAAACGACAGGGGAGAGAAATCTCCATCTTTTTGTGCATTTTGTATTGCCCCCTGAAAACCTACGGGGTGGAGGTGGAGGTCAACTCTGCTCTCCTTTTCCCTCTTTTGTATTGAGGAGGTATGTATGGGGGGGGGGATGGGAGGGGCTGTGAGAGGTGGCCTGAGCCTAACCAGGAAGTCCCAGTGAGTATTATATTTTGCTGCCTCTCTTTGTAAGGTCGCTTCATCTCTGAAGGGGAGTTTCTCTTCATTGTCATCCTCCTCTTCAGACTCCTGGTCTGAGACTGAGACCTTGAAGATTTCAGTCTTGGAATTTTGCCTAGATAATAGGGGTGTTTTTTCAGTTGCAGACAAGTTTGAGTAGGTCTGTGCAAGGTGAGTTGCCTCATGGGTTGGATCTAGTGCATCCTTAAAAAGGGACCAGAATGAGAATGTTTCTGTGGGGATATGCTCTGGGCCATGCTCGGCATAATAAGATTTTAAATCAAGGCCAATCTTTTCCCAAGTGTCTAAATCTATTGTCCCTTCCTCTGGGAAACAAGGACTGAAAATTTGGATAAAATCTAAGAATTTGGTTAGCTGAGTCTTGCCGACTTTGACTCCTCTTTTCTGTAAAGTATGCTTAATAATTACAGTGAATAGCTTTCTTTCTTTGGATTCACTGTGTCCCATGGCAACCTTTTTCTTCTCCTACCTTTACCTGTTCTGAATCACTCCTCTTATATTGGGAGCCCTGGATTACTCCCCCCAAACCCTGCTCTATTCACAGGGGGGCCGGGACCTCTTGGGGGGAGAGGGGGAAGAACCTGATCCGTTTGAAACTTTTAGGGCTTTGGGGAAGGAGACTTACCTAGCCGGGAATGGTCCTGGCACCAGAAATGCCACGGGCAACATCCAGTCTCACTTGCAACTCCAAGGGTTCCCATCAGGTGGCGAACGATCAGTCAAAAAAATAACAGAAGACAGCTTTATCATTGGAGCCATGGGAATGCTTTGCATCTGATAGCTGCTCTGCCATCCCCAGGTCTGGTGTTTATTTTTATACCCATTTTCTTGGCACTCAGATACATTACCCAACACACATGTTCAAAGAGGAATAATTGGAAAAGTGATACATTAACTTTTAACAAATCACTTGATTAACATTTTGTATTCTTATGTTGTGATTACAGACAGCATAAAAGATAAATGATTTCATCACGGGTGGCTTAATTTTCTCATTACCCTGTGAGGAGTTTTGAGCTTACAAACAATCAAGGAAAATTACTTATTGCTTTTAATAAAATGGAATAATTAATCAACAGTTCTTAAAAGATAATTCAACAATCGTATCATTGAGGTTGAGGGGTACTGGGAACACAATTCAAATCTAATATTAGACTGGTCATTTCTCAGGGTTTACTAGGGAGTTTCTGAGTTACTGGTTTGTGAAATCGAGTTATTGAGGCATATTGAAGCCTGATGTACTTGTATGTTTTTATGGGCCTCTATGATTGATTTGTGTGTTGGCTCCATGAGAATAGGTTTCTGTGAGTGGGAAAGTTTTGGGCTTGGCCTGTAGTTGCAGTTCACTGGGGATTATGTATCTGAGTAAAAGTTAACCAACGATAGTCTTTTTGGGATAGGGTTTGAGGGTCTGGTCTTTTGGTGATGTTTTAGAGAATTAGGGTATAGGTATTTTGCTCTTGCATTATTCCTTCTGAGATTAGGGGGAATAATAATGATGTCAATTCCATAGGTAAGGGGCATTGATGAGAGAGATTAAGCAAAGGGGATTGAGTGGGCAATCACATCTTGCCAGGGACCACTCTGTGGCCTCTTTAGCTACCATGCGTGACTCTGTCAAAGTGTCATGGCCTGATGGCTCCTAGCATCCCACTATCCTAATCTCCTCAATTCCCTTACTTCCAAACACAGTGAGTTTTCCCTAGTAATAAAGCAAATAGTAATAAAGTAGTAATAAAATAATAAAGGAAATGAATTAAATAGTAAAATATTATAATAAGATTGAAGGGGTTTTAGGGAAGAAACATAGAGGGAATATATAAATATTTTTATTTTATTAAACAAAAAAAGGGAAGGTAAAAAAAGGAAGGATAGGAAAGGGAAAGATCTTAATTATGTTACCCTCTAAATTATAAGCTATCTGACTAAATCTATCTTATTTCCAAGTACATTAAAGGCAAAGGCTTTAGGGATTAGTAATCTTACAACAGAGTCTTTGGGTGAACAATGTCCAAAATCCCAAGAGAAATATCCAAAGGTGGTCTGTTCTCAAGTTGGTCAGTTTCTTCTATCTGTCCAGCAGAAGAATGAAGACTGCCTTCTTTTCCACAGCCAAAGATATTCCCAGGCTTGTAATTTGAATGATGGTTTCTCAAGCTGCTGCAGGAAAATACATCTGCCTCCTTCTTCGTCCAGGTCCAGAGAGACTGTGTCAGTTGCTTAACTGTTTCTCTGGGATTCTATTCCACCAGCTCTAGGGAAAATTCTAATCCCATAACCTGTCAATCACTCTTATGTCCTAAGTCTTATTTCCTATTGTAACAATAGAAACTTGATACTGTCTACATCTGACAACATAGGCAACATATGTATACAAGTCTCCCCACCCCTCCACCTCCATAATGAAAGAAGGGAAGTACATTTACTCATCTCTTCTCTGGAGATGTACTTGCTCGTTATAGTTTCAATTTCTTGTTCTTTTTATTTATGTTGTAGCTGTTGTACATATTATTTTCCTGGTTCTGTGTATTTCAAGCTGCATCAGTTCACACAGATCTTCCCATGCTTCCCTGAATATCTCATTCCCTTCCCATGAATATCTCTTTTGTTGTTTCTTATAAGACAATAAATAATGTTCCACTAGACCACAGTTTGTTCAGTCATTCCCTAATCAGTGGGTGCTTAACATTGATTCCAATTAGTTGCTGCTTAGAGGTGATGTTGTATATATTGGGTGTCCCAAAAGTCTTAGTCTAGTGCTAAGCCATTGAAAACTTTTGAGACTCTCTATTTTGATATTTGTGTGAATTTTCTGTCCATTTCCATGGTATAACATGCTTAGCAATGGAATCTGAATCACGGGGTAGAGTCATCAGTCACTTTTTTCCTCATGCTTCTAAAGAATTTTTCAGAATGGTTGGCTCATTTCAGAGGTTTACCAACTAGTCTGCCTATCTTCTCAGAGCCCCTCCGATATCAACTTCTTTTGTCTTTTGTTCATGCAAAAGCTTTTTAAATTTTTTTGAAATTAGAATGTTCTGTTATACTGTTATGAGCTTCTTTATCCCTGGTTTGGTCAGAAATCCTCCTTCTGAAGTAAAATGAATTGTTGTTATTGTTGTTATCAATAGAAATAATAAAAATGCTCTTAAGCCACTATTGATTAGAGAAATATAAATTAAAACCACTCTGAGATATCACTTTGCACATCTATCAGATTGGCTAACACACTAGAAGAGGGAAATGACAAAAACTGGAGAAGTGGAAAAATGGGAACTAAAACTGGGCCAACCATTCTGGAGAACACTTTGAAACCACACCCAAAGGACTATAAAACTATATATACACTTTGACTCCACAGTACCACTGTTAGATTTATATCCCAGAAAATCAAAGAAATGGGAAAAGAACCTATTTACCAAAAAAGGCATCTCCTTTTGTGGTGGCAAAAAATTGAACATTGAGGGGATGCCTGTCAATGGCTGAATAAGTTGTGGATTATGATTGTGATAGAATTGTGCTACAAGAAATGACAAGCAACATAAATTTAGAAAAATCTAGGAGGACTTATATAAGCTCATACAAAGTGAGCAGAACCAAGAGAACTTTGTACACAATTCAGCATTATTGTAAGGATTATCAACTCTGAAAGACCTAGCTACTCTGATCCAAGATAATTACAAAGGACTCATGATGAAAAATGCTATCTACCAGCAGAAAGAAAACTGATTGATGAACTCTAAATGCAGATTGAAGCATGTTTTGTTCACTTTATTTTTCTTGTTTTCTGTGTGTGTGTTTTCTTTTGCCCCATGGCTAATATGGAAATATATTTTGTATGACTAACACTTGTATAATTGGAATCATATTGCTTGCCTTCTCAAGGGGCAAGGGAGGGGCAGAAGGGAAGAAAAGAACTTGGAACTAAAAAAAAATTTTAATGAATGTTAAAAAATTTTAAGGGAAATATTTGACAATAAATAAAGATACATTTTTAAAAGAATTCTTCCCCTAGACTTAGCAGTGAAAGGCACCTCCTTTCACTAGCCTCCAATTTTGTCATTGTTGCTAATTTGTTGAGTGTGGGGTAAAACCTCAAAGTTGTTTTGATTTGCATTCTTCCTTAGTGATTTGGAGCCATCTTCTATGTAGCTTGTAATAATTTCTTCTTTTGTGGACTGTTTCTCCATATGACTTAATTATTGGGAAATAGAACAGATAGATATATGGATGGATGAATAGTTAGAAAGAGGATTTAAAAAGACAACAGCAAAAAGGAAATAGCTCTTGGTCTTAGATGGGATGGTGTGGGACCTGTCATTTCATTGAGAGGAGAACTCCCAGCAAGGAAACTCCCTGTACCAATGCAGATCAGCACCTGTTCTGCAAATTAGCCTGGGATACTGAAATATTAAATGACTTGCCTAGGAATACACAGACAGTATGTGTCAGAGCTATGACTTGGAGTTGTCTCCCCAGCTTCAAAATTGGCAAAGCCAGACTGCTTCTCTATTAAATAAGATTAATGACGTTAATTGCCTACCTAATACTGAGCCATCTTTGTATTTCTGAAATAAGTCCAATTTGATCACAGTGAACAATTTTTAGATACATTACTTAAACTCTCTATTTTTTCCCCTAAGTATTTTTCATTTAGACATCTAGGCAGTGCAGTGGGTAAAGCTGGAGTCCAACAGTCAAATCAAACACCTGCATTCAAATCTAGCCTTAGACACTCATCAGCTGTGTTACCCTAGAGTCAATTCTTTCTTAGTCTTTCTGCCTCTGTTTTCTCAAGTATAAAATGATAAACATAATAGTACCTACCTGCAAGAGTTATTGATGATCAAATTAGAATAATATTTGTTAAATGCTTGATACATAGTAGATGTTTAATAAATGCTTCTTTCTTTCTCTTCAAATCAGTAAATTGAATATTTGTTTCTCACCTTTTGTTTTACATTGTAAAAATGAACCTCCCTTCTCAATTAATGCTGGAATGAGGTATGAGAGTAGGCACCAAAATAACTTGATGAAAAGACTTAATACCGTCTCCTCCGGAAAAACATGTGGAACACTTTTGTAATAATTTCAGCAATCAAGTCAAACAATTTTCTTTGCAGAGCCTGCTGTTTTGTCCCAAATCAAAGGTCCATATCCACAGAGGAGAGATCTCAAAGATCATCCGTGAGTGTAAAGAAGAGAGTTTCTGGAAGAGAGGTATTTCTAGAAGTTTTATAATCCTGTGTTAAAAAACGTTTGTCCAATATCAAATTGCTTGCAGTCTTAGAGAGAGGAGAGGAGAAAGAAGAATAGAATTTGGAACTCAGAATTTTAAATACTGAATGTTATAAAGTATTTTTACATGTAAGTGGGGAAAAATAAAGTACTATTCCAACGGAAAAAAACATGTTTGTTAGATATATTACAGACAGTTGTCCATAAATCATGATGTAGCCTAAAAATTGTTAATATTTGATAACTTATTTCATTTTTTAGTAGTAAACTTGGCTTGAAAAAACAACAAACAGCTCCTGTGATCTTCAGTGTTTTAAGGCTTCTTAATATTTAAGATTTAAATTCCTTCAGAATAAAACCACGGGTATTTATTAAGATGCTGCTATTGCTTATTATAGATGCCTTACTTAGTACTACTTTAAGCACCTTTAATTCAAGAAAAGTTTATTAAGCAAGATATGCAGACTGCTGGGAACATCAAAGAATAAAGTAAATAGCACCTGCTTATAAGTAAAGGCTTTCTTTGAGAAGAATGGGCACTTTATGTAGACCATGTAAGTTTCTAGGCTGGTCTCATTTCACAAATAAGTTTAGTCTTGAGGTATACTTCCTAGAGTTGCACCATAGTAACATGTCTATAAAGTGGTGAAAGTTTATTACGCCAATGCAAAAACTCCAAGTAAATAGGTTTATTGAGGGGTGGTCAATTCTCCCAACAAAGCTGGACACTGGTCCCATCAGAACCAGAAACCCTGAGCCATAGGAGCCTTTTTTATGCCAAGAAATCACAATAACAACAGATACAATCAACAAATGGACAGGTCTTAATTAATGATGCCAGTGCTGATTAAACTAGAAAGTATAAAAAAATTGCTATGGATGGTAACTTATGTTCATTTTTATAGCTTTCTAAGGCCTCTGCCATAAGGAGTTGGAGGCTAGTTGTATTTCTCCTGACAAGTATTATGAAATGCTTGGAATCAACAATTGGGTGCCTGTCTGATTATCTTGTTATACAAAAAAAGTATTCCTCCATCCCTTGTCAAATTATCTGGTTATACAAAAAAGAGTATTTCTCCACTCCTTGTCCAACTATCTTGTTATGCGAAAAAAAAGAGTGTGTAGTGGGCTAAATGCAAACTCTTGGGTTATAGGCTTAAGGTCAAGATGTAAACAAGATTTGATACCACCCTAAACTGTATTTTTCTTAGCTAATGTTTATGATTTTTATAAAGCAAACTATATTATTTGACTCAAAGCCAATGATTGCGTTATGAAAATAATCATAGAGGCTAATATTATTATAATCATAACGGGGATAGGAAGTTTCACACTCACATTATGACTCCATTTATATCGTACTACTAAAATTTTAATCTAATTCATGTATTCAAAAGTTGCTTAACCTCTTCAGACTTCAGTTTCTTCATTTATAAAATAATCATAATACCTAGATTGATATAGTACTTTAGAGTTTGCACAGTGCTTCATATAGTTAAATATATATAATATATAAATATTTATAAATGTATAAATAAATATATAAATTATTCATAAAATTATAAACATACTATATTTCTAAACATATGGGTAAATATAATATATTGATAAATTTATACATATAAATATATGCATATTTATAAATGATGTCATTTGTTCCTCACACCAACCCTTGGGAGGCAGGTGCTATTATTGTCCACATTTTACATATGAGAAAACTGAGGCAGAGAGATTGAGTTTTTCGGGATCACAAATGTCTGGGGTAAGATTTGAAATTTGTGTCTTCCCAATTGCAAGTCTGACACTTTCCTATTATGTCACTTAGCTAGCTACCAAAGGAGCTTAGACTAGGTGCCAGCCAACTCCACTTAATTTTGGTATATCTGTTCCTCTGGTTTTGCCTGATGCTGGTACCTTCTCTCAAAGACTGCCTCCAACTGCCTCCAGTGTATCCATCTTACTGGTACAGAGTTGTGTGCATGCCATCTTCTTCCTTGTGAGCTCCCTGAAGACAGAGGTGGTGCTTTTGCCTTCCTTGATTCCCCATTATCTGACCTGACTTATACAATACTTGCTAGTTTGGGTGCATCTGACCACTGGAGAAAAGCCTCTGTTGACTCTGCCTCAATTCTCTAGCTAATCTAGTAACTCCCATGCATCTTGCTTCAGCATGACTGTTCATTGTGCCCCTACAAACTGGCACCCCATTGTTCCCAAAGAAGTGCCAATGATTTTTAAAAAGTAATTTACAGTGGCGTAGTAGGCTAATACATCAGTATGACCTCCTTACTGATCATTGGCAAGCCACATAAGTGCTAAATGATAAAAATATTGCTGCTGGATTTTTTTTAAGGGTTGCTGGGGAGTCTTACATTTGTCACTGTGTACTGCCATATATGAGAGGTCACTTTGGCATTTAGATTAAGCAGAAATGGAACTTCTTGCCAGAGGGAATTTCTTGTCTTAGAAATCCTAAAATTCAAGACTAGTGCAACCATGGAGGTGTGTGTGCGTGTGTGTGTGTGCGTGTGTGTGTGTGTGTGTGTGTGTGCAAATGCATGCACAGGTGCAATGTAGCTCATAGTATATTGTGGGAGAATAAAGCATGTAATCAAAACCTGAATAGCTCAAGCTTCAGACCTTTGTACCCTGATCCTGATGCTCCAGTATACCCTGGGGACAGACACTGCAGGAGCTATTACTTTTTGTGATATAATGTTAAAAGGGAACTCATTCAGAGCAATTCTTACTCATTTCTTCTAGGCAAGGTATTCAGAATGTAGATTTCTGGGAGGAAAGACTTTTAAATTTTATTCAAGAAACTTTAAACATTATCATTAAAAAATAATATTTTATTGAAATTAAACATTAATTTATTAAACTTAAATTTAATTTCAATGAATAAAAATTTAATTAACTGCAAATTTTAAGTAAAAGTTATAATTTTATTTAATATTTTTATTTGAGAGACTTTTATTTTGGAGACTTTAAATATTAGTATTCAAAAGTATCTTCATTTTTGCAGCTCTCCCTTCGGCCTTGGTAGGAATGCTTATTACTCAAGGACTTGTCCACAAAGGTATGATTTTAAGTATTTGGTTATTTAAGAGGCAGTATGGTATTTTGTAAATAGAAGGCTGACTTCACAACCAGGAGGGCCCAAGTTCAAGTTCTTCAGAAGAAACCTACTGGCTATAATATGCTAATGTCATTTAATCCCAGTATTCTAGAGCAACTCTTACTTTAAGAGGTAGTGATGTTATTAACCAGCAGTGATGGGGGAGTCATTCATGGCACTATTCCTTTACCTGCTAAATTCGAAATACTGTACTTTGGGTCTTCTGCCTAAGTGGTAGTCCCTTCTCTACTGGCTGTTCTTCTGAAGTGTGCTAAAGATCAGAACCCATTTCCCTACTTGCCTCCTGGTCCCAACTCACCCCTTAGATTAGGCAGAATGCTTTATGTGCAGAACACCAAAAATGATGATAAGAAATCCCCTTTTTTTAAACCATCCAAGTCACCTATACTTTTCAGAAAGGAAGGAAAGAGAGACAGATAGACAGACAGACAAACAGACAGAGACAGAGAGAGACAGAAGAAAGAAAAGGGAAGGAAGGGGGAGAATGGTCAAATTGGGAATGGTGTTCTTTTGAACTCTGTCTAGATTTGATTTTGTTTGCTGATCCTGAATTCTCTTCCTCAGATCCAGTTATATATTTGAGTTATAAACTCTGAGGTGATGTCATTAATATATAAATCTCAATGAATTATATCAGTTTGTTTTTTAACAGAACCATGTAAGGTTTTCAGAATGATTCTCTATAAGGGACAAATGTTCAAATTTTCTTGATTTTGTGGATTTAAATTACTTGAAGATTTAATTTATCACTATATTCTATTGCTCCTAGGTTACTTAGCATCAAACCCAAGGTTTGGATCATTGCCGAAAGTAGCACGTAAGTCTTTTTTTTTGTAACATTTAAAAAATTTGTTTTCCTTTTTTAAAATTTAGAATATTTTTCCATGGCTACACGACTCATGATCTCCTCCCCACCCCCCACTCTTTCCTCCTCCCTCCCAAATTCAACAAGCAGTTCCACTGGGTTAGACATGTATCATTGTTCAAAACCTATTTCCATGTTATTCATATCTGTACTAGAGTGATCCTTTAACATCAAAACCCCAATCATGGAAGGCAATTTGGAATTATGCCCAAAGGGTGCTAAAAGACTGTCTGCCCTTTGATCCAGCCATACGACTGCTGGGTTTATACCCCAAAGAGATAATGAGGAAAAAGACTTGTACAAGAATATTCATGGTCATGCTATTTGTGGTGGTAAAACATTGAAAAAATGGAGGGGGGTACCCATTGATTGGGGAATGGCTGAGCAAATTGTGGTATATGTTGGTGATGGAATACTATTGTGCTAAAAGGATTAATGAACGGGGGGAATTCCATGTGAACTGGAATGACCTCCAGGAATTGATGCAGAGTGAGAGGAGCAGAACCAGGAGAACATTGTACATAGAGACTGATCACTGTGGTACAATTGAATGTAATGGATGTCTCTACTAGCAGCAATGCAATGACCCAGGACAATCCAGAGGAACTTATGAGAAAGAACACTATCCACATCCAGAGGAAAAACTATGGGATTAGAAATATAGAAGAAAAACAACTGCTTGATCACATGGGTCAATGTGGATATGATTGGGGATGTAGACTCTAAATGACCACCCTAGTGCAAATATTAATAATATGGAAATAAGTCTTGATCAATGACACATGTAAAACCCAGTGGAATTGCTCATTGGCTACAGGAGGGGGGTAGGAGGAGGGGAGGGAAAGAGCATGAATCATGTAACCATGGAAAAATATTCTAAATTAATTAAGTAAATAAACTTAAAAAAACCAACCCCAATCATATCCCTATCATTCTATGTGATTGATCACATATTTTTCTAATGCATTTCCATTTCCACAGTTCTTTCTCTGGATGTGGATAGCATTCTTTCTCATAAGTTCCTCTGGATTGTCCTGGGTCATTGCATTGCTGCTAGTAGAGAAGTTCATTACATTCAATTGTACCACAGTGTAATGGTCTCTGTGTACAATGTTCTCCTGGTTCTGCTCCTTTCACTCTGCATCAATTCCTGGAGGTCATTCTGGTTCACATGGAATTCCTCCAGTTCATTATTCTTTGAGCACAATAATATTCCATCACCAATATATACAACAATTTGCTCGGCCATTTCCCAATCGATGGGCACCCCCCTCCATTTTTTCAAAATTTTACCACCACAAACAGCATGGCCATGAATATTTTTGTACAAGTCTTTTTCCTTATTATCTCTTTGGGGTACAAACCCAGCAGTAGAATATAAATCTTAAAAGCTAACCAAACAAGAATTCATGTTAGGAGGGAGGATCCATTCAGTCAGTCAGCATTTCTTAAGCATTTATGATGTGTCACAACTGTGCAGAGTCCTGGAAATACAAGGATAGACAAAAGCCAGTCCCTGCCCTCAAGCAGCTCATATTTTAAGAAGGCAGACATTGCAAATGTTAATCATCTTGTTGTGAGAAAGAGATAAAATTCTAGGTTTGGGACAGGTACCCTTTTGCAAGAATGCAAGACTCCCAAAAATTAACTTAAAAATGAAAAGAGAAATTTATTAATTTGGAAGCAATGTCAAACAACTGGGAGGCAGTGTGCAGATGGAACCCTACCTCCCTGAGGAAATGGGGTCTGGGGTTTTTATACCCCTTTTACAACAGGGTTTACAGGATAAGGGGGGAGGGGTAAATCAGGAATGAGGTAATTCTGGGCTGGAGTTATAAGGGATGTCTGGTGATGGTTTGTGTTCCAAGGGCACAAGGAATTATTCCAATTTATTTGAGTATCAAAAGATATCATCAGTGGAGTCATTTTGGTACTCTTTGAGTAAAAGGAGAATATCCAACTAACTGATAACTAACATTTGTGTAGAGCCAGGCACTGTGCAAGTATTATTTTATTTGATCCTTACAATAGCCTGCTTTCTTATCCCTATTCAACAGATAAAAAAAAAAAATCACAGCAACCAGAGATTAAGTGACTTGTCCAGGGTCACACAGCTAGCACATGTCTGAGGTCAAATTGAAATACTTTCTGATTCAGATCTCGTGATTAATCCACTGAACCACCTAGCTGCATGGTCAGAATTTCACTGTATGGCAATCAAACCAAGCATAGCCTCTAAAAGTAGATGATGTATATATATATGGGGACTGATTGTGATATATTTACTATAGGTTGGATATGAACACCTAACTTTAGAATAAGATGATATCTCTAACAAAAATCATACATTTTTATTAATACTCTGTTATCCAACTTAAGTGCCAGAAATAGAAATCATAGGGGAGTTAGAGTAAACTTGGGTCATTTCCTTTTTTACATTTTTAAAAATTTCCATATTGTGCATTCTTGTAAGTAATCTTATAAAAAATCAAAATCCCGAAACACAAATCCAAATAAACAATTGAAAAATCAAACACTTATCTCTAGTCTGATACCAACAGTTCTTTCTCTGGAGGTGGACAGCTTCTTTGTCCTAAGTCCTTCAGAATTATCCTGGATCATATTATGCCAATAATAGCTAACTATCACAGCAGATTGAAGCCATTTAAAATCTTATTGACTGTATTCTATCCTTCCTCCTCTTCCCACCAGAACTTAGACCTGCCCCCCTCCCCAGCCTCCTAGCCTCTGAGAGAACAGTTTTCACCATATCTTTCCTAAAATCAAGCCACCCACTTTCCAGCTCTGCCCTTAGTCAATTGGGTTGTCTTTCCAGGAACTTCAGAGCAGGTATCTTATGTGTTTGTATGTGTGTCCCCAGAGCTTAGCACAGTGTCTGGTATATAGCAAGGGCTTTATAAATGCTTTTCCTTTAAGGAAGGCGTTTTCTAGAAGGATTAATAAATCAATTTCTTAAAAAGTTGGTCACTGCTTCTGCTTTAAAGCAGTACATTGGTAATTACTGGATAAGAGTCTGAGCCTTAAGTCCATTTTTAAATAGACGCTAACATTTTATAACCTATTTTCACAGTTGCTGGTATCTTGGGATTTGGCTTGGGGAAGGTGTCATACATAGGAGCATGCCAAAATAAATTTCACACCATAGAATTCGAACTACGTGGGGCAGGTTTTGGTCCAGGCCATAACAGGTGAGTGGTCCATCCCTCTGGGAAAAGGTGCCAGAAGAGAGAAGGGATTGGGGGGCAATTTAATGAGAACTCACTGGTCATTCGAAGCCTTCCAAATAATTTCCAGAAACCATTTGCCTCCTGCCAGAAGTCTGGCCAAATCTGGATTGGTCTAGCTCATGTTTCTGAAGGCTTCTTCCCTCCTGTCCTTCTCCTAATGGCTTCCTGACTGCTAGAAAAGCAGCAGCCCCTGTTTGTGACAAGCCCTTGAATATACATTTATTTATTTCATTTGATTCTTTATAACAGCCCCTGAGGTGGTAGGCAGGTCATCTGAATGTCTCCCTTTTACAGACGAGGAAATTGAGTCTGAAGAGCTGTCATTTGTCCACAATCACACTAACAAATCAGAGCCCAGAAGTTCTGACTTCTGGTGCAATTGTGGGTGCCAAGAAAACCCTATATGGGGTCATGGAGAGTCAGACACAACTGAAACGATTGAGGACACACATAGACACATTTTGTATAGAGGCATTACACATTTTATATGTAGATATCACACATTTCATATACATCTGTCACATGTTTTATGTACCTTTATTGCATGTTTATGTACATATATTTTATATACATATATTACATATTTTATAGACATATAGCACATGTTTATATATTCTATGATGCACTACATATTTTATCTATACATATTACATGATTTCTATATACTTATACATGTTTATAGACATTTTATATGAACATATAACCAATTTTATATACATATATTACATATTCTACTAGTATAGGGTATATGTGTCCATACATATGTACTAGACATAGATAAGTATAAGGTACATTGTTTGTCTATATGTACCATATATAATATATAAACCTTTGCTGTATAATGTAGGCATAATTACAATGGTCTTAAAATAACTGGATAAAGAAAGGATTAGAAATGACATGATTTTTACTTGTTTTTTTACTTTAGATCAATTTTTTTTGTATTGCAAAATTGGTTCCATATAAACCAGAAACTAGTAAAATTATTTAATACATATTCATAGCTCCTGGCTTTGGCTGGAGTTCTTAAAACTATGACAGCCCAGAGCCTGTCCCTTAATAGTCTGTCAAAAGCAGAAAGCCCTGAAAGACATGTAACATTAAGTATTCTCTCTCCCTCTCCTTCTCCCTTCCTTTCTCTCGCCCTCCCTCTCTCTCCCTCCCTCCCTGCCTCTTTCCCTCCCTCCTTCTCTCTTTCTCTCTCCCCTTCTCTCTCTCTCCCTCTCCTTCTCCCTCTCTCTCCCTCCCTCCCTTTCTCTCTCTCTATCTCTCTGTTTCTCTCTCCCCCTCCTTTTCTCTCTCCCTCCCTGTCTCTCTCTCCCTCCCTCCTTCTCTCTCTCTCTCCCTCTCCCTCCTCTCTCCCTTCCCTTCTCTCTCTCCTTCTCCCCCTCCTCTGTCTCTGTCTCTATCTCTGTCTCTGTCTCTCTCTCTCTCTCTCTCCCTCCATCTCCCCTCCCCTTTTCTCCCCTCCCCTCCCTCCTGGTTTTAGACACTGCCTCCAGACCTGTGAAAATTGCAAAATAAAGCATGAATTGAATCAGAAGAGCGGTTCTCAGGCCTCTGCTTCCTAAGCTGATGTCTGTGCCTTCAGAGCCTCCCCAGGCCTTTGAATTTGTATGTATTTCATGTTCCCTTTGTACCTTCACATGAGATGTGTCTACCAAGCTGGAATGAAATGGATGCTGCTCTCCACTCGTCAATACTCATGTTTTGTACATGTAATCCTGTTATTAAATCTTACTATAATGAGGTCCTCACCTGAAATATAAAGCTTTTTATCTGAGTGTTGTAGTTTTTTCTGTTATTTTTAAAGTATGTTGGACCAAGATCTAATGAGATGAGATCTTCCCAAGACTTCCTCTGTCCCATATTGCTCCAGCTCTCAACAACTCTGATGAAATGGCAAAGAAGATGTGATAGGACTGTGTAAAGAGATGTGGGGAGGCTCAAGGTGGTGATTAGGCAGCAGAAGGAAAAGGGTAGGAGGTGCCTTTTAAGACCTGAGAACATGGATTTTTTTTATTTAAGCCAGCGGGTGTGTTCTGTTTGGAAAGAACACAGTGTGAATGTATTGGACTCTGGACTTTTTAAATGATTTTGTGGCACAATAATAGGGTAGTGTTTTAGAAGTGACTTTTCTCTGTCCTGATTTGAACTTTTGAAAAAGTTTATTCTCTTTGGATAACCTACTTAATGATATTATGTCCCATCCAGTGCTTGAGCTGCCATCTGTCAGTAAACTCTCACTTCATTACATTGCTAATGGACTGGAAGGGTTAAAAATAACTTCCAAAATATTTAACTTCTTTCCAAGGAAGTAATCTAGGTCCTGGAGGAAATACCACAAGAATTACTTCCTTCTTCCAATCATCTTTAGATTCTCTTGCTGGGTTCTTAGAATACACAGAATAGAGTGGCTTCTTCTGAGAGGTATTTTAGCTTAAGACTATGTTCTCTTGGCTGTGATTCTTCATGAAAGGTTCAGTTTTTCATGTTAGTATCTGTTTTCATTTAATAATGCATCTTGATATCTTCACCACAAAGACAGAAAAACTTTATCCAGCTTTAATGATCTGTTTAATATGGTATTTTAGAACAGAGGGAAAAACGTTGAACAGATATTTTGAAACAACCAAGGCACCTTTATAGAATGTAACTGTTTTTTTGGTAAATAAAGCTCTTCAAATCAGAACATGGAGCCTCTCTTTTTTTTGCTTCTTGGATGCCTTTTAGGACTTGGCACTGATAACTTACATGGTGAGTCAATGGCAACTGACAAGTCTATCTCTGGGCTATTGGCACAGCACAGAGTGTAGAACACAGAGTGGAACTGGGCATATTTTGTCTCTTGCACCATAGAAAATAGGCATGCAGGTGCCAGGAATATTTAACACTGCTAAATAGCACCTCCAAGTCATGGGGCTATAATTGGAATGGGGCATATGGGCCACCTGACAGATAAGACATTTGGAAGAAGTGTCCCTTGCTAAAGAGATGTGACATCTTAATAGCACTTCTCAGTCAAATTCAACTCTATTTTTGAACTTCCCTCTGTTCCTACATAGCCATGGTATTAAAGTAAATCTGGTAGTGATTAGTTCTAGAATGGCAGTTCTTAATCTGGGACCTACAGACTCCCAAAGAATCCTGGTAGATTTCAGGGGAACTGTGCAATTAGATGGGGGAAAAATATATTCTTTTTCCCCCTCCCGAGACTCCTGGCCTCTGAGAAAACAGTTTTCACCATATCTTTACTAAAATCAAGCCGCCAAGCCTTCCTCTAATTGAAATTTAGCATCTCTTTCAATTATTTAAATTTAACTTATTTCCAGGTTATTCAAGCTTATAACATTTCTAAATTATTCCAAGAAAATATCAATCCATTGGCTTCTCCAGATTGCCAAAGGGGTCTGTGGCACAAAAAGACTAAAAATTCCTGCTCTCAAGTGTAAGAGTCTAAAGAGGAAAAAAGATGGGAAATTATCCATGATTTTTTTTGTGGGGATGGGTAGGATGTATTAGGAATAACATCTTTCTACAAAAATGCAACCTGTGTATATGTGCTTGTGACAATTGTGTAGATCTACATACTTTTAAAATATATATAATTACATGAATGGTGCTAGGAGCCAAGCATCTCTAAAGGAAGTGGTTAGGGAAAGGGGTCTAGCTGGTTTCTAGAAGGGCCCATGGAAAACAACAGTTTCAGGTACCCTACAGTCTAGTCTGTCTATTCAAAACCATCACCCTTTATCCAGTGTTTCCCAAGCAGATATCACATTGAATCAAAAGCAAAGGCACTTAAACAGAATAGCAAAGTCAGGAAGAAAATTTTCCCTGTTCCACCATACCCACAGAGACAGACTCCCACAAAGGATGCCCACACCAACAAAGAGAAAGGAAGCACATAGGACCTTGGGACTTCTACTCAGAACACTTTTTTGAAGCTTCCTCTTTATCATATTCATATGTCATAACACTAACCCCTTGGTTTAACTCTGTTTTCTACTAACTTTGCTTCACTCTTGGTGGCAAATCACTCAGTCCCAATTGATATTTGGTTTAAGGCATTATGCTTTTGGTTACTAATACATGGGACAATGAAACAAAGGAATAGAGTTGATCAACAAATTAGATCATTTTAGTTTTATAAATTATAGTTTTGGACAAACAAAATCAATGGAGATAGAGCAAGAAGAAAAATTATCTAAGGGGGAGATATTTTACCAGATATCACTGATAAAATTCTAATATCCCAGATGAATGACACAAATATATAAGACAAAGAGCCATTCTCCCTTTCCCAGCAGTCAAGTGGTCAATGGCTATGAATGGTTTTCAAAAGGAAGATTACAAAGGATCCACTACCATCTGAAAGCATGTTTCAAATCTCTAATAATTAAGAGAAAAATAAATTAAAACAATTTTAAGGTTTCAGCTCACACTATACCCTGTAGCAAAGAAGACAAAAAAAAAATGGAAGAATCCATGCTGAAAGAGCTATGGAAAACAAACACACTAATATACTGTTGGTAGAGCTGTGAATTGGTACAAATGTTCTGGATAACACTTTGTGAAGGGTTAAGTTTTGAGGGTAGGAGTTTGAACAAAAGCCAGTGTATAGTTTATTAAACACAAAATACTTAGTTTATTATTAGAAAATACGGAACTAGGAAGGAGGAAAAGTTAAAGTAAACTTGTAACAATACCCCCAGATCCCAATCCTAACTAATTTTTTCTAAAAAACCCTAAATCTATCTGCCTCAAAGGGAAGTACCTTCTGCTAGGCCAAGCCCTTGCCTACTTTCCTACTCTCACTATTTATATATAAACACTATCTATCTACCTTATCTACCCAGGTTATTAATAATCAAGAGATATTTCCGAGGCACTTAGTTCACTTCCTAAAGCCATTTCCTGGCACATAGTAAGTGAGAAATAAATGATTGTTTCCTTCCCACTCTATTCCCTTGGTCAGATACAGTCACAATATTGGCCTTTTTTGCTTAATTGTTTTGTTTTGTTTTTATTACAAAAGAAAGTTCAACCCTGAGCAGCTAGGGATGGATCAGAAAAGTTTAGTCAGAGGAGACTCAAATGCTCCAATTGATTTTGGATTTCATTGAAGTGTCTATTCTCTCCAGTTATACAGTTTGAAACATCCATATTTACCCACCCTGAGCAAGAGTTGGACATGTCCACTCACCACAAGGGAGTCCACACAGTACACAGGAGGTATCTGCTTTCTCTGGAGGATACCAGTGTAGTAAATGGATCATCCATTAGTTATCCCTTTCTCTTACCATTTGACCAAGCCATCTTTTTTTTTTCTTAATCATTTTTTGAATATTTTCTTATTTGTTAAACATTGCAAACTTTTCATACTGACCATGCTTTTCTCCATTGCCCATTGAGAGATACTATTTTTAATTTAGGCAGGACAATGATATCAAATAAGTGTCAAGGTGTTCAATCCACTATTAACTAATAAGACAGGTTTATTTATTTTTTAAAAGAATTTACTATAGTTTGTGAGAATACAGTTTCAAATAGTTTTTCATCTAGAACTTTGTCTTTAGTCAATACCTTCTATAAGATTTGTATTTCATAATTAAAAAAAGATTTCTAGAACAATCTGATCTGTATAGTCTTCAGAGTTGTAGGTGGTAGTATCTAATTTCCAAACTTACTAATCCTGTGACCCGGAGCAAATCACAACTCTCTTTTCCTTTCCACAAACTTCCCACTTTTATTTATTTAAAAGGTTAAGTTTGAATGTCCATTGGGAATCCAATCTAGTTGGTGCTTAGGTGAGAGATTGGATCTAAGATATATAAATTTGGGAGCTGCCTACAAATATAACATTTGAATCATTGAGAGTTGATGGAATCACCAAGAGGAAAAGTGTGTATAAATAAAGACCAAAGACAGAGCCCTTAGGAACTTCTACAATTAAGGATGGGAAGATATATGAAGATCGAATAAGATGGCGTAGTCAGATAAGGAAGAGAATGAGGAAAGAGTGTTATTATGGAAACCAAGGGAGAAAAGAAGTTTCCATCAGGGAAAGCTGATCTAAAAGTGCCAAAGGTGCAGAAGAGTGAAAGAAGATAATTGTGAAAATATTATCAGATTTCCAGTTAAGAAAGTAATCAATCATGAGGATGATTAAGGGAATCTCTAATCTGCTGGCTCTTCTACCTCCCTATTGCTATAGAAGGAAATACCATCCTTAGACCCATAGGCTCACAATTTAGGATTTATGCTGGGCTCCTCTCTAGAATCTCCCACCACCCATATGCGATATGTTGGCATGGCTTGGCAATTTCACCTCTGCAACATCTCTTGAATAGGCTCCATTCTCTCCTCTGATATGGCCAGGAATAGTTTAGGTAGATGTCAAATTATGCTTGCTTCAAGTGAATGTACAGCAACAAAAATTGCACATTACCTACTTGTAATGTAACTTTTATGAAAAGCTCAGCTCATTAGTGAGAATGCTTCAGTTTTGAAAACAAAATTCCCTTCCCTTCCCCAGTCCAATAAAAAATTGGAAACTGAAATGGAAAATTATATAGATATAGATACTATTTATATTTTTAAAAATCTAGAAAACTTGTCAATCCTTTTGATTTGCCCCTTATTACTATATTTTTGTTTTAAAAATTATAATTATGTCCATTTGAATGTTCACTGTACTAAATGATGACTCCGTGGCATTTATTTCTCATCATGAAGTCTGCCTCATTTACCATGGTGAAGAATTAGATGAACTACATGATTAGTTTTCTGGGTTTTTTTTTTTTTTAGAGTCTAGTAAGTTTTTATTATTTAGCTTGTTATGTAATTGAGATATCAAACATTTTTACACTCATCTAAAATTAGTAATCTATAATTCCATAATATTATTTTGTTATTGAATATGTAGAGAAATGGAATAAGAATCAGTAGGTATTTAGCATATCTTTAGAAAAGTTATTTGAAGAAAGAGAACTTGATCTATAATTGAACAATGTTCATATGTAATTACAAACAACTAAGTATGTTTAATTTCACTTTTTATACAAGTCTGGGATTTGAGCATTAATAGCAAATTGTTTAGGGGATGTTAAAGTATTCTCTTGGGAGATGTTTTATTTCATCCATACTATTCGCATACATATCTAAGATTGAGACTAAGAGAACCAGACTGCAGATAAACAAGAATGTTACTCATTTTTGAAACTATAACCCAAGGGATTAGTATCTCTTCAGGCAATTTATGTTCATTGCCAGGAGATTTGTTGTTCAAATAGTAGTAAATACAAAGAGAATTTTTAATTCTGAAATCCAGGAGTATTTTTGCAGGCAGATGTTTTTATAATTGACATTAGAATGGATGTCATTGAAGGTCATTTTTGGAAAGTAAATGGCTAGTCACCCTGCCAAGGCCTATTAACTGTCCTTGGAATCTTCATTATGTTTCATCTTTTCCATCCCAATTGCTACCACCCAGATTGTTTTCAGAGCTCTTTGGATCGAATAGTTTTGTTCCACTGCCACTACTTTTCCCCTGGCCTTTTTACTGTTTCTTGTATATGAATATACAATGTATGTATACAATATATACATTCTTTATTTCTACATACTAGCTGTTGCCCATTTTGGCATGTTCTTTCTCCCCATCTCTAACTCTTAAAATTGCTTGTGTCCTTTGAGACTGCTCAAGAACTATCGTCTACATGAACCCTTTTTCTGCTGGAGCTCTCCTTTCTACCCCTAAAAAGATACACCCTGGATTCACTTGATACATAGTTTGCATCTATATGCATCTGAGCTCACCTGGTAGAAAGTAAGAAGCCAGGGACTTTATCACTTTTGTTTTTGAATCTCTAGAACACAGAACCTAACATTTTTTCTGAGATTGAGTTGTCTAGGATCTTTTGAGTATTTTTTTGTTTTTTGTTTTGGGAGATATTACTGTGTTTCCTGTAAATTCTCAGTTTCTTAGACATGTCATTTATTTATAGTTTCTGATTTTCTTTCTTTCTATTTTTTTGATTCACTGTTTTTGCTTTGTCAATTTTATTTTCCTTTTTAAAAAATTGTTAGTTAATAATTTATCAATTTTCTTCCCTAAAAAAATCCCAGATGTTTTTTATAGTTAATCTTTGTTTTCAATTTTATTTATTTCTGCTTTGATTTTTAAATTTACTTCTTTTGTGTGTTTTAATATTGTAATTTTGATGATTTTCTAATAACTTCATTTCTCCACTTTTTTTCTTTTTTGTTAATGTATATTTTCAGGGATAAGTTGTTCCCCCTCCCCCCCCCAAGGACAGTATACTTTTAGGTTATGTTGTCTCACTGTTATTCTCTTCAATATGATTGTGTATTATTTCTAAGATTTGTTCACTCACCTACTTATTATTTAGGAATCTTTCATGTTAGGTTTCTTGGTGAATACTGAAATAAATGTCGATAATATAGATGAAAGGGTTCGTAGACTTGTTGTTGGTATACCACTCAGAGAATAGTTTCTGTGTAGGCTTGAGAGTCCATTTGTAGATCAAAACACTATCTGACTCTTGGGTAAAAAACAGTAATGTAGGTTTATTTATATCCAAGTAAATGAAGAAGGAGGAGGACCAGGGAAAAGGAGTTCCTAAGCTTAAAAATCTAGATTCTCCACCCAAATACCTCTTCATAGATCTTTCAGCTACACTTTCTCTACACTGGCTCTCTATAAAACCTCACTATCTAATCTAATCTAACTGGTCCTCAAATTGCTGTTGGTTTTATTAAAAAAAAAAAAAGATAAGATAGCCTGAACTCTTGTAGGCCAAAGGCCAAGATGGCTGGGCTCTCTCTCCCACAGCACCCAGGAAACTCTCAGGGACACATGAGCTTACAGGAACACAGGGAGATGGAAAGGATCACATAGGAACCTCTGGCTCTCAGGGAATTGGTAAGTCACCTCCCTCAGGCCTAGACAGAACCGCCCAACAGGAAGTTGCCTCTCCGCTTCCTTGGAAGGACAGGAACAGCGGATATCCAACTTCCCCAGATTCTAGAATAGCTCTTTCAGTTCTGTGCCTGTGATGTGCAAACCCTTGCCTTTGGTCTCTTTTGCAAAGTCCTGCTTCCCTTCATTCTCCCTTACAATACCACATTCTTAGCCAAAGAAGGCTCTTAAAGAGATAGGAGTTCCCTAATTTTGGCAGATAGGGCCCTAGACTAGGGTTCTTTTGTTATTTCGCTTCTTGCACTCCAGGATGTGCTCCCTTCCTGGGATGATATGAGGGCAGATTTCTCCTCCTACATCAGCTTCCCAGACACACACGGGGTGAGCTTCCAGCGGGTGCTATAAACTTGACTTTCAAGTTTCTTCACATTCACTAGACTTCAGTTTTTCCAGCCCTGCTTCCCTTTTCAGTCATTCTGCACATGTATGTGTAGCACCACTTATCCCAAGCCTCTATACCTTCCCAAGTTGTTTTATGGGTTGAAATCTAACAAAAATGGCATTCCCATAATAATTCATAATCTACCCAAATCTTCATTTGCTTTCCCTTCTCAGCACGATCCTATGAAATTTCTTCAGTCGACACTTAGACGCCATTCTTCCCCTCCTGAGGATTTCATGTTGTATCTCATTTTCCTTGGTGATACTCTTGCCATCCTTGCAGTCAGAATGTTATTTTTCTGAGGCTTTATTGGAGTTGTGGCAGAGTCACCCCTCAAAGCGGGTTTTACTTGGGCATCTCAAACAGATGAATTCCTTTATTGAGTTTTCCTTGTTTTGTTCATCTTGTCAACCTCAGGCATTAGGTTGGGGGTGGCAGTAAGGGCTAAAGCCCAGCAATTAATGTTGAGGGCATGACCTCCCTAGTGTTGAGTAGAGTAGTCAAGACTAAACCCTTCTTCAAGGAATTTTGGGCCTGTTATGGTTCTGGGCTATATAAAGGGGTCGCCTCCCTTAGTTTCCTTCCCCCCTGGCTGCTGGGCTCAGAGGCTGGTCCTCTCAGCTTGACTTCTTATGCTATAGGCTGGGAAGTCCTTGGGCTGACTCTGCCTGGCAACTTTCTCTGCTCTCTGTGCTTGCTACTACTAGGAGCCTTCAGGAGTTGCCCTGCATTGGCTCTCCACTTACCCTTGCTTGTCCCTTCATAGGATTCAGGGGGTTCTAGATTCCTTGGCTGGATAGAAGTTTACCCACATTCAAGTGATTCTTATTTCTTTCTAGACTTGTATATCTAAACCCTCCTCAGAATTTTCGATTAGGTCTGGAATCCAATTCATCCTAGCCTGCCACCATCTTCCCTAGTTGGGCACATTTGTAAAAGGATTGTGTTTTCCTTTTTTACATGAAGAAGGGAGGAGAACCTGAAGAGAGGGGGAAACTAGCAATAGGGGTCACCAAAAGTCACTAAAGTATTTTTTTAAATGCACAGGAGAAAAATAAAGTTCAGAAAGGACAGCACTTTGAAAGTAACATGCTAAACCTCTTCCATGGTCAGCTACTACCCTAATACAGGGCCTCATTACCATTCCTCTAAAATACTCTAGTAGTCTCCTAATAGATTTTTCTCTTAAGAATTCTCTTCCTAATACAATCCAGACTAATATTCCTTAATCATACATCTGAGTCACTTCACTCTTCTGCTTCATAATCTTCAGGAGTTCCCAGAACCATAACTGGCTATTTTGGTACCTGGAGAAAGAAGCAATAAATGTACCCTCCTATCTATTTTGGAATTCATGATTTTAAAATAACATGACTGAAGACAATTTCAGTTATGTAAGAAGGAGAAATTAAGTTACTATAGTGGCTTCTATGCAGTTAAAAAACTACATAGTCCTTTTTAATTTATGCAGCTTATAAACTGGGGTATCCTAGCACCTATTTATAGCTCTGGTAGCTCCATATTGTCTTCCACAGAACCACAGAATTTGGGTTAGAGAAGCCCTCAGTGGCCATCTAGTTCAACCCACACTCAAAAGAATTTCCACTATTGCATACCAGAAGTGATCATCCAGCTTCTGCTGGAGACCTCCAAGGAACAAGAGGGAAAAATCACTCGTTTTTCTTGAATCTCAATTCGTTTCTGCAACTTCCATCAATTATTACACCTGCTCTCTGGGGACAAATGGAAACAAGGCTACTTCTTCTTCCACGTGGAAGCCCTTCAATCATTTAAACACAGTTATCGTGTCTGCTTAAAGTTCAAGTGATTTTGCCTGCCATTCAAGGCATTCCATGTTGAATATATCTAATACCCCTACCTACTGGGTTCTAAGCTTCTTAAATAGGGAACTATGCTATTTTTGTATCTTTGAATCTTCAGTGATTAGCATAGTAACATAGGTTTAAAATAAACATTAACAAGTCAGTGATTCTGATTAGAAGAGGTCTAAATTCCGAGAGAAAACAATGATAACTGGAGAGTTCAGGAAAAGCTTCCAACATGGAGGTTGAACTGGGTTTAAAACAAAGAGGATCTCAACAAGTAGATTTGGAGGGAAGTCCATTTTAAGTGTTTTCATGGAAAAAAATAAAGTCTGGGCAGCCTGAGTCTGAGCAGATGGCTAGGTAGGAGTAGAATGACTAGAGCAAATTCAGAAGCCATTGGAGGGCAGCACAAAGATAGTTGTGGGGAAGGGAAGTGATGGCACTGTACAAATGTGGCAACAAGATTGAGGATGAACAAAAAAGGGCAATCTGATTTGACAAGTAGTAGGTCATCTGGACCTTGTGGTTTTAGTTGACAAAAGGTAAAACAGATTTTGAGAGAAGTGAGTGATATACTTTAAAAAGCAATGAATTTGGGGCTAGAATTAGTTCTAATATTTAGCTACTTTTTTTATTTGTTAGAAGGAAGAGGGATATATTCAGAAACTAAGGTAATACAAAATAGGTAAAAATAAAATCAATAATCAATAAAACAAAATGAGGATTTTGGACTAAATGTCTACAATAGTATGGTGCTGGATTTAGCACTAGAAGATGTTTGCATCCCAGCTCCACTACTCCACCTCTATAAGATCATGGTCAAATCAATTCACTGCTCTAGACCTTCATTTTCTCATCTTGTAAAATAAGAGGGTTAAGCTAGATGACTTTTAAGGTTCCTTTTACTTTCAAATTCGATGATTTAACTGATTCAATCTTGACATTGAAAATGTTGTAATCTTACATGTGACAGAAGTGGAATTACTAGTTGACCACTCTTTCTAAAACTTTGGCAAGAGGTAAGATGTAGTGGTAGCTTGAGTTAAGTCAAGTTAAAATCATTTTTTAGGACAGGGAAACCCTGATCATGCTTGTAAGCAGAGTAATAGTAGAGAGATGGAAAATAAGAGAAAGAAATGATCTATAGACCACCCTCAAGCATATAGAGAATTAAGGGCATAAGTACAAGGGGGATAGCCTTGATAGGAGAGTCACCAAAGGAAAAGACAAGACAGATGGAAATGAAGATTTTAAGGTATAAAGAAGGAAAAACGAAGGAGCTGGAAATAGTGAAATTTCTCAGTAAAGTAGGTCATCATCTAAGTAATAAGAGTGAGGTGAAGTTACGAGTTTCAGGATGGAAGTTTAGAAAGGCCCAAATGAATAAGGGGAAAGGGAGTCAAACCAATATAAGATATTGTCTGGACCTGATTGGAAAATCAAAAATCAGAAGAAAATGCAATAATGTTTTTTGTTGTTGTTTTTAAAGTAATGGTCCAAATGAACTTCTCTTACTCCTCCACTTCTCACACACACACACACACACACACACACACACACACACAAACTTGTGGGGGAAAAGTAGATCTTACTTCATCTATATATGCCAAGGTCAACTACATTGGACAAATAACAAACTATATTTTGCCTTGAATGATCCCATACAATATAATCATCCTGTTGAGAAAAGAAAGTATAATTCCAACTTGAGATAACCATAGCATAGCCTATCTCACACAAGCCTTGTGATGGCAGGAATGAATACAATCACTTTTAAAAATTGCTAGTCATGATAGAAAAAGGAGTAGAATGAGTTAAAGATGACTTCACTCATTTTTCATCCTTACCTTATTTTTTTTTACTTAGATTCTATAAGAAAAATTAAAATTGATGCCAAATGGGTATTCCATACACATTAGAAAAGAATCATATTTATTTAATAATAAAAGACTTACCATGCCTAGCATTAAAGAATAAGTGGGAGATTGACCCTTGGCCAAAAAATTAATGCTAAGAAGGGATAGAGTATAACCTAGAGTACTACCCAATATTCATTCTCATTCAAAAGAAAACCTCCTCAAAGCTGGGCATGAGGTAAGTGGACTTCCAAGAATCTCAGGCCACCTAGTTGAGCCAGTTAATTCTAAAACTAAGTTTTCAACAAATACATCTGAAATTGCCTACACATTTTTCCGTGTCATCAAAGTTTGGGGGTTATTTCCCAGTCCCTCCAATTTTTCCGTGTCATCAAAGTTTGGGGGTTATTTCCCAGTCCCTCCAAACACTATAGATAGGATCCCTGAAAGATTTCTCAATTAAGCTTTGCGCTGAAATGCATCAGCTTTTTTCCTTTGTTGTCATTACTACTGAAACATTTTAGCAAAAATCGAAAGTTGTACCTTGCTATGTACTTAAACATTATCAATAATAAGATGTGGTGAAACCCTAAGCACATTTTTATCTGCCCTGAAACAGGATCACAAATTAAGTTTACAGTGAAGAAGAGTGTGCCAAATTATTGTTCTCAAAGGACTTGTAAAAGACAGAGGGTTTTACTTTAGAAATATGCTTGCTTGGCCTTTTTTTTTTTTAAACCATTTCCTTCCAATATACTGCATACAGTGTTGTCAAAGCAGTCATCTAATGATGAGACACATTTACTCTTAAAATTATTATAAATGTTCTAAGATCAAGGGAGGTAGCTTTCAGGTCATCTAGTCAAACTCTGTCATTTTATAGATAAGGAAATTGAGGCCTTTAAAGAGGATATGATTTCCCCAAGGCCATATAAGGGATCCAGCTGGTATTTCAACCCAGGTCCTCACTTCAAATTCACTTGTCTTTCTTACCTAAAATAGATAACCAGAATTTCTCTTTCCTATCCTAGTGTAACTCTACCTGCTTATAAATGTACTCAGAAGTTCACTATAAACTAGAAAGACAGAACCATATATTCAATAAATACAGAAGTGGTTGCATATTGCTTTCAACTTTAATTGACAAGATATACACAAAGACATGGCAATCCTTTTAGGAAAAGAAAGCAAATTTTTCACATGGGACTTTAACATTTAACATTTTGGTTGCTTTGCCCATATGTGCACAAACACACATATAGTACTTTATCTGTGTATGCCCATTCCAGTGCATCAGTCTTTTGATGATACTTTGAGAGTAGTTTAACCAATTTTTGTAGAGGATTTTTTAAACTCTATAAAATCACAATCCAATGCCTTCATTCATCTAGTTTCCCAAGCTGTGTACACTGATACAATATTAACCTTAAAATCCATAATTAATATTAAACCTCCTGTTAAGCCACACTACTAAAACCCACATTTCTTCTTTTAAATATGCTTATGGAGACTGCTTCTGCACTTTCTTGTAGATGCTCATGACCACCTAGATGATGCTGGTTAGCTGAAATTCTCTTCAGTAGATTCAATACAAACTCTCTTCAGTAGACAACACAATTTTTCACTCATCCCAAGTATCTCCATATTGGTTTACTTTCCCTAGGGAATTAAGGACACAAATGAGACTTCTAAATAAAGAATTATAATTTAACAGTACCATTTTAAAGTTTGCTAACAAAGAAAAGTCATTTCTTTCTCTTTTGTCCAGAAGCACAAAAAATTAGCAATTGTATTTAATATTGACATAAAATAAAATGTTTCATTACAATCTTAACTTGCCAATGAGCTTCATTCCAAAAGTTTTTTAAGTCATTTGTTTGAAATGAAAAAAAAAAATATTTTCACACAGAAACAATGTCAGAAGGATAAGGTTAGGTTTTCAATCATAAAAGTCTGCTTAACTTATAATGTAGGCAACATAATAGAATGGAAAGAACACTGAATTTAGACTCAGAGGAACCAAGTTCAAATATTAGTTCTGTGACTTTGGGTAAATTTCACCTTCCCTATGCCCATGTTCTTCCATATATAAAACAAGGAGGCTAGAGGATGATCTCATATGTATTCATGTGGTCTTCCCTAAAATGAACTGTATGTTCTTTGAAAACAAGAAGTATTTCCTTTTTGTTCCTGCTTCCCTAGAAAATAAGTGAATGCTTAAAAATGACTGTTGATGTGAGTAGCTAAATGGCATTAGCTGAGTGCTAGACTTGGGAATAAGGAAGAACTGAATTCAAATCCTTCCTTAAACACTAGCTTTGTTACCCTAGGCAAGCCACTTAACCTCATCAATTTCCTCATCTGGAAAATTAGAAGATTGGTCTCAATGGCTCCTAAAGTCCCCTTCCATCTCTAAATCTATGGTCCTATGACTGACATGATTCTAAGCTATAGCATTAATTATATTTCTTCTCTAATTGGATTCCCCAAAGTGGAAGGTAAGAGGCCATATTCAATATCAAATATTATTCAAGAAAAAGTATCATTTTCAATGATTATCAAAGTAGTTTAGTAAATAGGATAGTGAGATAAAAAATAATGAAAAAAGATGAACTTTTGAAATGGCTAGCATACTCATATACCATATATCAATATTTTTATTACTCAGTCTTACGTCTCCAACAGACTGTATTATTACAATATGTACTACAAAACCACAGCTATTTTTGTTATCAATACATACGTATATCATTATACTAGTAACTGAAATCAAATACTTTTTAAAAAGATAAGTGTATTTCACTTCACACAAGAGTCCTCACACAACAGATAATATTACTGATAATGTTACACAAAAATGTATTTTTAAAAATTATAATGAAATGTATTATGAACCTTACTATTTAAAATAATTTAATCCTCTTGCAAAGTGAGGAATCCTTTTGTAATGTGAATTATCACTTCCTAATTTATCTGTTTTACAAATCTGGCTAGTGCCTTGCACATATATATATAAAACACCAACAAACATTAGTTGAATTGAATAATATATAACTGTCTTAACTGGGGGCAAAAGCCTGTACTTAGAAAAAAAATTAAACTATTTAAAGTCATGTTGTATAAAATTCACATTATTACATCCTCTTTTGAATAGTATTACTATATAATGCCACTATATGGTAATCTTATTTCAAACTAATAAATCATTATTAGTTTAAAATAAATGATAGTTTTAAAGAACTAATGGAAACCATAAGTACTGATGTTTTATAACTGTTTAGAATTCTCTGCTGTAACATGTTGTTTGCCCATAAAGAAATGAATCTTAAGTTCAGGGCCAAGAACTTCTTCCTTCCTTTCTTTAATTTATAAAACAGAATAGTAATCTTTTGAAAACAATGACACATCCTTTTAAATTCCACAACTTAAAAAACACTGAATTCTACACTGTGAAAACAATTCAAGAAAATAGCAATGTCATTCTATTTGGAGAGAACAATGCTATTTAAAGTCTGCCCCAAAGAAGGACTAACTTGTTTTGATCAGAATATTTGATTGTTTTGTGTGCTTTGTACAATGCCCAGTTGCTAGAACAAGAATTAATGGCAAAAATAACAGAACTCCAAGTTTGTCCTACTGTGTCTAAAATGAAGAGCTAGATAACATCTAAGTAATAGAGATTGTAGTTTTAGTAGATCTTTTAAAAAGATCTGCATTCAAATGGATCCAGAAAAGTCCTGTCCATTTATACTTCTCCATTGCACTGAAACTGCTCAAAACACTTTTAGAATTCCAATCAAACTGATTATTTTATAGCCATGACCTGGCTATGCCCAGTGTTATCACCCACCTCAGCCAGGCTTAACTAGGAATGAGCTCTTTTTTAAAAATCACATTCACTCAAAGGATAACCACCTCTAGAGAATGTGCTAGGGGTTCTTAAAATGCTTTACACAATAGCAACAATGAACTCCTTCAATCTCCCTCTGGACAAAATGGCATCTCTCTATTTACCCTTTCCAGCAGTGGTCATCCCCCTTGACTCACTACTCAAGATAGAGGAATCAAAATACGCCCATATCCAATCTGTTGCCAAGGCTTGTTGATTCTACTTCATAAAACCTCTGGTATATGCCATCTTCTTTCTACTGACATTGTCTCTACCCTAGTACAGGCCACTTCACTTCATACCTGCTTATTATAAGAGCCTTCTGGGTAGTCTTCCTGCCTTAAATCTATCCTCACATCAGGCCACCCTCTACTTTAGCTATGAAAATATATAATCTTCTTTAAGTGTAGATGTGACCACATATGTCATCCCATTAAATTCTGTTTCTAACTTTTAATGCCTTCTATAAACTGGGTCCTTCTTATGTTTCTAGTCTACTTACACTTTGTTCCTTTCCACATACTATATGATCCAGTGATACAGGTGTCTTGTTCTATCACAAGACACTGTATATCCCATATTTTCACTGGTTGTCTGTCCTCCATGCCTGGAATTCTCTCCCTCTTCATCTTTGACTCCTGACTTCCTCCAAGTCTCAGCTTTTTGCAAAGCTTTTTCCAGTCCCCTTTAATGTTTCTATCTTTCCTCTACTTTATCCTATGTACATATCCTGTGTGTACAGAGTTGTTTATATGTTGTCTCCTCCCATAGGATGTCAGCTCTTTGAGGGCAGGAATTGTTTTTGCTGCCTATTCTTTCTGGCACATAGCACAACAGGCAACAAATGTTTGTTGAAATAAGCATGTGGATTCCTACAGTGATTATGTTGAAGAAGATAACTGTCATTTGTATTTCTAATATGGTATAGACATGTAATTTCTACAGTTGTGGGAAATTTCCTTGGTACAAATCAATAGCTCATTTGTAACATATTTGTACACAGTTGTCTAGAATACCAAGAGTTTACTTGCCAATAGTCATCCTAACTCCTAGGGGACCACTATCTGCTCTGCTATATACTGTTGCTCAAATTCTGATATGCTTGTCAGAAAATATTATTTCTGAGACAATATCTAATCTTCATAAGTAATTTGAGTAAAAATGCAATGAAACTTGGGATTCTAAGAGCTATTAAATTCTAACACAGCTAAATTCTAATTTAAATTAAATATTCACAATTTTGAAAATTTAAATTTAACTAGAATCTGTAGTTTAATTTTTAAGAAAATAAAAAAATAAGACTGTAGTGGAACTAACACTGGAACTGATGATGACTACATAATAAGCTACCATACCTTGTTTTTTTGGTGTTCTTTCCTGTATAGGCTTAAGTGGGGTGTCACTTTTTTGTGACAAGGCAACTTCATATGTTTCTCTGTTCTTATTCCTTAATTCTTCATATGTAACAACTTTTTTCTTAGAAAGATTTTCTTCTATGCTTGTATCAGGTCCTAAAACAATGAAAGGAGATAAATTACCATTGAAAGTATGGTATAAATGCAATGCAATTCAAATGACAAATCCTGTTTGATCATATATTACAGCAAATAAACAGTTCAATTTTTTCCTGCCAGTTTTTCAAAACATATCCTATTTTTTTTAAAGCAACTAGGAGGAAAATCAGTTCCTCTATCACTTTAAGACTATTTAAGCTTACCTCAAAACATAAAGCCAAAGTATGAAACTGCTACAGATTAAATCTGGCAAGAAAAAGTATGCTGTATATTACACAGAAGATACTCATTTAAACTCTTTTTTAAATGATATGAACTAAAAAAGTATTGACTATATATTGAACTGAAGATAAAGTATGATTTATCAAAAAAAAATGAGCTAAAGCATAATCATACTAAGTTTGCATTTATACACATCTATTCACATTTATTGCTACTTAGCCCATGTATATTTAACTGCCATCAATTTTAGATAAGCAACTAGTATTTACTATGTATGTATTGGAAATATAATGTACAACTTTTAAAGATGAAAAAGTTTATATATGAGAGTAATTAGGTCTGCTTTAGATTACTAAAGCCAAGTGAGAATTTATAATTTTAGAATTTCTGGTCCATAGCCAAGTCTAATAAGGAATTTATACTTATACATTTTATGTGTATTATATGCACATATACATATATATTATGCATGTATATATTTAAAATAATGCCAACTTTGAGAATGGTTCTTCTTAAAGAAATTAAACTTTTTCCTATTTACTTCATTACAAAATATATGTCTAAGATAAGGCAGAACCACAAAGAGGTGTCATCTAACTTCTTATTTTTATCAGGAAATCTGCAAAATGATTCAAGAGTAAAAGCCAAATTTTATAATTTTACCTCCCCTTAGTGGATGAAAAAACGAGCACTAGATATACATTATCCCAAAGATAGTAATTTAAAAGAAGTAAAAGTGGTTACAATTATTAACAGCAAAGGCAGTATAGACAATGAGGAAATATCAGTACTCAACATGTATGCACCAAATGGCATAGCATCCAAATTTCTAAAGGAGAAACTAGTGGAGCTCAAGGATGAAATAGACAGAAAAACTATACTAGTGGGAGAACTGAACCTTACTCTATCTGAACTAGATAAATCAAACCAAAAAATAAAAAAGAAAGAGGTAAGAAAAGTGAATAAAATTTTTGAAAAATTAGAGTTATATATGTGTGGAGAAAAATAGGGACGAAAAGGAATATACCTTCTTTTCTGCAGCACATGGTACATTCACAAAAATTGACCATGTATTAGGACATAAAAACATTGCAAACAAGTGCAAAAGAGCAGAAATAATAAATGCAACCTTCTCAGATCACAATGCAATGAAAATAATAATCAGTAAGGGTATGTGGTGAGGTAAATAAAAAATTAATTGGAATTTAAACAATATGATTCTCCAAAACCAGTTAAAGAGCAAATCATAGAAACAATTAATCATCTCATTGGAGAAAATGACAATAATGAGACATCCTTTCAAAACCTATGGGATACAGCCAAAGCAGTAGTCAGGGAGAAATTTATATCCTTGAGTTCATATATTAACAAACTAGAGAGGGCAGAGGTCAATGAATTGGGCATGCAAATTAAAAAACTAGAAAGTGAACAAATTAAAAATCCTCAGATGAAGACTAAATTAGAGATTCTAAAAATCAAAGGAGAAATTAATAAATTTGAAAGTCAAAGAACTATTGAACTAATAAATAAGACTAGAAGTTGGTACTTTGAAAAAAACAAATAAAATAGACAAGGTACTGGTCAATTTAACTAAAAACAGGAAAGAAGAAAACCAAATTGACAGTATCCAAGATGAAAAGGGAGACCTCACCTCTAATGAAGAGGAAATTAAGGAAATCATTAAAAACTATTATGACCAACTATATGGCAACAAATATGGCAATCTAGGTAATATGGATGAATATTTACAAAAATATAAATTGCCTAGACTAACAGAGGAAGAAATAGATTACCTAAATAACCTTATATCAGAAAAGTAAATTGAACAAGCCATCAAAGAACTCCCTAAGAAAAAATCCCCAGGTTCAGATGGATTCACAAATGAATTCTATCAAACATTCAAAGAACAATTAATCCCAATATTATACAAACTATTTGACAGAACAAGCAAAGAAGGAGTTCTACCAAATTCATTTTATGACACAAACATGGTACTGATCCCAAAGCCAGGCAGGTCAAAAACAGAGAAAGAAAACTATAGACCAATGTCCCTAATGAATATAGATGCAAAAATCTTAAATAGGATACTAGCAAAAAGACTCCAGCAAGTGATAGAGGGGTTATTCACTATGACCAGAAAGGATTCATATCAGGAATGCAAGGATGGTTCAATATTAGGAAAACCATCCACATAATTGACCATATTAACAAGCAAACTGACAAAAATCTCATGATTATCTCAATAGATGCAGAAAAAGCCTTTGACAAAATACAACACCCATTCCTATTGAAAACACTAGAAAGCATAGGAATAGAAGGGCTTTTCCTAAAAATAATAAACAATATATATCTAAAACCATCAGCAAACATCATCTGCAATGGGGATAAACTAGAAGCCTTCCCAATAAGATCGGGAGTGAAACAAGGATGCCCATTATCACCTCTATTATTTAACATTGTACTAGAAACACTACCTGTAGCAATTAGAGAAGAAATAGAAATTGAAGGTATTAAAATAGGCAATGAGGAGACCAAGCTATCACTCTTTGCAGATGATATGATAGTCTACTTAAAGAGTCCCAGAGAATCAACCAAAAAGCTAGTTGAAATGACCAACAACTTTAGCAAAGTTGCAGCATACAAAATAAACCCACATAAGTCATCAGCATTTCTATATATCTCCAAAACATCTCAGCAGTAAGAATTAGAAAGAGAAATTCCATTTGAAATCACCTTAGACAATATAAAATACTTAGGAATCTATCTGCTGAGACAAACACAGGAACTATATGAACACAACTACAAAACACTCTCCACACAATTAAAACTAGATCTAAACAATTGGAAAAACTGATTGCTCAAGAGTAGGATGAGCTAACATAATAAAAATGACAATCCTACCCAAATTAATTTACTTATTTAGTGCCATATCCATTGAACTACCAAAAAACTTTTTTACTGAATTAGAAAAAACCATAACAAAGTTCATTTGGAAGAACAAAAGATCAAGGAAAAAAGATGCAAAGGAAGGAGGACTTGCAGTCCCAGATCCCAAACTATACTATAAAGCAGTGGTCATCAAAATAATTTGGTACTGGCTAAGAGACAGAAAGGAGGATCAGTGGAATAGACTTGGGGTAAATGACCTCAGCAAGACAGTCTATGATAAGCCCAAAGATCCCAGCTTTTTAGACCAAAATCCACTATTTGATAAAAACAGCTGGGAAAAATGGAAGACAGTATGGGAGAGATTAGGTTTGGATCAACATCTCACACCCTATACCAAGATAAACTCAGAATGGGTAAATGACCTGAATATAAAGAAGGAAACTATAAGCAAATTAGGCGAACACAGAATAGCATACATGTCAGATCTTTGGGAAAGGAAAGACTTTAAAACCAAGCAAGAGTTAGAAAAAAATCACAAAATATAAAATCAATAATTTTGATTACATCAAAATAAAAAGGTTTTGTACAAACAAAACTAATGCATCCAAAATTAGAAGGGAAGCAACAAATTGGAAAACAATCTTCATAACAAAAACTTCTGACAAAGGTCTAATTACCCAAATTTATAAAGAACTAAACCAATTGTAAAAAAAAAAATCAAGCCATTCTCCAATTGATAAATGGGCAAGGGACATGAATAGGCAATTTTCAGTCAAAGAAATCAAAACCATTAATAAGCACATGAAAAAGTGTTCTAAATCTCTTATAATCAGAGAAATGCAAATCAAAACAATTCTGAGGTATCACCTCACACCTAGCAGATTGTCTAACATGACAGCTATGGAAATAATAAATGTTGGAGGGGATGTGGCAAAGTTGGGACATTAATTTATTGCTGGTGGAGTTGTGAAATAATCCAATCATTCTGGAGGGCAATTTGGAACTATGCCCAAAGGGCACTAAAAGACTGTCTGCTCTTTGATCCAGCCATAGCACTGCTGTGTTTGTACCCCAAAGAGATAATAAGGAAAAAGACATGTACAAGAATATTCATAGCTGCGCTCTTTGTGGTGGCAAAAAATTGGAAAATGAGGGGATGCCCTTCAATTGGGGAATGGCTGAGCAAATTGTGGTACATGTTGGTGATGGAATATTATTGTGCTCAACGGAATAATAAAGTGGAAGAATTCCATGGGAACTGGAACAACCTCCAGGAATTGATGCAGAGTGAGAGGAGCAGAACCAAGAGAACATTGTACACAAAGACCGATACACTAAGGTACAATCAAATGTAATGGACTTCTCCATTGGTGGCCATGCAGTGATCCTGAACAACTTGGAGAAATTTATGAGAAAAACTACTATCCACATTCAGAGGAAAAACTGTGGAAGTAGAAACACAGAAGAAAAACAGTTACTTGAATACATGGGTCGAGGGGATATGGCTTGGAAGGTAGACTGTAAATGAACATCCTAATGCAAACACCAGCAACATGGAAATAGGTTCTGATCGAGGACACATGTAATACCCAATGAAATTGCATGTCAGCTGCAGGAAGGGTAGGGAGGGAAGGAAATAATGTGATTCTTGTAACCAAGGAATAATGTTCTAAATTGACTAAATAAATTAATTAAAAAAAAACAATTATTAACAGTATAAAAATAAACCTGGCACTGTACCTCTAAGATTCCCTTAGGGAAAAAACAAAATTGTTCATCAAAAAACAAGGGGGAAAGTCTGTAAGTATTTTTACAGAACATTTTTGTTACCAAAATTACACATTGCAGATAATCTAATATTCAGAGTTTCAGATCTCAAGTGAGATTACTAGAAGATAACACTCTCCTCTACAGAAACAGGAAGTTTGGAGGAGAGGACAGAAAAAAAATATAATCCATTCCATTTCTGACATGGGATCAGGAGATCATGGACTTAAGGTTGCATGTGACCTTTCAGGTCATCCATTCTAACCTTCATTCAAAATGATTCTTCCTAAATAAAATACAATACTTCTGCTCACTCATCAAACTGTTTCTTTCAAAGAACTCATATTTACACTGCATAATACAAAATTTTTTTTCAGAAATAGTTTAGGAAATGTTTATGTTAGCCTACTTATAAAATGTTCTTCAACATGTAACAATATATTTCTCAAGTACTTTATAATTAGAAAAATATGGAAATGTAGGGCTAGAATTCATGAGAGAAAAATTGAGGCTAACTAGATAGATTAGGAATTATAGGCATAGAGATGATTATTGAATCTATAAAAACTGACAAAATTATCAAAGGGGAAAGTGTAGAGAAAAATAGAAGATTCAAAAATTTTAAAACCTAAATGACTACCAATGTCAGGAAAGAAAAACAATGAGAAACATTGGTTATGTAAAAACAAAACACTAATACAATTTTTAAAAGAAAAGTTCAGGACCAACAAAGTAGATCAATGAGTAATTTTTTGCAGTAATAAAAGCTTAAGAAAGATTACCTAATAAAATTCTAGCACATATGCTATAATGCTTTTGGAAGCTCAAAAATTATGAGGAAGGTTAGAAAAATATGTAGAATTAGAATATTTATGCAGTAAATTTCTTGCTAAAACTAAAATCAATCTGGAAACTTCTATCAAATAGTAGTAATAATGTGCTACATACCTCTAAAGGTCAAGTAAAAATGAATATAAAACACTTTATAGTTAAAAAAAATCACTGAATATCATTGTTCCCAATAAGAAGATTAGTATGAATTGAATTATGAAACAATGAAATTAATTTAAACATAAATTATACCTTGGGCATTATAATCAGTAATACCAGTAGGAGTTGATTCATTCAAGGAAGCACTGAAGGGGACTGGTTCATAAAGAGGAAAGGAACTTTCTTTTTCACTCTTTTCAGATGTGGGGGATGCTCCAATAGATGTAGGTGCTGGCTCAAATTCTGACTTTTGTGAAAGATATCTGAGAAATGAAACCACAATGTAAAACAGGTCTTTATGTAGATGATAAACAAGAAAAATAATGTGAAAAGTTAGTGGCCCAGAACAAATTCTCTTAATTTTAAAAGTTTTTAAAAAGATGAGGGGCAGCTAGGTGACTCAGTGGATAGAGACTGAAGATCCTAGGTTCAAATCTGACCTCAAATACTTCCTCTGTCAGGCAAATCACTTAACCTCAATTGCCTAGCTCTTAGAACACATCTGCCTTCGAATATCCAAAGACAGAATTTAAATTAGTTTTAAACAATATAATCAAATCTATGTTTATGGTTCTAAGACATTAAAAGCAAATTGAATCCCTAACCAACCATTTCTAAAACTTTTATACTTTAAATAGAAAACATAAGAAGCATCAAAGTCTAATCAATTAATTATTGGGATTTAACAGCTGGTTACAAAAGTGTTTTACAGAACTTTGGGAAGAAAAACACTAATAAAAAAAATCTTTAAAAAATATTAGGTCCAGGTCTATTATAACAATATTGTCAGTCCATACTTTACTAATGTGACTAAATAAGTTAAGTAACAGATGAGTTCTACAGATTAAAATGTATGCTAATTGGAGGAAGGAGATTATTAAATTCACTGTAGAATTCTGAGGACAATTAGAAATGAAAACAGGGGGACAACAAACCTAAGAAAAATGGAAATGATTTTTATGAAAAACTTCATCAGTGAGTCATCATACTTGGATTTAACATCTGTCTATAGAGCAACCATAAACAGAGGGATAAAGAGGCAAGGGGGTACCTCTAGCAGAGTGTCAGTGAAATCAGGGACAGGATTCATGGAGCCTGAAAATTCTCTGTCTAGAAGCAACAAGGGGCCCTTCCTCTCTGGCTTCCTTTAAGCCCCACCTAAAATGTCATCTTTTACTGGAAGTTTTATCTACCTCTCAATCTACAGCCTTCCCTCTGTTATTTCCTTTTTGTCCTATATATAATTTGTATATATTTGTTTGCATATTGTCTACCCAATTAGATTGTAATGTTACAGACAAAAGAGTGGTTGCCATAAACTGTGACCACGAAAATGTGGGTTCAAGACTTTGAATTGCCAAAAGCATAAAGATAATTTTTAGTGTCTTGATTTTAATATCAAAAATAAGTGGTCGCCATTGGAAAAATTCCCAAATATGAAATACCCAAGTCAGCTGGGTTTTATGGAGATTTTAATTAATATAAATTGAGGAATTAAGGAAAGGGAAAGAGACAGAGTAAGAGGAAATAATAGGAAGGATAGGGCCTAGGCTGGCCTAGGCCTTTCTCTTTAAGAGAGAAACTATAATCCACTCACCACAAGATTTTGTCCCAAGCAAAACTCTAGTGTTCAGAGAGACCCTCCAGTTCAGCTCCTAAGCTCAACTAAGTTCAGCCACTGAGAGCCCAGCAATTCAGCCTTTCAGAGCTGAACTAACTTGAACTTTCTTGAACTGGTTCAGACAGCTCCTTTTAAAGAGAAATTTCTCTCTTGTGTCACCTCCCCTAAATTTTCACATCTACCAATCACAGTAGACGTTTTCCAAAGGACTGACCATTCTTAATTCACATCTTATTATTACCTTCTCTGGGTAGACTAAAACTTCTGAGTAATTCACATCTCTTTGCTAAGCTTGCCCTTTTAGTGATTAATTTAACCTTCATAGGTACTTAGCACCCTTTTGTATTAGATCTAAAAATAGACCTAGCTTAAGGTTTTGGCCTCACTATAAGTATGAGTTAAGTACCTTCATTGTTCACTAAGGAGTTTTACAACTTTATCTTCCCCTAAAGTATGCCTAAGTATGGGCGGAGTAATTTTAAAGTTCCCAATACATTCCTGATCAAGTACCTCCATTGTTTAAATGGGGAATAGCCTTAAGCAAATATTCTAAGGTAGAGTCTGAGAAATTTTAAGAGTCACAGTAAGCACCTTGAGGGCAGTCTGTTACCCTTTTTTAAATCCCCAATACTTTGGACAGTGCCTGGCACATAGCAGATTCTTAATAAATGTTCACTGATTGACTGGTAGAGGTGTGGAAAAAATATAATCATTTTGGAAAACAATTTGGAATTATGCAAATAAATTGACTAAAATGTCTATATCCCTTGATCCAGAAACTCCATTATTGGATTTACACTCCAAGAAAGCCATTTATAAGAAGAAAGTCCCAATATACTCCAAAATGCTTATAGCAATGTTTTTTTTCCTGATAGCTAAGAATTGAAAACAAAGTCACTGCTCATCAACTGAAGAATGGCTAAACAAATTATGGCACATGAATGTAATGGAATATGACTGTGTTTTAAGACATGGTTATATGATGAACGTAGGGGAAGTATAGAATAATCTATATGAACTGATGCAGAATAAACAGTCAAAAAAAACCCTAAAATACAGCAACTACAATGTAAACAGAAACAACTACTACACACCAACAAATCAAACATAACGATGAAGCAGGACTCAAATACTCCCCTACTCCCAGGAAGGAGGTCCACAGGTGTTAAATATTATACATTTTCAATCTTTTTCAACTTACTGATCAGCAGTGTTGATTTTATCTTCCTCTCTAAAAATACTATTTGGTATATGGGATGGCTCTCGGAGGGGGAAAAAGTATATTTGGGATATTGCTTCTTAGGTACAAGTAAGAAGAAAGAATTCTTCTTCCATTGGATCAAACAGTTTGGGGGGTAGGGGTGTCTTTTTTATACCCTTAAGACAATGGAGAACTTAAAATGATCACTAGAAACATATGTTTCATTGAACTTAAAGCAATTTGACACAGAAAGAACTAAATGAGTCTGGCAACTCATATCAAGAAAATACTATTATTCTGGGACATGAAATCCCTGTAGGACACTTGTCTATATTTTAAGGTGAGGGCAACTAAGTCCTGTTCCATTTTATGCAAAATTAGGTTCAGCCTGGAGCAAATGGAAAGTTGCCAATGCAGTCCTAGGCAAAGTTGTCATGCCCTTGAACAATAGAAGCATTTAGCTGACTTTCTACAACTTTTAAGAGGAAAAACATTTTTTAAAAGTTATTTTAAAAAATCAAAATTTTCCTTACCCAGGTGATCCAAATCGAGCTCCCTGTCCCAGACGCAGAGCTTCACCAAGAGGAGAATTTTCAAGCCGTTTAAACTTCTCTTGGCAAGTTTTCACGTAAGAAATTTTTCCAGCTAAGTATCCCATTACACAAGCAACTTAATTATAAAGAAAAAATTTTGACTCACAATGTACCTTTTGGCCAAAAACTTTTTTCAAAAAATTGATAGTTTTTAAATAGATTGTAGTTCTAATTATGCTTTTAATTTAGAGAGAGATGTGAAGTCCTAAGAAATACTTCTGCAGACATTGACATTACAATGAATAAGCTTGTACTTTTGTATCTCAGACCCAAAGATGTGATCAGAAAAAATGAGCATAACTGAGATCTTTATACCAAATAAAGTTGTTACTTAAAATTAATCCAAATTTAACTTCAATAAGAGTGAAATTAATTAACAATTTAATGTATATTCTAGAAAACAAGATACAGTGGAAAAAGTTCCAAAATGAGTCAGAAGACAAGAGTATTAGTCTTGTTTTATTATTTATAGTAGTCCTACTTTTATCAGCTATCTGATATTGGAGAAGTCATTTAAGTCATCTATCTCACTTCATTCACATGTATAATGGGAATAAAGATGATAGAAAGACCAAACCTGACTACCTTGATGATAGTTGTGAGGATCAATAAGATAATATAAGTAAAAGATGTTCTTGCAAAACAAAGTGCAAAGTACTAAATGAAGGCAAAATATTAATATTCTTTCCACATTTTGTTATTATAAAGTCTACTTAGTACATCTATAAAACATTTATGCTCTTTTCAAGTTTTAATCCAATTAATTCTTAAAAGCAGTTACTAAAGAGCAACAACATATTGCACTATAGAGGTTGCTTTTCTTTTTATTACATTTTAAAACTTGGTGCTCATTTAATAGTTTTGGTTCATACTACGTAAAAGGACAAAATTTTCTCATAGGAGATCATTTGATGAAGAGAATTATTTATGGATTAAGATGACAAAAAATTTGATGCTTAAAATTTCACTCAGAAAAAAGTGTTGTATTTTTAGAGAGCAAGATGAAAAAAATAACATCAATGATTATTTTACACTTACATACAAGTTTAGGAACAGAACCATATTTGGGATGGCTGGAAAGAATTCCTAAAAATAAAAGAAAAATAATTTCTCAGTAAATAACATCAATTTTTGAGGAGTCAGAGAAAAGAGACATATTTACATAAACAATACAATGTTTAAAAGATTTTGCCATAACTGGAAGGATTTAAACTAGGATCATATAGAATGTAATATGTAAGAAAATTTAATAAAAATATTGTAGAGTTTTGTCACAACTGAAAAAGAGCTCTTTAAGTGACTCATGTGTCTTACTGTCTTAAAATCTCAAGTGGCAAAAATCTTGGTGAAATAGTAAAGGGTAAAATAATGGGAAATTTATCTTCAAGAGTTTTAGGAAAACAATGAAGATGGAAATTTAACAGGAGATACGAAAATAAAGTGAAATATATAACATTATATCTTAGTAGAAAGAAATTGTTTTGGAAGGTATAAAGGCCCCTGAAAAATGGCACTGCTAACAATTTAAGCAAATTATACTTGTCCTGAACACTAAGAACTTTTAAAATGTAAAATATAAAGCTTAAAAAGCATTCATCTTCTTCTATATACTTTAAAGACTAGAAAAAGTCTAAGAAAGAACCCACTAAGAGTTCTAAACTAGTCACTGAGAGGAAACCAACACTAAGATTATAGTAGCTGCTCTTCAATGCACCTGTAGGTATTTGATCTCTTCCTGAAAATTCATTCCTATCACTCCTAGACCAACTCTAACCAAAGACTCTCTTTATGCCAAAAAGACACTATCTAGATCCCAAATAATGATTAGTCTGCTTCCTCCAAACTGTCTGTAGACCTACAACCTTCCTCCTTTCTAGCAATCCTAAATACTCTTTCAAATATCATGGTTCTATCAATGCAATCCACCAACCATTCCCATAGTTGCTAAAGAACAAACTCTCCACCTCCCAACCCTGGTATTCTAATTACTGGATGTTCTCTAGTGATGAGTGCTGGACCTTCCAGGTGCAAAATATTTATTGTTAATGCCAATAGGATGGTTATGGGAGAAACCTTTAAAGAAGTGGCCCTGGGTTCTACTTCTCATCCATCCACTAATTCTAAACTTATTAACTTGATTCAATCTACAGTTATGGAGGACTTACTGAATATCCAAAGCTATGCTTAGGCAATGAAGATACCAAGAAAAAAGGAAAAGCTGTCCCTCATCTTATTGTTCTGGGAATATACAACACATACCCAAAAAAGTAATTTGAGGAAAAAGACACTACTAACAAATAGAAGAATCAAGAAAAGCTTTGCATAAGCAGGAATATTTAATGTAAACTCTCTCATTTCACAGCCAACAGACCCACAGAGGCAAAAAACTTATCTTAGATCACAAAGCTCATAGTAGCAGAGCCTGCCCTAGAGACTAAGCCTAGAGCCTTACAATTCATTATTCTTTTGGTAAGATGATTTCACCTCTCTCCAATCAATCATCTGTGCTTGGAGGAAGGAGCTCATTAACCCAAAATAATTTTTATTTAGTGGGATAGGAGATATCCTAGAGCAGGGAAGGCTGTGTTCTTTGGCATCTCCTTTTCAAACAATAAATAATTTATCAAGCAATGAATAAGCCCTTATGTGCCAGACACTGCATCACAATTCCTTCTCTCAAGGAGTTACAATCTACTGAAGAGAATATAGACATATATAAGTACATGTAGGATAAATCCAGCTATAAGATAGTTAAGGAGAAATGGCACACCAGCAGCTAGGATAAGGAAAAATTGTATATAGAGGGTGGTATTTGAGCTGGCAGAGGTGAGAAAGGAATGCAACCTAGACCTGAGTAACAGCCAATGCAGACATGGAGACAGAAGATATGGAACAAAGGTATGGCCAATTTTGATAGAATGCAAAGTGTGAGAACAAGTGTATTGAGATTGGAACCAGGATGTAAAGAGCTTTAAAAGTCAAACCCAGTGCCTAGCATGCTGCAGAGTTCTGGACTCAGACTTATGATTTCAATCCTGAGTGAAGTCACTATAAAATGGGGATATTAGCAGTACCCACACTTCAGCATATTGTTGTGAAGATCAAATGAGGTAACATATGGGAAGGGGAAAAAAAGAGTGGTTAGTAGAACTGAAACCAGTGCTTAGCACTTTAGCACATAAAAAGTGCTTGATAAAAGCTTTATCTAACAATTAAATGCTGCAAAGGTTATGAAGGACGAGAACTGAGAGAAGGATCACTAGTAACTTTAGAAAGAGTAGTTTCAATTGAGCAAGAAGGTTGTGAGCCAAATTCCAAAGTGCTGAGAAGTTAAGAAGCTTAGAAAAAGGAGGAAAGAGACAGGAAGACAGCTTGTGGGGACATCAAGGTCTAGTGCACTGGTTCTCAACCTTTCAAATGCTGTGACCCCGCAATACAGTTCCTCATGTTGCAGTGACCCCCAAACCAAAAAATTATTTTGGTGGCTACTTCAAAACTGTAATTTTACTACAGTTATGATTCGGAATGTAAATACCTGATATGCATTTTGTATTCTCATTGCTACAAATTGAGAGGTTGAGAACCGCTGGCCTAGTGAAAGAGCAAGGCTGAAGGAAAGCTAGGAAATCAAAGGCACAGAGCCTGCTACCTTCCTCAGCCCCCATGGGGCCTGGGAAGAAAATAAATTGATTCAAAATAATGATCAGTAAACCATAAATATTCAAACCCAATCTTTTTCTTTGAAAAAGCCTTTTGACTTCTCCAAGTCTCAGTATTGTCATCTGTAAAATAGGACTAACATTTTCACTCCCTACCTAATGGGAACATTAGGAGAAAAAATGCTTAGACTCATAAGATTTAGAGGTGAAAAGGACATAGGAAAGCAGAAAAAAAAGTCATGTAATTCAACTCCACCTTTTAGTAACTTCTTAAGGTCACACAGCTAAAAAAGAACCCTGTGAAGTAGGTGCTATTATTATCCCCAGTTTACAATTGAGGCAACAATTGACCTACCCAGGTCACATAGTTAGCAAATGCCTGAGGCCAAATTTTAACTCAATCTTCCTGATTCCAAGTCCAGAACTATCCACTGTGCCACCCCCCTGCTTTATTTCAATATCATGAACAAAAAACATTGCCAACTTTAGAGTGCCAAAGTTAAGAGTATTACAAAGTATGTACTATGGGCATATAATAAAAGGCAAACATACATATATATGTACACATATATAAACCATTAAGCAAAATATCTAATACCATAAGCATATCTGATAACATGCAAATGATTTATTTCTATTAAAATTAATGTGAGCATGTTATCAGATATGCTTATGGTATTAGATATTTTGCTTAATGGTTTTTTAAAATTATTATAAGAGAAATTCAATATAATAAAAGGATTGAAAAAGAGGGGAAGATCTTTGAAGAAATGAAAAATGCAAAAAGCCATCCATAAAATTTTTTTGAGTAACAATAAATTCAAATATTCAATATTTACCTTTAGCAATTAATCCCTGAGTAACCAACATACTTGTTGCAGAAAAAGGAAGAGCTGTAGGGGAGGAAAAAATAATTTGTCAAAACAAAAGAAGCTGCAAAGATTTTTTTTTATCTTAGGAAGTTTAAAAAGTTGAGTAAAGCGAGTAGAACTACAATTCAGTAACAATATAGTGAGGACAAACTGTTTGAAAGATTGATAAACTTTGATCCATACAATGACCAATCATTAGTCTAAAAATAAAATCCCTAACTTTGATAGAGGTTAAAAGATTGAAGAAGTAGAACGAGACATACAATTTTGGTCAATACATGAGAATTTTTTTTTGCTTGATTATTTATATTAATAATAATTAGCACTTCCTATTTGTCATAGACTTAGAAAGTTCATCGGAAACTGAAAGTTAATGGATCTCTGAAGGAACTGATTTGCACTAGTAGAAACAATTTCTTGAAGACATCTTAACATCAATGAAATCGTTGGTGTAAACAAAAAATATATAGTGTATATGTGTTTGTGAACATGTACATATAATCAATCTACTTTATATGCTACTTTATTGGATATTACTTTATAGAAACTTATTGATAAGATCAATAAGTTAGCAAATTCAAAACAAAAACTATACATTGTCAAACTAAAATTCTTTCTTTTAGAATGTTTTTGAGTATCAGATATACAGAAAATTGAGGGAGGGGAAAGTACAATGAATTTCTAATGAGGAGCATGGAATTGCAGTTTTTGAAGGGATATTTCAGTCTTCAATATCCCCAAATGTTCATCCAATTTCTACCTTAAGTCTTCCAAGAAACACACTATCTTAAAATAAATTTTTTAACAAAAGTTGATTCTCTTTTGTCTATCCCAATCCCTAACAATGAAATAAAAAGAAAATTCTTGTAACAAATATGCAGAGTTAAAACAAAATAAATTCACACATTAGTCATATCCAAAAAATATGTCTCATTCTGCACCAAGTCTATCACATCTCTGTCAGGAGGTAAGTGGTATGCTTCATCACCAAGCCTCTGGAATTACAGCTGAATGCATTACCTTCTGCGATACTGTGGTTGAGGACATCTTTAATTTTAAAGAAGTTTTGTCCCTTTACTAAACAAAAACCTAATCCCTGTAGTAACCAAAGACACAGGCATTCTGGGATTAAACAGAATTAATCTAATAATTCTTCTATATGATAATCCTTATCTACTTTCAGATAGCTTATCATGTCTTCTGTATGCTAAATAGCCTCAGATTGATTTTCAGCTTGAGAGATTTTACAATGTACTATATAACCACATAAACCTACTGGATTTCCATTTTTAGATATTTCCCTTGGTTTACTTTACCATTCATTCATTCTCCAAAACAACAATTTAAAAAATCATTTAGTAGATTTTTGGGGGTGTAACTCCTCCAGGAGTAAGTAGATCCTAAGGTCAGCATATATGCCATGTGTGCAAAGACTGTCTAGTCAAAACCCTCATTAAGCAAATGAGGAAACTAACATGCAGAGAGGCTGTGATTTGCCCAAGGACACAGAAGTAGCAAATGGGAGAACTGAGATAAACACGTACAGAGAAGGAAGTGCATCATGATGGAGAATGAGCTGGTTTCATAGACAAAAAGACCTAGGTTCAAGGCCCACTCCTGACAGACTGGCAGTGTGACCCTGGGAAAGTCCTATAACTTCTCAAATGTCCAGGCAACTCTCTAGAATTCAGAAAGCAGAAGCTCATCTGTATTGTTTGAGGAAGTTTTCTCGAAGTTTCCCCCAGCAAAGAAATCCAAGTCCAGGCCCACAAAACAACAAAAAAGTCCATGTCTATGTCTCTGTCTTTCCATATATACATATACACACATACACACACAAAAAACACACCTGTCTATATTTATACACATATGCTCCCTATATCAATCCTTATCTGAAGATTCTGCTCATTAATAAGTAAAGGAGTCCCTCTTCTCAGTCTTTACACATAAAAGGTTATTTTTAAGTGTTGAAAATGATCTGCTCTCACCATTTAATGCATGGGTTATTAATAATGCACAGGCTAGGTTATCAGTCAAGGATTTAAGAAGCACTTACTTTACTGGGCACTGCAGATACAAAACAGTCCCTGCCCTCAAGGAACTTATATTCTAAAAGGGGAAACAACATGTATAAAAGTATACACAATACAGTATACACAAAATTAATACAAGTTAGTTTGAGGAGAGGGGAGAAGGGGGTTATGGGGAAGAAGATATAGAGAAGAAATGGAGGAACTAGGAAAAGTTTCATGTAGAAGTTGGTGTTGAGTTGAGTATTGAAGGAAATCAGGGATTCCAAAACATAGGTGAGAGGGGAGTACATTCTAAGGACGGGGAAGAGCTAGTTTAAAGGAATGGAAAAATATGTGTGGAAGACCGAGTAGGTCAAAATAGCCAGGAGTGCAGTGGTGTGTAAAATGACTGGAAGAGTAGAAAGGTGAGAAGTTATAAGGAACTCTTTTTACTCATATGTTTCTTTGATGATATCTACCAAGACACTGTCAAAAGCAAGAGATAACTGAAGAAATAAAGGATCATCAATAACTAGAAGAATATTCCAGTGCTCATAACTGAACCATGTCAACATAATATGATACTACCTAAAGTACAGATTTAGTTATCTAAATTTGATTTTAGATTTAGTACTATAGTAAACTATCAAGCCAGTTAAAATCACAAATTTTATCAGAAGGAAATATAGCTTCAAGGCAAATAATGAAGGAAAAAAAGTAGAAATGAACAGGGAACAGTTCATTTGGCTCAAACTGCACTATAAAGAAGTAATAATTGGGGGCAGCTGGGTAGCTCAGTGGATTGAGAGCCAGGCCTAGAGATGGGAGGTCCTAGGCTCAAATCTGGCCTCAGACACTTCCCAGCTGTGTGACCCTGGGCAAGTCACTTAACCCCCATTGCCAAGCCCTTACCACTCTTCTACCTTGGAACCCATACACAGTATTGATTCCAAGACGGAAGGTAAGGATTAAAATTTTTAAAAATTAAAAATAAATTAAAAAAAGAAATGGACTGGTTTTTAAAAAAGCAAAATAGATCAGAACAGATTAGATAAGGGAAACTTAGAAAGAATGAAATATAGTGACTCAGTGTTCCATGAGTTCGAGAACATAAATTACCTGTGGAAGAATTCCCTATCTGATAAGACTTCCTGGAAAAACTGGAAAGCAATTTGACAGAAATTAGGAATAGAACAAGATGTTACATCATACATAATAAGCTCAAAATGGACAGCAGCCTAAGTATTAAAAAGAGCACAACATCAAAATAGGCAAAGAGAACTTTTATTAGATACTTTTATAGCTATACCTAGAGATATTTGGATAACCAAAGAACAAAGGAAATCATAAATGAAAAAGAAATTAATTTTCATGAAGCTGAAAAGCTTTTGAATATACAAAAGAATTCCAGCTAGTATAAAAAAGGAAGAATTGAAGGAAAAAACTCTTCAAATACCTCTGATAAAGATGTTATCCAAGATATAAACAAAAATATTTAACATTCTCTCCAACAGGTAAGTGGGTTGAAGAATATGAACAGACAATTCTCAAAAAAATAATAATTGCTAATAAAGAACAAAACAAAATTAGTAACAACTATATGAAAGAGTGGTCCAAAGCACTAATAATTGACAAAGATGACAAAAGATAGAAATAGCACTGGAGGGGTTGTGGGAAATGGGGTATTTTAAGACTATTGGTAGAAATGTGAACTGGTCTAATCATTCTACAAAGCAATTTGTTATTGTATGAAAAAAGTGATTTAAAAATGTCCATTCTCTATGACTCAGAGGTCTCACTGCTAGATATGTACCTCAATGGAACAATAATTTTTAAAAAGGTCCCATGTACACCAAAATATTTATGAGTTTGTAGAAACAAAACAAATACCCACAAACTAGGCAGCATCTAAAGAAACTGTAAGGGACCTGAATATAATGGAATTTTACTGTGCCATATAAGAAACAATGAATATAAAGAGTATAGAGAAGAATGGGAATTATATGAATTCATGCAATGAAACAAAAAGCAGGAAAATTGAAAAGAAATTTAAGCGTGAGGTATGTATTAGAAAGTGAAGGTGACATAAAAACAAAATATATGAACAATAAAAATGTAATAAAAGATGGGCCTTTGTTTTACGGAGAAGTAGGGTCATTACCAAACAAAACTGAGGTCACTGTTCTTCCCCTATCTAATTCTGAGCAAACTAACTGCCTGTTTGAGGCATTTGTCCAAAATGAACATATTGAAGAGGGAAGAATAATTTGTTATGTGCTTACTATATACCAAGTAACTCTTGGGATTTTAAGGATACAAACAGAAAATCCCTGCTCATAAGGAGTTTACATTCTATTTGTTGAAAATACATATTATTTTTTTTAAACCATAAAAATATATTTTTAAAAATTTAGGTTCGAGGTAGATGAAAAGGCTCAGAAATCCTAAATATTCAGCAGTGGAGCTGATGACAAGACTACAAGTCTTTAGGTAACTTAAGTAGTTACAGTAACACTGTTTAGGGAAAGTGGGGCACAGAGGTAGGACAAATAGGAAAGCCTGCGGGATCCTAGGAAACAGTGGAAGGGCAGTTAGTAAGGCCTAGTGGTTTTTAAGGAGACCTAAGAGATCTCATTTAGGCTAAGTGTTTAAAGCAATCAGTATGTCATCTGTGAACAGTAGCAATTCAAGAATGCATCTATAAGTAGGGAATCTCTATTGAATTTAGATTCTATACTTTGACTCTTCCATAAGTGAACCCCCTTGGGTGAGGGGCTCTCCCCAAAATTTCCCCATTTCATGCCTTTATCTCTTCAAATTATCTTAATTCTGGCTTATGTAAAGGAGACACCTTGTTAGACAAATGCCTTTAAGAAGAGGTGTTTTGCTCTACCAAATCAATCACAGGAGGCCATTGTCTCAATATCTTTCAGTTGGTTTTCATTTCCATTTTAAAATAATAATAAAGTCCAAAATTATTTCTATTCATTATTTCTGCATCATACTCAGAAGGTTTGAGATCACTTTATAACACCCACAAAATTATATTGCCTCTGGCATGGACTTCCTCTGTGTATATTTGATGTAAGACAATTATTTTTCCTATCTTTTGTTTTCTCCAGTACCATTCTCCAGTTCCTCTAGTAGACTTCCAGGGCTCTGTAGTCAAGATCATAAATGAGATGGTAGTTCCACAGTGACAAAAATGCAGAATTGAAGATTGGGAAGCAATTTCTTTGGCTATTTAATCTAATCCATACCCAAAAAGAATCTCTAAAGGGAATTATACCACTTCTAAGAGAAGCCTATTAAACTTTTGACAGTTGTTAGGAAGTTCTTCTTAACATCAAACCTAAAATTGCTTCTTAATAGCTTTTACCCAACTGGGTTTTAAAACTGCTGGGGCTGAAGAGAACAATTCAAAATTCTCTTCTATACAACGTTTCAAATACCTGAAGGAAGTTAAGATCTTCTTCATAAACTTTCTCATCTCTAGGCTCAACCTGTCCAATTCTTTCACCCAAATCCCACCCCTATGGCCTCAAAGCACTTCCCACCTGGTCTCTCTCTCCTGGATGTCCTAGTTTTCCCTTCTTCTCATACATCAGTGTTCTCTTAAAAACATGGTGCCAATATTTCAGAGGAAGACTGAGAAGAACACAGTACAAGACTATGTTCTCCTCAGTTTTCCTTTCTGTACATTCAAGGTATGTCTCTCAATGTATCCCAATATCCCATTCACCCCTTTGGCGGACATAAAACTGTTCATTCCTATTGAGTTTGTAATCCACTCAAGGCCAAACTCTTTTCCAGAATAATTGTTATCTGACCATGTTTTCCTCATTTTATAATTGTGAAGGTCATTTGCTTATACCCAAAGTAAAAGACTTAACATTTACCCCCATTTAATTTTTCTATTAGATTCAGCTTAATGCTTTAAACTGTCAAGATCCTATTGGATCCTGACTGTGATTCAGTTTTTTGGTTGTTTTTCCAAGCTTTGTGTCATCTGCAAATTCAGTGAATAACATAATGATACTCTTATTATTATGTTGTTCCAGGCACTATGCTAAACACTTGACACATAAAACATGATCTTCACAACAACCTTGAATGGTTGATATTTTTATTATCCTCATTTCACAGTTGAGGACACTGAGGCAGATAAAGTTTGAGTTTGGGTCATACAGATCCTTGAGGCCAGATTTGAACTCAGTTCTTTCTGAGTTCAAGTCTGATACTCTATCCACACTGTTCTGCTAGCTGCCTCTTAATGCCATCACTGCCTTTTTCTGTCTTTATTCAAGTCATCAATCAAAATGTTAAATAGTCTATGGTTAAGCACAGAATCATGGGATATTTAAGTGAAAACACTCTTGCCACATTGATACTGAAACATTAACAATTACTCTGCATCCAGTATTTCAACCAGTTCATATAACTGTCTAATTTGAATCTCTCCATCTTCTCTATAAGAACCATATGGGATATTAGACCAGAAATCTTGCTAGATCTTTGTTGTTGCTATTAGTTATTCTTTAATTGTGTACAACTACTCTCCATGACCCTCTTTAGTTTTTCTGGCAGAGACACTGGAGTGGTTTACCATTTCCTTCTCCAACTCATTTTACTGATGAGGAAACTGAGACAAAAAGGGTTAAATGACTTGGCCATGGTCACACATTTAGTCAGTGTCTAAGGCCAGATTTGAAGTCAGGAAGATGAGTCTTCCTGCCTTGCTAGAACTCACAGGTAAAATTACATTTGTAGCATTTCCCTCATGCATTTATTTAATAGCCTATATAAAAAAAAAAAATTCGATTAGTCAGTCATGATTTGTTCTTGATAAAGCCACTCTGGATTTTTGGAAATCATCACTTCATTTTAAATATGTATATTCCCCAACTTCTCTTCAATGATCTGTCTTAAAGTTTTCTCAGGAATTGAAGTTAAATTCAATGACATAGTATGCAGATTCTGTTCTAAAATATTTTCTTTTTTGAAAATCAGGGCATTTGCCCTTTCACCAATCCTATATTGCTTCTTCCATTTTTCTTGATCTTTCAAATATCATTCACACATGCTCAGCAATCACATCTACCAGGTCTTTCAGTACTCATGGACATAGCTCATCTAAGTTAGATGACCTGAATTTATTAAGGCCAGTTGGGCTCTCTCTTTTATTAGAATCCTGTTTCCCTTAAGTTTAGGAATAGGGATTGGATCAAAAATTTATTATTTTAAAAAATCTTTACAGATCTTTTTCCATTCTTGTTTGCTATTTTTCCATTCTCATCCTTAAATTTCCTAATAACATTACGTAAGTCTCTTAATAAGTCTTAAAAATTGCTTTTTCATACCATTGCTTCTGGATGTCTTATGAGGAGATACTACTTATAATAGTACAGTATCTTTTTCCATATGATTTTGCAAAAAGAGGACTGAAAACTATTTTCTCTATCTTTTGTTTCACTAATTGCCATATTAAAAAACTAATCACTAAGTGGCTCTAAGTTCAGCTATGCTAGTCCTTCAAAAGCAGAAAATCTGTTTCCAGGACTACTCAAAACATTTCCAGAGCAATAAAATTTCCATTATTCTCACACAACATAAACTCTTTTCTACTTAGGCCAGTCTGCACATTTTCCTTTGAATATGACATCCTCATAGTGTTTTCTCACCCCTCCCTCATTTCCAACTTTATTATCTGAGTCGTCTTTCCCTATTACGGGATGGAACTTGAAGGCAGACTACCTGGCTGGTTAGCTGGTAATTCAATACTCATGTTTTTAGCACAGTCTCTGGCATATAGTGTTTAATTAGTCATTCATTACAGTCTCTGTGACTTAATACTTTAATGTGAAATTCTCTTTTCTCTATTCTGTAGATCTAAAGGTCACTCAAGTACCACCTCTCCAATGAGGTTTTCTCCAAATACTTCAGGCCAAATTCATCTCTCCCTTTTCTAAATGTCCCCAAGTACTGTATCCTAGAGTAGTCATTACAATATAGTTTGGCACTTGCCTGTCTTGTTCAACTTTTCATATGTGTGACCATGTTCACGTTCACATCTTGGTTCATATACACTAACATTTATGACACTAAAAATTAATCAGATAGTGCCTTGTCTAATTCCTTATACTGTGTTTTGTATTTTTAGCTAATGTTCATGTATTTTTGCTTGGTCCATTAACATACAACATCATAAAAACTATTAGGATAGGTAAAAAATAATAGTTTTATTGAGCAGGGTGAAGTTATTCCTTTATTAAACTACTATGTCTATAAAGTAATACCAAGAATGAAGTCTTGGTACGGATTAACATATAGGTAAGCTGATCAAAGAACAACCTAGATCCAGACATTATCCAAAATAGTGTGTGAAGTAAATATCTAAAGGACCTCCACCCCAGTCCAATCTCAAAAAAGACACCTCAGTGGATGGGCAAAGGAGTCACAGAGTCACATGCTTGAAGGACTGACATGTCACCACAGAGGCCGGGGCATGATGTTCTTTTGAAAGCAATTGGCCAAGGGAAAGATCCAGGGGGAGGAGCTTAGGTTTGAAAAGTTTATACCTGTCTCTGGGTTGGAGCTTAGTTCTGAGCTTTTTATCTTATCTCATGATGTCTAGCAAGCTGCAGCAGATATGGGCTGCAATAAGGGACTAGACTTTTACCTTAAGTTAGAAAGGCTGGAAACATTATTTTCCTCCTTACTAATAATGCTTATAAATCTAGTAATAAGCCCCCAAGATTAATTTTTATAATGATAGTAGTATTTAATAAACCACAGGAGGGGGCAGCTGGGTGGCTCAGTGGATTGAGTCAGGCCTAGAGATGGGAGGTCCTAGGTTCAAATCTGGCTTCAGACACTTCCCAGCTGTGTGACCCTGGGCAAGTCACTTGACCCCCATTGCCTAGCCCTTACCATTCTTCTGCCTTGGAGCCAATACATAGTATTAACTCCAAGACGGAAGGTAAGGGTTTATAAAAAATAAAAATAAAAAATAAAATAAACCACAGGAAACTAGGTGGCATAGTGGATAGAGTGTTGGGCCTAGACCTAACTCCGAAGAGGACTCCTCTTCCTGAGTTCAAATACGACCTTCAACAATAATGGCTATGTGACCCTGGTAAAGTCACTTATACCATTTGTCTCAATTTCCTCATCTGTAAAATGAGCTGGAGAAAGAAATGGCAAATCGCCTCAGTATTTTTGCCAAAAAAATCCTAAAAGAGGGTCACAGAGTCCAACATAAATGAAAAATGACTAGATAATAATTTTATAAACCAAAAGACATAACTAGTTGAATGGTATCTATTCCTAAAAAAAATAAAATAAAATAAAAAAAACCCAGAAACAGAAAGTAGCCTGGTTTAGATAATCTTATACTGTTATATCAATTTCCTCCTCCTGGTCAATTTTTTTTGTATGTGAAAACTCACTATCATTTTTCATATTAAATATTAGTTGAAAAAAGACTTCTAAAATTATAACAAGATTTAATATTAGCAAGGTATAAGAAAGTGTGAGTAACTCATTTTATTATATTTATCAACATAACATTAGCTAAAATTACTAAACAGTTTTGTAATGCCACCAGGAAATTATTATTCTAATTAAACTATAAAAAATTCACTTCTTCACTAGTTCTTCAGCAAGAACTCTGTAAACCTGTAACAAAGTGTTGTTTTGATAACTGTTCGATCTTTTCAGTCACTGTAATAATTACTTAAAATGTAATAAAGAACTTGACTTACATCTGTACCAGAAGCTCTCTTGATTACATTCAATGAAGGCTCTCCTTTCCTCTTCTGTTGGAATGTAATCCATTCCTATGTCTATTTGTAAAGGGGGGGAAAAATCAAGAGACCTATAATAAAAAAACTCAAAATTTTAACACTTTTTACTCTTCAATGACAGAACTAAAATATACAAATAGGTATTTTTTCAACTTCAGACAAATATGCATTTAAAAAATGTCTTAGCCTTATTGTCACTCAAGACAAAGAAAAGTTAACTACAGAAAGTTTCAGGATTTACAAATGTTTAATATTTACTAGGGAGTGGTGGTGAGACTTCTGCATTCTGCTCTGTCCCAAAATCAGTCCTTCCATTCATCTTTCCTGTTGTGAGAAGGTTAAAGATTGCATTAGAAGATTAAAGAATATTATAAAGATTCAAGAGATATAGATATTGTTCAGGAACATATATCATAGGAACAACTATTAGAAATGGGTAAAGAAATAAATTTTGTTGAGTAAGGTGAAGTTATTCCTTTATTAAAATACTACATCTACAAAATAATATCAAGAATAAAGTATTGCACTTCACAAATACTTGTCAACTGTGTTGCTTTTGCAATTATGCAAAATCAAAAAGAATGTTTACCTTACTAACACTGATTATTTCCATATAATTTTTTTTTCCACTAAGCTATGGAGAATACGACTAAGTCACTTCTGAAGTAGAAGGAGAAATGAAAATGGAAAATTCAAATTAATCTTAACTCCACAAAATACTGGTGCTAGAAGTAATCTTAGGGTCAGCTAGATGGCTCAAAGAATAGAATGCTGGTCTAGAGTCAGGAAGACCTGAGTTCAAAAATAGCCTCAAACATTAGCTTGTGACTCTGGGCAAGTCACACAACCTCTGTTTGCCTTAATAATCAGAAGGAAATGACAAATCACTCAAGGATACTTGACAATAAAACCCCATGGACTGGCATATGGTCCACAGGGTCATAAAGAGTCAGACAACTGTGGGACATTAACAACAAGAAGCAATCTTAAACATCATATATTCCAATTCCTTTATTTTATTGATGAAGGAACTGAGGTGGTGGTGTAAGGTAACTTGCCTAAAGTCACAAAAATGAAAAATTATGGGGTCTTTAAACTGTACTATAAAGCAACACAAAATATTCACCAAAATTATTTGGTATTGATTAGAAAATAGAAAAAATGATCAATGGAACAGACTAAGTAACCAAGTCCCAAATGTCAAACAATTAAATAGTGATACAGTATTTGATAAAATGAAGAGCAGAATTGCTAAGGACACTTTCTATTCCTGGAAAAATTATAGTCTGTCAGAAATTAGGTTTAGATCATCTTTTACCTCTATATCAATTCTTTTTAAGTGTTTTGCATGCACAATATCATTACCACTTTTAACACTAAATACTGTATGAGAAATGGGACTTATACTGAAATTAAAACAAGTATTTATTACTTATAACAAAATGTTATGCATAATTTGTGCCAATTATTAATTAGCTGAACCCACTTAACCTCAGGTCCTTCTATTTCCAAATCTACGGCCCTTTCCTCTACACAAAAAGCAGGTGTGATCATCCTTGGCAAAAAAGGCAATCCCTAGAAAAAATGTAAAGATAGAGATTCCACTTCCTTCTACTTAATCAAATTCAACATCCAATTCAAATAAATCATCAAAGCCTATGCTCTCCAGAAAGTCTTTGTTCCAATTAAATTAAGATGAAGGAAGTCTTCTTGCATTCTACATGGCACAGAGGCTGACCTGGAAGTCAGAAAAGCCTATAAGCCTATCTTCAACTGCTGAGTGACACACAGGCTCTATGAGCCTAGATAAATCATTTGAACCTCTTAGTAACCTTGACTTGAAGAGCAGGCGCAACCCTGCAATGATAAGTGGGGGATTGCTATATTGGGGTTCCCTACAGAAATAAAATCATAAATATGAGTTTTTTAAAAAGTTAAGGACCTAATAGACCTCAATTGTTTCCACTACATTTTACAGTCTAGCTTGAAGTCCTTGGTCACTCTGAAAGCCTTTACTTTTTCTTCCCCAGATAAAAGGGAAGGCAATACGTTGGTAGCTGAGCCCTCCTAGAATGAGACATGCCATCCATCCTGTAAAATACAAGTGGCAAGAGAAGCCAAATTATCCACAGTGCCCTAAAAAGACAGGAGAAAAAGCATAGCAGGTGACCATCCCCAGCCAGGGTTCCCGTCGGCACAGAGGACCCTCCAAACCAATCCCCCGACCCATAACCACAGCCGCCCGGACAGGTATCAGGGCCAGACCCCAGGCCGCCGCCCATTCCTCGAGAATTTAAAAGTACAGTCCGGAGAATGAATTAGAGGCGGGGTACTAAGTCACAGCTTCTGGGAATGGGGCATCTTGGCCCCGAAGGCCCTGGGCTCTCTCGGGGGTGCCCGACAGTCCGTGTCCTCCCTTCTGGGTCAGGTAGGCCCCTCACCCACCTCCCTGCAGCAGCGGTAGCGGCAGCAACGGCGCACGCGAGCCCCCCCCAAGCTCAAGGAGGGAGGGAGGGAACAAGGGGACGGTCCGGGGGGCGGGGCTAGCGCGCGCGCTCCGCGGGAGCGAGGCCGGAGAAAGGCTCAGGAGGCCGGCGGGGGTGGGATGAGGAGGTGGGGCGGGGTAGGCACACAGCTTTCACGCTAAAGGACAATGACCCGGATGCTTGCGAGACCAGAGAACAGGAAATTACCTCAAGACTTCTCCACCAACCACTGATGCCCGCTCTCACTTACGCGCAGACAAACGCTGGCTTTGACTAGGAATTTACGTTAGGCCTCCCCCTTTACCTCTCCTCCCCCACCTCCCTCTCACTGCACTTGCGCAAGGCTAATAGAGTCAGGGCTATGGGCTCTGGAACCATGCTTTCTCAGGTACTGTCTCCTTTGAAATTGAACTTTTCCCCGTTTCTGTCCCATCGTTTCCCAAACCTTTCCGAAATGCTGAGCGGGAAAAGCACGAGAATCTGGAACCTTTCTGAGAGATTTGCACCTTGTATTCTTGCACACATAGGAGCCCACAAGAATTGAAATAGTGTGAGGAATACAGGGAACTATTTAAAAGGAAGTCCTTTGTTATATTTCATATTCCGTTTAAAATCCATACCTTTATCATTTATCCTTTAAACAAATCGATCCAGGTTCCATTCAGTAATATAGTCTTTGCCTTCAAGTTTAGACATGCATCGTGGTGCAATATAATATGGGATTATAGAGTAAGAGGTCCTGGATGCTAGAGCCACCTAGAATCTTGATGATATTAAATCAGTAAACACCTCTCTGAGACTGCCTTATCAGTAAGTATTGGGTTTTCCCTGTCAATTGCTTTTCTGGGAACCCCCAAGTTTGCCCCTGTTCCTTCAAAGCTTGCTTTGGGGGAAGTCCCAGATTGACCTTGTCTCTGTATCTAGCTCTCTTTTTCCTTCCTGTTGCCAGCTTTTGATGGAGAGTGGATTTTTGAGCAGGTATTTTTTTTAAATAGTAATATAATACACAGCCTCAGAATAAATCAGACTTAAATAAAACTTAGAGGACTATAGAATGATTTCCTAACCACAACCCAGAAAGGTATTCTTTTCTTCATGGAGGGTGACATCCAAAGACTGGAGAAATCATTCATTAGATTTGAAAACTGAGGCCAAGTGATTAAGTGACTTGTCCAAGGTCACATATATGATGAATATGTACTGTACTGTACTGTTCACAGTGGAAATGCAGTACGCCACTGCCACTTGTGCAACTTTGCCATCATGAGATTGTATAGGGCTTGTTAACTTGTAAATAACACAGAACTATCAAATAGAAAAACCAAGTCTTTAATCAGGCTAGGGATAAGTCCAGTATTTAATTCTTTACTCAGAGTCTGGCACCACAACTTTTTCAGGGTATAAACCCTGGACTCTGGGGATGGTATCCCTGGGAGTGCCACCAAGCTAGATGATGACTCCAAGGAACAAAAGAATTTGGGGAACCTATATACCTTTTGGGGGGAAATCCAAGGGCAAGGAAAGATAATTGACATTACTATAGCTACAAAGAAAATGGGAGTGTTCAAACTACACTGACAGGCTACAATCAAGCTTGGGAAAGGAATCATAGCTAGAGCCTGGGGTGTAAGAGAAGGGACTGCTTACAACGGATACTAAAAGATGGTTCCTGCCTAGGTGTGGATCTTCTTGGGAAAGGGTCTCTGATACAATAGGGGAGACTACCTAAAACAAAGAGGGTCCTTGGCATATGCTTAGGATTGTCATTCACCTGAAGGTCCCCTACTCAGCCTGAAACTGCTAGCCTGGGATTCCCTTCAGGGTGGATTCCCATGGGAACAGAGAACAAGTACAAACTTTGGGGTCTCTAACCTACAAACTAATCCTGAAACCTGGGGTTCACCAGATCCCACTAGGCCACAAGTTTGGGGTTTCTAGATTCCATGTTGACAAGGCCCACTATTAGCTGATAGAATGAAAGGTGACCAACCACAGTGTTTTGTATCCTGGGCACCAATTGGATCAGTGACTAAAGCATCAAGTCTGTTTGGTCTGTTTGGTCCTCCACTATGGGGGCGAGGGGGGGTCACCTCTGGAATGTAACTCCTGTGATAGGTGAGGGATCACTGTACTTCAAAACTTAAAAATACTTAGCATAGTACATGAAATCCAGAAGGCACTTAGTAAATGCTAGTTGACTGACTATACTCCATTGCCTCTAATTACTTATATCCATAGAATTTACCTCACATTGTTGTTTCGTGGGTCAAATGAAATACCATATCTCAATTTGCAATAATATGATATAGCTATCTTAAAAAACAGAATATATTTAATATTTAAAACAGTAGATTAAAATAGTTAATAGTTTAATAGTTAAAACAGTAGATTAAAATGATTCAGTGTAAAGGAATAGTACTGATCAGATTAATATATGAACTTAAAACAACAAAATTAAATTGTAAACAAGACAATCAGCAAGATACAATAAAATACAGAGACTTTCATAAAACAATGGAGTCTGAAAAGGTTTAAAAATTTCACCTCCAGACTCCTTCCCTGGGATCTCCCATAGTGAGCTAGCCCCGCCCCCCCAGACCATCCCCTTGTTCCCTCCCACCCTCCTGGAGCTTGGGGGGTGGGGGTCTCCCATAGTGAGAGAGAATTTCCCACTGAACATGGTGTGGAGAAATCCCAAATTGGATGAATCTTAGAGACTGGGCAAGCCCAAATGGCAAGGGGTTGTAGGGAGATTAATTTCTCCCCTGAATCTCAGATAAGATAATTGAAAGGACCAGTGCACCCAGGAATGGTAGGAAGAAAAAACATCCTAAAACTATAAGCTGTTTGAAATAGGCAAGGTACCACTCTTTCATTAAGTGAGCCATGCTTATAATTTTACTTCATGTTTCGAAGAGTAACCTTTCCCTTTCCACCCTAGAGTAAAACACTAGGGAACACTTTGTTTCCCTTGCCGCATGGACAAGGAGTTAGGAGGCTAATTGTTGCCTAAGGAAAACACACCTGGTTTTTACCAGCTGCCTGGAGAGTGGCTCCAAGTTTGTGAGTTCTGAAGATACACCAGCAGCTACCAACAGTCCAGCGGAACCAACAACAGTGGTCAGGATTGGGAGCCGGGGGCAGGGGGCAAGAGCAAGCAGTATCAGGAACAGAGGCAGGCTTCTGGGAGTTAGGATCAGGTGGGATCAGGAACAAATGGATGGGACAACCTAGGAGACTGGATCGACAGCAGTAATGCCAGAAGTAGCAGCAAGGAACGATACTCAAGCAGAGGGGCAAGAGAAGCTGCTTATCTCTTCTCCGCCAAGAGTCTCAGGCTAAGTCCCTCAAACTAAAGCAGTCGGGCCAATAGGGCAAGCTACTGGCAAAAAGTGGAAAAGAAAAAAAATGACAAAGAAACCTGCAGGAGCAGGGCAGCAGCTCTGGTAGAGAGTTCAGAGTTCTCTCAGAGTTTGTGAGGGGGTGGGGCAAAAAGCTTTGGCAGGAGAAACGTGGCTTAAAAAAATTTATCTAGGCTATCTTAAAAAGATTGAAAATTACTTTTCCAGCTTCTGGTTGCCATCAATGTAAAAATTAAAATTAAATCTCAATAATAAAAATATTGTATTAAAAAGATTTATTAATGATCATTAGAAATAAAGAAATAAAAGGGATACAAAATAAAAATCACATGCCAATGGCTAATTAGCCTGTTCAAAATGCCACACTTACCACCATCATTCTCACAACAGCAAGTAAAGAGACTGAGATCCTCCTCATCACTCTCTAATATCCCCTGTCTACAGGAAGTACATAATGACGGGAAGTCAGTGGGCTCCCAGGAAATGTAGTTCTTTTTTTAAGGTAACAGATTTTTAATCACACAGTCCTTAGCATTGGGCTCTGTGTAGCAGTGGATCATTGGACCTATCCATCTCCTGATTAAAGACTTGGTTTTTCTGACTACTTTAGTAGTTCTGTGTTTTTCCCAAGTTAATAGGAATCAGAAGTCCATTAGGGTTGTGATTTGCCCAGGGTCATCCAGAATATATGGCAGAGCCAGGACTAGAATCTCTATCTCTTGGTTGCTCCAGAAGTGTACTTTTCAAGATATCTTAAGACCCATGCAGTTTTATAGACCCTAACTACCATATATTACAGTGCCTATCTGGAAAAATGCATTCAGATTTACAACTTGAGACTAAATTCAACAAATGTTTAAGTACCTACTATGGGCAAGGTACTGTGTAGGGTTAAAAAAAATTGAATCTTCCTTCAATGAACTTACATTCTTTTAAGGGAGAGGCATGTTACCTGTATTCAGATGAAAATAATACAAAGTAGGAAAGGAAATTAAAAAAAAAAAGATCAAAATATTCTTGAATGCCAGGAATACATCCTGTCCCTTAGAGCTAGAGGAGAGTTTTCCTCATTGTACCTTCCTTAAATGTCAGAGATACCTTTCCTCATTGTACCTTCCCTACCTGAAACAGGACTCCCTACATTTTATATTGTCACAATAATAGGTGTTAGGTCAAGATTGGGAATGCTAGCTGAGGTAAAAAGCAAAAAGCAACCCAGAGGGAAAGAGAAGAGAATAGGAAGAAGGAATTGTTGAGGTTCTATGAACTTGAAGACTAAAAAGGAACTCCAGTTAGGGAAAAAACAGTTGTTAAAAAGAAATACGGAAACCTTTGAGATTTTTCCTTCTTAGGCTCCTTCAACATCACCAGTTTTATCACTTTACACTTAGACTTGTACCACCTGTTGGTCAAAGTGAGTGAACACTGAGAATTCTGGTCTCTTTTGACTATGCTTTGGTTTCCAAGGTGTCCCCTACTTTGCTAATTTTTTTTTCTTTATTGTTCATCTCTTCCAGCAATTATTTTATAAGGTCTTCCTCTGTTCTTGGTTTTGGTCATTTCATTCTTTCTAAGGTTCTACTAGTAGTTATTGCAGAATTAATTTTTTCTTCTGAAGTTTTGTTCTGAGATTATTATCCTGTAATATTTTTATTGTATTAGTTTGACTCTTCTTTCTTATTTCCTCATGTAGAATGTATATGTGAATGTATGTTGTAATGTAATTTATGAGAGTTGTCTAAATGTGGCTTATTGGGAGGAATAAATAGATCTCACAGGAATATCTCCCACTCTTCTCCAAAAGAGTCTATGATTTTTATCTGTTGGGAAGCAGGAGATTGGAGCTACTAAACTCTCTGCTCTCAAACCAAATTTATATTTCTGATCACCTCCCCCAAGTTTTGCTAGTCTAGAGAAGGTAATTTTTAGGTTCAAGCCACTTTTCTAGTTAATCTCATTTATTAGGGAAGTCATTCCCCAAGCTATGTCTGAAGGCTTAACTCCTTTCTGACCAAAAGATAGTTATAAAAAAACCCACCATAAATAGGGACTAAACCCATTTAACCAAGGCCATAGGAAACAGAAATCAGAGAAGTTATACGGATTAGAATATGCCAGACAATACACAGAGTGAATTAGCTCTTCTACTGGGAACAAGATAGCTCAAACAAGAGAATCCCCAATATCACACAAGAAGAAATATGTTAAAGTCCTAATGTGGCATGCTGGAAATCCAGGACATACTGAGCTACTACTGGCTCCTCTATATATAGGCTTTCCCGCACAGTCTTCCTCTCCCTCCAGCGGTCTCTCCTTGAATAGAGCTTGGAATATGTCCTCTCTTGAGATCAGAAGATGAAGAAAAAGGATTTCCCAAAACTTTCCCAAACTGTCACCTACCCTGACCCTCACACAGTTGTGAATCAAGTGATCATTCTCTCCACTAATGAAGAATTAAAATGCATTGGGCTTAAATACCAAATCATACTGAACCTCTTAGCCATTTCTTTTCTTTGGACTTTGTGGATGTTTCTTTTTCCCTTTGATTTACTGTTGTTTTATTTTTAGTTTGGTGAATTTCTAGCTCTTTGGTGGTTTTTAATATCTTTTAAGTTTATACAAAATCACTTGCTCAGACTTTCTTCCTGAAGTCCCTTTCATTTGGTTCTAAATAGCATAAGAAAAGTCTTGGCACTGCTGGACCTCTCTCTCATCCAATTTTTCTTACTTTCTTTCCTAGATCCCTTGTCCTAGAAAATCTATAACTTTCATCTGCTAGGGAGTGAAATCTGGTCAAATCATACTGAGGGAAAGAATCTCAGAGGCACACAAGGATGGCCAGTGGATGCCCTTGGTAGGTATCTGCTGCTTTGTCTCTGTGACTAGGCTGTCATGTGGAGCCTAGAATTGGAAATGGGTAGTTAAGATATTGTCTTTTTCTATAATGGGGTGGGAGCTGAAATAGAAATGGTAATCTGTGTGACACTATTACTTGTTGCAATGGTACTCTGACAGACTAGAGAGAGCTGCTACTAATTATGGGGACACACCTGATAGTGTTTAATTATAATGGAGGTAAGAGGTACTACAGAGATAGGGAGAGATGGAGCCACAGGGGATACTGCTACAGGGGAATGATGATGCAGGGGATTGCTCTAGATAGATGCTGGGGAATACTCTGGGGTTTGCCTACTGATCCCTACTGATGACTAGTGGATCAATATTTCTCCTAATCTCCTCCTACCCTCTTCTCCCTGTCTCCCTCATCTCCCAGTTCTTCTTGAAGCCTTTGGCTTCTTCCCTCCCCCCTGAGTGAACTATAAAGATATTCTTTTCTTTTCCTTTTCAAGTCAGGGGTTTTATTGGAAAACAGGATGGGAAACTGAGGTAAGAGGGATGAGAGTGTCCCTAATCTAAAATGAAGATTATGAGGGCTTGGGAAGTCACAACTGTGACAGAAGGACAGTCAGAGATGGAGGACAAGAGTTAAATTTTTCTTTCTTTTTCACAAAGTCAGCAAGGTCTCTCAGCTTAACCCCAGAAGCCCCCCTCAAGGGTCCTTCAGTTTGTGACAGAAGTTGATAAGATCAGTTCAGCTGCTTCCCCCCAACAGTCAGTCACCAAGAAAAGTCTCTCATTCAACCTGGCTTTCCTCCAACTCTTGGTCAGTCAAATCTCAGAGAGAGCAGCGGTTTTCCTTTGGTCAGAGAGCCCAAAAGCCAAGTCAGCCCCACAAGGGTACTTAGCCAGCCTCAACTGCCAACTCCTGGGAACATTCCTTTTGGAACCTTCTTCTTGATTGACAGCCAAGTCTTGTTTCTTGCATCTTGGCTTGTCCTGCAAAACCTCTCTCTCTTCAAGTCTCTACCACAGAGCAAATGATTAAGTTGGGAGTGTGGATAGTCCTTAGAGCATATGCTGAAATTGTCTACCTGGGTCCAGTCCAAGAAACCAAGAACAAGCTTGGGGTAAGTTTTCTTCAGGCCATGACATTTCAGGGGCATGTACTACGTGATAAGGAAAGTTTCTCAAAATGGTCTGAAACTAGAAAAAACGATTGCTCAGATATCACTGGCCCAGACTGTTGAGTATGCATACAAAAAGGTCTGCCTGTCCATCTTTCTCTGACTTTGTGTCTCTGTCTCTTGGTCTCTTTGTCTGTGTCTGCCTCTCTGTGTCTCAGTTAGACTACAGCCTAGCAGTCATTGAGAATGCCTCACTCTTTTAGCCCCCACATCCAACCTGCTGCCAATGCCTGCAGACTTCACGTTAGCAATATCTCCCCTTCAGTTCTCTGACACTGCACCAGGCTAGGGCAAGCTTTCATCACCTCATGCCTGTACCATGTGTAAAAGGAAACCAAATCGTTGGGGTGGGAAGAGAAGGTACCTGAGAAGGGCATGGTGGAGAGAGTCAGGAAAGGAGCGTTGGAGAGGAATGGACATGGGTGCTATTCAATAATGGAGGTTCTATGAGGAACTGACTAATCAGGGGAAGGAGCTGAAGAATGGAAGTATCTTCCAGAGTGAGAAAGTCCCACGATGGAGGAATTTTTTTAAGTGAGAAGGCTGCTGGAGAAGAGTAGTAAAAGACATATGGAATTTCATGGGTGGGGCCTGGAAAGGGATGAAGAAGAATGAAGTTCCAGTAGTAATGTAGTGTGCTTATAGTCCTAAATCCCTTCCAATTATTTTAGGTTTTGGTCATCTTTGACTATCTGATCAGTATGAAGTAGAACAGAGTTGTCAAACTCATCCTTTGTGGCTGCAGATGGTTTGCAAAACTCAGTGTAGACTGAATCAGATTAAAATGACATTGGGAAATATTTCAGAAAATAAATTTAAAATATGATACAATGTAGATCATTTTAATTTGTGATTTTCTAAGTCAGTATCCAGCCAACAGCAATCCTATTTGAGTTTGACTAATGATGTAGAGCTTCAGGGTTGCTTCAATTTGAATTTCACTAATTATTAGTGATTTGGAGCAGTATTATACAGTTGTTGATCATTTTGATTTCTTCTTTGAAGACTCTGTTAAAATATTAAAAAACATCCTTTGTAATAATACTCTGTTAAGAGAGTTTTTCTTAATTTCTCCCTCCTTTCTATTTAAGAGGCAAGGGAGCAAAAAGATTTCTGAGTAAGAACCCTTCACAACTCCCCTATCTGGTACATCCTCTGGCTATCTGTCTTGCCACAGAATCTCAGAATTGGAAGAAGTTTTAGAGGGCAAATGGTTGAACTAGTGTCATAGCAGAAATCCCCTCTACATTACTAACAAATTATTAACTAAACTTTTCCTGAATACTGGTGGTCATATTAGGAATTCTTATCTTTTTGTTTCAATGGGTCTCTTTGGCAGTTCCAGACTAATGTTTTTAAATACTCCAGAGAAATTTTTATTTTTATTTAGAGGTTAGTGAAAATATAATTGTAATTTTTCTCCTATATATTCATGGATCTTCTGAAATCTATGGACCTTCAATTAAGAAGACTTGAATTAGAAGAACCCATTACCTCCTAAAGAAGCCAGATTCACTTAGGGATAACTTCAGTTGTCAGGAAGTTTTTCTGAGTCTAACACCCAGCATTCTTTTTGTCTGGGGCATCTTCTAGTTCTCGTTGGTTTAGGAAATTAGTTAATTTCTCTTCCAGGAAAGAGCTGACCTGGAAGACAATAGATAATAGCAATAGTGCCATAACAAATAATAGTGACAATAGTCTAAGAGGTACCCTACTTTGAGTCCTTATGCTGATCTTTTCCAGAAATGGGTCAAGCTGGGGATGCCTAATACAGAAGAAGATGCATTCCTGAAACTGCTAGCACCAAATGGGCATTTATGCATTGAGATATGTTGGTGAGACTAGTTTTGGAGTCTCCCATATACTCTTGTGTAACAGAAACCCTCTGTCCTGATCAGCTTCCTGCCTTTTGCCTGTCCTAATAGTGGAAGGAGAATGAGGGGGGAGTGGGGGAAGGGAGAGAAATCCCTTGCCAGCTGCAGACTGAGCAGCTAGCATTAGGCTTATAATCTCTTTAAGTGATATTTTTGGGTTTCCCTTATATGTGTTTAAGACTGCATTAAAACCAGAGCTATGCCAGTTTTATTTATTAAAATGCAAATAGGAAGACTGAAAAGGTAGCAGAACAAATTCAAAAGGTAGAGATGACATTTTTAAAGTTTTTATAAACACAATGTAGATTTAGGGGAGGGGGCAAGGCAAACTGGTTCCAAGTTTGAGCCATACATTTAATGAAGATGAAAGTTTTTTGAGGGAGGCATAATGTCTTCCTAGACCACACTGGTATTTATTTATTTAAACCTTTACCTTCCATCTTAGAATCAATACTGTGTATTGGTTCTAAGGCAGAAGAGTGGTAAGGGCTAGGCAATGGAGGTTAAGTGACTTGCCCAGGGTCACACAGCTAGGAAGTCTGAGGTCATATTTGAACCCAGGACCTCCTGTCTCAATCCACTGAGCCATCCAGCTGCCCCTGCAGACTGGTCTTGATGGAGAAAGAATATAGCACGGGTCCTACCAAATTCATATCTGAAACTGGCATTATCAGCTTCTGCCAGGACCTAGGCTGCTCCTTATCACTAGGTTGGATGCCATATCTAGCTTAGATTCCTTGACTCTCTGACCCCTTTGGATTGCTCTCTTGGGCCAGATTGAACCTACTTCCTGCCCCCAGAATGAAAGAACAAATAAAAAGACCAAAAAACTAAGTTCTCTTTTTTTTTTTCTTTGCTAGAGGTTCTAAGGAGAAAGAGCCTTATAGATCTATTCCTCTCACCTTATGGTGTGAGTGAAACAGTAACCTCATGCCTAAAATGAAAATATAGTAGAAGCTATGTGAAATCTGGCTGTTGTTAACGATCTCAACAATTGTGGCTATATAACCAATGGAAAAAAGGCCTCCCCCCACCATGAGTAGGTCAGTCCAGAATGTTAACACACTCCAGCCCTTTAGTCTCTAGGTACTCTGGACATGCACCTGCCTTCAGATATTTCACAGAATCACAGAATTTGAGAGTCATGAGGGGTCTCAATAGTCTAGTCCAGGGAGAGAAGAACTCACCAAATCTTGAGAGTGAGTCCATTGTACTTTTAAAGATATTTGAAGAAAGCTACAGCAACAGGTTATACCACCCACCATCCACTGGCTCACCCCATCCTTGGTCTTTTCTTCTGTAGGTTAAACATTCCTAGTTCCTTCACCTGATTCTTACATAATCTCCTCATCTCTAGATGCTTCCCATTTGTTAATCCTAAAAGGTGTTAGCCAGAAGAAAACAATATTTCAGATATAGTTTGACAAAGACAAAATACACGCAAACTGTCACTTCCTTTGACTCTGAGCCTAAGCATCTTTTAATGTGCCCTAATTTCATGTTAGCTCTTTTGGTTGCTGGGTTGAACTGTTGGATTACATTGATCTTACAACACAAGGGAAAAACCCCCTATTTGTCTAAATCTCTAGTCCCACTCTGCCCACGAGTCATTGACTCCTTCTTCTCCCTTCCTCTTTTCATCTAATAAAACAACTCAACACCTAACAGATTGACAAGCATGACAGAAAAGGAAAATGATGAATGCTGGAGGGATGTGGACAACTCAGGATACTACTGTTCTATTTGTAGTGAACTAGCCCAACCATTCTGGAGAACAATTTGGAACCAAATGGGTTATCAGATTGCATGCCCTCTGACCCAGCAATAATATAACTAGGTCTGTATTCCAAAGAGATCAAAGAAAAGAGGAAAGGACCTATTTGTATAAAAATATAGTAGTGTTGGGTTGGTTGTTGTTTTTTTTTTTTGTGGTGGCAAAGAATTGAAAATTGAGAAGATGCCCATTAATTGGGAGAATGGCTGAATAAGTTGTATGATTATGGAGGTATAGTAGGGTGCTATAAGAAATTATGAGAATGCTGATTTCAGAAAAGCCTGGGGAGACATATAAACTAATATAAAGTAAAGTGATCAGAACAAGGAGAACATAGTGCACTGTATGGCAATATTTTAAGGATAATCAGCTGTGAAAGACTTAGCTATTCTGATCAAGACAATGATCCAAGGCAATCCCAAAGAATGCCTGATGAAAAATGTTATACATCTTCAGAGAAAGGACTCAAACTCTGAATGCAGATTGAAGCATACTTTTTAGACTTTCTCTATTTTCCTTGTTTTGTGTGAGTGTTGGGAGGGTGTTTACTTTCACAACATGGCTAATGTGACAATATATTTTGAATGATTTCATATGTATACTTGATATAAAATTGGTTCCCTTCACAAGGAGGAAGAGGGGCAGAAGGGAGAGAGAATTTGAAACTCAAAAAAAATTAAAATAAATATTATAATTTTTATATGTAATTGGGATATGTTACTGAAGTATATAAAATATATTTTTAAAATATGTATGTATATATTTCAAATTAGCTATTTCTTATGAAAAGAGAGAATATGCTTCCACCCTCCCCCCAATGAACATTTGCAATTCTCTGGAGAATTAGGACTGTCAAGTTAACAAGTATTTGTGTCAGGCATTATACTAGTCACTGACATGGGAGAAGTGTTCATCATCATGTAAATATCCTCAAAATGTCAAATATGAATGACATTAGATCAGCATAACATTAATTTTTTTTTTCATTTGAGACAATAAATAAATGAGCAACAGTAAGTATTCTTATTCATGAGTGTCAATATCTATATTCATATCCATATGCAATTTTATCATCAGATAAATATATTTAACTCAGATGTAAAATTCTATATGTACAAATATTGTAATAATACCAACAATTACCCTAATACTATAACTCTTACAATAATACTATTAATAAGGAAAAATATCCATATTCTATTGATACAACACATCACAACAAATAGCATAGAACAGTGATGGCAAACATATGACATGGGTGCCAAAGATGACACGCACACCCCCACACACACACACACCCAGAGCTCGTTACTAGAAAAGTAAAGGAACTTGGACAGAGCTGCTCCCCTCCACCTCTCCATTGTGCCTGAGGACATTTTTTTCACATCCCCTGCCCCTCTATGCAGCAGCCAATAGCAATTCATGGGTTGGTGGCTCATAGGCAGCAGAGCTGGAGGGGAGCAGAGAACCCAGGCTATTCCCCTCTCCCTCTCTATACTAGCTGAGGACATGCCTCACTTCCCCCACACCTCCACCCCACAGTCCAATGAGAGCACCTTCTCCCTCCCCTGTGTGGTATAAGAGGGGGAGGCAGGAGGCACCCAGCACTCAGTGGTGGGGAGGGGCATAGCACACAGTCTCTCAAAGGTTCACCATCACTGGCATAGAATATAGTACCAAAGGATTCATTTTATACAAACACACATCACATATTTTTCATTACAGAATTTTATTTGACAATGTGAGTAAGTATCTCTCTAGAATTACCTAATGCATTATAAGTAAATCTAACACTAACAACTGGCTTCATATTTCTTAGACTCTTTCCTTTACTTTATACATTTTTAGGTGTTTTATTATCAAATAATAGTAATTCTATTCTCTTAAATAATTTAGGTGGCATATTGTAATGTTTTTTCTCTATAACTCATATATCAGGATAAAATGGGGTTGCTGTTGAGTTCAGTCCTCCCACATTATCTTTTGAACTTTTAATCTTTCATTTCTTCTTTCTTTTGAGATTCAACTGGTGGAACCTTTGGAGGGTACAAGGTACAACTAAATCATCATCTAAACTGGAGTCTTCCTCAGTTCAAGAAACAAGTGTTTTTCCCCCCTTCTTATTAGTTTTCTTTATTGATTTGGTAACATCTTGACTTTGGTTTCTTCTTTCATGTAGCAGTTTCTGTTGATATATCACTTAAATTCCTGGTTACATTAGGAATTTCTTTCACATAATTTTCATAATTTTCTTCAGCTGAATTTGAAAAAAAAAGTTCATCATGAAGATGAAAATTTTCAACTGATTCTCAAGCTGCTACAAAACTTTATAATTTTGTTTCACTCCTTGAAAACAAACTCAGACTTCACATGACATCTTAATTTTTGATACAAGTTTTATGGACATCAGCTTCTTCTGAACCAAAAGACAAATATGATTAAGTAGTTCAAAATTATAACAAATAATAATAGTTCTCTTCTAATTATATCTTGATAGTAATGTTTCAGCATCAGCTAGGGGGTGATTTAATTGAGAAAGACATACTCTTTTGTGTATAATTAGGGTTCAAGATGACCTCTTTCTCAGCTTTCTATTTCTTTTTCTCAAAGTTGACTTTTTAGAATTCAACTTTTTACATTAAAAAGTATACTTATCTTATTATATACTCCACTTCTATATCCGTGTAAACCATTATAACAAGACATCTTTATTATTCTTTTGCCTGTATCAGGCTGGTGGTTATCTTCCATTTAAAACAGAGGTTTTTCTTATGGATTCCATAAATATTTTCTTTTCTTTTTTAAAAAATATGTCAATAGCTGTATTACTATATGATTGGTTTCCTTTATAATCCTTTATAATTTATTTTATTCATTAAAAGCACAATTATGAGAAAGGGGTCCATAGACTTCTAGTAAAACTTCCAAAGAGGTCAACATAAAAAAGGTTAGGAATCTTTGCATTATAGGGTTTGGGTCTTTGGTACTTTTATCCCTGGATATATAAAGTATAATGGTTTGGTGTACTGTTAAATGTATTTTCAGGAGTATTTATATGTTGCTTTTCTTGGATTTCTACAATCTAAAGTTACTCTTTTCTTGATTTCTGTGGTAGACTCACCAAATGATGTTCTAGAACTTATATTAGTTGAATTTTAAGCACATTCAAATTGATTAACTATTTCTAATAACCAAAAATGGCTTTTTTCTTCATAACCAAATCCAACTAAATATGCCTTCTAGTCTTAAAAATATACCATATACTTATATACTTCCTCTACTCTAATAGCATCAGCAGCTTTAGATTTTAGTGCTTATGCTACAATTAAATTTTTAATTGATTATTTATACTAGTTATAAATTCAAAAAGTCTCTCTTTTTTTTTTTGTTTTGAGTCTCATTAGGTATTTCATTAAATCTTCATGATCCAGTAGGCTTGTGCAGAGGAAAGCAAATGGTCCTACAGGCTGGATCCTTTAGATTTCATAGTGTTTCACAGACTCTGGATTTGCTGAAGGATCACCTCCGTGTTCTAGGTACAGGTTGTTATAAGGATATTGCTTTGGAGCCACAGGCTGATAGGATGGGTACATCTCTCCTAAATAGAACATGAACAGCATGAAGCCGACAAAGCTCAATAAATGCTTACACATAGTGTTCCAGGAGACAGGTGTGGGGGATGTATCCACACGATTCCGAGTATACATATCAAGGTCAAAGTGCATCGGTTCACCCCAGTTCAGTCTCAGTTCTGAATGGTCCCAGTCATACCATGGGTCTCGTTCATGCTGAGATCGTTCGGGAAGCTTGGGAGAGTCACCAAACCTGAAACCGTCATCTGGATAGGGCTCATAGTCCTCCACTCGCATGTTGTACTTCTTGGCGGCATCAGTGCGCTCCTCTGGTGTGCGGGGGTACGGTCCCGGGGGCATGTCCTTGCTGAGGCCTGAGGCTGCCCGGGCCCCCAGAGGGATAACCTGCTGGGCCGCTGCCCCCAGCCACCGGATTCCCCCCAAAAGTCTCTCTTTTGGTGGAAAGTATATGAATAAAATTGTCATATGCTTGTTGAAATTTTCCCACTAACAAATTGTATAAGCTCTAGAAAAATTCTTGACAAGTTATTTCAAGCGTTCAGTTTCTTATTCTTTGCACAATTTCAAATGCAATGACTTTCACATTTTCTAAAACATTAATAAACTTTTGGCTACACACCAAGTGATATGAACGTAGATCTCAAAGAATTCTGTCTCCTAAATTATCTGGCAAATGCCAGAAAAGTGTTCTTGAATTATTCTCTCAAGTTTAAATCAAAGTCCTTATAAAGATGCTTGTGTTTTTGTTTTTGTTCTTCTTAGGATATTGTTTATGAAATAGTAGCTCAGATTCCATAACAGAGGTATAATAGCCTAATGGAACAAAAGGCACTAATTATCAATATAATTATGTTTAAGTGTGTGTGAAAGTATATGTTATATAGCAAGCAATATTAATTTACATACCTCAGAAAGAGAATGGATAGCACTTACAGTTTAAATTATAAAAAGCAAAACCATATCCTTAAACATGTAGATAGGAATCAGAGCAACCACAAGACAGACACTAAGTACAGTTTAACATTTCCTGCAATAAGTTTATATGCTATCAACATCCCGTCACACTGAGTAGTGGTACTTCAGTGTCCAAAAAATAAAGTCCAAACTCTTTAGTCTGGTAATTAAGGTCCTGCATGGTCTGGCTTCCATCTGCCTTTTCAGTCATATCTCACAATCCTCCTCCTCACATTCTTTATGTTCCAACTAAACTGTATTACTTGGCATTCTGTAACATATACTGTGCTTTCCATTCCTTTGCTTATGTTATTTTCTACATTGGTAATGGTCTGCTTACATCTCGATAAATAGCTAAGTGGCATAGTAGATAGACTTGCAAGACCAGGATCAGGAAGGCTCAAGTTTACAGTTTTGCTTGAAGGACCCTTATTACATGTATGACCCTTGCCAAGGCACTTAACGTTTGTCTACCTCAGTTTCCTCATCTGTAAAATGAGAATAAAATAGCACTTACCTCCTAGGGCATCTTTAGATTTTAGTATTTGCAATTAATTTTTTCTAACATTCATTTTATGGGGGAGGGTTTGAGTTCCAAATGCTCTCTCTCCTTCCTAGAGACAGCAAGCAACCTGAATAGATTTTATATGTGGAATCATGTAAAACATTTTCCATACTGGTAATTTTGTGGAAGATGTCTTAAACAAAAAAAAAGAAGAAGAAAGTGAAATATAGTATGTTTTGGTCTGCATTCAAACTCTATCAGTTCTTTTTTTGGAGGGGTATGGTATTTTTCAACATGAGTCTTTGGATATTGCTGAGAATCACTAGGTCATTCAGAATTGTTTATCAAAAAACATTACTATTACTGTCTAAATATTTTTCTGTTTCTGTTCACTTTGCATCAGTTCGTGTGAGTCCAGATTTTTCTGAAATCATCCTGCTCAATATTTATTATAACACAATATGTTCTATTACAAACATATACTACAATTTGTACAGTCTCCAACTGATGGATGCAATTATTTTTTTAGTTGACCCATTTACTAATTACAAATTCAAAAAAGTCTTTCATCTTTTTGGTGAAAAGTATATGGAATCCAGTTTGAATATGTTTGTTGAAGTATCCCCTCACCAACAAATTTTTTACATAATCGCTGTAAATATTTTTGACCAGTTATTTTAAAGATTATAGGGAAAATATGAGTTAGTATTTGTAAAGCACTTTGCAAAAATTTAAGCACTATATAAATGGTAGTTATCATTATTGCTATTAGAATTAAAATTAGCTCTGTCCATTGAAATATTTTTATTTATTCTTGAAATTTCTGGGTGAAATACTGTTTCTCTTTTAGCAAACTTTTTTTTCATTCCCAAACAAGAGATGCTCTCTTGAGCTCATATAATACTTTATATTTCTCTTATGTACTTATTATGTACTTACTTATGCTGTTCTAGTTTATGTGATATACATTTCTAATCTTCCCTGTTATATTGTAAGATGTTTGAAGTTAGGGACTATGTCATTTTTCACATTCATACTTCCCCCAGTGACGAGCATATTCTTTATGTTTATTTTTTAAATTTGATTTCTTTCCATTTATTTTCACTCTCAACATTTTGTTTAAATGAATCAGATTGGAACTGTTTTACTTATACATAATATCTTGCTATTCTTTCTTCAAGCTAGCAGCAAGCAGTTATTAAGTACTTACTGCATGCCTGGCACTATGCTAAGCACTGGGTTTGCAAAATATGGCAAAAGCAGGCCTGGTGCTTGAGGAGCTTGTATTCTAATGATAGAGACAATATCTAGATCTATAGATACATATAAGAAACACACAGAGAATGCTTTAATCACTAAATAGTGCTGGATTTAGCAAAGATCTGGGTTCAAACAATTAATCTGTTACTTACTACCTAAGTGACAAGTCATTTGACCTCTTTGGACTTCAGTTTCTTCATCTGCTAAATGAAGGAACCCCTTCTAGCTCTTCATTTGTGCTTCTGGGAACTCAGCTGTTTTGTGACTGAACTCTCCAACTGAGAGTTCTTTCTCTCCTCTGAGAATCTCCAATGGCATGCCTTCCTGTACCTTATGTGGAAGAAGCAGACACCATCTCAGCAGTTTTAATACTATTAAACATCTGGCAGAAGCAGTTACTATATCAGATGGTTTTGCTTTATTATGTTTTTATGTTACAAAAGAGAGTTGAATAGTGGAAACTAGAGGAAGGAAGCAATAATAAAGGAAAAGAATTTCTCACTGGAGCATGATAAAATGCTGGTATTTTCATCAATAATCTTGACATTAGTTTTTTCCCCTCATAAAGTAAGACTATTTCTAAATATGTTAGCCATTAGACTTCAATGTTACAGCCTTTTTCAGCTTTAGGTCATCAACTCAGTACAGATACCAGGATTGGAAACCTGAGCAAAAGAGGACAGGAGATTTCAATGTCTCTTCTTCACTTCTAGACAAATAAAAATTTTAATGATGTAACTAAAGTAGTCCTTATTAAATAAGCTTTTCACAAATTATTTATTAGTTTTTTAAAAATCCTTAGTTTCCATCAATACTATGTATTGGGGGGTTAAATGATTTGCTCATGACTACACAGCTAGGAAGTGTCTAAGGGCCTTCCATCTCCAAGCCTGGGGATCCAGTGTGCTACCTCGCTACCCTGATGTGTTTATTATTAATTGAACAATAGACAACTACATTGAGTCTGTTCCTTACATTTAATATGTACTTAATATTTGTTGAATGAATGAATGCACATAGTAAGTATTCTATAGTAGGTATTGTGGGATTTAGTCTTAATAGTCTTTAGTTAAGATAGTTAGACAGTGTAAGCTTAGATAATCAAATATAGTGAGTAAAAAGTCAGATGCTACCCTTCCCCTTATTCCTTTCCCAACATCTTCCCCTTCTCTGTAAATAAACTCAAGTTATTTAAATGTGATTTTTCCCTTGTGTATAAACCCTTTCCCCTTTCCTAAAATCTCCATAACAATTTGGAAGAGTCAGCTAGGTTAAGAAACCTTAGGAAATTAGGCTTATATAGTAAAACAGTTAAGTTTTATATAGGGAAAGTCAGTTACAGGCTGGAAGTTTCTAGGGAAAGTCAGTTACAGGCTGGAAGATTCTATCTTGCACTCAGCAAGTGGAACATTCCGGGGTGAGGGGCAGTGGTACTCTGGGACTCTAACTGAGCTGGGAGAGACATTTAATCTTTTAAAAACCCTCTGCCACATGGACTAGGTACCCATATTGGAATTTTTTTTTAATTAAAAAAAATTTCCCTTTCCTTAATTGTATATATAAAATGATCACAGTGTATTATAACAATACTAATGCCATTGAATATACACGATTAACAATGAATGTAACCATGTCCAGGGACATGTTAATGGATCTTTTGTTTATTCTGTGGGAGTGTGTTCTACATATCCCATATATTGTGTTCATCTTATTCCCCAAAGTATGTTATATGGTTTTAGACTACAAGTGGATGAAACTGTGGATGTCAATGACTGTGCAAACTGTCTTATCCTATGTCCCCATACTATGTATTTGTCTGTATGTTGTATGTAAGTGTAGAGTGGTGTTATTTGTTATTGGCAACTGGTTCAAACAATGGTATGGGTTGTGAAGGATTCTGAACTTAAGCAAATGGTCATACTCATGAAGCAACAACTGGACCAGATGGAATTGTATATGAAAGATAAAAAGATTTATGAGTACTGAATATGATTGTGGGATAAAAGAAAATAATGATATAACTGGAAATCTAAATATATTACAGAAGGAAGAGGCTGAAGGGATGGTTACCTTATTCCCACTAAGAGATCTCCCAGTAGTTTCAAGGGATGAGATCTTCCCAGGTAAAAACACATAAGAGATTTACACCGGAAGACTTAGAATCCATAAAAAAGAGATCACCTGCCTTTGTTGATGAGTCTAATAAGATAATCAAAGAAATGAGAACAGACATTGATTTGTTTGATCCTGATTATAATGATTTTGCCCTATTAATGAAAGAACTGTTGACAAAAGGAGAAAGAAACAAGTTAACAGATGAAACTAGGCAGGCAGGATCCCTTGTTAACACCATAACCAGAACATTATAATGACACAGACATGAATGACAAAGCCCAATATGACATGATGAAAGAATCCAGACAGGCAATACTAGAGGTTATGGGTAGATATACTAAGAGACCAAATGCATGGTTTTAAATTTGAAGGTATAAAGCAAAAAGCAACTGAAACACCAACTTCATTCCTTGACCATATCACTGAAGCTGCTGAGACATACATGAACATGGATGTTCTAGAAAAGGGAACAATAGCACATATAAAAAGAATCTTTGTGGAAAATGCTATCCCTAAGATAAAACTATTTTTCAAAAATAATTACCCTGATTGGGAGGAGATGGAATTGGAGGATATTAGAAGAAAGGCTACATATTTATGCACAGATACTGAGGATAAATATGAGGAGAAAGATAGAGTTACAGAAGATCTTAAAAGAAAATTAAAGGAAGCAGAAGGAAAATCTAGAGAAAGTGAGATTAAAGAGGTTAAGGCAATGGCAGCATTAAGATCTACAAAATCTAATAACAACTATTACAAGCCTATGGATAGAAGATCTGGTCCCCAATGTTGTTTCTTCTGCAATAGAATTGGTCATTTTGTCAGAGAATGTAGATACAGAGGTCAGTTTTCTGGACAATTGAACAGGTATGGAGGATTTAATAGGCAGAATAATTGGAATAACAACAATAATAATTGGAACAACAATAATAACAATAATAGCTAGAATAACTAATCAAGAAGGAATAATGGAAATACATGTCAGAATACCTGCTGTCAGGGAGCTCAAGCACAAGATCTAAACACAATGCTGGGTTAAGTCTGGAGCAAGGCCAAAATATAGTCAGGTTGTTAAGGGTGATCAGAGCAAGGGAGCATGTCCCTAATGAAGGTTTATCCAGTGTTCTTCTGTACTTAAATCAAGGGATGATGAATTGAGAGTAAATGAAAGTGTAATAAGGTTAATGAAGTTATAGATGAAGGGATTGAAATCAAAGGATACTGTAATTAGTGTTAATAAGGAAAAAGAAAAATTTAGTGTAAAATTAGTAGAAAATTCTAATGATTGTAAATTAATGGAAAATAGTGAAGAATGTAAACTGAATAATGATAATGAGATTATAGATTGAGAACAATGATACCAAGATAGAGATCATACTGTTTTAAAAAAAGATATTAAAAAAAAAGAAGGAATGTAGTCTAGAGGGGAGGCTTGTACCCTGAGGTATGGAGAGAGGAGAAGAAGAGAGGGAAAGGAAAGAGAAGAGAAACCCCCTACTCCATAAAGCGGGGTTCAGGGGAGACAGCAGATGTAACAGTTTGGCTCAGAGAGAGGAGTGGGGGTTTGAAGATTTTCCCCCTTCTGCCTTCCCTCCTTAGCTAAAGCTGCTCTCCCCAATTTGCTCTTGACCCTCTTGTCCCCCCTCCACTACTCAAGACCCAAAAGGTCTCCCCTTGATTCACTCACACTCAGCTTGGGGAACATTCAACTTTTAATGTTAACTCAATCAGATAATACAAAGGAATAATGGGCAGGGAGGAATGGGAAAAGGAAAGTGGGAAAAGGGGGTCCCTGTCTCTATCTAAACCCTTTTTCTTTTTCCTTGAGTTTGGGGGGAACTCAGGCCTTGGCAGCCTGAGCTCCCCTGAGAGAAAGTCAGGTTGACTCACCCCTGGGCAACAGGAGTTGAGGTAAAGTCTATTCAGGTTTCTCTTCAGAAAGTCCCTTCAATTTGGAAATGTCAGGGGGAAGGATTTCCAGTCACCAGCAGGAAAAGTGGGTAACCCTCAGGAGAAAGTCTTTATCCACCTTCTCTCTTTGACATTTCAAGATGGAGATACCCTAACTGTTTTCCAGCCAGAGTCTTCTATCCTCTGGAAATTCACTCCTGGGGCCCCGCCCCCATCGAGGTGATCAATTTCATATACTCTTCAATCTGGCACTTTTTCTTTAGTGCCAGCCTCTATCACAATAAGGACCAAAGAGAGGAGTGAAAAAGCTGATAATGGAGTTAAAGATGCAAAATCCTGGCAATATCATGTAATTCAAGCAGATGTATACTTGTATGGACAAGAAATGACTGAGCTTTGTTCTGATGTTATGGTGCTTGCACCAGTATTAGAAACATTTCAACCTCCAAACAGTACAGAACTATATGTATCTAACTATAGGTGCTCAGATTTATGATCTTCTGGCTGATACTGGAGCCATTAAATCAGTTTTGCAAGTCTCCCTAAGAATTAAAGAGTGGTTGGTACAATGGAAGTAATAAGAGCTACTGGAAAACCAGAGAGAGTAGCAAAATTATGACCTAAAATGATTATTTTAGGTCCTTTAACTGTGGAGCATGCATTTCTTTGTATGCCAGATTGTCCCATGAATATTTTAGGAAGGGATTTATTATGTAAATTACAAGCAACAATCTAATGTACTGATACTGGTGATATATCATTACATCCACCAGAAGAATTTCTGAAAGCTTTTCCATTGCTGTTCTTAGATTCAGACAGTACAGAGGAGACTAGGCTTCAATCTATCCAATACTTGAAGGTATTCCTGAAGATTTATGGCAAGTCTCCCACAGATGCAGGGTCTATTGAAATCAGCTACTCCTATAAGAGTGAGGACTAAGGAAGGACCAGTTCTTTGTGTACCTCAATATCCCTTAAGTAAAGAAACAATAGAGGATATCAGACCACTGAATCCCTAATCCAATAAGGGATCATAATACCTTGCTTCTCAGAATATAATACACCTATACTTCCAATCAAAAGCCAAAGTTAGATTGAAATGGCAAAGTAGTATATAGATTCATACAGGATTTAAGAGCTGTAAATGATTATGTGATAAAAGACCCATCCTATTTATCATGTCCAGCTGCTATAATTTCTTCCATTCCACGTCATGCAAGATATTTCATTGGGGTAGATTTATGCTTAGTGTTTTTATTGATACAAATTCATGAGGATTCTCAAAAGTTCTTTGCTTTTACCTGGGAAAAAACCAGTGGACATTGACTTGGCTGCCCCAGGGTTTCACTGATTTGCTGAGCCAATTTTCACAAATTTTATATAGAGATCTAAAAACATAACATTCTAGGAAAGTAAATTAGTGCATTTTGTGGATGATACTCTCCTTGCATCCCCAAATGCTAAAATATTCTAAGAGATAACAAGATTCTTTTGATAGAATTATGTAAGCATGGGCATAAAATCTCCAAGGAAAAATTACAGTGGGTTTTGCCTCGAGTGCAATATCTTGGATTTGAATTATCAGAGGGTTCCAGAAGTATCACACAGAAAAGAATAGCAAACATTCAGAAAATAAGTGTTCCTAAGACCAAAAAACAACTTAGAGCTGTTCTTGGAACAAATGGTTTCTGTAGGCAATGGATACCTGGATATAGTGAATTAACAAAGTGTCTAACGATTTAACTAGGAATACAGAACCTGAACCTCTGAAACTAAAACCTGATCATCTGAAAGTCTTAAGTAAGCTTAACGAAGTAATTTTATCTGCTTCTGCTTTGGGTATCCCGGACTATACAAAACCATTCCAACTGTTTGTAAATGAAACTAAGGGTATTGCTTCTTGTGTACTGACACAGACTTTAGGACAAAATTCTCATCCAATTGTACATTATAGTTGTCAGCTTGGTCCAATAGCTGCTGGTATAGTTCCTTCTCTAAGGGGTGTAGCTGCTATAGCTGTGTTAGTCCAGAATTCATCTGATTTAGTTTTGGGATGTCCATTGACTGTATATTGTTCATATCAAATAGAAGCACTAATGAGGATATTTTGTACTCAAACTTATTCAGATCAGTGAATATCTAAGAATAAAATTTTACTACTAGGTAGTAAGAACATCCAGTTGAGGAGGTATACTGTATTAAATCCAGCTATACTTCTTCCTGATTTTCCAAAGAATGGTGAACCATTACACGAGTGTGTAGAAGTAGTAGATCTAGTGGATATGCCTAGGATGGATTTAAAAGACACTCCAATTGAAAATCCAGACTTGGTCTTGTTCACTGATGGTTCTTCATATTTGTGTAATGGAATTAAATGCACAGGTGCTGCAATTATCACAGAATTTGAGACACTATCGTATGATTCATTATGGAGTAACCTTAGTGCTCAAGGGGCAGAGTTGGTGAGTTTGAAGCAAGCATGTCTTCTAGCTGATGGTAAAAGTGCAAATATTTTTACAGACTCACATTATGCATTTTCTCTATGTTATACTACAAGGAAGATATGGATATAATGAGGTTTTATTACTCCATAAGGAAAACCAATTGCTCATGCAGAAATAATAACTGAGTTCTTGGATGCTATACAAAAAACTAAACAGCTAGTGGTGATCCATTGTAGAAGATATATTTGTGGCAGAGATTCAGTCTCTAAAGGAAATCATAGAGCCAATATCACTGCAAAATTTGCATCCCAGGAATGCTCCAGTGTATGTAATGAATTTGTCAACTATTGAATCTGATGATCTAGAAAAAGTTTATGTAGACTCAGAAATTTAGAAGTGGAAGGAGAAATTTGAAGCAAGGAAAGAACATGGAATATGGGTTGTAGACATTGAAAAACTACTCTTACCAAAAGACTTGTATACCTATTTGTGTCAAGCAATCTAAACAAAAAACCATTTTGGTACTCAAGCTGTAATTGACTCTGTAAAGAGGCAATAGGTAGCATCGGGAATAAGTACTGTAGCAAATAAGATATGTAGAAGCTGTTCTGTTTGCGAAAAATTCAACCAAGGGGCATTCAGACAGAAAGGTTTAGGTTGTATACCTTTAGCATGTTGTCCATTTGAGAGTCTGCAAATTGATTACATCAGCATGCCAAAAGCTGGAAGATACAAGGTTTGTCTGGTAATAATGGATTGATTAACTAAATGGCCTGAAGCATTTCCATCAAATACAAATACAGCTAGCTTTGTGGTAAAAGTGTTGATTAAGGAAATTATTTCTAGATTTGGTGTACAACTTACCCTAGACTCTGATAAGGAACCTCATTTCACCCAAGATATCCTGAAAAGAGTCTATGAGAACCTAGAATAACACCCAAATATCATATTCCTTATCACCCACAAAGTTCAGGTCATGTGGAGTGTGTAAATAGGGAACTCAATACTATAGTGGGGAAAATCTGTGCTGAAACTCATCTAAAATGACCAGATATTCTTCCCATAGCTTTGTTTTACCTACATACAAGAACAGATTTACATATATCATCTTATGAAATGCTCTTTGGACATGCTCCATTACAGGCAAAAACTTATAAGACGGTCTATACATCTCTCTTAGGAAGAAATTGTCAACTTGTTTCTTATTTAAGTACTTTACAACAACATCTTAAAGAATTACATGATATGGGAGTATTGATTAAATCTGGTCCATTGGATTATTCTCTCCATGATTTCAAACCAGGAGATAGGGTATGTCAGAAATTTTGCTAAAACATAAGCAACACAAGAGAGTTGGGTAGGTTCTTACACCATTGTGTTAGTTCTTCCATCTTCTGTAAAAGTTTTAGGTAGAGATTCCTGGTGTCATTGTTCACATATAAAATTAGCACATGATATTAATAATGAAAATATCTAAATTATTGAGGAATAAAAGGAAGATGAAGAGATTGTAGAAAGTGAGAATCATCAGTCAAATTGAATCTACAGTCAGAAAGATCAGTAAGGAGAGTACCATTCCAGTGGAAGGGGACATTTGGATAGAAGAGGACAATGCAGATAAAGAGAAGAATTCAGGAAATTAATGGGCATTGTTAAAAGACTGGAAGGACTTATAAATATTGAGATAATGACTTTAAATTGAATTTATATTGAAGAGGATCACAGGATTAATGGACTAATGGATAAAAATTTGGTAATGTATTATAATACAAAATAACATAACATATATTCACACAAACAAGCATAATTATGTTTTCTGCGATAGAGTTGGAGAAGAATTATTCAAGCAAGATAAGATGATAAGAGATAAAATAAGAGATGGAAAGATCCAAAGAAGTGCTAAGTATATTACATGCAACAGTAACACAACACTAACATAACAGTAACACTGGCATAACACTAACAAAACAACATAACATAGCAAAAATAACATAACAAACACATAAACACAAGTATATAAACATGGTTAGATTACATTGATTCACTATTTGAATGAGTGAAACAATGTATATCTAGGGTACTAACAATGTTATAATTAGCTATAAATTAGTTAGTTACTAACAAAAAATGTTAGATACTTAGTTTAGTATAGGAATATAGGTAGACAGGAGAATTTTGAAAATAGGGATTTAGTTAGATAGAATTAAAATAGATAAGATAAGGTAAGATACTGCCTTCCATTACAAAATTTCATTACAACATACATAACAACATACATTACATAACACAAAAACCATAATATCACATATTATTATTATCATCACATAATATATTATTAACATATTGTTACATAATATATTATTTATTAATATATGTAAATAGCATGTATAATCTGATTGTAAAGGCAATCATATTATAGTGGCAGTGTGTAATATACATGTAACATTTGTGTAAATATTAAGTGTGTACAGCACATGTGTATATATTGTATGTGTTATATGTATATATGTGTGAAATGTATGCGAATAGATCACTTATGTTTAATTTTATCTATTACGTGTATTTTGCACAAGTGAGTTCAATGTTTGGGTTTAATTTTCTTTGTAAAACTTATGCAATATTGTATTTATTGTAATTTTCAAAAAATGTTTCTAAGTTAGATGTTAATGCATTACAATGGTACTAGAATGTTTTATATTAGTTGATAAGAGTAGTAGTTTATGATTTTAATGCTTGCATGAAAGTTGTATTTATCTTTTGCTTTTGATGTTAATTTGCTTGTGCTTTTGCATATGTTTGATCTGTGTTTGAAATTTGTAATTGTTCATTATTTAAATCCCTTTTTCCTTTCCTTGATAAATGCCTAGAATAGGATAGTATTAGGTTAAGATAGTTGAGTGTAGGTTGTTTCTTATTTTGGGTAGATATTTTAGTTTAGGTAATATGTAAGTTAGTACACAAATGCCAAAATAATATTTTCAACAAGATTTAGGCTTTGTGAAAAGTGGGGACTGTAGCAAGGGAAGGTAGAAGTTGGAAGAATGATTGACAGGTCTTAAGACTTAGAATCTTTCATTAGCTGGGTGAGTCAGAGTTCCAAAGGAGTATTTTCTAACTGACTCAGTATGGAACTAAAAGGAAGAAGGAAGGTATGTAGCTGAGACTCCCTGAACAAATCACCTATCAAGCAACTGGCCTTTGAGGATCGACTGGCTGAGGGTGAGAGGAAAATCTCCAGTCTTCCTAGTGGACGGATTGACTGGGGAAAAGACCTCTACCTTGCTGGGACCATCTGAGGACACCACAACTTGGATTCCTGATACCTAACCAACCATTGACTCTGTGTGTGTTAGATTCTGGGTTTACTGTGGGATTTATTCTTAATTGTCTTTAGTTAAGATAGTTAGACAATGTAAGCTTAGATAATCAAATATAGTGGGTAAAAAGTTCATTGCTACCCTTCCTCTTATTCCTTTCCCAACATCTTCCCCCTTTCTGTAAAAAAAAAAAACAAAACCAAACTCATTATTTAAATGTGATTGTGTATAAACCTTTTCCCCTTTCCTAAAATCCCCATAAGAGTACTTTAAAAATTTGATGCTGGTAATATATATTTTTTTCATTGTAAGTCAATTTAGTAGTCATTTTAGAACAGTATTCCTTGGTTACAAGAATCATATTCTTTCCCTCCCTTCCCTGCTCCCACCCTTCCCATTGCTGACACGCAATTCCATTGGGTATTACATGTGTCCTTGATCAAAACCTATTTCCATGTTGTTGGTGTTTGCATTAGGATGTTCATTTACAGTCTACATCCCCAATCATATCCCCCTCGACCAATGTAATCAAGCAGTTGTTTTTCTTCTGTGTTTCTACTCCCATAGTTTTTCCTCTGAATGTGGATAGTGTTCTTTCTCATAGATCCCTCCAAGTTGTTCAGGATCACTGCATTGCCACTAATGGAGAAGTCCATTACATTCGATTGTGCCACAGTGTATCAGTTTCTGTGTATAATGTTCTCCTGGTTCTGCTCCTTTCGCTGTACATCAATTCCTTGAAGGTTATTCCAGTTCCCATGGAATTCCTCCAGTTTATTATTCCTTTGAGCACAATAGAATTCCATCACCAACATATACCAGAATTTGTTTAGCCATTCCCTAATTGAAGGGCATCCCCTCATTTTCCAATTTTTTTGCCACCACAAAGCACAACTATGAATATTTTTGTACATGTCTTTTTCCTTATTATCTCTTTGGGGTACAAACCCAGCAGTGCTATGGCTGGATCAAAGGGCAGACAGTCTTTTATCGTCCTTTGGGCATAGTTCCAAATTGCCCTCCAGAATGGTTGTATCAATTCACAACTCCACCAGCAATGCATTAATGTCCCAACTTTGCCACATTTCCTCCAGCATTCATTACTTTCCTTTGCTGTCATGTTAGCTAATCTGCTAGGTGTGAGGTGATACCTCAGAATTGTTTTTATTTACATTCCTCTGATTATAAGAGATTTAGAACACTTTTTCATGTGCTTATTAATAGTTTTGAATTCTTTAACTGAAAATTGCCTATTCGTGTCCCTTATCCATTTATTAATTGGAGAATGGCTTGATTTTTTTTGTACAATTGATTTAGCTCTTTATAAATTTGAGTAATTAGACCTTTGTCAGAGATTTTTGTTATGAAGATTGTTTCCCAATTTGTTACTTCCCTTCTAATTTTGGTTGGATTGGTTTTGTTTGTACAAAACCTTTTTAATTTGATGTAATCAAAATTATTGATTTTACATTTTGTGATTTTTTCCTAGCTCTTGGTTGGTTTTAAAATCTTTCCTTCCCCAGAGATCTGACATGTATATACTATTCTGTGTCCACATACTTATAGTTTCCTTCTTTATATTCAAGTCATTCACCTATTCTGAGTTTATCTTGGTGTAGGGTGTGAGGTGTTGATCCAAACCATACTGTCTTCCAATTTTCCCAACAGTTTTTATCAAATAGTGGGTTTTGGTCCCAAAAGCTGGGATCTTTGGGTTTGTCATAAACTGTCTTGCTGAGTTCACTTACCCCTAGTCTATTACACTGATTGTCCTTTCTGCCTCTTAGCCAATACCAAATTATTTTGATGACCACTGCTTTATAGTTTAGTTTGAGACCTGGGACTGCAAGGCCTCCTTCCTTTGCATTTTTTTTTCATGATTTCCCTGGATATCCTTGATCTTTTGTTCTTCCAAATGAACTTTGTTATGGTTTTTTTCTAATTCACTAAAAATGATAATATATTTCTAAGGTACAGCATTTGCAAAACTTTACCACTTTAGAAAGCAAGTCAAGTAATATATGACTATGTTGGTAAGAATCCATTGCTGAGGAATAGTAATGCATAATAAACAAAGTCAGAATGTGGAAGTTAGAAAGCCTAGATTCAAATCCTGCCTAGATACATTCTGACTATGTGATTCTTGGCAAGTCTTGTAACCTTGTAGTACCCTTAAAAAAATGGTTGCTTATCTGCACTGATAGAAGCAATTTCCAGAGAGTTATCTACACATGGCATCACAACTGAATGAAAACAAAAAAGAACTCACTAAAATTTATTGAATTTTGAATATTTCAAGATAGAAGTACCCAGGGAACTTGGTAAGTTGAGAAGACCCAGACAACCTATATGAGGCTCTACTGGTAAGCAGGGATGGCAGCAAAAGCCACTGCAGTGACAGTGGACAGAAAAAAGGGATGCACCTACAGAAAGATGAGGAAAGACAGTCACCTAAGGATGATAGTCAGATATGGATTCTAAAATGGCAACAATTCTTGGAGCATAGCACAAAGCTATACTTAAGGCAAATTTGATGAAGACTACAATGGGGGTGGGGAGGGGGGGAAAGACTTAGTCCAGGAATCAAGAGGTGCCCCTTTGGCACATGTATTCTTACACATGCACCTGTGAGATTTAAAATGGTTGAGGTCTTAAACTGTAGTGAGTTAAAATGGTGGAAGATATAAATTGTGATAGATATAAGAGAGGGTGAGTAAATTTGATGGCAGAAATATGTTTCACTACAGTGTCTTGGTTTTTAAATCAAATATAAGGTGGTCTCCAGGGAAATATTCCCAATTATTCAAATACCCAAGTCAATTGGGTTTTATAGAGATTTTAATTAACAATACAATGAGTAATCAAAGAAAGAGAGAGAGAGAGAGTAAGAAAGGAATAAGTATGAAGGGCCTCAAGCCAATATGGCCTAGACCTGAGTCTTAAGAGAGAAATCATGCAGTTTTTTTAACACTCACCACAAGGTCTGACTAAACAAGGATTCTAGTGACACCAGGCCAGCTCCATCTCAGCTGACTTCACTAGAGAGCCTTTCAGCCAGAGACTGTTCCAAAGGGCCTTTCTCCAGAGCCTCTCTCAAGAGATTCTTCCCAAGCAATCCTCATCAGAGATCCTCCAAAAGGATTTCTCCAAAAGGATCCTTTCAAGAGATTCTGCTTTTTCTTATATAGGGGTTTTTCTCCCATGTCACCTCCCCTAAGTCCCTACATCTACCAATCACTGTAGATGCTTTCCAAAGCCATCTGAATTCCTGCTAAGTCGACAAATCTCCTCAGTAAGTCTGAACCAGTGAAAACACAGCTGAGTCAACTAATCTCATTAAGACAAAACTTGCCCGACCCTTTTAGGTACCTAGCATCTCATTGTATCAATTCTAAAAACAGGCCTGGCTCAAAGAACTCCTTGCCCCACCATAAGCATGGATCCAAGTACTTTCTTTGTTTAGCAAGGAGTTTTTTTTCCCCCTTAAAGCAGTCTTAAGTACAGTTGGAGTAGAGGTCCTCCCATTTCTGATCCTGGCGAGTTCTCACATCAAAATGGGGAATGTTTCTCAGTAGGGAATTTGTTCCAATTAAGAATTCCGTGATGGGGGAAATTTTTAACATTCACAAGTCTGAGAGATTTCAATATTTACACACCTCAGTACTGTATGGTTTTAATTGTATGGGTGTCCTAAAATCCAGAGTTTGAAAATCTTTTGGAGGAATTTTAGAAGAAGAGATTTGCCAGCACTTCAACTCAGGAAGGTGAATTTCCTAAAAAGTGTGCCATGGAGATGCCTGCAGAAACCACATGCTGCATCAAGAGATCTAGAATGATTATCTCAATAGACGCAGAAAAAGCCTTTGATAAAATACAACACCCATTCCTATTAAAAACACTAGAAAGCATAGGAATAGAAGGGTCGTTCCTAAAAATAATAAACAGTAGATAGCTAAAACCATCAGCTAATATCATCTGCAATGGGGATAAACTAGATGCATTCCCAATAAGATCAGGAGTGAAACAAGAATGCCCATTATCACTTCTACTATTTGACTTTGTACTAGAAACACTAGTAGTAGCAATTAGAGAAGAAAAAGAAATTGAAGACATCAAAATAGGCAAGGAGGAGACCAAGTTATCACTCTTTGCAGATGACATGATGGTCTACTTAAAGAATCCTAGAGATTCAACCAAAAAGCTAATTGAAATAATCAACAACTTTAGCAAAGTTGCAGGATACAAAATAAACCCACATAAATCATCAGCTTTTCTATATATCTCCAACACAGCTCAGCAGCAAAAACTAGAAAGAGAAATCCCATTCAAAATCACCTTAGACAAAATAAAATACCTAGGAATCTATCTCCCCAGACAAACAGAGGAACTATATGAACACAACTACAAAACACTCTCCACACAACTAAAACTAGACTTAAGCAATTGGAAAAACATTAACTGCTCATGGATAGGACGAGCCAATATAATAAAAATGACCATCCTACCCAAACTTATTCATCTATTTAGTGCCATACCCATGGAACTCCCAAAATATTTCTTTACTGATTTAGAAAAAACCATAACAAATTTCATTTGGAATAACAAAAGATCAAGGATATCCAGGGAAATAATGAAAAAAAAAAACACAAATGATGGGGGCCTTGCAGTCCCAGACCTTAAACTATATTACAAAGCCACAGTCATCAAAACAATTTGGTACTGGCTAAGAGACAGAAAGGAGGATCAGTGGAATAGACTGGGGGCAAGAGACCTCAGCAAGACAGTATATGATAAACCCAAAGATCCCAGCTTTTGGGACAAAAATCCACTATTCGATAAAAACTGCTGGGAAAATTGGAAGACAGTGTGGGAGAGATTAGGAATTGATCAACACCTCACACCCTACACCAAGATAAATTCAAAATGGGTGAATGACTTCAACATAAAGAAGGAAACCATAAGTAAAGTGGGTAAACACAGAATAGTATACATGTCAGACCTTTGGGAGGGGAAAGACTAAAACCAAGCAAGACATAGAAAGACTCACAAAATGTAAAATAAATAATTTTGACTACATCAAATTAAAAAGCTGTTGTACAAACAAAACCAATGTAACTAAAATCAGAAGGGAAACCACAAATTGGGAAAAAATCTTCATAAAACCCTCTGACAAAGGTTTAATTACTCAAATTTATAAAGAGCTGAATCTATTGTACAAAAATCCAAGCCATTCTCCAATTGACAAATGGGCAAGGGACATGGATAGGCAGTTTTCAGATAAAGAAATCAAAACTATTAATAAGTACATGAAGAAGTGTTCTAAATCTCTTATAATCAGAGAGATGCAAATCAAAACAACTCTGAGGTATCACCTTACACCTAGCAGATTGGCTAACATAATAGCAAAGGAAAGTAATGAATGCTGGAGGGGATGTGGCAAATTAGGGACATTAATTCATTGCTGGTGGAGTTGTGAACTGATCCAACCATTCTGGAGGGCAATTTGGAACTATGCCCAAAGGACGATAAAAGACTGTCTGCCCTTTGATCCAGCTATAGCACTGCTTGACTTGTACCCCAAAGAGATAATGGACAAAAAGACTTCTACAAAAATATTCATAGCTGCGCTCTTTTTGGTGGCCAAAAATTGGAAAACGAGGGGATGCCCTTCAATTGGGGAATGGCTGAACAAATTGTGGTATATGTTGGTGATGGAATACTATTGTGCAAAAAGGAATAATAAAGTGGAGGAATTCCATGAAGACTGGAACGACCTCCAGGAAGTGATGCAGAGTGAGAGGAGCAAAACCAGGAGAACATTGTACACAGAGACTAATACACTGTGGTATAATCGAATGTAATGGACTTCTCCATTAGTAGCAGTGTAATGTCCCTGAACAATCTGCAGGGATCTAGGAGAAAAAACACTATTCATAAGCAGAGGACAAAATGTGGGAGTAGAAACATAGAGGAAAAGCAACTGCCCAACTACAGCGGTTGAGGGGACATGACAGAGGAGAGACTCTAAATGAACACTCTAATGCAAATACTAACAACATGACAATGGGTTCGAATCAAGAACACATGTGATACCCAGTGGAATCACACATCAGCTATGGGGGGTGGGGGGTGGGGAGGAAAAGAAAATGATCTTTGTCTTTAATGAATAATGCTTGGAAATGCTCAAATAAAATATTATTAAAAAATAATAATTTAGTCAAATGCATTCTAACCATTGCAGTACCATTGTACTTTTAAGTTTGTGCCCACTCTCCCCAGGGACCATTTGCATGCATGGGGAGAATATGCCCTAATTTGAGAGAAATATCTTATACCATCTGTTCTTACTAAATTGATGTTTAGTTGTCTTCAGTTGTGTCTTACTCTTCATGACTCTATTTGGAGTTTTCTTGCCAAAGATACTGGAGGGGTTTGTGATTTTCTTCTACAACTTACTTTACAGATGAGAAAACTAAGACAAATAGAGTTAAGTGATTTTCCCGGGATCACAGAGTATCTAAGTCCAGATATAAAGTCAAGAAAATCTTTCTGACTCCACACCCTATCTACTGTACCACCTACTTGCCCTAGGTTCTTGTTCTACCTTCTTAGTAAATTCTTTTTCTAAAAGCTAATGGAGGTTATCTAGCAGATAATAGAGAAGATGCTGATGGAGGTTTAGGAACTATAATACTAGAAACTCAAGATCCTCTCTTTTACCATTTAAAGGCTTCTGAGAGGATAAAGTTTGGTAAGTAAAGGAGGAAAACCTCAGCCAGAAACTCACCACCGAACCGGACAATATCTGTAGCCACACCAAAATGCCGAAAGGCCCAGTATGCTGCCACCAGCCACCTCTCTGCTGCCAAAGGTACTAGAGAGAGGAAGTGACGCAAAATATATAGACCTTTTATTCTTGTGTCCCCTCCTCTCAATTTTCACTTCTACCAATCACATCAGAGGCTTTTCTCCTGGACTGCCCATTCTTTAGTTTTCACCTTCTTTGATTAGATTATATCTTTTGAGTTACTTAACACTTCTTTGTTAAGTTTGCCTTTTGTTAGTTACTTAACCTTTTTGTGATTTATTTACCCTTTATAGTTTCTTAACACCTTTTTGTATTAAGATCTTAAAATAGACTTAGCTTAAAGTTCTAGCTTCACTATAAAGTAAGAACTAAGTACCTTTATTGTTCAGTCAGGAGATTACAACTTTATCTTCACCATGAAGTAAGATCTAAGTAGGGTGGAGTAATTTAAAGTTCACATGTAGGACCCTGAAATGTGTAATAATCAACCAACCCTTTGGAGAATCCAGCATATGAGTATGTGTGCTAATTGGGAGAATGAGGCCAGAGGGGGATTTCATATGTAATAGGGTACGATGTTATTATTGGTTAATTATATGCTATGCTAGTGTGATTCACTTTGCCTTTTTTTTTTTTAAGCGGGGACTATAAGATTTTAAGCATATAAGGGGAAAAATCCAAAATACTCCCTGTCCCTATAGCCAGCAATCCATATATTATATTTTCTCTGCTATTCATATAAACTCTGCAGCTATTTCTCCAGAATAGGGATTCTGAAACTGGATTCTGTGAACTATTTTGAAGAAATATTTTGATGGCTGCACTTTAATATAATGGATTTCCTTTGTAAGTCAATGCATTTTATTTTATACATTTAAAAACATTTTTCTGAGAATGGGTTCATAGGATTTATTATACTGCCAAAGTGGTTCCATGACACTGAAAATATTAAGAACTTGTCCTATGAGGTAGAAATAAATACCTCAGTGTGTGTGTGTGTGTGTCTGTGCATATATATAATTTCCTGTAGGCAGTGTTTTCAGGGGAGAGTGCCATAAAGCAAGGATCTGGAAGTTGTAAAAATGCTAGATAGGAAAAAGAGAGAGGTTAACAGTAGACAAGAATCCACCTAGAATCCACATCCTTAGGAACTGGCTAATTTCAAGTTCACTTTCACTGAACTCTTAGAATCTACAGTGTTTACTTGTTTGTGTTCTTTTGTGTGAGAAGAGGCTTCTCAAATAATAAGGAACTCATATTTTGGGGTTTATCCAAATTTGAGAAGTTACTCAAGAAGTTCTGAGGAGACCCTATTTATAATCAGGGTCAATTTGTTGGAGATAATGCCATCAAAGGAAAACTTTGAAAAATTAAAAGAGAGGTAGCCATGCAGATGATGTGGCCTAGAATTTCAATTTAGAACCAGTATTGGTCACACATAAAAAAAAGCTCATCCAGATTCCTAGTTGAAATTTAGAACTGAAATTCTAACATCGATTTTTCTAAAGGTATTAATGGATTTCCTGGAATGCAATAAACCAATTCTTTATCCTGCCATTTGGTTCTTGATGAACTTAGTTCTACAATTTAAAAATAATTTTTTTTCAAAAATCTCTGCTCCATCTCCTGTCCCAAATGCTGGATCAGTATAGTTATTGCCAGATCAACATATTCAAATTTGTAGTGAATTAAAGGGATGAAATTTTCTCTCCCTCATTTCTAGGTGATTTCTTTGTTTTCCTGAGAACTCTCTGCCCTATTTATAGATGGAATTTCTGATTAACTGTGGTTTTTTTTTTCTCCTGTCTGACAGTTTAATTTTCAGGACAGAGGTGAAAAATAATTCCACATGGGGTGGTCCTTGTTTTGGTGCCTGTCTCCCCTACTGTCAGACAACTAAAGAACCTTCTGTTTCCTCTAGATGTCAAATGAGATCTTGTACATCATCTGTGCCTGTTCTAGTATCAGTTACAGAACCTGTTTAACATTAGTAGAATGGATTAGGGGAGCTGAATGGCACGGTACCTGTGTGAGCTGCTTTTAGAAGTTGTGTCCTACGTGTCATTCCCATGCTTTTTCAGGACCAAATTCTGAAAAAGAAAAAAAGATTTCCCTAGGAATGACTCCTAAGGTCTTATTTTTTTCATTAGAAATGAAACAATTCAAATATGAACATGATTTTTCAAACCCACAGAAGTTCAAAAATTCATGTCATTATTTTATAAATTTCTGTTTAGAATTTTGTCCCTTTTCTTTTCATAACAATGCAAAAATAGAGAAAATCATATCAGCAATGTTTTGTCTGATGTGGAAATGAGTTTTGTTGTCTGCAAAAGTAGTTTAGAAACTTGTATTAATAGAACAATGTAAATTATTTATGGCTCTAAGCCAGCACCTCCCCATTGACCTCAAATTGGCAAAATGGCAAATATGTACTTGTGGTCACTTTTGGAGATATGAGTAGTTTCACACATTTACAAAGACACATTTTTTACTAACCTTACATGTTAAATTAAATCATAGCATGAGCCATGAGATATCAGCATTTCAATGTATCTTTGATTTCATTCATGTGATACGCCCTCACAATTCAAGCTCACCTTTTCCCCCACTGTGAATCTTGTCTATATCCTTCCAATGGGTCAAGGACCTTCTTTGATGTCTCTTGATATTATATAGGAACCAGTATAACATGGAAGCTTGGGCAGCCCATATCTTTGATTATCTATTTTATGTAACTTCTTAGGAATAGTCCTTCTCTGGTAATACACTACTCCTGCCAACCATGTGGTTTCTACATTGCCCTTTGAGTGCCTTGGAATTTTGATTTTTTAGAAATTGTCATATGCAAATCAAAACAACTCTGAGATATCATCTCACACCAAGCAGATTGTCTAACATGACAGCAATGGAAAGTAATGAATGCTGGAGGGAATGTGGCAAAGTTGAGACATTAATGCATTGCTGGTGGAGTTGTGACTTGATCCAAACATTCTGGAGGGCAATTTGGAACTATGCCCAAAGGGCGATAAAAGACTGTCTGCCCTTTGATCCAGCCATAGCACTGCTGGATTTGTACCCCAAAGAGATAATAAGGAAAAAGACTTGTACAAAAATATTCATAGTTGTTCTCTTTATGGTGGCCAAAAATTGGAAAATGAGGGGATGCCCTTCAATTAGGGAATGGCTGAATAAATTCTGGTATATGTTGGTGATGGAATTCTATTGTGTTCAAAGGAATAATAAAGTGGAGGAATTCCGTGGAAACTGGAAAAACCTCCAGGAATTGATGCAGAGTGAAAGGAGCAGAACCAGGAGAACATTATATACAGAGATTGATACACTGTGGTACAATTGAATGTAGGAGACTTTTCTACTAGCAGCAATGCAATGATCCAGGACAATCCAGAGGAACTTCTGAGAAAGAACACTATCCACATTCAGAGAGAGAATTGTGGAAACAGAAATGCAGAAGAAAAACATATAATTCATCACATTGTTCAGTGAGTATGTGATTGGGGATTTTGACTTTGAATGATCATCTATTGCAAATATTAATGATATGGAAATAAGTTTTGAACAATGATACATGGATAACCCAGTGGAATTGGGGCTCTGGGAGGGGAAAGGGAAGAAGAGAAACAGAGAAAAAGGATACAAATCATGTAACCATGGAAAAATACTCTAAATAAATTAATTTTTAAAAATACTGCATACAACTGAACAAAGTATGTTGTGTCCTTTAAAAAATTTTAATTATTACAATTCATCAAATTAAAGAGACTAGAACAATTAATTGGATTATAAAACAGAGTTCCTCCCCAAGAAGGGGTAGGAACTGGCAATGGTTTTTTTCTTTTTTTTTCTTTTTGACATTATTTTATTTGGTCATTTCCAAACATTATTCATTGGAGACAAAGATCATTTTCTTTTCCTCCCCCCCACCCCACTCCCACCACCTCTCCTATAGCCGACGTGCGATTCCACTGGTTATCACACGTGTTCTTGATTCGAACCCATTTCCATGTTGTTGGTATTTGCATTAGAGTGTTCATTTAGAATCTCTCCTCAGACATGCCCCCTCAACCCCTGTAGTCAAACAGTTGCTTTTCTTCGGTGTTTTTACTCCCACAGTTTGTCCTCTGCTTATGGATAGTGTTTTTTCTCCTAGATCCCTGCAGATTGTTCAGGGACATTACACTGCTACTAATGGAGAAGTCCATTACATTCGATTATACCACAGTGTATCAGTCTCTGTGTACAATGTTTTCCTGGTTCTGCTCCTTTCGCTCTGCATCACTTCCTGGAGATTGTTCCAGTCTTCATGGAATTCCTCCACTTTATTATTCCTTTGAATACAATAGTATTCCATCACTAACATATACCACAATTTGTTCAGCCATTCCCCAATTGAAGGGCATCCCCTCATTTTCCAATTTTTTGCCACCACAAAGAGCACAACTATGAATATTTTTATACATGTCTTTTTCCTTATTATCTCTTTGGGGTACAAACCCAGCAGTACTATGGCTGGATCAAAGGGCAGTCTTTTATCATCCTTTGGGCATAGTTCCAAATTGCCCTCCAGAATGGTTGGATCAGTTCACAACCCCACCAGCAATGAATTAATGTCCCTACTTTGCCACATCCCTTCCAACATTCATTACTTTCCATTGCTGTCATGTTAGCCAATCTGCTAGGTATGAGGTGATACCTCAGAGTTCTTTTGATTTGTATCTCTCTGATTATAAGAGATTTAGAACATTTTTTCATGTGTTTATTAATAGTTTTGATTTCTTTATCTGAAAACTGCCTATTCCTGTCCCTTGCCCACTTATCAGTTGGAGAATGGCTTGATTTTTTGTACAATTGATTTAGCTCTTTATAAATTTGAGTAATTAAACCTTTGTCAGAGGTTTTTATGAAGATTGTTTCCCAATTTGTTGCTTCCCTTCTGGTTGTAGTTGCATTGGTTTTGTTTGTACAAAAGCTTTTTAATTTGATGTAGTCAAAATTATTTACTTTACGTTGTGTGACTCTTTCTAAATATTGCTTGGTTTTAAAGTCTCTCCCTTCCCAAAGGTCTGACATGTATAATATTCTGTGTTTGCCTAATTTACTTATAGTTTCCTTCTTTATGTTAAGTCATTCACACATTTTGAATTTATCTTGGTGTAGGGTATGAGGTGTTGATCCAAACCTAATCTCTCCCACACTGTCTTCCAATTTTCCCAGCAGTTTTTATAAAATAATGGATTTTTGACCCCAAAACTGGGATCTTTGGGTTTATCATATACTGTCTTGCTGAGGTCACTTTCCCCAAGCCTATTCCACTGATCTTCCTTTCTGCCTCTTAGCCAGTACCAAATTGTTTTGATGGCCACTGCTTTATAGTTTAGTTTGAGACCTGGGACTGCAAGGCCCCCTTCCTTTGCATTTTTTTTCATTATTTCCCTGGATATCCTTGATCCTTTGTTCTTCCAAATGAACTTTGTTATGGTTTTTTCTAAATCAGTAAAAAAATTTTTTGGAAGTTCAATGGGTATAGCACTAAATAGATAGATGAGTTTGGGTAGGATAGTCATTTTTATTATGTTGGCTCATCCTACCCATGAGCAGTTAATGTTTTTCCAGTTTCTCAGGTCTAGTTTTAGTTGGGTGGAGAGTGTTTTGTTATTGTGTTCATATAGTTCCTGTGTTTGTCTCAGGAGATAGATTCCTAAGTATTTTATTTTATGTAAGGTAATTTTGAATGGGATTTCTCTTTCTAGTTCTTGCTGCTGAGCTGTATTGGAAATATATAGAAATGCTGATGACTTATGTGGGTTTATTTTGTATCCTGCAACTTTGCTAAAGTTGTTGATTATTTTGATTAGCTCTTTGGTTGAATCTCTAGGATTCTTTAAGTAGACCATCATGTCATCTGCAAAGAGTGATAACTTGGTCTCCTCCTTGCCTATTTTAATGCCTTCAATTTCTTTTTCTTCTCTAATTGCTACTGCTAGTGTTTCTAATACAATGTCAAATAGTAGAGGTGATAATGGGCATCCTTGTTTCACTCCTGATCTTATTGGGAATGCATCTAGTTTATCCCCATTGCAGATGATATTAGTTGATGGTTTAGATATATACTATTTATTATTTTTTGGAACAACCCTTCTATTCCTATGCTTTCTAGTGTTTTTAATAGGAATGGGTGTTGTATTTTAGCTTTTTCTGCATCTATTGAAATAATCGTGTGATTTTTGTTGGTTTGCTTGTTGATATGGTCAATTATGTGGATGGTTTTCCTAATATTGAACCAGCCCTGCATCCCTGGTATAAATCCTACTTGATCATGATGAATGACCCTTCTGATCACTTGCTGGAGTCTTTTTGTTAGTATCCTATTTAAGATTTTTGCATCTATATTCATTAGGGAGATTGATCTATAATTTTCTTTCTCTGTTTTTGGCCTGCCTGGTTTTGGAATCAGTACCATGTTTGTGTCATAAAAGGAATTTGGTAGAACTCCCTCTTTGCTTATTATGTCAAATAGTTTGTATAGTATTGGGATTAGCTATTCTTTGAATGTTTGATAAAATTCACTTGTGAATCCATTAGGCCCTGGGGATTTTTTCATAGGGAGTTCTTAGATAGCCTGTTGGATTTCATTTTCTGATATGAGATTATATAAGAATTCTATTTCTTCTTCTGTTAATCTAGGCAGTTTATATTTTTGTAAATATTCATCCATATCACCTAGATTGGTATATTTATTGCTATATAATTGGGCAAAGTAATTTTTAATGATTGCCTTAATTTCCTCTTCATTGGAAGTGATGTCCCCCTTTTCATCTTTGATGCTGTTAATTTTCTTTTCTTCTTTCCTTTTTTTAATTAGATTGACCAGTACTTTGTCTATTTTGTTTGTTTTTTCAAAGTACCAGCTTTTAGTCTTATTTATTAGTTCAATAGTTCTATCACTTTTGATTTTATTAATTTCTCCCTTAGTTTTTAGGATCTTTAGTTTCATTTTCTTCAGGAGTTTTTAATTTGTTTGCTTTGAAGTGGTTTTATTTGCATTTCCAATTCATTGATCTCTGCCCTGCCTAGTTTGTTAATATATGCATTCAGGGATATGAATTTCCCTCTGATTACTGCTTTGGCTGTATCTCATAAGTTTTGAAAGGATGTCTCACCATTCTCATTTTCCTCAATGAAATTATTGTTTCTATGATTTCTTCTCTAACTAAACAATTTTGGAGTATCATATTATTTAATTTCCAATTAATTTTTAATTTGGTTCTCCATGTACCCTTACTGATGCTTATTTTTATTGCCTTATGATCTGAAAAGGCTGCATTTATTATTTCTGCTTTTCTGCATTTGTATGCCATGTTTCTGTGACCTAGGGTATAGTCAATCTTTGTGAATGTGCCATGTGGTGCTGAGAAGAAGGTGTATTCCTTTTTGTCCCTATTTATTTTTCTCCATATATCTATTAACTAATTTTTCTAAGATTTCATTCACTTCTTTTATCTCTTTCTTATTTATTTTTGGATATGATTTATCTAAATTTGATAGTGGTTGGTTCAGATCTCCCACTAATATGGTTTTACTGTTTATTTCCTCCTTCAGTTCTCCTAGTTTCTCCATTAGAAATTTGGGTGCTATACCATTTGGTGCAGACATGTTGATTAGTGGTATTTCCTCATTATCTAAAGTCCCTTTTAACAAAATATATTTACCTTCCCTATCCCTTTTAATCAGGTCTATTTTTGCTTTGGCTTTGTCAGATATCATGATTGCAATTCCTGCCTTCTTTCTATCAGTTGATGCCCAGAAGGTCTTACTCCATTCTTTAATTCTGACCTTGTGAGTGTCTACCCACCTCATGTGTGATTCTTGAAGACAACATATGGTAGGGTTTTGGATTCTAATCCGTTCCGCTATTTGTCTACATTTTATGGGTGAGTTCATCCCATTCACATTCAAAGTTATGATTGTCACTTGTGGACTCCCTGGCATTTTGATATCCTCCCCTAATTCTGACCTGTCTTCTTTAGCTATAACCTTTTAAACCAGTGATTTACTTTAAATCAATCCCCCTAGTCCCCTCCATTGATATGTTTCCCTTTCTAGCCCCTCCATTTTTGTTCCCTTCCCCTCCCCCCTCTCCTTCCCTCCTTTTTGTGTTCCTCCCCACACACACACACCACCCTTGGTTTTCCCTCCTCCCTTACCCTGTTGGATAAGATAAAATTCAAGATCCCAATGGATCTGGATGTTCTTCCCTCTCAGAGTTGATTTCAATGAGAGTAAGGTTTAAGTAAAAACTCTCTTCCTCTCCTTCTTATAAGAAAATTCTTCCCCTCCCCTTCCCAAGTGTATCTTTGTGTGAGAAAGATTATTCTATTTAGTTTTTTTTTCTATTTCTTGGAGTATATCTTAGTACCATCAACGATTCCCCTCTCCCTTTTTCTTTATATCCCCCCTTTCTCCATATCATCTTGATGCTTCAAACTTTCCCTATGCGTGATTCGTCTTACTACTCTAATGATGCATACAATTTTTGAGAGTTACACATTACATTTTCCCCACATATTAATATATATATATATGTATATATATAAATTGATATAAATGTAGTCCTTATAGAAGAGAGTTTGAATAAAAAAAAAAAGATAACAATTTTCTCCTTTTCCCTTTCCTTCACATTTACCTTTTCAAGTTTCTCTTGCTCTTTGTGTTTGGATGTCAAACTTTCCACAGAGCTCTGGTATTTTCTTTACAAACACTTGGAAACCTTGTGTTTTGTTGAATGCCCATACTTTTCCCTGGAAGTATATAATCAGTTTTGATGGATAGTTGATTCTTGGTTGAAGACCCAGCTCTCTTGCTTTTCTGAATATCATGTTCCATGCCTTATGGTCCTTCAGAGTGGAAATTGCTAGGTCCTGTGTGACCCTAATTGGCATTCCTTTATATCTAAATTGTCTTTTTCTGCCTTCTTGTAAGATTTTTTCTTTTGCTTGGAAGCTTTGGAATTTGGCAATTACATTCCTGGGAGTTGTCTTTTGGGGATTTAGTGTAGAGGGTGTTCTGTGAACTCTTTCAATGCATATTTTGTCCCCTTGTTATAGAATCTATGGGCAGTTTTCTTTGATGATATCATGTATTATGATATCAAGATTACTGTCTATTTCTGACTTTTCTGGTAGACCAGTGATTCTCAGATTGTCTCTCCTTCCTCTGTTTTCTAGGTCTGTCACCTTGTCAGTGAGATAGTTTATGTTATCTTTTAATTCTTTAGTCTTTTGACTTTGCTTTATTAATTCTTGCTCTTTTGAAAGATCATTGTCTTCCAGTTGCCTGATTCTGACCTTTAAAGACTGATTTTCCTTTTCAGTTTGTTCTAACCTGTTTTTTGAAGCTTCGAGCTGTTTCTGAATTTGCATATTTTGGTCCCTCAGATTGCTGAGTTCCTTTTGCATTGTTTCCCATTTTTCCTGCCAGAAGGCTTCCATCTTTTGGATAATTTCCGATTTAAATTCTTCAAGAATTTGTGGAGAATTTCCATTTCCTTTGGAAGGTTTTGGAGCATTTGTTTGTGTTTCCTCTTCTATCTCCTCTGTATTTTGTATTTTTGCTCCATAAAATGTGTCCAAAGTCACCCCCTTCTTCTTGATTTTCTTGGTGTTTTGAGGCTTTTGCATTTCTGTACTCTTTGCCATCTCTATGGTTTTTCGTCCCCTTTCCAGTCAGAAATCTGAGTGAGGAGGACTGGCTCTTAGTTTATCTCTCTGATGGTCTGAGGCTTTAGCCCCAGGCAAATTGTCCATTTTCTGCAGCTGCACTGTCTTCCTGGGGAAGCCCAGGGTCTTCCCTCCCCTGCCTGCTGGTGTTTTGGGTGTTACTGCTCTCAGTTCTCTCCAGTTGCTTCTCTGCTGCCTTACTTCCAAGCTCTGAGCCTGGCACAGTACTGTCCTCAAGGTACCTCAGTGCCTTTGCCACCCCTGTACTCTAAGGCGGGAGGGGTCCTAGCCTCCTTGATTTCTGAGGGCTCCTGATGGGATTAGGTTCACCTGGGTTAGTCTGGATGTGCCCCAAAGCAAAAACCTCCCGTGAGACTCCAATGGAAGGATCCAGCCAGGGGGTTACAGGCTCCCCCCATCTCTCTCAGGCTGCTTCCTTGCTGTCTGTGTTGGATACCCCGAGACTGGCCCAGGTTGCTTTCAAGGTATGCCCTTCTTAACAGTTGGCCCTTAGGCCCTTTTGCTGGCCCTGAGGTTCCTGCTGCTGCTGCGGACTCAGAGTTCTGGGTTGGGGTGGGAGGGGTCCTGGGACCTTCCTTCTGCCTTCCCCTTAGACCTGAGTTATCTAGGATTCTGGCTTATGGGGGGGGCATACCTTTTGATTTGAGTCTAGAAGGAGGGTTCCCCAGCTCTGTCCTGTTGTTAAGTTTGAATTTCAGTCCCCTAGGAGCATTCAGTTTGTGATCGGTAAGGAAGGGTTTTCAGACGTCTGAACTTTTGCTGCTTCTAAGCTGCCATCTTGACCAGAAGACAACTGGCAAAGTTTTAAGAAAGATTAACACTGGTAATAATGATTTGAATAATGGATATTACCTTTATTTAACAACAAAGGTGGTATAACAGAAATAGCCCTAGGCTTGGGGGCAAACGAGTTAGATTTGAGTCCTAGTTCCTTTGTTTACTTTCTGTTTTCTTGGGTAAATTTCCCAACCTTTTTCAGCATCAGTTCCCTCATTTAAAAAATAGAGGCAATAATACCTGCCCTGCCTATCTCACGTGATTGTTGTGAAGATCAAATGAGATAATATACATAAAAATACTTTATAAACTGTTCACAGAGGATGAGGACTTCATTGTTTGTAGGAAATAGGACAAAGGTCACTAGACCTACCCTATCTTGGAGTTTTCCTGAGTGAAACTACCCGGGTGATTTTGATGAGCCATAAAGGGCATGTTCAGAATTGAAAGGAATTTTTTTTTAACCTCAGGGAGTGGCAAGCAGATGCAAAGGAGTTCAGGATACAGACAATTCCTAGTGCCTTCTCTGGCTGGCTGGCTGAATATTATTCATGGATAAATTCAAATACTTCCTGGACCCAGAATCTGATATAACCATGTATGTGTGTGTGTGTGTGTGTGTGTGTGTGTGTGTGTGTGTAAGAAACTTCAGAGGATACAATTCAATAGAAAATTACAGGAGAGAAGAGCAGAAGACTTTTTGGGCACAGCTAAGAAGGCAACAGATGACAGTGAGGTGGAGGGCCCAGCAATGGACATGCCCAGCTTACAGCCTATATCTCAGTAATAACTCCAGACCACTAACAGCCTTGTTGGCTTTTCAGAGCAATGAGCTGCAAAACAACCCATAGGGAAGTCATTTTTCAAATTAGGGCTGCTCTGGCCATTCCTGTGCGTTCTCTCCATGTCCCCTCTACATATCCTCACCACCATTCATTTTCTTTGGCTTGTGTGCTTTTCCCTATATGTATTCCTTCTCTTGTTGATATGATAGTGTGTGGGCAAGGGTATCCCTAGGGGACAGGAGGTGGAAAGGAATCAGAACCTTCCTTATCATTTATTTCACTCTGGGATTTAATTATCTTTTGATTTCTGCTTTTGTAACATCTCTCATATGTTTCCTTTCCACTAACAGAGCCACTACCCTGGTAGAAGTCTCCATTGCCTGAACTATTATAATAGCTTTCTAATTCATCTTGTCTCATGTCTCTTTCCAATCTGATCCATCAGTTGCCAAAAAGATTTTCCTATGCCACCAAGCGACTGTTTGCTCTCCTCTGTAAACTCCAGTGACTCTAATAGCTCCAGGATAAAATCATAAAATCTTCTGTTAATGTTTAAAGCCCTTCACCATCTGGCCTCTTCCTCCTTTTACATTCTACAACCCTATACTCTTCTCCAAATACTCTACAATCTAATTATATTGGCCTACTTACTGTTTTTTCCAGGTCTGACCAGGCCAGCTTCCTACTCTATAATAAACTTGTGGCTAAATATATATAACATAGCCCTCAAGCTTGGTGTATTTGTGTAAGACTTCTCATTGGTGGGAAGAATGATGCCTCAATATGGTGTGCTTGTTTGAGGGGCAGAGTTGATGTAAGAACTTTGGAAAAGAGAGACATTCTTTTTCCTTCTTGCTCTAAGAGAGATAGAGACATGATTGCGGACTCTTTTTAGGGATAGAGCAATAGGTGAAGAGAGTAGATATTGGGAGGCAGACATGTAGGGAAAAGCTGGCTCTTCATCTTGTTCTTGACTCTCTGAAGAGATGTCAAGGAATTTCCATTTGGTGAGACAAGACCTTTCTCTCTTGCTTGTGCAGAGATATCTCATCCCCAATAGAAGATTTTATTTATTTAGAGTATTTTCTGGAATATTTTAATTTATACAGCTTCTTTGATTTTACATTTGCTGTTTGAATAATTATTTGTTATTCATTATTTGTGATGTTCTTTTGTGTGGGAAGGAATGAATGAGTGAAGTTGGTAGATATAAGCTTGTTGTACCTCTTCTTCTTTAAAGAAGCAACCAGAAAAGCAGCCTGGTCCTAAAAAAAAAAAAATCATTCTCCTAGACTAGCAATATTTGGGAGTAGAACAGCAGATATAGTTTTTGATTAGTATCCAATCTCTGAGGAAAGCAGAATGGTCATATTTAGACAACCTCTGCTGACAGATATATTATATGTATATGTATATATATATAATCTATATGGACAACACATATCCTAGAGAAGAAAATGAGAAAGGGGAGAAAAGTTCCTAAATACAATGAAAGAATATTATGGGGTTAGCGACATAGGACCAAATCCTCAAAGAAGAGAATAATACTGTAATAACTACAATACTATACCCCCCCCACACACACACACACCTCTCTCTGACCCTCCCAAGAAATTCCAGTGGCTCCCTATTACCTTCAGAATCAAATTTAAAAATTTGGATTTAAATCCCTTCAAACCTGGCCCCCAAGTATAGAATTCTCTCCCTCTTCACCTCTTCTTCTAGATTCTTTGGCTTCCTTTAAGACTGAGCACCAACCACTTTCTGCAGATGGCCTTTCCTAGTCCTCTCTTCCCTATCCCCACCCCAGATCCTAGTGACTTTCCTTGGAAATTACCTTCTATTTACACTGTATATATGCACCTAATGGCAAAGTGGATAGAGCATTGGGCCTAGAGTCAGGAGGACCCAAGTTCAAATGTTGTTTCATATACTTTAGAAGCTATATGAACCTGGGCAAGTCACTCCATCTCAGTTTTCTCACATATAAAATAGGGATAGCCTCTACCTCAAAGAATTGGCATTGGGGTCAAATGAGATAACATTTGCTTAAAAAGGAAAAAAAGTTTGGCATAGTATCTGGTGCTTCCTTTCTCTGTGTGTCTGTGAGGACCGAGCTCTAAGTACTTTGTCTCCCCTATTACAAAATGAATTCCTTTGGGACAGGGTTTTTTGCCTTCCTTTGTCTCCCCAGGGCTTGGTGCCTGGCACACAGCAAGCACTTAATACTTGCTTCTTGGATGACTGACAGAAATAATGTGTATTCTAGTTGGTCTGGTAAAAGAAGCATCAGTGGGAGTTCTTCAGCTGTTATTTTTTGAGTGGATCCTTAAAGCCTTGAACGTGGGGTAACTTTAAGGAACACTGTACAAATGTATATTTTGATATATTATTATTACTAGTATTAATTAAACATGATCAGCACTAATGAGCACAAATGATTAATGAAGATATTTTATCATTGTAATTAAACAATTTGACAATAAACAATATATTTTATTAGATATTTTATTTTTCTAATTACATGTAATAACAATTTTCAACATACCTTTTCCAAAATTATAATATCCAAATTGTCTAACTCCCTTCCTTCCCCCCTTCCTGAATTTGGTAAACAATTTGATCTGGGTTATACATGAATTATCATGCAAAACATACTTCCACATTGGTCATTGTTATAAGAAAATACTCATATAAAACCAAAATCCCCAAATAAAAATACAAATAAACTGATGGGAAAAATCATATGCTTTGTTCTGCATGCAACTCCAACAGTTCTTTCTCTGGGGGTAGATAGCATTCTTTGTCATAAGTCCTTCAGAATTGTTCTGGATCATTGTATTGCTGTTGCAAAGTCTATCACATTTGATCATACCACAATATTGCTGTTACTATGTACAATGTTCTCCTGGTTCTGCTTATTTCACTCTGCATCTGGTCATTTAGGACTTTCCAGCTTTTTCTGAAATCATCCTACTCATTGTTTCCATAATCATCACATATCACAATTTCAGTCAATCCCCAGTGGATGGACATCCCCTCAATTTCCAATTCTTTACCATCACAAAAAAAAATGCTGCTATATTTTTGCACAAGTATATCCTTTCCCCTTCATAAAACATATTTGTAGGGTGTATTTGATTTCTTAAACTAGCAGTTTTTCTCTTGTAGTTGTTTTGGATAAAAGGCTTGAATATTTTTTCCTTTGCAATTTCCAGAAAATAATAATTTATTTCTATAGGGAATTTCTACAACATAATGATGATCTTTTAGAAATATATTAATATAATTTTTAAAACTTGGCTTTTATTGGACTGAAGATTTCAGTGTGGATTATCACCTCTAATTTTCTAAGACATACGTGCCAGGAAAATTTTAATGGAAATAACATATTAACCACAGACATTGAAAAGTAGTAGTTGGGTAGCATCTGCTTTAGGGCAGCATTGAAAACTATGAGCAACAAATGAGCACAGTATCCAAGAAACAGGCAGGTGATTAGCCTAAACAATGAGGGTGGAGAATAATATATAGAATGAAGAGGAAGTAAAAACTGAAAAATAGCTAAGAGCAAAGTGCAGTGTACTCAAGGAAAGGGAAAATATGGAATCTCACAAAAAGACCAGTAAAGGCCATTAAGTGAGATTTAAGGAAGGGAGTGACATTGTCAGAATGGCAAGACAGGAAGTTGATTTTGGCAGTGGCTTTGGGAAAGGACTTGAGGGGAAGGAGGTGAAAAGCTGGAAGACTGGAGAGGAGGTTGCTTTGAAGGAGAGTAATGACTGGATATGAATTAGAGGTGGAGTTCTCAGTGTGGAAAAACATTAAACATAAAATGTCAGGGTCTATTTTAAATGTGTATCTCCAGGTTAATTGAACATTCTTGGTCTTGCATTCAGACCTTCTTCCATGCTTATGAATTTGCCTCTGTTTAGTGTTTACTCGATACTGTGGAAACGACAATATATCTAAATTTGCTGCCAATGTATGCTACTAAGCCAATGTTGCTTCTTGTCCACAAACACTCAGTCACGTTCAGTCAGTTTAATTGCTTACCTATCCAGGCATTCCAAACTTCAGTCAAAAGCAAGAGCAGCTTGGGAACTGTGGCTATGCCTATAAAAGGGCTTAGTTTGTTTTTTTTTAAAGACAAAACTTCCATTGTTTGAAACAAGAATTGAAGCATCATTCTGTGTCATGAATTAATGGTAAGGATTGGGGGAAGGGAATTATTCTGCTGTTCCAGTACCCTCTAGCTTGTTGGAACATGAGTTGAATTTCTTTGAACTATAATCCTTCTACTATCTGACTTCATTTCCTCCTAAGCATAATACAGATCAGTGTTTTGGAATCATTCACTGTTATGTATATACCTAACATCTGGTAAATTCGTGCCTTCTTTCAAAATATATACTATTTTCTATAGCAGTAAGCAACTTTAAGGATGTTTTAAATGATGAGAATATTGACTTCTAATTTAGCAAGAACATCAAAGGGAAAGAAAAGCCTAGCAGTTCCTGAATTAAATTAATAGTGAGTATTAATAAAAATGAAGTTATTCTTTTCATATCTATATCTTTAGGAAACACAATCAACTTCCATTTAGATAATGCTTAAGTTTAATTAAGCACTTCCCTCACAATTCTGTGAAATAGACAATACATGTATTTTATCATCATTTTATAGATAAACCTAGATTATTTACTCAAAATTGCATAGTTAGTAAATATAAGTCTTTGAACCCAGTTCTATAATAAAGGTGTGGGGAAAGGACAGAGAGAGAATGGAGTCCTCTCTAAGGCAGGGACAAAGGAGGAGGAGGAAGGAAGCCAAAAGGGAGAAGGATGAGTTTGTCTTTTCCTCCCTTCAGCCCTCTCTGACTAAGCCCCCTCACTATGGCTGCCCTTTCACTCTCAATTGCCAGGCTCTCCTAAGGTAACAAGCTTCTTTCTTCTGGAGAGATAGGGCACTTCTTCCCTCAGCTTGGGCTGCCTTTCAGTGAAGCTTGAATCAGTTCAGGGTCCTAACAACAGATTTATTTCAAGAGAGACAAAGATAAGGGACAAGGCGGAATGGAGGGTAAACTGGGGTTCAGGAGGGAAAGGGAGAGAAAGGGATCTCTATCTAGATAATACCCTTCCCCCCAAGTTAGGTAACTCAGGTCTGATGATCTGAGCCCTTGAGGGGTTCAGAGTAGTGAACCCTAGCTACTTGGCTGGCACAACAGGTGTCCCCAAGTTCAGGGTAAAGGGAGATTGTAACAGATCTTCTTTGTAAACTGTTCTCTTCTTCAAGTCTTTTTCCACTTTGGTCTTTTAAGGGGGGTTGGGATCAGGAATTCAAGGAGAAAAAGGTTTCTGGGATTGGGATCCAGTCAGAGACTGAACCCTCTCCTCAGAAGGTCTCAAGAGAACAGATCCAACTGTTTCTCTCAGGGTTTTCTCTCCTTTCAAAGTTCCAAACCCCCACTGCAGGCTTTTATTCCAAGTCTCTGGGTTTCTCTCTCTTACAATTCTCATACTTAAATTTCTTCCCTAGTACTATATAATGAGAGGCTCATAGGATCATAGATTTGGAGTTGTTAGTGACATTAAAGGGGATCTAGTTCAGTCCTTCATTTTTTAAAATTTTTAATGAATAAAAATATTTTTTTCTCTTTTATATTATCCTACCCCTAACAATGGAAATAGAAAAAATAACAAAACCCTTGTAACAAATATGCACAGTTAACAGAACAAATTCCTGTTTTATTCATGTTCAAAAAATACATCTCATTCTGCTCCTGAGTCCATCATCTCTGTCTAGCTGTGCAACTTCCTTATTTTACATTTGTGCTTGCGTATAAACAAAAATGCAAAAAAACAAAACAGGAGATTTGCTTCTACAACAGTGTGATTTTATTAATTTAATTAATTTAGAATATTGTACCATGGTTCCATGATTCATGTTCTTTCCCTCCCCCACCCTGCAGCTCACTAGCAATTCCACTGGGTTTTACATGTATCATTGTTCAAAACCTAATTCCATATTATCAATATTTGCAATAGAGTGATCATTTAAAGTCAACATTCCCAATCATATTCCCATCAAACCATGTGATCGATCATATGTTTTTCTTCTGTATTTCTACTCCCACAGTTCTTTCTCTGGATGTGGGTAGTATTCTTTCTCATGAGTCCCTCAGAATTGTCCTAGATCAACAATGTGATTTTAAATAAGGAGTTCTTAACCTTTGATCTATCAACAAACCCAAGATGAGATCTGTGGATAGGTTTCAGTGGGTTCATGACCTTGGATGAGGAAAAAAATTATACCTTTATTCTAACCTCTAACTGAAATTTAGCATTTCCTTTATTTAAAAACATTCCGAGAAATGGTCCATAAGTCTCACTGGATTGCTAAAGTAGTCTGTGACTCAACAAAGGTTATAAACCTCTGTTTTAAGTTGTCTTCAATTTTGCTATTAATACAGCATTGTATGGCATTATGCTTCATCATTTTTATTGATATAATAATCTTATTAACTGGAGACCATTTGCAGAATGATCAAATAAAGGGTCTATGGAGAAGCAATAACTGATATACGGTGCTTTCCAGAAGGAGTACCATGTTCAAGGACTATCCAAAATCACCTTGTAAGTTAGATGCTCCACTCAACTCAAAAGCATATACTGTATGGCCTAAATTCCAGGGAATCTCAACTCAATGTGGGGTTTCTCTCCCTTTACCTCCCTACCATCTACTTTTTTGTGGGGTCAGGGAAGGAAGGGAAGGTTGTATGGATGGAAGAGCCAATAATAGTAATTCCAATGAGTTAGGTGAGTTCTTCTGGGAAGGTTTTTGTTTGTTTTTAGTAGCTTTAAAGTTAAATATTAACCCTTCTCTGGTGTGTATTTTACTACCTTATGAATTTCACATGAGGCAGAGTTCAAAACCTGACTCAAGTCAAGATATATATTGATTTTCTCTTTCAATAAACCAAATTCCTCCCAATCAAAAGGAAAAAAAAAACAACAGCAAGTTAGCTTGATCTGTTTTTCTTGGACCATATTTATAGTGAGAAATCTGAAGTAAATACAGGTTTGGATATAATATTTTATTGCCCTGGATGTGTGTGTGTGTGTGTGTGTGTGTGTGAGATGGGGGTTATCTTCCCATGTGAAAAGGAAAAAAGATAGCCGCAGTTCAATTGCTGTATCATTTTTACAATGTAAATATGGATAATAGTTAAAATGTCAGTTATTTATCTGGCATGAGATCAACTATTTAGTGACAAGACATGTTGTGAACCAACAGAGCATTGTCCCAATTAACTACAGTTAGTGCATGTAGTTTATAATCTTCCTTTCTTTTCTGTGAAATTCCTGGACAGGCTGCTATCTCCTAAAGAGATATATTTGGGAGTGGAGGGGGGTAGCACTCTTATGAAGTTTGTTATGAAGATGAAACTGAGTTGATATATACCATTTAGAGCACACCACCTTGGCAGAAAATTAAAAGTTCTATTTCTTTTCCATTATCTTGTGGTATTATCTCCCAGACTCCATATTTTCTTCATAGCTTCTTAGTGATGAAAATCCTCAATTCTCTCTCTATAGATTTTATATCTTCCATATAAGAAAAAAATGACAAAAGCTAAAGAGCTCTTCTTGTCCCTATAGGATCATTGTTCTCTCTTATTTACTCCCCTCCTATCCTTTTTCTTTTTTTCCTAATCTTTACCTGTTAACAAAATTTACTCTCATAAATTGCCTTGGCAGCCTGTTCTGACCTTCTCCCTGGCAGTTTATCAGACTCCAAGACTTCCAGCAGGTGGCTACCTTTCTCCTAAGTCAGCACTGGGGGAAGGGAACAAAAGAACCATCCCAAGAACCATCCCAGACTTGACTGTATTTCTCACCCCAGTCAAAGTTGTATAATCTCTACAAATTAGCAGGTACACACGAATCAAAAGAAATGAAGACTTTCTCCCCAAATCTAGGCCCTTTGTATCATGAAATTGGCTGACCCAGATCAGATGTGTCTATTGTTAGATTTATGGTTTGAATATTTAATTGGTTGCTAGGGATTTAACTTCTAAATCCCAAAAATGAATTACTAAAGTAAAATGGAATTTATTATAGTTTATTTTACAATAGAGGGAAGATATTAAGGAAGAGAGAAAAGGGGGGGGGGAGAGACAGACAGACAGAGACAGAGAGAGAGACAGAGAGAGAGAGAGAGACAGAGAGAGAGAGAGAGAGAGAGAGAGAGAGAGAGAGAGCGAGAGAGAGCTCTGGCTTCCTCTGAGCCAGGTAGAAATTCTAAGGCCCCAGCCAGGGGAAAAAAGTCTCAAGACTATGGGCCTTTCCCAGAGGTTCAGGCCTCCAGAAAGGGCAAGGAAGGAAGTCAGTCTTTACACACCCCATGTTGTCAGTTCAATCAGTAGATTTTGTTAAATGGCCTCAACTCCAGCAGGCTTCACTCCAAGTGTGTCTCTTTCAAACTCCAAGTGTCTCTTCTCCAAGTATCTGTGTTCACTTCAAGTGTCTCCCTTTAAGTCTCTCTTCTTTCAAGTGTCCCTTCACTCCAAGTCTGAGAGTCTGTCCTCTGTGTGTCTTTGTTTCCACTTTAAAGACCTTTTTCTCTTGTGTCACTTCCCCTAAATGGTACCTCTACCAATCACAGCTGATGCTCCACTCCAAGACTGCCCACTCTTTCACAGAGTCACAGACCTCCCACTCAATGTATGAAATGGGTATTCACATCTTTGTGTGGTTAAAATCCAAAATGGGTAGATCTCCATAGCAACTTTAAGTACTATGTTTACACTTTGGGGATTAAAATCTAAAAATAGACAGGGGATTACAATTTAATCTTCACAATCAAGGAAGAGCTAAGTACCTTCATTGTTACAACCAGGGGACGTCCAAATCCAATCTTCACACTGTATTATACCATTTTTAACTGGTTTTACTTGAAAATGCTTTTGACTATAAGTCTAAATTGCTTCCATAGAGGAGCTATAATAGCTGAGCCTATTATATATATATAAATATACATATTTATATATATATATATATATAAAAGATCTAATTTTGCTATTGGGCCAGAGACACACATTTTGATTTGGGGGCTGGGGAGGGGGGGGGGGGTTCAGTGTTGACATTTGATTCAATCAAGTTGATTTTCTAATTAGTATCCAGAGATCTTGTTAAAATAAGATGCCCAGTGGATACTTTAAAAATAATCATATATTTTTGTGGTGTCAGCAACTTGTCTTTTCCATTTAGTCAAGATTATTGAGTTATTTGTATTGGTGTTCTAATTTTTTGTCACAATGTACTTCCCCCTGCCCCCACAGAGAAATTTGAATGGGGGAGGGATAGCCTTGTTCTCATTCTCAATGAATTATATTCTTTATTAAATGTCAAAGGTTTCTATTCCAACTTCATTTTAATAATTATTGGCTAACAACTACAATCTTTTTCTCTGGTTCCTCCTTTTCCTCCCTTCTGTGAAAACCAGTTCATCTCTGGTTTTTCTAATGAGAATTCTCCCTACTCTCTACCTTTTCTCCTTTGTTTTCCCTATTCCCCTAAACATGTTCTGAAAAAGTTATCTAGCCTAAAGTTATACAAACATATTGATAAGAGGATCTCCTAGAGCTATTAAAAATGGTCCATTTGGTTCCCTTGTTAGGGATAAGTAGACTCAAAATTTACTAGATTATATTCGACCTAACATACCCTCTGTTTTATGATGGTGACCTCTAGCTGCTCCCAGTCTTACACTACTGATTTCACTATTAATTACTATGGCCTGGTTCAACTCTCTTGAGTTTCTATGACCATATTTTTTTCCTGAGACACTTCTCTATTTCATTTCTTCCTTCAGGTAGCCTATTCTAACCAGTATAACCCAAAGCCTAGAGGGTACCCCCAGGGAATCTTGGCTCACATGGATTATGACTAGACTATGAGGAAGGGCTTTGAATAGTCTAATCAACTGCATCCCTCAATAGACCTCTCTCCATCAATTCTCTGATAGAACTCATTCTTCAATGGTTAGCATACTCCTACTTTGTCACTTTCCCCTTCCTAGTGATTCTGAATGCTCAGTTGTCATTATATAATCCCTATTTCCCATCCCCTTCTGCCTGCTCCCTTATTTTCTTCTCCCTCAGCCCTATGCTCCCAAAATGTCCCACTGTAGAGCTACCCATCCCTTCCACTTTGCTCTCTGGAATGCCTGGACAATAGTTAACAAGCTTTTTCAGCTTAAAACCTTTTCTTTCCCATTTTTTCCATTTTTCACTGATCCTCCTGGTGACATGACTTCACTGGACATCCTTTCTAGTACTAGTTGTATTCTTACTCATACCCCATAACTCATTAGTCATGGTACGAGAGTCAGAATACCTCCTTGCTCCTTATTGGCATTTCTAGATTCTCTATTACCTTCTCTCCATAATCTCTCTTCCTTTGAAATTCATTCAGTTGAAATGTTACTTAATTAAGATTATTGTACCTATTATCTACTGGCCCCTAGGACACTCTCCTTTCTTCTACAGTGAATGCAGTGCCTAGCTCACAGCACATTTCTCTACCCCAAATCCTGCTCTCGTATTAGGAAACTTCAATATTCATATTGATACTCCTTCAAATACTCTAAATTCTAGTTCTTTAATCTTCTCCTCTAGCTTACCTCAGCTGCCCATAGAGATGGTCCTACTCTTAATCTTGCCATCATCCACAAGTGCTCCATTTCTGTGTTCATGAACTCTAAAATTCCTTTATGTGATCATGAAGTTTTATCATTTCATCTTTCCCTCTGCCCTTCATCTTCACCATGGCCTCCAATTCCTCCACCCTTTGGTTCTTTCTTAGGCCAATACCCTTACATTTGGGCAAATTTTTTTTCTATCTCTATCCCTGATGAACCAGTTCAACTCTACAAAGTTCCATACATTTGTGTTCTTTTCCCCCTTATCTTGCCATGGGTAATACATTGTCAAGCCCTAACCTTTGGTAAGTTCCACCATCTGCTGCCTTTTTCCTATTAATGGTGCTTCTGAATGTTACTGGAGAAACCCAGATAACCATGCTGAATAGATCTACTACAAATTTACATTATATAATTATAACTGGGCCCTCACTTTAAGGTAATTCTCACTTTCCCAGTGTATTCACTATCCCATTCACCACAGTGACTATTCCAAACCTTTTCATTCCTCCTCAAGCTTCCCATGGCACCCTTCACCCAACATCTCAAAAACTTTTCTCCAAAGTTAACCAAAAAAATTGATGTCCAATTAATAAAAAGTCTCTTTCCCTGCTAAGGCTAAACCCTCTATGCCAGTGGTTCTCAACTTTTCTAATGCCGTGACCCCACAATACAGTTCCTCATGTTCCAGTGACCCCAAACCAAAACATTATTTTGGTGGCTACTTCAAAACTGTAATTTTGCTACAGTTATGATTCGGAATGTAAATACCTGATATGCATTATGTATTCTCATTGCTATAAATTGAGAGGTTGAAAACCACTGCTCTATGCAAACCCTTTATCTCATTTTCTATTCACTGATATATTTCTCACATCACTCCCACTCTCATAATAATTTCAGCCTCTCCCTATCTATTGGCTAGTTCTCTGCTGCTTACAAGCATACCCATGTCTCTCCCAACACCCCCCCCCAAATCATTTGACCTTACTATTCCCATTATTGTTCTATCTTTCTCTTCCCTTTTGTTATTATATTCCTTGAGAAATACATCTACAATGAGTACCTGTTCTTCCTCTCCTCTCACTCTCTTCAAAATCCTCTCTAAGATTTCCAGCCTCATCATTGAACTGAAACTTCTCTCTCCAAAAATTACCAAGCATCTTAAAATGAGAAATTTAATGGCCTTTTCTCAATCCTCATCCTTCTTGACCTCTTTGCAGCTTTTGACAATTGATCACTTTCTACTTTCCTCTTTAGGGAGAGAGGACACTGCTTTTTTCATGACACTACTCTTTCCTGCTTCTTTTCTTACATTCAGTAATTCTCAGTCTCTTTCATTGAATCTTCATCCAGATCACTCCACCTAAACATGAGTGCCCCCAAGGCTCTATCCTGGGCCCTTATCCCTTTTTCTTCTTATACTTTTTCACTTGGTAATCTCATAGTGTGCTGTTGGTTCAATTATCCTCTCTTTGTAGAAATTCCTAATCTATTTATCTAGCACTAATTATTCTGCTGACTTCCAGTCTTGTATCTCCAATTGCCTACTGGACATCTAAAAGTGGATATCCCATAGACATCTTAAACTCAAGATGTCCAAAACTAAATTCATGATTTTTGCCCCTCTAAGTCTTCCCCTTTTCCTGATTTTCCCCTAAATTGTCAAGGATATCACCATACTCCTCATCCATGCTTACAACCTAGATGTCATCCTTTACTACAGACATTCACTCACTTTTCAAGGTCTGTTAATTCTATTTTCTTAATGATTCTTAAATATGTCCCCTTCTCTACTCCCACCCAATTACTACTGTGGTACAGATTTTTATGGCCTAACACCAGGACGATTGCAAGAGCCCCCCTCTTCTCCCCTCCTCCCCATAGCCAATGAGTAATTCCACTGGGTTTTACATATGTCTTTGATCAAGACCTATTTTCATATTGTTAATATTTGTATTAGGGTGATCTCTACATCCTCAATCATGTCCCCATTGACCCGCGTGATTGAGCAGTTGTTTTTCTTCTGTTTCTACTTCCACATGAACAAGCAATTTTCTGATGAAGATATCAAAAGCATCAATAATCATGTGAAAAAATGTTCTAAATTACTCTTGATTAGAGAAATGCAAATTAAAACAATGCTAAAGTACTGCCTCACAGGTACCTCTCAGATTAACCAATATGGGCAGTAAAGTAGTAAATATTGGAGAGGATGTGGCAAAATTGGGACACTAATGCATTGTTGGTGGAGGGCAATTTGGAACTATGCCCAAAGGGTGCTACAAGGCTGTCTGCCCTTTGATCCAGCCATATCACTGCTGGGTTTGTACCCCAAAGAGATAATAAAAAAGGACTTGCGTGTACAAAAATGTTTACAGTTGCTCTTTTTGCAGAGGCAAAGAATTGAAAATCATGGGGCTGTCCATCAATTGCGAAATGGCTGAACAAATTGTGGTACATGTTGGTAATGGAATACTATTGTGCTAGAAGTGAAAAGCAAGATGATTTCAGAAAAAGTTGAAAGATCTGCAAGAATTGATTCAGAGCAAAACAAGCAGAATCAGAACACTGTACACAGTAATAACAATATTGTATAATGATTATCTGTGAAAATTTGGCTCCTCTCAACAATGCAATGATTTCGGACAATCCTGAAAAACTTATGACAGGGAAGATGCTATGCACCTCCAGAGAAAGAACTGTTGGAGTCGTCTTTTACATCAGTGTGTCTTTGGTTTTATTTTGGAGTTTTGGCTATGTACAAGTGTGCTCTTACAATGATGACCAATATGGAAATGTGTTTTGCATGACAATAAAAATATGAGTTCCTGAGCTGCTTAATGAATGTTTGTTGACTTAATGTCCTCCTGTATACAGCCTAAAAGCAACATGCTCCAAACAGAACTCATTATTTCTCCCTTCCATCCCCAACCCTTCCCTCTTCCTCACTTCCATATTATTAGTAAGGACACTGCGTTGGTGTTACCCTTAACTCTTCATTTTCATTCACTCTATTCAATCTGTTGCCAAGTGCTATGGTTTCTACTTTATATATGTCCCATTCTCTCTACTTGCTCAAATGTTTTGAGCCTGGGTTATAAGGAGAATGGTAGCATCATTACCAAAAGTAGGAAAAATCAGTAAAAATAAATGCAGGAATAGAAATTAGTGAAAAAAGGTGAAAGGACAATCAGATGGGAATGTGTAAATTTTCTTGCTATTGTATCAGAAAGCTTCATGAGAATTTTAGTCCTTTCTATAAATAATATAGTTTAGGTATGCCTCATTTGATATAAATCTATTCCTGAAAAGTTGCATATAAAGAGAATTTTTGTGAGTTTAATCATTTAAATAAATGCTTTAGAGTAGTTTGCTACTAGAAAGAATTCAGAAGGAAATGTCATAAATGCAAAGAATCTTTTTTGTAATATGAATAATTGATACCCAATCTATTTTTTAAATTAGGGTTTTTATGATGCTAATTTTCTCTAAATAAATATATTACCATTCTAGATCCTTTAGGTTCCTCTGAGAACTCTAGCTCTGGAACTCTTTGCTATTTTTCCAGATTTAATGTGACTTGTTTTGAGTTATTAGTTTTCTAATTATATCCTGAGATTTCAGAAGTGCTGTGCTTTATTCACAGACCACACAAGAGTAGCAAATCTAATAGCAAGGCATTTCATTAAGATTTTAAAATATAGGGGCAGCTGGGTGGCTCAGTGGATTGAGAGTCAGGTCTAAAGATGGGAGGTCTTAAGTTCAAATTTGACCTCAGACACTTCCTAGCTATGTGACCCTGGGCAAGTCACTTAACCCCCATTGCCTAGGCCTTACCACTCTTCTGCCTTGGAACCGATACATAGTATTAACTCTAAGGCAGAAGGTAAAGGTTTAAAAAATATATTTTAAAATATAAATTTCAAGGATAATATAATAGTGCAATAAGATCATTATAAGTGTTCTCTTTGCACTGAGGATAGGCAAATCCTACATTAAGGGCAACTTAGTATGCTCCAGTTATATGGGGAATATTTATTTATTTCTCCCATTTTTATTTAATTAATTTAGAGTATTTTTCCATGGTTACATGATTCATGTTCTTTCCCTCCCCGTCTCCCATCCCCCTCCCATAGCCAACGCACAATTCCACTGGGTTTTACATGTGTTATTGATCAAGACCTATTTCTATATTATTGATATTTGCACTAGGGTGATCATTTAGCATCTACATCCCCAATCATATCCCCTTGACCCATGTAATCAAGCAGTTGTTTTTCTTCTGTGTTTTTGCTCCCACAGTTCTTTCTCTGGATGTGGATAGTGTACTTTCTCATAAGTCCCTCAGAATTGTCCTGGATCATTGCATTACTGCTAGTAGAGGAGTCCATTACCTTCAATTGTACCACAGTGTATCAGTCTCTGTGTACATTGTTCTCCTGGTTCTGCTCCTCTCACTCTGCATCATTTCCTTGAGGTTGTTCCAGTTCACATGGAATTCCTCCAGTTCATTATTCCTAATAAGAATATTTTCTACAATAAGAGATTCTTATGTGCAAGTAATTAAGTGCTAAATATTCTGTATCACTGTTACAACTTTTACATGTGAGGTTGGCCCTTAAATTTGAACCTGTTAATAATGTTCCTTTACTATCACATTAATTCTTACTACAATACTGCTATAGATAGCTTGTGATCATTTGCATTTTTAATAAATAAAAAGTATATTGACATGTTCTCCAGTTTCAATTATTAGCACAATAAATTCAGACTATCAGTTATACTCACAAAGTTAAATATGGAATTAAAATAATTATTGAATCAATATCTTTGTTAATCTAAAATTTCTAGCTATTTTGGACAAACTTTTTGCATAATTCAAAGAGGTGCTCTAATTTTCCCCTTTAATTTTTTTAAACATTATTTTATTTAGTCATTTTCAAACATTATTCATTAGAAATAAAGACCATTTTCTTTTCCTCCTCCTAACAATTGTGCAAAAAATCAAGTCATTCTCCAATAGATAAATGGGCAAGGGACATGAACAGGCAGTTTTCAGCCAAAGAAATCAAAACTATTAATAAGCACATGAAAAAGTGTTCTAAATTTCTGATAATCAGAGAGATGCAAATCAAAACAACTCTGAGGTATCACCTCACACCTAGCAGATTGGCTAACATGACAGCAAAGGAAAGTAATGAATGCTGGAGGGGATGTGGCAGCGATTAATTCATCGCTGGTGGAGCTGTGAATTGATACAACTATTCTGGAGGGCAATTTGGAACTATGCCCAAAGGGCGATAAAAGACTGTCTGGCCTTTGATCCAGCCATAGCACTGCTGGGTTTGTACCCCAAAGAGATAATAAGGAAAAAGACTTGTACAAGAATATTCACAGCTGTGCTCTTTGTGGTGGCCAAAAATTGGAAAAGGAGGGGATGCCCTTCAATTGGGGAATGACTGAACAAATTGTGGTATATGTTGGTGATGGAATACTATTGTGCTAAAAGGAATAATAAAGTGGAGGAATTCCATGGAGACTGGAACAACCTCAAGGAAGTGATGCCGAGCAAAAGGAGCAGAACCAGGAGAACATTGTACACAGACACTGTGGTTCAATTGAACGTAATGGACTTCTCCATTAGTGTCAATGCAATGTCCCTGAACAATCTGCAGGGATCATGGAGAAAAAACACTATCCACAAACAGAGGACAAACTGTGAGAGTAAAAACACCGAGGAAAAGTAATTGCATAGCTACAGGGGTTGAGGGGATATGATTGAGGAGAGATTCTAAATGAACACCCTAATGCAAATATCAATAACATGGAAATGGGTTTGAATCAAGGACACATGTGATAACCAGTGGAATCACGCGTCAGCTATGGGGGGTGGGGAGAGAAAATGATCTTTTTTTTTTCCCCAATGAATAATGTTTGAAAATGACCAAATAAAATAATGTTTTAAAAGGGGGGTGGGGGGAGAAAATAAGATGTTTTCCTTTTTGTCCCTACTTATTTTTCTCCATATATCTATTAACTCTAATTTTATTAGGATTTCATTCACTTCTTTTGCCTCTTTTTTATTTATTTTTTGATTTGATTTAATCTAGATTTGATAGTGGTTGGTTCAGATCTCCCACTAGTATAGTTTTATTATCTATTTCCTCCTTCAATTCTACTAGTTTCTCCATTATAAATTTGGGTGCTATACCATTTGGTGCATACATGTTGTTTAGTGAAATTTCCTTATTGTCTATACTCCCTTTTATCAGGATGTATTTACCTTCCCTATCCCTTTTAATCAAGTCTATTTTTGCTTTGTCTTTGTCAGATATCATGATTGCAACTCCTGCCTTCTTTCTGTCAGTTGAGGCCCAATAGGTCTTACTCCAACCTTTAATTCTGACCTTGTGAGTATCTACCTGCCTCATGTGTGTTTCTTGTAGACAACATATGGTAGGGTTTTGGATTCTAATCCATTCTGCTATTTGTCTATGTTTTATGGGTGAGTTCATCCCATTCATGTTCAATGTTATGATTGTCATTTGTGAATTCCCCAGCATTTTGGTATCTTTCCCTGATTCTGACCTTTCTTCTTTTCCTATAACCTTTTAAACCAGTGGTTTACTTTAAATCAGTCTCCCTAGTCCTCTCCCTTGTTATGCTTCTCTTTCTGGGCCCTCCCTTTTTGTTCCCTTCCCTTCCCCCCCTCTCCTTCCCTCTCTTTTTGTACTCCCTCCCCCCTCCCAGCCCCCTTTGGTTTCCCCCTCTCCCTTACCCTGTTGGATAAGATAAAATTCAAGATCCCAATGGATCTAGATGCTCTTCCCTCTCAGAGCTGATTTCACTGAGAGTAAGGTTTAAGTAATACCAATTAGCACTCTTTTCCTCTCCTTATAAGAGAATTCTTCCCCTCCCCTTCCCATGTGTATCTTTGTGTGACAAATATTATTCTATTTAATTCATTTCTATTCTTCAAGTATATCTTAGTACCATCATTGATTCCTGTAAACCTTAAAATTTCCCAGACCCTACTTTAAAAGATTGGATTAAGACAATTCCCCATTTGGGCAGTGAACTCGACTTAAAGCAGGAATGTGAGAATTCTACTTTACCTACTTGGGTCTGCCCTAAAGGAAGATAAAGTTGTAAACTCTTTTCTGAACAATGAAAAGTACTTAAACCCATACTTTTCTTAAGCTAAGTACCTATAAAGGTCAAACAACTTGTGAATTTACAAGGAACAAAGAACTGGAAAACTTACTCAGAGCTTTCCTGGTGTGAATTACTCAAAAATCCACACCTTCTTAGGTGTGGACTAAAAATGGGCGGTCCTTTAGAAACATCTACAGTGATTGGTAGATGTAAGGATTTAGGGGAGGTGACAGAGGAGATTTTGCCCTTAAAAATAAGTGCTCAGTGAAGAGCTGGGAGGTCATTCTGAAACATTCAGATTAGAGAAACTCATTCTGAGGAGACTGATTCTGAAACATTCAGATGGAGGAGGGAGCTGGTGAAAGCAGCTGAGATGCTGCTGGCCTGGTGTCATTAGAAATCCTTACTTAAACAGATCTTATGGTGAGTTATAAAAAACTGACTGATTTCTCTTTTAAGGCTCAGGTCTAGGCCATATTGGCTTGAGGCCCTTCATACTTATTCCTTTCTTACTCACTCTCTCTCTTTCTTTGATTACTCATTGTATTGTTAATTAAAATCTCTATAAAACCCAATTGACTTGGGTATTTGAATAATTGGGAATATTTCCCTGGCGACCACCTTATATTTGTTTTTAAAACCCAATACACTGTAGTGAAACATATTTCTGCGGTCAAATTTACTCACCCACTCTTATATCTATCACAATTTATATCTTCCACTATTTTAATCACTACAGTTTAAGACCTCAACCATTTTAAATCTCACATTCCCCCCTCCCTTTTTCTTTCTTTTTGTTTTTCCCCCTCCAAATCATGTTGATGCCCCTCTCTTTTCCTATGAGTGATTCTTCTTATTACTCTATTATTATATACAATTTTCGAAAGTCACACATAACATTTCCCCCATATGTTAGTATATATAATTTGATCTAATTGTAGTCCTTATAGAAGTGAGTTTGAATAAAAGAAAAAAAAAACACTTTTCTCCTTTTCCCTTTCTTTCATATTTACCTTTTCATGTTTCTCTTGCTCTTTCTATTTCTCTTGCTCTTTGTGTTTGGATGTCAAACTTGCCACTGAGTTCTGGTTTTTTCTTTACTAATACTTGGAAATCTTCTATTTTGTTGAATGCCCATACTTTCCCCTGGAAGTATATAGTCAGTTTTGATGGGTAGCTGATTTTTGGTTGAAGATCCAGTTCTCTTGCCTCTCTGAATATTGTGTTCCAGGCTTTGCGGTCTCTTAGGCCGCTAGGTCTTGTGTAATACTTATTGGTGCTCCTCTGTATCTGAAGTTCCTCTTTTCAATTTCTTGTAAGATTTTTTTCCTTAGCTTGGAAGCTCTTGAATTTGGCGATTCCATTCCTGGGGGTTGTCTTTTGGGGATTTAGTATAGAGAGTGTTCTATGCACCCTTTCTATTTCTATTTTGCCCCCTTGTTTGAGAATATCAGGGCAATTCTCTTTGATGATTTCTTGTAGTATGGCATCGAGATTTTTGTTAATCTATGGTTTTTCAGGTAGACCAATGATTCTCAAATTGTCTCTCCTTCCTCTGTTTTCCTGGTCTGTCACCTTGTCAGTGAGATATTTTATGTTTTCTTCTAATTCATTAATTTTTTTACTTTGCTTTATTAATTCTTGTTGTTTTGCAAGATCATTGGTTTCCATTTGCTCAATTCTGGTCCTTAAGGTTTGGTTTTCTGCTTTAAGCTTTTGGCATTCCGCTGTAATTTTTTGGTTCTCTAATATAATTTGTTGATTTTCTTTTTGAACCATTTCCCACTTCTCTTTCCAGAGGGCTTCCATCTTTCTGATGATAAGCTCCATTTGAGACTCTTCCAGGGCTTGTGGACAATGTTCATTTTTTTTTTTGGTTTTGCCTTTGTTTGAGTTTCATCCAGTGTTTCCTCTGTAGCCTGGGTTTTTCCTCCATAAAAATTTTCAAGGGTGACAGCTTTCTTTTTTGATCTCCTGGTGGGATTTTGAGGCTCCTGGTTACAGTTAGCCATTTTTTCTGGATGTTTTCAGTTCCCTCTTTAGTCAGAAATCAGTCTGCTGAGCAGGTTTTTTGTGTATGGAGTTAATGAGCACTCTCCAGATTTTCCTCAGTCCTTTGCAGCTTTTCTCAGTACCTTCTTCCAGGGGGCGCTCAGTATCTGCACTCTCTTGCCCGTCTATTTTTCTGGATTAGCTACTTTCAGGGCTGGGTCTCCTGCAGACCTAGTCAATTCCCAAGGACCCCAAAACGCTCCCTGTTCATTCCAGAGGCACTCCTGTCTCACTCCCTGGCTCCAGCGGGTGTGCTGGCTCTGGGCACCAGAAGTCTGCACTCTCTCAAGTCTTAAGTTTTTCTGCTTAGCTGCCTTCAGTGGGGAGGTCCCCTGCTGTCCTAGTCAGCTCCCAAGGGCACAGAAGTGCCCTCTCCTCGCTTCAGAGGCACCCCTTGCTTGTTCGTCTTGGCATGCACTGGCCCCGGCTCTGGCCCTATAGGTGGGGGTGGGGGAGGGTGGATCCACTCACCCTTTCCCCCTTATAGGCTGGTAAAGCCCCGATCCCACATGCCTTCACTGCTGTGCCCTGCTCTACAGCTCCTCTGCTCCTTTGATAAAGATTCTTAAGGTCTTTTGGGATGATCCTTATAGGTATATGTCGGGTAGAGTGAATAAGCCACGTTTAGCTGGCTGCCTTGCTTACCCAGAAGTCCCCTTTAATTTCCCAGTGATGACCTGATTGAAATTTTCATATCAAACCAATAGAGCAAGGGAATTACTATAACTATTATATTATTTGCATTTGTATAAGATTTAAGATCCAAACTAATAGTATATATTATCTCTAAGAATAATGGCTAAGTAAAGCTAAATCTTTCCTTAGTACTCTTAAGGTAGGATATTGCATTTCATTTTCAACAAGAAAGAAGAATTACTTCTCTGGTGATAATGAAATGTCCATTTACCAATTCCTTCTGTAGCAATTGCTCTGCGCTTATTCTACAAGCCTGAGAAAGGATACAGCTCCCCCTCAGAGTGCCAGGGCACCCCTGAAGGGTTGTGGATATCTTTCTGTAACACCATATTCCTAGTCCTCATTTTCTTTTGTTCCCCCAACTGTTAGATGGCAGCGATGAACATTCCAGTTCCATTTAACCAATTAACATTCATTAGCTTTTATGAAAGGATATTTACTTTGAATATATAACAAGAAGAAATTCAGAAACATTTCACTCAAAAATTCACAAACTTTTCATCTCACACCTGTTGGGGACAGGGGAACACTTTCCCCTATATATCCTTAGTCCCTTGTGGGGAATGGACTTTGACATAACAAATTCTTATTGTTTTATGAGATAATATTGATGATAATCTTCTACTCTTTTTATCCTTAAGATTTTGCAAATGAAAATACAGTCTAAACTAGTGTTATGGTTAAATGTAGCATCAATGTTAGCTTAACTCAGCTACCAATGGACTGGATCTCCAAGCCTGTATGAGTTTCTTCACTTATTCAATAGGGATAATCTCAGAGGGTTGTTGCAAGGTTCAATTTATGTAAAGTACTTTGCAAACTTTAATGTGTACTATAAAAATGCCAGTTATTATCATACACTGGCAGCAGGTGTGTTGGTTATGGTTTTATGGTCTGAAGAGCCAGGCCTCCCTTAGGCACAATTAAAAGAAAGATGTTAGAATGCTTATCTGCCCAACCATCTTTAATTTTTTAAAATTGATTAACTTCAATTTCAAAAAATAGCTAAATATAGAAATTGATTCACTATGCTTCATTATGATGTCAAGGTGACCCTGAGTCTCCAAAGATTAGGATACCATAATACAAACTCTGGAAGGTTATATCAGCATCAACAGATTTTGAGTACTGGGATAGACTTCTGTTTAAGTCCTGAGGACTACCTTGCTAAATTCAGAGGCTCATCTAGGGATGAATTTGATGAACATGGTGACCCATGAAAGAAATTACAAAATAGTCCTGTCTTGCCTGACTTCTCTGCTGCTGCACTGTCAGTGTTAAGAGTGGCAGAAAAGAAGACAGAGGGTACTAAAAAAAGAGTTTTTAGAACTTCTAGAAATATCACTTTAATTCTTGATGCTTCAAAGGTGAGATCCCTGTTGAATGACCAACAAATGGATATATTCCTATTAATTATTTGTTACTGTTAAGTTGATATTGATAAATATTTATTACCAACAAATATTTATTAAATATAGATAAAATAAGATCATATAAGGAACTTTTAATTAAATTGGAGAATGATTCCCAGATTATCCTTAAAGACACAAATAAATGAGCAACAGGGTATTGGTTTTATTGTATATTCAAAAGCAAAAGGCGGCATTACATGAGAGACTTGGACATTTCATATTACAGTATCAGTACTTATGAGGACTGTTTGTAAAAGGTACATAATTGTAGCTTGTATGTAAACATCTCTTACATAGGATAAGGAAAATTCTACATAGAACTTGATAAAGGCCCCCAGTCTAAATCAACATATACTTCAATATTTTATGACATTATATAGAATGTACTGCAAAGAATATGTTGGAAATAGTGGTTCAAGATTAAGTGGCTATAAAAAGGCTTGGGTTTTACACAGAATCTTTCAACTCATCCACCATGAATCCTTTCTTTGAGAATAGAGTTGTGAAGATACTAGACATGGCAAGTACAAAAAATAGAATAGAAATTTCAGTGATTTCACTGGTATGGAGAGTGGTGCAGAACTTCTATCAAAACAGGTTGACATCTTATTTGCAATTTAGAGAGGTTGCAAACACTAAGAGGTTCAGAGACTGGCCCAGAGTCACATAGCTGGTGTGTATCAGTGGAGGGATTTGGATACAGAGCCTTCCTACCTTTTATGTCAGTTCTTAATCCACTAAACCACGCTGCTTTTCGTAAATAACACAAAATAAAATTGAGGATATCTTGAAAGGAAATGATTGGTAACCAACATATGAGTGCTGGATCAGGTAGCTATGTATAGGAGGTAGCATATTATGGTAGAAAGAAGATTGATTTTGGACCTGCATTCAAATCCTGACTCTGTAAATTACTATTTGCATACATTTGAATAAGTCACTTAAACTCCCTGGGCTTCAGTTTCTTCATCTATAAAATTAAGGAGTTGGATTAGATGGTCTCAGAGGTCTCTTCCAGGTTTAAGAGATGATAATCCTGTAACATACAGTCTTAACACCAACTTGTTTGTTAGAACAAAGACCAAATCAAAACTAATTAGAAGAAATAATTCTAAACAAAAAGAAGAGATAATTTGAAATTAAAATTGCTCCAACATGATCTATTTAAACAAACGATTGACACATCCACAAAATGGGAAGGAACAAACCATCATTAACTAAAACACTGTTACAAATTATAAGTCCTTCACACAAAGGAGGCCAAAAGCACCTTGAAACCACTTTGGGGTCCATTAAAAGAACCTCAAGTTTATTTCTATCTCAGTAGAGCAATATAGTAACCAAGAGTAACACTAGTTTAGACTGTATTTTCATTTGCAAAATCTTAAGGATAAAAAGAGTAGAAGATTATCATCAATATTATCTCATAAAACAATAAGAATCTGAAGAAAGAAAAATAAATGCTTGATGAGAGGCCTAATTAAGCCCGATCATCCCTAGAATAATTAAGAATGAGCTAGGAGGGCAGCAACAAAAAAATGAAAAAAATTTTCTCCAACAATGGCAGTGGAATCAGAGCATTTGGATTCCAACACAATTGTCCCTGATGGACTACATGAAGCAATAGAAAAAGCTCTAAAGAAAACAAAGATGGAAAGAATATCTGGACTAGAACAAGTATATGTAAATGAGATCCTTGCTGGAGGTAACAGTTTCTAGAGCATTGAAAAATCAAATGACAAGACATCTGGAGAACGGGAAGACACTAAACAGAAAAAATTCTGGACATTATTATTGCCAAAGGAGGATTACTGAGAAAATATCAGTCACCCATATGCTTACTTTTACAATTTTATAAAACAAGATGACATTTAACAGCTCTTCTCAAGATTAAAATTATGCGTGAATCCTTAATAGATTAAAAAAAAATAGAAAAAACTTTGATGACCCTCTGATTATGTTTATATCAAGTGAATCATAGCTAGGAAGCTGTAAACTTCCCAAGGTGTTTGTCACTGTCGCGGAGGGTGAGTGGTTGTAGAGTCCACAGTTTGGACTGGAATTCTGCTTATTACATGAAATTCTAGAACTCTGTAGAGCTTCCTAAATGAAATCCATGAAAACTTAAAAGATTTTGAGCTAATCATCTATACAAGATAAAACAAATGTATGACGAATGTCTATTAAGCATACTATATCATTGGATTCAGATTCCAAAAGATTTTGACAGACTTATATTGGGCTGAATCTAATAAGATGAAATTTAGTAAGTAAGGTTTGGTTTTTTTTAACCCTTATCTTCTGACTTAGAATTGATACTAAGTTTTGGTTCCAAGGCAGAAGAGCAGTAAGGGCTAGACAAGTAAGGTTAAGTGACTTGACTAGGATCAAAGCTAGGAATAGATAGAGTCTTAAATTTGGGTACCAAAAAAATTTCACAAGTATGGGGCAGGAGGAATAGTTAGATACGGTTAGATGCTGAAAAAAGATTTAAAGTTTTTAGTGGCAAGCTCAGTATGAATCAGGAGTATGATGTGACAACCAAAAAAGCTAGTAGGATCTTGGGTTATATTAACATAGGAATGACTTCTGGAAATAACGGGGTGATAGTTTCACTAAACTCTATCCTCATCAGACCCCATCTGGAATTTTGTGCTCAATTCTTGGCATCAGGTTATTAAAGACAGTGATGAACTGAAGAGCATCTAGAGGAGGGCAGCCAATATGATAAAAAACCTTGAGGTCACGTGATATAATGATCAGTTAGAGATACTGATGATGGTTAGACTGTAGGAGAGAGGGCTGGAGGGGAGGGGAATCTTATGGCTGTTGGCAGGTATCTGAAAGACTGTTACAACGAAGATGGATCAGAATTGTTCTATTTGGTGCTGCCAAGTAGAACTAAGAGCAATGGGCAAAAGGTGCAAACGGGCAGATTTAGGATTGATGTCAGGAAAAATTTGCTATTAGCACTGTCCAATATCAGAATGGCTGTCTTGAGAGGTGACAGATTCTCTGTCCTTAGGTCTCAAGATAATGACTTGCCATGTGTGTCATAGTGAGCATCCTTTTTCAGGTAAAGGTTGGACTATACTATGATTCTTTGGCTTCTTTTAATAGACACATAAGTCATATGAGAAAGTACTGCTTATTATAAAGCTAGTAAGTAAATTTTCTCTGCTACTATAATCATAAATTATTTATTTATCCTTCTTGTCTGGTGGCACTAATTAAAGTATGACCTTGCTATTTATTCTCTCTAGTCATCCTGTTCATTGTTCTATTTTCTGTTTTTAGAAAACAAGAGAGATCACAGTACTATAGTATACCATGATGGTAACAATGTAAACCTTCAAAAACATTTCCCCCACTCAAAAGGTTTGTTAGTCACTTGACTAACTGATTCAAAGAGATTTCCTCTCATAGTGGGGCTCACAGCTAAATTTATGCTTATTCATTAGTCATTTCCTAAAGCTCAAACTAAAAAAATTGGTTCAGATACAGAGAACTTTCTGAAATAGCCTGCTTTTTAAAAGACCAACTCTCCTTTCAAATAAGCCTAAATTTCAAATAAAAGACCTACTCTCCTTGTCAAATAACCACTTCTTAAACACAATTAAACAGCATGTAACCATGTTTTAAAAATAGATCTAAAATTATTTCAGCAAAATCCCATATAATTAATCATTAAAATGGAAACAAGTAAATTGTTTATTTTCTGAAATGATTTAATTTTCAGTTTGTCCCCAGGGCTTAGCAGAGTCTGGCACATAGCAAGTGATTATTTCTGACTTCTGATGACTATTGTTATCTGAGATACTGCATATCTCACGGAACTAGAAAGATATCATGTTTGGCCATCATTAAGAAGGTGGCACTTTGAGGCATTTGTCATATCAGTTGGAGATTTATATCTCAAAGGAAGATTGAGAGATATTTTGGTTCAAATTATTAAAGTTATTTATTTTTTTATTGATTGATACTATATAGTTTATGTAACTTATTCTGGTTAACTAAGTTTTCTAATTATAAACTAGAAATTGTTTCATCTTTGGTGTAAATCCTTTCTGCCTTCATAAGTGGAATATAAATAAGAGATCCACTAGGCAACACAGTAGATAAGAGTACCAGGCTTGGAGTCAGGAAGACTTATTTTCCTGAGTTTAAATTTGGCCTCAGTCACTTAACCCTGTTTGCTTTAGTTTCCTCATCTGTAAAACGAACTGGAGAAGGAAATGGCAAAATACTCCAGGATCTTTGCCAAGAAAACCCCAAATGGGATTAGGAAGAGTTGGACACGACTGAACAAGAACAAGAACAACAACTGAATAGCATGACATTTCTCTTTGATGATTATAGATCCTGCAGTGTCTATATGATGAAACAGATGTAGATGAGAGCGGGTGTTGGGATTTATGTTCAATCTATAGTGACTCTTGAACATTTCTGAGGGTTTTTTTTTTCTTTTAAAGACCAAGATGAGTTTATTTTATTGTGACTTGTCACTCCTTTGAATCAAGTATGGGAAAAGTAGATTTTTGATTGAGAATTTCACTTAATTTGATTTAAGAAATTTAGATTTTGCTGAAGACATTTTGACTAAATGGCATATACTCAAAAGATTTGAAAGGACTCAAGGATGAAGTTATGCAACTTTTGGCCAAACTGTGTGGTCTAGTCTTATAAACAAGCTTTGTATTGGGGGCTAGGTGGGGTGGAGTGAAGTACAGGGCATATTACCAATACAACTACCACTAGCCCGGAAATGCATAAGATTAAGTATTATTCTTCAACTGGCAAAGTAGTAGAATCTGTAACAAACAGCATCCCAGGTCACTTAAGAAAACAACACTGGAAGAAAGGCAAGATGGGTTTTTAAGGAGAAATCTTGCTTGACTAACCTGCAGGTTTAGTTCCCTGAATTCCTCCATAGGAACAATTAGTATATAGAAAGGAAGAGTCAGGGGAAAATATTTTACTTAAGAGTTTCAAAGATTCTTTGAGATGTTCCATGGGTAACAGCTGTTAAAAATAACTATAAAAGGGGGCAGCTGGGTAGCTCAGTGGATTGAGAGTCAGGCCTAGAGATGGGAGGTCCTAGGTGCAAATCTGGCCTCAGACACTTCCCAGCTATGTGATCCTGGGCAAGTCACTTAAGCCCCATTGCATAGCCCTTACCATTCTAAGATGGATGGTAAGGGTTTTAAGAAAAAGAACTATAAACTTAATGATATTGATTAGGAAAGTAACCAATACAATAAATAGAATCCAACATAAAACTCTTATAAATTAACAGTACAGAAACAAACAAATTAGCAGTAAACAAGCAAGAAATATATTTTTTGTGTTATCTTTTCCATTTGGGGCTAAAGTTCATTTATTTTTGGCTTTGCTCTCTTTTTTATGATTATAGTTAAGGCTTTCTATCACTTTGCATAAGTCTTTCCAAAAATATTTCTATTTCTATTTCTTTTTTAAGAATCATATTTTAAAATTATATTAACATAACATTATTTATTAAATTGTTCTCTAATCACTAGACAAAGTTGTTTCCAGTTTTTTTGTTGTTACAAATAAGTAACCATTTTGAATATCTGAATATTTTTTGAACAAGTAGGTCCTTTGCCTTTAAAAAATTTTAGGATAAAGTTCAGGTAAAGGATCCACAGGGATGATGTTTTTCACTCTTATTGTATATTTCTAATTATTCTCCAAAATAATCTGTACCACTCTACAATCTCACTGACAATGACCCTCGTCCCCTGCGATCATTACATTTTCCCATTTTTGTTATTCTAGTGGGGAGTGGTAGTATCTTGATGTTGTCCTTATTTACATTTCTCTTTTATAAAAATTAAATTTGAGCTGGCCATGATGGTGAACATTTTGTGGTCCCTATTGCTGGGGAGGATGAGGTAGGTGAATCACTTGAGCAATAAATAGTAGGGCTACATATAGCCTCTCGTGTCTCATGATGATGTTCATATCAAATATGGCAACAGTATTGAGAGGTTCCAGGAGCAGAGGGCCACCAGACTTCTTAAAGAGGGACTAAGTGCCCCAGGTCAGAAAAATGAAGTAAAATAAAGCTTTTGTGTTTATTGAAATTTGAATTGGACCCAGAAATGGCAGCTGCACTCACGTCTGTTTAAGATAGGGGGACTCCATTTTCAAAGAAATATAATTTAAGTATGTACGGGTAGAGCATTAAATTAATAAATTACCCCATCTCCATTTAAAATAAGGAATAAGATGCTGTGATGTTATAATGAGGTGAGAACAAGTCTCAAATAATCAAAATCTTAGGTTATATAAAAATAAGCAGAGGAAGTACATTCAGAACTAGTTGAGGAAACTTAGTCATGCCCTCTGAATCTAATTTAAAATAGCAGACTAGAGCAAAACTGAGATACAGAAATTCAAAGCTGAGAGAGATTTAAAGGGTCTGGCAGCAGAGTAATATGAATGGGGACATCTAGAACTTACCTGGGAAAAACTGAAAGCCAAAGGAGAAAGAAACAGTGGAATTGATATTGGTATGAGGAAGTGATTTCAAAAAGTCATAGATCCAACAGACATTTTAGAGTATAAGACACCTGCTGATACCACTGACTCTACCCACTTCTGGGAGAACTTAAATTCTAAAAAAAGGTCTGTATTTTCTCTATTTTCTATTCTTGGTACCTGTCTATCAACAGACAAGTTAGTATACTGTGCTGTTTCTTTATCTAAATGTTTCAGGTATTCTAGATTTTGCATAAATCACAAAGAAACAATGGGTTAGAGATAGATGTAAATATAAATTAAGGCAGAGAGCCAAACTTCTGTCTAAATGTTAGGAGTTTCCCATCCTCTTTTCATCTAATATTAATTCCCTACAGCAGCAGAGGAAGGAAAAGTGGATTATACTGTCTCTAGGTTTACCAAGAGCTAATTATTATAATTAGGTGTTACAAGTATTTGCATATTAAGAGTTCAGATTTTCTTCAAAAAATATTTTGCTCATGTTCTCTGACTATTTGTTCTATTGGGAAATGTGTATTAATCTTAAATGAATCAGTTCTTTATGGAACTTTTATTTCAGACTTTTATCTGATAACTCACTAGTAATCTTTTCTATGACTCTTCAATCTTCTTTCCTCTAAAGAAGTTTCTGTTGCTTTATATTGTGCAAAATCCTCTTTTTTTGTCTATAATCAATCTGTTGCTTTTACCTCTAATAAATAAAGAAAAATTTTGAATTGGTAGAAATAGCTCTCCCTCCAAAGGTGGGGGAAAATATTATTCTCTTTTCTTCTAGTTTTTAACTGAATAATTTAGCCAATTTTTATTTAGTTCTACGACTGTTAGTATCGCCCTATTTTCGATCATTCAATGCAAAAGGAATGCAAATTTTAAATGATTATTTCTGTCATTATCCGAAAGCTTAAATAAAAACTTTAGTTTGTTAAAATTATATGTCATTCTGGTTCCCCTGATAAACATTACCTCACCTTCTAGTCAGTATAGCAAGTTTATAAAGTAGCCAGTATAAAGTAGCAATATCAGGAAGTCAAATTGCAAAAGGGAACCTAGAAGTCAAATATAAATCTTCCCAAAGATTAAAAGAGCACAATTTGCAAACTGTTATCAATATTAACCAAAAATCACACCTTGAAAATATGTGCTAAATCAGGTGAAGCCATGTAGACTTTGCTGTCAGGACCTTTTGGTCCTTTGATGTGTAAATCTCAGATAAATCCCAGACATCTGTAGTTAGATTAGTAGAACACTGAATGTTACTGATAACTCTGAGATGATCTGGATATGGTAACTTTAAAGTTTCACCAACAATTTTGAGATAATTTGGCAATGTTAATGAACTCATTTCAAGGTGGCACAGATAAGGCATGGATAAGACTTTGTCTGTTTTCCCCACCAAAACCGTATTAAAATGAGAACTCAAATTCCTGCCACTCAGTACTGCTCCATTTCCATTTCGGTTCATGCTATCAAGTGCTCCTAAATCTAATCCATGCTTCCATGACACTTTCTTCCCCTCTTCATCCTCTTCCTTATTCTGAGGGCCTTCACTCTAATCCCTGTCTTTACACTATCTGTCTTTGTACCAATTTGAAACTTGGCCTCTTTTTACCACTTGTCTCTATACTTTTGGGGCTGTTTTCCCTGCACCCTCTCTGCACACACCAAGTGTGATTGCAGTCTCACTTCCTGCTGCCATAGTGGTCTTTCCTGGTGAGTACCTAAAAAACTAGGCCCTGCCTGCCCCATTTCTTTAATTTCATAAATTAGCAACTCATATGTAGACAATCTACTTATTAATAATTATTTGGGTATTTTAATTTGTATTTAAAAATAACTCCACTTTCTTTCCTCTCTTCTTAACTCTCTACAGTATGCCTTCTAACTCATCATTCAACTGAAATTGCCCTCTCCAAAGTTCCTAGTCATCTCTTATTAGACAAATCCAACGGCCCCAGTCCTCATCCTTTGTGACCTATCTGCAGTTTTTGTCACTGTTTATAACCTCTTTTGAATACTCTCCCTTCTTTAGGTTTTCATAATACTACTCTTTCCTGGTTTTCTTCCTACATGTCTGACTGTACCTCAGTCTCCTTTACTGAATCTTCTGCATACCTCCCAAAGCTGTGTCCCAGGGCCCCTTCTATACTTTTTCCTTTAGTGCTCGCATTAACTTCCATGTTTCCAATTTTATTTCTATATGGGTATTTCTCAAAAATCTAGCTATCTAATTCTAACCTCTCTCCTGACCTCCAGTCTTTTAAAAAATATTTTCTTTTCCTTCTTTTTACATGTAAAAGCAATATTTAATATTCATTTTTTAAAAGTTTTGAGTTCCAAATCCTTTCACCAAATTCTCCCACACTCCCTTACCCCATCATCCCCCTTTCCTCCCTGAGACAGTAAGCAATCTTACATAGATTTTACATATACAATCATGTAAAACAATTTTCCATTATTATTGACCTCTAGTCTTGCATCTCCAACTGTCTATTGAACATGTTTCAGAATTGTTGGGAAAAAAGGCCCCTACCCCTTATGCTTGATTAGATTTTAGAGATAGGGATAGGTTTAAGATAATTGTGATTCTAAAGTGATGAGTATAAATTCCATTATAATCTTAATACCATCAGTAGAATTTAGATTGTAGATTATTGTAGATAAAGAACCAACCACTACCCAACCTGCCTTGAGGAGAGCCTACAGTACCTGGGATTTAACTATGTTGAGCTTACTGCTGTTGCCTTTAGTTTTGGGAAATGATCATTTGGAACTCCCTGATTATATTTGTTATACTACATGTAAGCATGGTGCATGCTATCCTGGTTTAGTTTGCAACTCTAATATTTGAACTCTAATCTAATATTGTTGGAAATTCTATGGACCTTAGAAATGCTTTACAAATACCTTGGAATGGGTACATGGTGACCCCCGAGACACTATGGGAATGGAATCAACTGGCCCTGTACCTACTGATAAATATGACTCCTTATGCACCACCTACTTGGCAAATGTTTTAACATCTAATGATTCTATAGCTACAATAATCATATCTTTATACAGATGTTGTATATGTAATAGGTTTAGGAAAAGGAAGAATGTACCATGGTGTGCAGCTTGTTATTCGTTCTATAGAAGAAGTATCATAATTGTCAGGAGAGGGACTATACTGACTAGAGCTTGTACAGATGATCAAGGACACCATTTCCTTCAAACTCTCCTTGATTGTCATTATTGTCATTTATTAAAAAATGTGCTGCTGCTGGAATCCAGATTAATTCTGGCACTTTAGAACATCAAAGAGGATTTTTTGTTAAGGTCCTCCCTGTATTCAATGCCATTTTCCTTCTTTCTTTGGAACTTTGCAACAACACTTTTGTGCTTTTTGTCAATATGGTAATATTGTTTAATTTGTGGTGTTGTCTGTCACTTATTGTCTCATGGTCCTTTGTCTCCCTGAAAATATAGATATATAATTTAATGTCAATTATTACTTTTATGAATATTAACAGGTTATCTTCCCACAATAGCATCTTCAGTACCTACTGATGTCCCTGCTCTTGTGGCTGATTTTGTGAACTACAAAGTTAAACAGAAAGGTTATGATAACCTATTGGGTGCAGAAGAGAACTTCTTTGCGGGTGTACTCTCACTAGATCCTCTACATTCGGCCATGCATTCTGTTGGAGATCAATATGAATTCTTCTGTAACAACATGACTCAAAGAAGTATTTTAATCATGCCACAGATGAAATTTTTGAACAAGGGATCATCTGGGGTTGTATAGTGGGATTTTTCTATTTCGGCGCTGCATTTGGTCCCTGCTGTATTGGTTCTAAAACAAGTTCACAGATTCAGCTAGTTAAGAACTGGAAGGTGACTTACATAGAGACTAAGTTGATGGTCTGGATCAACTTGGAAGAAGGAAGACGTCTGAAAGAATTAAATGCTGCAAGATCATGTTGACTGTGGGACTATATATTGTTAATGAAACTTATTAATGTATTATCAATCTCCTATGTATTCACATAAGTGTGCCTGTTGACATTATCATGTTAAATGTTGCATTGTTTTTAGATTGTAAATGATCCAGCAGAAAACTGGTAGCAGTTTTCTTTGAATCAAAGGAGGGATACTGTTGGGAAAAGACCCCTACCTATTATACTTGATTGGATTTTAGTGATAGGGATGGGTTTAAGATAATCAGTATTGTGATTTTAAAGTGATTAGTATAAATTCCATTATAATCTTAATACCATCAGTAGAATTTATGATTTTTATAAGGATTTCTAACTAATGCATAAAAACTGCTTCTAAAGGGATTTCTAACCCCTCCCTAAGTTTGTACTTCCCTTTATCACTATCTGAATCTCATGTCCCAATATGTCCCAAATATCACGCACCCTTTCCTGTTTGGAAATAGCCATCTCTCCCCCCAGATCAGATGAGAGAGAGGTAATGGTCATTTGACTTGACTAAGTCATTAGTCTAATGACTAATATGGGCTTTCTGAAATGAACTAACCAACCAGCTTTGTAATTGAGTAACTGTTTCTAAATAAGGTCTATATGATGTTATGTCTTGTGATCTTGTATGGAAGTATTCGTTTTGTTATATAAAACCAGGCCTCAGCCTCTGGGTGTTGTCTCTTGTCAGGGTCCGACAATGTAATACATGCAAGAGAACATTTTTATTGGAGGACTTGGCCCTCTTCCAATAAAATCTAACTTTCTACCTTGACTTGGAGAAATTTGGCTTTTGGACTTTATATACCTAAATTGTCTATATGGAGTCTGTGGATTTATATTTCACTACAGAACTTTCTTGGTCATTCTGTTTTCTACTAGCAGCTTTGGCTTGGTTTCAATTCCAGGGAACATCATATCTTCTCCAGAATAAACTGATTACTTGAAATCTCATCACCATCACTCAATTTTTTGATATTCAACAACTTCCGAACTCTCTCAGTTGCCCTATACCTCTGATTGGAAGAGTGAAGAGTTTGGAGCAGCAAACTCACCTCAAAGCTTTCCTTTATAGAATGCTCTGAACTTTCAAAATTTTCTAGGTAATTCTTCATTTTCCAACAGAAGATCAACTTGGTTTCTACTCCAAGGATCACTAACTGCCTAGCTGGATGCCCACTGCTGGGCCTTTCCCCTTTCAGCTCTTCCTTTAAAAATGTTTTATAACCTTTACCTTCTGTCTTAGAATCAATATTAAATATCACTTCTAAGACAGAAGAGGGTAAGGACTAAACAATCAGGGTTAAGGGACTTTCCCAAAGTCACACAGCTAGGAAATATCTGAGACCACATTTGAACCCAGGACTTCCCATATCTAGGTCTGCCTTTCTATCCACTAGATAGAGCACCTAGCTGCCCTTCAGCTTTCTTTTATGTTTTCTTCCCCCACTAGATTGTAAGTTCCTTCAGAGGAGAGTATCTTTTTTCTTACTTACAGGAGGTCCTATGGTCAAAATTGGCCTCAGATACTTCCTAGTGGTGTGACACTGGGCAAGTCACTTAACACCCATTGCCTATCCCTTACCAATCTTCTGCCTTGGAACTAATACACAGCATTGATTCTAAGACAGAAGGTAAGGGTTTAAAAAAAGAAAGACAAAAATACAAAAACCCCCCAGCAAGTCTGACCATGTCCCTCCCCCCATTCAATAAACTCAAGTGGTTCCCTTTTACCACCAGGATCAAGTATAAAATGTTCTGGCTTTTAAAGCCCTTCATAACCAGGCTTGGTCCTCCTTTTTTATCCTTTTTACAGTTTACTGCATTCCACAAAATCTGTGATTGCTGTTCCTTGGGTACTGTAAAAATGGAAATTTGAACCCCAGACTTCAATCCCCAGAAGTCCTTGGTACTTCCCAGAATTCCCTATAATCTCACCTGGGTCTCCACCTGGGCAAGAACACAATTTAGTATTGAATGAGCTCTCTGCCTCCTAAGAGCCCTCTCTTCCTCTACTCAGAGATTGCAACAAGATATAAGTGAATTGTGAATGGGCTAATCAGCCCTAGGCATGTGCTTTTCTTATTTTGTTTTTTCTTATTTCCTTAATTTCTAATAATCTTAATAAACCTCATAAAATATAATACTTTTATCAGTAGAGACAAAATTTAACTTTTAAAGTTCAACACTCAACTCCCATCTCCATGCTTTTTCACTGACTATCCCCCCATCTTCTCTCCTTCCTCATTTGGCTTTCCTGGCTTCCTTCAAAATCCCACTCATATTCATGATCCTGCTTAATAATAGTTCCTTCCCTCTCTGATTACTTTCTAGCTGGCTCCCAACTAAACTGTAAGGGTTAAATTAGGAGTTTAGACAAAATAAGAGAGCAGCTTTTAATAACTCAAGTTTTAATGAGAATATAGTAAGTTGTAAATTAATATTATTCCTTTAAGCCAGAGAAAAGAATCTAGCAGCTTTTAACAATTAATAATTTAGTTTTATTAAAATAGAGATAGTAAAATGAATATAATAAAGGAGTTAACTATAGGAAAGAGGTAGAGAAAGCAATTTTCCTAATATTTATACTAGTTATCGTATAAGAGCTTATAACTAATACTGCCTATATTTACCTATAACTGCCTGTAACCACTGCTAATAACAATTACCCCACAAAGTTCCAACCCAATCAAAATCAACTCAATCAGTATTTAATTCAACCCCAATTAGATCAGTCAACAAAGAGCAACCACCTCCCAAAAAGTTCAAGAGAGAAAAAACAAAACAAAACTAATAGCCCAAACCAAAAGCCAAAATAACCCCAAAGCCAAAAAGCCCTCTAAAGGCTAAAGCCCTCTCAGTTAGCTCAGGCTTGTCTTTTATATTCCAGCAACTAAATGCCAACCACCAACCCAATACACTCCCAGCAGCCAACTTCTGCACAACTGCCAGTACCTAACTGTCAGCAACTGATGCTGGCCCCTTTTATATCTCCTTCTTACCTGACTTCCTGTCTCTCTGGTTTCTACTTCCTTTCACTGTGGACTGGTTAATCCGTACACAACTCTATAGTAAGAGGACCTCTAGGTCCCTCATTAAATTAGAGAAAAGGAATAAAGAATTCCTTTTTTAGATTTGTATATATTTTGTATGTATTGGTTTTGTCTCCCTGCTTAAACTGTGAGTTGAGAGCAGGGAGGGCCCCTCTATGAGGAAGGCTTTGGGAGAGTTTACTTTTCCAGCTCTCCAATTAGAGGGGTGGGGCAATTGAGGGAGTTCAGGAGGTGCTGAGTATCATAAACTGAGTTGTGGAGATGAGATTTTAGGTGATTAGTTTATTCTGGAGAAGGTATGATGTTCCCTGGGGTTGAAATCAAATTGAGCTACTGATGGAAAATGGAGTTACCTGGAAAGTTCTGCAACATGTCAGCAGGTAGTGGGAGGTCAGTAATACAAAAGAAGTTTTTGTGCCTTCAGCACTTAAAATATAGTGCCTGGCTAATAACAAACACTTAAATGTTTTAAAACTTTCCTTTTCATTAGAGATAGGAGTTTCTTTTTGGATTATTTTGCTTTGGATCGGAGGGTCTTATTCTTTTTTGTCATGGACCTCTTTGACAGACTGGTGAAGACTACACATTCCTCAAAATAATGCTTTATAATGCATAAGAAACCAATTATATTGAAATATAAAAAAATAATACTAAATACATAATTAATACAGTATTTAAAAAATCAATTTCATGATCTGGTTAAGAACCCTTTTTTTCTCTTGGATCCGCCAACATAGGCACCCCCACCTTTTTTTTCCCCTGAATTACTGCTTTGAAACATTTACTCTAAAGGCTCTTGAATTGATAGCACCAGATTTATCTTGTTTTGAAGACCGAATTATCTTTTTTTACTGAATAGCTTGGTTGTCTTAATAAGACTTCTTTCTGTAAAATTTTCAGATCATTGTTTTTCGGATGTCTATCTCTTGCCTTGAAACAATAAATACACTGACTTCTGCTGAATATATACTTACAGGTTTAAGAACCATACTTCTTAATTTTTTATATATTCCAATTTGCCCAATTGTTCTTTATCTCCATTGAGAAATTTATTGTGATCTTAATGTAATGTGGTGGGTAATTTATTTTTATGGATTGAATTTTTTGTCTTTTTCACTAAAATTTTGGAGCTTAATTATAATAATTGTTGAATTTTGGTTTCTTTCTTGCCAGAGATCTACACATTCTTCCTCTTAGCATATTTTAGTTTGGTTTTGCTATGTCAGGGGGTTTTGATGATCTCTTGAAATAGTGTTCAAATTATTATTTTCTCTTCCTGCAATATCAGTCCTAAAATCTATATACCAGGATCCTTCCTCCAGGTCCATCATTTAATTTCATTCATATCCAGTTATTTGGCTGTTTTTCGGTACCTTTATTTGATTATTGTTGGTTGCAGTTCTATGGACCACTATGTCTATTGTTTGTTGAGACTATTGATTTTTTTTGGTTTTCTGTTGTTTTCATTATTTTCTTTGATTTTTATTTTAGCAGCTTTACATTCTAGGTTGATTTCCTCCTACACCTTTTTATTTTCTTCAAGTCCTCTTATTGGTGTTAATTCCTGCTTAATTACTTTGATTTATGTTTAAACCATTCAAGGAGCTCTCTGTGTGATTTATTTTTCCATCTGTATTGCTGCTGATACTTTAGCTACTTTAGTTGTTCAATAATATTCTAAAATGTTATTGCTGCTGTTGGGCACATTAAAAAAATTAGTTGTTTTTAAAATTGGTTTTCTTTATCATTGTTTTTTTTTTGAGGGGTTTATGAAGATGTTGATTCACTTTAAACCTTTCAAGAGAGGAAAGCCAGATAAAAAGCTATTTTTAAGGACTGAGTCACAGTGGAATTATAAAGAAAGCTTTGTCATGAAGAAAATAATTTTGAGATGGAAAACAAAAAGTGGGAGAAACATTGGGTACCATCCTGGATGGGAAAATGAAAACTGCTTTTTTAGAATGAGTTTCTTCTTCTTTAACATTTATAAATAAATAGGTTAGGAAGAGAGAACATACAGTGAAATCTCTGGTTTGTAAATAAGACTAAGTCATTCTGGGTAATAAGAGGATGAAACTGAGTGGGAAAAGAAGTGGAAGATGATCATTGTGGCCAAAGCTGTAATATTTTAGAGTTTACACCTAATAAAATGCTAACCATCTTTAAGAGGGGAATACCAAACCAAACAAAATACATATCTTACCCTTAAACCAGATTTTGCTAAGTAATGTTTCCTTCAATAGTGAGGGCTACACTTTAAGAGAAGCCAGAACTCTTTTAAAAAGTTTTGGAGAACCTGATACATAAGAGCAAATTTTAAAAAAGAGTCTTCAGTATGATAAGAGAATGGCTAAGAGAAAATATAATCAGTCTATTAAATTAAATAAGACATTTATTAAGTGTAAAATATTCTACCAAATGTTCAGAATACAAAGGGGCAAATTTATTATTGTTGCTGACCTTTTCATATGTATATTATACTCAAAGCCCCAGGTATGGAATTTAATTAAACAAACCTTTATTAAGCTCCTACTATGTACCAGACTAGGTGGTACAGTAGATAGAATCCCAGTCCTGAAGTCAGGAAAATTCATCTTTTTGAGTTCAAATATGGTCTCAGATTCTTAATAGCTGTGTGACCTTGGGAAAGCCACTTAACCTTCTTTTGCCTCAGTTTCTTCATCTATAAAATAAGTTGGAGAAAGGAATGGTGAACCACTGTAATATCTTTGCAAAGAAAATCTCAAATGTGGTCACGAAGAGTTGGGCACAACTGAAAGGCAACAGAATGTGCCAGGCACAGTGCTAAGTAGGGGGAATACAAATTAAGAAAAAGAAAGAGGGTCTCTGCCTGTAAGAATGTTACAATCTAATAGGGAACACAAAAAAAGAAGCTGGAAATGAAGGGGGCATGATAATGAGGCTGATATCTAATGAGAGAATTCTTGGAGAGAAAAGTAGGAAGAGGGATCAATGGAAAATGGAGTGAGCAATTAAGTTACATTGCTGCCCTCTATAAAAGCAAGCTTTGGGAGGAGTTTAGTATTCTTACCCTCTAGCCCTGAGAGAAGAGGCTAAGGGAGGTGATATCCAAGGCATGATCATGAGAAACTGGGATCATCTTGTTTCTTAGAATTAATACCTTGTAATTGCTGCAGATGCTAAGTAGAATGAATTGATCAAATCTCTACCTTTATAACCTACACATTTTCTTAACTCCCAAAGACAGAAGCCCTTAGGCAGAATTTAGAACAAATCAAAAGAAATACTATTTTATTCAAAGGGTAATAAATATGTAATTACATAAATATGATTTTTTCCTTTGGTTATCCTAGACCTGTGATTTCATGAGCAGAGGGAAAGCTAAAATGGAAACTTTCTTCGCTGATACAGACTGAGAACTTGTCTAGAATTTAAAAGTGTTAGAGAGGTGCCTGTGACTTTGAGAGGTTAAGACCTATCCTTTATCAAACAACTTGTATCAGAGGTAAGATTTAAGCCTAGGTCTTCTTGACCTTTCCTCTCTACATTTATATTGACATACTGCCTCACAAAAGATGGTGCTGGTCAAAAATGCCTTCGTGCTTCCTGGATCTGTCAACTCAACTGTGGTGCAGATCCCTAGCCTTTTATATCTAGTTCATCTCATATGGTAAATCCCTAAATCATCCCTGGCACTTTCACTACTTGGTGGCTTTCTTCTTAACATTATTTATCTATTATCTGGACCTCCATCTGGTTTAATCATACATCTTCCTAAGGAGAATGCTTATACTGTATCCACACGTCATAAAAATTCTTCTGTAATATATATGCAGGCATACATATATACATATATGTCTATATGTACTATGGTAGAGATACACACTATAGAAACACTGCTTGCATGCAGCTGAGGACTGGTAATATGTTGCAGTCTATTTCTGCCTACCCACCCAGAATTTCTCTGTTCTTCTGAAAATACAAAGAGATTTAAATAAAATAATAATAGCTGGTGTCATAACTTTAAGGCAAAGCACTTTACAAATATAATCTCATTTGGTCTACACTACAGTCCGAAATATCTACGAACCTAGGTGGCAGCTAGGTGGCGCAGTGAATAGTAGACAAGATTGCTGGGCCTGGGATCCGGAAGAACTGTTCAAATATGAAGACTCGAAAACAACTGAAACAACAACAATCACAACAATCTTAGGATTCTTAAAGAAGAGAAAAGTGAGGTTCAGACAGGTTGTGACTTGACCCCACTGGTCACGCAGCTAAGTCAGAGGTGGGATTCAAACTCAACGGATCTCTGTTAGATTCATAATAAGTCATCAAAGGGAAATATTCCCAACATCCATCTCTAATCCAGAGAGGTGAACATTCAGGAGAGTGGAAATTTGCTCAACAAGTTCTTGGTTTCAAAGACAAAATACTAGAGTGCAGGATCTGCAGGTTTGACACCAAGTCTGTGAGTTCTCTGCATTGTGAAAACTAAGGGCAGAGATAAATAAAAGTGACTTCTCTCAAAGTCCGCCAGTGGGATAGGGACCCCATAAGGATTTGTGCAACAAAGAATGAGGTCAATAGCAAATTGGTGCTACTACTCCCCGCGGTCCAACTCAGAGCAGATTATGCTCCTTTTTGGACTACACCAGACGAATCACGGGGCCAGTGTTCCACAGGATCCTAACGCTAATTTCAGTTTTGCTTTTAAGAAGGGATTTTTATAGTTTTGGAGAATATTTTTATCCTCCCTTTTGGCTTCCCTCCAAAATTACGAGTTTCTACAAGTCCCCTACCTATGTTTGAAGAACTAGGAGTTGAAAACGTCCCTCTTTTGAGATCGCAAACCAACCATCAACAGTGATTCTGAAGCCGGTACTGGCTGAATAATAAAAGAGGAGAGGCGTGAGATTCGTTTCCCTCTGGTCCAATCAGGTGCACAGGAAGGTGGCCCTTCACCAATAAAAGTAAAGTTCGGCATCCGGAGGTGGGGGGGGGTGGATGCGCCTGATTGCCAGTTCCCTGGGGCAATGACAGAGGAGAGTTTCTTGAGTGATAGCAGAGAGCACCAACCGATGGAAAAGGGAAGGCTAGAGGTAGGTGGACCTCGGAAGGACGGCTGGACCATCCATTCAGGGGAAGCGAATGTTGTTCCTGTTGGAGTGCCGCGCACCAATCAAAAAGGTGCAGAGGAGAGGGTTGAGCCAGCTTTGCTCCACTGCCGAGAGATCGCCGGGCTTAGTGGGAGAGAGAAATCGGGGGGAAAGCCAGAGTCGGAGGGACGTTGAACGACTAAATTGGTTCCGAGCGGACGGTTTCCTTAAAGGGGAAGCGCCATTGTCAGGAGAGCCGAGAGTGGGGCCGGGACTTGTGAGGAACAGGCGGCGTTGGGGAGCGAGGGTGCAGCGCACGGAAGGAAGGGTAGGTGTTTTTGAGGAGAAGGTGCTTCATTTCACTTTCTCTTCTCTCTTCTACTGGGCTTGCTCGCTGGGAGGGCACTGCTGGGTCCCGGAGGCTAGGGGCAGGGATGGATGCCTGCTTGCCTACCGCGGCCACCCCCGCAGCCCCGACCTGGAGTGTCCTCCTTGTGAGGGAGTCAGAGGGAGTTCTCCCCTCCCTTTCCCCCCTCCCCAGGCTCTGCTGCTAACGGAAATCAAACCCCGGCGAGGCGCTAGAAGAACCCCCTTCTCTCCTCCCTCTCCCCTCCCTCCGCGGCTGGGCCTTTCCGTTCCTCCCCTTCCCCGCCCCCCTTCCCGGGGTTGCGAGGCTCCTTTCTCCGCTGACTGACCGGGCCGCGGATGCCCAGGGGACAATGGAAGGGGCTGGGCCGGTGGCGGCGGGGCCCAGGGTGGGATCGGGTCTGTCTAGGCTGTGAGGGGCGCGGAGAGGGAGCTCTGGCCTTTGGAGGTGCCAGGCTGCGGCGGCTTTGGAGGAGGAGGAGGAGGAGCCGTGAAGTTGGGCAGCAGCCGTCGCCTCCCGCCTCCTCCTTCTCCTGGGCTGGCCAGTCTACAAACATATATTAAGCGCCTACTCTGGACCACGCGCTTGGCTTCGCACGGGGATACAAAGGAAAGGCACCGGAGCGTCTCTGCCTGTCTTCCAGGGGTTTACAGTCAAAGGGAGAAAGCGTTCCGCCTGCCTTGGACTGCCAGACAGAACAAGGCTTAATACAAGCTATGCCTGCACGCCTTCATCCTAGGGTCTGGCTATCGAGTCCTTTCTCCCGACAGAACTTACATCTCGAATTGCTCCCCTTCCTCCCTTGTGTCTTCCCCTGAACGCCCACCCTGGCATTTACCAGGGTCTGCCTGCCCTGGACTAATCCGGCGGCTGCTGCCCACTGGCCCTGGCCGGCTTCCAAGTCCCGGCCGCTCGGGGTCCAAAATTCACGTGGACTTGGGGTTCCCTAGACATCCGAGATTTCTCTTGACAACTTGATCGAGTCTCAGCTGCCCATGTTTGTTGGGATGGGCAGCAGCAGGTTCCCTTGCTTCTCATGAGTCTGTCCTGTCCTTGGCTTCAGCGTAATCTAGTTTCTGGAATGTGAGGATCCTTAATCTGTGTCAGTCTAAGGATGTAAAGAGATAGTATCGCTCTTTCCTTGCCTCCCTCAGGCCAAAGTAACTATGGGAAGAGGTAAGAAGAGCTCTCCAGAAGGCATGGTGCTTGCCTCATTTCACCCCTGAATTGAGAAAAGAATTTCCAAAATTCACTGTCTTTTTGAAGGATAAAAACTCACTGAAATGGAAGGTCTTTTCTATTTAAAACAAGTCTTGCTGCAGTAAACAAAGTTGGATTTTAAAAAATACCATATCCTTCCTTAGTGTTGCTTCTTGCCAAATTGTTATTCACGAGTTGTTAGGAATTAACAAAGTCATTATTGTTAAAACAGACTATAGTTTTGTTGTTTGATTTTTTTTTCTTTTCTGACATACAGTACACAAACTTTATTTAGAAATCAACAAGTATTTGTCAAAGTCCAGGCATCATGCTAGACTCTAGTAGGATACAAACACAAAGTGTGAAACAGTTCCACAGACAAGGAATTTAACAATCTAATGGATTAAATTTAAAAAGCATATAGATAAATAGGTGTGTATACATTTAACAAACTCATATAGGGAATAAGTACAAAATACAAAGTAGCAAAATACAAGGTAAGACAAACGGGGCAAGGTCAGGGAGATGGTTGACACTGATGGTTGGGAATCACCATGTTGCTTTCCTATGCAACTCATGTTTTTGAATATTTATATTTCTTGTGAAGTATTTAATTTTTAAATAATATGTGTAAAATAACATTCTTAAAACTGTGGTTATGTTCTATAACATTTTCTAGCTACTTTCATGATCAGAAATAGCATTATATTCTGTCTCTTCCATTGTAAGTTATTTTGTATCTCACAGCTTTGAAAGCAGTTTTTTTAAAGCTCAATTTTTTTCACCAATTTTCTTTTGTTAAAAATAAGTTTAAAAGCTGGTAGAAAATTATCATAATGCAAGTAGGCACATCTTTAAGCAGAAAGACAACTATAGTCAGGAAGTGGGAAAAGCTGTCCCAAGTTGATAGTTATTTGAAACATTACTCTTTTGTCTTTTTGAACAACTTTATAAAGTTTAAGAGTAGGATTTGTAATTATATTAAGTTTCATTGTTAAGCCTAAATAAATTTTCATGTTTCAGCTTTTTAATCTCAGTAGAGGCATCATGGTATAGTGGGAAAGAGTACTAATTAGATTTGGGGTTATAAAACCTGAGTTCAAATGGGATTTAAAATTTTTTTTTAAATTTTCAGTTCCACGTTCTCTCTCTCCAATACCTCCTCCACCCATTGAAAAAGCAAGAAATACGATACTCATACATATGAAGTCATGCAGAACATATTTTTCCACATTAGCCCTGTTGCAAGGGGAAAAATGAAGAAAATTTTTTTTAAAGTCATTTTGTATACAAAGTTAATCAGTTCTTTATCTGGAGGTAAGGATAGCATTTTTCATCATGAGTGTTTTGGAATCTTTGCATATCGTATTTATCAAGAGTAGCTAAATTTTTCAGTTGATTATAATTACAAAATTGCTTTTACTATATACTGTGTTCTCCTACTTCTACTCATTTAATTTTGTATCAGTTCATATAAAAGTCTTCCCAGGTTTTTCTGAAACCATCCTTAACTACCATAACTTGTTCAGCCATTCCCTAATTGCTGGACATCACCTCAATTTCCACCACTAAAAAAGCTGCTATAAATATTTTTGTATATAGGGATCCTTTTCTTTTTGATCTCTTTGTGATACAGATTTAGTAGTGGTATTGCTGGGTCAAAGAGTGTGTGTAATTTTATAGCTCTTTGGGCATAGTTCCAAATTGTCTCCTAGGATGGTTGGACTCCAATAATTTTCCCACATCCTCTTTAGCATTTATTATTTTCCCTTTCTTCCATCTTAGCCAATCTGATTGGTGTGAAGTATTACCTCAGCATTGTTTTAATTTGTATTTCTAATTATTAATGATTTTGAGTATTTTTATATAATTATCTCTTTGATGTCTTATGAATACTGCCTGTTTTCCTATTCTTTGACCATTTATTGGTTGGAGAATGGCTTTTATTTTTAAACATTTTACTCAATTTGTAGATTTGCGAAATGAAACCTTGATCAGAGAAACTTGTTATAACCCTTCCCCCAATCTTCCTACTTCTAACTTTGGTGGCCTTACAATTACAACCCTTTTAAAATTTATTGCTATCAGAATTATTAAAATTTTTTCAATTTACTTGTTTTTCTTGTTTTTGTATTGCTACATGGCTAATATGGAAATATGTTCATGATACCATGTTTCTGGTCTTCTCAATGGGTGAGACAGGAGTGGGAGGGGGGAGAAAATTTTAAATTAAAAAAAAAATTTAGAGAACTGTAAAAATAAAGAAATAATAAGTTTATTCAAATTGCTAGGGCTGACTCTCAATCCACTGAGTTACCTACATCATCTTTTTTGTTTAAATCATATGCCCATTTTCAGCTATCTTGCCATGTGGTGTGAAATGTTGGAGTTTGCCTATTTTCTGCCAGATTGCTTTCCAGTTTTCCCAGGGGTTTTTGCCAAATAATGAGTTTTTGCCTCAATAGCTAGAGCTTTGGATTTATCAAACACTAGGTTCTGTTCTCATTTGTTTCTGTAAATCATGAATTTAATCTATTTCACTGATAACTACTCTTATCTAGTTCCGAATTATTTGATGATTACTGTTTTGTAGTATAGTTTGAGATGTGGTGTTGCAAGACCCCTTCATATTTTTTCATTGATTTTCTTGATATTCTTGTCTTTTTGTTCCTTCAGATGAATTGCTATTTTTTTCTAACTCTAAAAAGTCAAATCTAACTTTCTGCTTATGTCACCTTTTACAAACCACTTATCTTCTGGGCTTCATTTCCCTCATTTATAAAATAAGGGGTATTGACTCGATTAACTCTACATTCCCTTTTAGTACCAGCATATATATGCTCTTATAAAATCTTGGTGAGGACTGATGTCAAGCAAGTACTGGTATAGTGGCAGAGGAAGGTCAAACAGGTTTCCACAATCAACTTATATCAAGGTAAATCAGGAAAAAATTTCAGACTTTAAAATCTTTAGGAAGTCAGGTAGATTTTACATATTTTTGAATGCAGGAAAAAATAAAATCTACATGTAGTGGTATAGTTATTAATAGACAGTTTCTGTTTGGGGACTGTTGTGCTTAAAAGTCTATTGTGTGTGACTATCATCCTCATAGGCTACTTCCTTTTTCTAAGTGTCCCATTTTCATTTAGTCTTGTGGGCCAAAACTGTTATCTCTTTCTTCAGTAGTTCCCCACATTATATAATGCATAGCTGTCATCCAGTAAAAGTAACTTACTTACTAAACCTAATTCTTAGATTTGTGCCGTAATTTGATTAGTACTTCCGATGAGCTCTTTAAAATAGATTTTTAAAAGCCTGTAACCAAAAATATAATTGTAATAAGTTGTATCAAAGAAGAGCTTTGGATTGATAGTTTTCAGGGAAAAGAAGACTTAATCCTAATGTTCTTGCATTTGTTACGCTCATAGATTAAAAAGATCATAGCTCTAGAGTAGTTAGGGATCTTGGAGGTTATCTAGTCCAATTCTATCATTTAATGTTGAGGAAAATGCCTGAGATTAAATGACTTGCCTGAGGTCATGCAGGCAATAACTGTTTCAGGTTTTGAACCTGGGACTCCAGATTTCAGCATCTTTCTTTACTGCAGTCCTTTGATCCTAATTTCTGTTAGCTAAAACATTTAGCAATTCTGCTAGATGAGTATTCAGAGCAATATAGAAACTCAGAGAAATGAAACTTCATATTTGGATTTGTCTTTAAAAACATCAGAAACAATGTACATCAAAATAAGTTATATAGAATTGAAAACACTCTTATCAAGTTGTTTTTCTGCCATAAGATTTAGGAATATTCCTGTGTATGAGAATTCATTCTGTTTTAATATCTTAATATTACATTTTGATATTTAATTCATCTCAAAGCGATTCTGCTTTTTAATATAATGTTAATTATATCTTACTTTTTTAAAAGTTGGAAGTCAATGGAACTTCTCAGAATGTTCCTAGATGAATAAAATAAGGGATATAAAAGTTTACAAAAGAGACTAAAGGTTACTTAAAATAAAAATGCACCTATTTCAAATTGAATTATACTGTTGACTAGCCTATATTGCCATTTTTTCCATAAGAATAGCATGAGATATTTTATCATAGTTAATTAAAATCCAGGTGAATTATACTTTTGTCGTTTCTCTTGATTTACCAGCTTAGTAACCCTTCCAAAAAAAGATTCAAGGTTAGTCTAGTAAACCTGTTAAAAAAGGACATGAGGTCATTCTAATCTAATGAGAGACAGTATGTATGATGTAGTGAATAGAGAGCTAACTGTCTTCACAAGGATTACCTGGGGTCAGGTCCTACATCTGGGGCATTACTGGTTTTCAGACCCTGGGCAAATAACCTATCTGTCCTATAAGCAGCTTTCTAGAAACTGCAAAGAAAGTAATCTGCTTTGGTAGCAAAATAGTTTCCTCACTGAGGAGTGAAATCATAGCCATAAACCTATCCTTCTCTCTGTCCTGTTTTTTATGAAGCTATGCTAGTTCTTTGTGATCACTTAATTCCCTTTTGCTTTACTATCTCTTTAATAATGCAGCCTAGAGCTTTTCTAACAATCAAAGTCAAATTTACTATTTACTGGTTTTATAATTGGCCCAACATGAGTTTCTGCATTGACCCAGTGGATCACCTGAGACTTGGGATTTTTCTGATAGTGGGGTAGTCTATGATTGGAAACCATGACGTTATCACCAAAAGAAGACTGGTGTTAAATATGGGATTTTGTTTATTGTCTCATTACACTGCTTTCTTAATCTAGTTTAGTCCTCCTTCAGAGACCGCTTTCCTGGATTGTGGCTGCTAGGCATACTAAAGCTTCTTGGAGCCACAGGTGAGATCTGGGTGGCAGATGGACACCAAAAGAGGAAGCTACCCTGAAAATGGCTCAACAAACCCTCAGACCAGAGCTACTTTCCTTCTCTGAACAGGCCTCAAATCCATTGGTGAGGTAGGGAGGGGTCTGCTCCCCTCCCTTCCCCTCCCCCCCTCCCTCCAGCATGGAAAGACTTATTCTGGTAGAAGGAGTGGATAACAATAATTTATTCCATTGGCCATGAAGTCAGTGGAATAGGTGCTGTGGAGCGTGTACCTCTGCCTCACCTAAATCCAACTTATGTATGAATCAAAAGAAATCATTCATTGATGTCATTTTGATTTTCTTCCAGTACCAGAAACAGCAACTAATCCTATGTATTATATCTACATTGTCTTCCAAGGCATACCTATTGGTGGACTAATTTGATGTATTTACTATCCAACCCATTTCATAGACTGGGCAATAGGCATTCTTCATTATCTATTTGTTTTTTCTATTTGGACCATTAGCTTAAATTCTTTAGAGTAAATTTTTATCTCATTTAGGAGGCTTTGTAGTGTTTTGGGGTTTAGTGCAATCAATGCATTATCATCTGCATTATCATCACAGGAGACTGTATGGGGAATCAGTTATTTCTTCCATTTGTACTCTGTGCTGGCTAGCCTGCTCAGCACTAGTGAGCTTCTTAGGTGAGCATACATTTTCATGAGGTATGCATTCCTTGTTATTGATAATCAGAGGTTTTAAATTATTTCTATAGTTACATGAATATCTGTATGGGAGACAGTGTAGGAGAACTTTTAAGGTTCCATTTTACTATAGCAAATCAAGTTATTTTTATAGTTAGCACCTTAGAATCTTGTATTCTCTACAGCTTTAAGACATAGATATGATTGAAGGTATATTTATATTTTTTTCATGTTTTCATCAGGGATATCTTGGGTAGTTGTGTGACTCATAAAAATTTTGTAGTGACGAGAAAGCATATGGATCAGTTATTGACGTCCATCAAAAGATGTGTATTGGTATATATCTACTTTCTAGAAATGATTTTCAGAAAATCATATTGAAATCTTGATTCTTGGATTATTTCCCTCTTCTTTATTTGGAGATATTTGTGGAGTTTTGACCATGTTCCTAGAATTCCTCTTATGTTTAGAGAAAGATCCATAAACAAATATGAGTCTGCAGTTGGGCTTAAGCAAGGAAGTTAGAGTTGAAAATTGTTTTCTTACTCCTAAAATAGTAAAATAAATAAAATCAGAACACTTTTTCCTCTATATTCTTGTATGATCTTAACTAAATGTATTGCAAGTGAGGGAAAACAACCTCAAAGAGGAGTATATTACTTTAGATAATACAAATTTGATTTCTTAGGGGAAAGGTTCAGAAGAAGTAAAGGGCTAACAGCAAGAAATACTCAGAAAAGCAACATGGTATTAAAGAAAGCATGGAATTTGGAGTCAGAGGATCTGGATATCATTTCCTACTTACTTGGCAAGGTAGTCAAATCATATGTTCTCTTGGGGAGGTCAGTAAGGAGGAAGAATTATCTTAGCCATTTCATTTGTAGGGATTAGAATAAGTGATATAGAAATTCATTTCTAGATCTAAAATTGTGATATTGTGGCAACCTAATTTCTTCCACAACTATTTTTGTTGTTATGGTGTTAGTACTTCATGGCTCCTCTGAGGGCATAACAATAAACAAGCATGATCATCACCAGTGGGAGATTTGTTGCCTTGGAGTTTGTGGGGCCAGTACTTTGAATTTTGCAGAAGTTTTCTTCTCAAATTATAACATAATGCCTTTGAGGCAGAATATTCCAGATATTCTACAAATGCAGTTAAATATTATTCAATTGAATACTCTAATGAATGATGTTTGTATATTAGTAAGCTATTTCTGTGATTTAGAAGATAGTTTATATTCTGCTGATAGAAGAACAGAATTCAATTAAGTGAAAAGTTCAGAAATTTAAGAGATGCCTTCCTTAGTCTATCTCCTGAATAAAGAAGTGTCACAAATTTTATAACTATATTTGAATGCAATATAAGATATTTAAAATTTGATAGATTTTGCTAAGTTGTGAGAGAACAATAGTGTTAGTGTGGGCAGTGCCAACAGGTATGGGGAAATTAGGAAAGCCATAGGGAGGAAGTAGAGCAGGTTCTGAGTTGGACTTTATCAGTAACAAATACGCCCTTTATATGATATTGTAATTATGACTCCATTTAAGTGACTTATTAATACAGTAAAGCAAATTTTATCTATCAGGGCTACATGGAACTTGAGTGTAAAATGTGTATTTGTAACTGTGTAATTTGTAAATGTGTATTTATTATATACTTTCTAAAAATCATTTGACCCTCAGAACAGCTCTTTGGCAGTAATACAAGTATATTTCCATTTTAGCATCAGAAAACAAAGTTTGAGATGCGTGACTTGACCAGGATTCCTCAGTTAATACACTGTAAAGCCATCATTTGAATCCATCTCTTTTGTTTCTAGATTTGATATTTCTTTAGCACATGCTGTCTATTATTACTAGTACAAATATTTAAAGAAACCTTATTCAGATTTTTTTTTTTGTAATATGATCAATCCCCAAATAATCTATTCTTTTTGTTGTAATCTTTTGGTGGAGGAGGATTACAAAATGCTTGATATTTTAAGGGCCCCAAATATTTTAAGAGTCATATTTTTTCTCTGTGAAAATGAGAGGTCTGTCACCCAATCCTTTAATAATTCTTGAGGTCTTATAGGATTACTTTTCTTATACTTTCTTAAGTAATAAGTTTTGGAGATGTTAATAGAGCAGAGTATTCTAGTACTAACTAGCATGATCAGAATTAAATGTAATTGGAAGATTACATATGTCATTGTAATGTTTCTTCACTTCTTCCCCACATTGTTTGCTTTAGCAATAATAGTATCCCATTAGTCAGCCCTGGTCAACCTCTCTTGCCTACTACATGGTTAGAAACAGAATACATTAATGCTGGAAGACTCTGATTTTTTTTTTTGTCAGTATGGAGTGAACTTTTTCCCTATGCAAGAACTTTCTTTACACCAGGGTAGAAAACCTGTGGGGGAGATCAAGTTATCAACTTAGATGGCTGTGAGTCATGGAATATTACTGTCCAGATCTTTTTCAGACAAACTTTTATCAAACCATACCTTCCCTGATTCTTTACTTGCATAGATGGAATGGGAATAGCTTTTAAGTCCCTACTGTGTATGAGGCACTGTGCTAAGTGCTTTACAAGTATCTCATTTTATCCTCAACGTTTAGTAAGTAATATAGTCAGTTTTTAATAAATGCTCATTGGCATGCTGATTGCAAATCTAAAGAATTATAACGTTCTTATCTCATAGCCATCAATTTGACAAAATGACAAAAGATGGGAGTAATAATAACAGTTAACTTTTTATAGCACTTTCTGTGTGCTAGGCATTGTGTTAAACACTTTACCGTTTTGATCTCAATCGAGCCTCCCAACAACCTTGGGAGGTGACTGCAATTGTGACCTTCCTTTTACAGTTGAGGACACGTGACTTGCCCAAGGTCAGACAGCTAGAAAGTTTCTGAGGCCAGATTGGAAATCACCTTTTGATTCCAGGCCCTGAATTCTGTCCACTCAGTTGGTTGTATATGTGTGGTGTGGTATTTCTATCCAACCCTAAGACATTTCTTTCAATTTCATTTTACTAGATTTAAGACAATCTAGTTACTAACCAAGATCTTTTTTGATGTTGACTAGGCCATCTGATTTATTAGCAATCCTGCCCAGCTTTGTGGAACCTGCAAATGATGACCATAACATGTTCTGCCTTTATTCAAATCATTGGTAAAAGTGTTAAACAACACAAGGTCAACCACAGGTCCCTGGAGTATTCCTCTGAAAACTTCTTGCCGGGTTGGCATTGAACCATTAACTATTACTTTTTGAGTATGGCCATCCAACCAGGTCTAAATTCATCTGATTGTGTTATTGTGTAGTTGAGAAGTATTACACAAGTGGTATATCTATCAACACTCTTGGGTGGGCCAGAACCAAATTAAAATATAATTGGGAAATGTTTAGCAAAACAAAATTATAATAAAACTAAGTGAATGTATAGCCTACAGGAACCCTTATATACATTAATGGTCCCATTTCTATTTGAATTTACACCACTGGAATTAGTAGTTTGAATCTCTGGCTTCCTCATAAGAATAGTATGAAATACTTTGTCAAAAACTTTTCTAAAATCTAGATAAGGTATATATCCATCAGATGAGTGCATGTAACCAGTTTTGTAGCCCTGTAAATAAGTAGATATGGTTAGTATGGCATGACATGTTTTTGATGAAGGCATGTTGGCCTTTTCTTATCACTATTTATGTTTCTAGATGTTTACTATGGCTAAATTTGACATTCTAGAATTTTCTAAAGAATCAACTTCAAATTCATTGTTCTGTGGTTTTCAAACTCTTTACTTCCCATTTAAGAATATTTGTCTTTCTTTAATCTTGTCCTCTTATTTTCTGAGATTTTTCAAATACTACTTATAGTGTTAAGCAATCACGTATATTTTGTACTTCAATAAGGTGAATCAGTTCACAACTCCAACAGTGCATTAATGTGCATGTTTTTCTGCAGCTCCTTTTTCCAACCCTTTTTGTAGAACCTGTTACAATTGGCATTTTGCACTACTAATTTATACTAATTATTACACAAATTATCAGGGATTTGGAACATTTTTTTATATAACTAGTAATAGCTTAGATATCTTCTTTTGAAAAGAGCCTCTTCATATCCTTTGACCATTGTTGTCCATTTTAACTCAGTGTTCTAGATATATATTTTAATGGACAAATATTATAGGTTGTCCATTCAACAACATCTCATTATCTGGGCAACTATTGAATAAAATGCAACTATGTTCTGCATAGTGCATAGGAGGTAGAGATCCTAAAGTATATGCCTCAAGGAGCTGATGTGCTATTGGAGGGAGAGTGGTGACTAGGACTGAAGTTACAGAGATGGTTAGTGTAGTGTTTAGTATATTTAGATGAGATCTTCATTCTGTTATAAATTTGACTATAATTTCCAAAGCAAGAGGTAGACAGATGGGGAATGTATCACAAGCCATATGACAAGAAGATGGATGGACTGAAAAGGGAAGCATGGATAGAACCAGCCATATGTACTGGGTTATATGAATTTATGCTTTTTGCAGGATGTTGTCTTTCACGGTATATGGTCTCCAGAGGTCTGGTGGTCATGAAGAATAAGGGCCTGATGGCAACAGAAGGATGGGTATAAAATACTTGTTTGCTTTTTTTTCTGTGCAGGTGATCAGGGCAAATAACCTCTGAGTTGTTGTAGATCTTTATTGCTAATAATCCATCACTTTAAATTTGCTGTAGTGTTTTTCAGTCATTTCCCCAGTTTATCTGGTTTGCTGTCATTCACAGATTGCCTTTGACTTCCTTCGGGCACATATATATATACACTTGGTAGAGAGATTTCCGAGTTGAAGGGTAGGGACATTGTTGTCACCTTTTTTCTTAATTACAAATTAATGTAAAGAATAACTAGACCATTTAACAGCTTCATAAAGCATCAGTGTGCCCAGCTTCCTGTAGCACTTTAACACTGACCATATTTGTTAATATGCAAAGTGTTAAGTGGGACCTCAAATTTCCTTAAATCTACATTCAGCTGCTTATTAGTGATTGAGAGCATGCTTTCATGTTGTCATTTGTATAAGGACTGTAATTAATTTGAAAACTATTTTTGCTTATTTTTTCTGACCACTTTCCTGGGTTGATTTTTAATTGTTGACAGAGTAGAGAAGTTTTGTCTTTTTCTTACCTATATGGCCTTGGGTAGTCATTCAACTTTTTTTGGCTTTAGTTTACTTATGTGTACAGTGAAGGGGTTAGGGGATGGTTGGTCTCTGAGCTACCTTCCAGCTCTTGAATCCTGTGAGCCTTGGAGTAGACATCTGGGTATAGTCTGTAGGACAAAGTTAATATCTAATAACACTAAAACCTACAGTAAAACCTCAGGTTTATAAATGGAAAGAACTTTAGATAGCAGATTATTCTGTTAGACACTGAAACTTAATGTAATCTTAATTAGTTTGTATTTATATCTTTCTAAAATATGCTTTCCTGGGTCATCTTTGTGCAGGGCTGAGAAGAGAGATACTTGTGAGTCAGACCTAGTTCTGTTGGGAGAGCAAGGGTTCTTCTTACATTCATGTTGAAGTATACTTTGGCCAACCAGAAAGGTGCAGACCTTGGAGAAAATTGATGGAGAAATCAGAACTATCCTGCAGAATGCTGGGAACATAATTCTTGATCTGTCCAAAAAGAAGATAAATAAAAGGTGGCTGAACCTGCAGATGACAGCCTTCATTGCCTCTTACAATATGTAGAGACTGAGTTGTCTGCTCAGATTGACCATCTCACTCAGGTAGTAGTTGACTAGGCTCACGAGGGTTCGAGCTGTGCATCAGAAATGGATTGCCAGGTGGCAATGAAAATGAAATTGAGTGAGCTTGGTACCAGCCTGTGAACAGATGCTGGAGATCTAAGATAGAATAGAAAAGCCATCACATACTGACCTGGATAGAAACAGAAACAGTAGTAGAAGCTGTGTTCAGGGGCAGAGAGTTAGGAATATTGTGCTGTTGTGTATGTGTATGTGTGCGTGTGCGTGTGTGTGTGTGTGTGTGTGTTTCTTCAGCTCATTTTTAAGTTCCTACAGATCCCATTGGCCTTCTCTCTTGCGAAATTTCACAGGAAAGATCTGGAATTTACTCTGTCTCACCCAGTATATTTCCACAGAGCATCTTCTTTTACTAGATGATCCAGATACAAACCTTCTCTTTCTACTCACCATTTCCATTTCCCCAGATTACTTGGAATTCTTCTTGTCACTTTGTCCCAATTCTTGCAAAAAAACAAAATATGTGTGTAGATGTGAAGATACACATATATATGCATATATACATACATATCTATTCATAATCTTCCTTTGATATCTTCCACATATATATATATATATAGATACATATGTGTGTGTGTGTATATATACACATATGTGTGTGTAAACGGCTTCCCTGGGGGCAGCTGGGTAGCTCAGTGGATTGAGAGTCGGGCCTAGAGACGGGAGGTCCTAGGTTCAAATGTGGCCTCAGACACTTCCCAGCTGTGTGACCCTGGGCAAGTCATTTAACCCCCATTGCCTAGGCCTTACCACTCTTCTGCCTTACCACAATACACAGTATTGACTCCAAGATGGAAGGTAAGGATTTGAAAAAAAATTAAAAAAAATAAAATGGCTTCCCTGTCTCCTTAGAGTATGAGCACCATTTAACCTTTTCATGATCATCTAAATACTAAACAGTTAAGATAATCTTTTGTATGACAATCACATATTTTTGTTAAAACTAGTCAACAAGTATTGTGTCTACTATGTTCCAAGTACTGTGATAGGTCCTATAAATAAAAAGACAAAACAAATCTAATTCCCAAGAAGGTTGCTTTTTGTCAGGGAAAATAGTAGGCATACATATTAACCCCCCCCCCCCCAATATAATTTCAATAGGGCACGGGTGACACTAGCAACTGGGCTAATGTAGCACAATAGGGCCTTTGAATTAAACTTTGAAAGAGTGAAAAGAAATACATTCCAGTTAGAGGACAACTTCTAAAGGGCATGTAGGTAGGAATTGGAAAGTTGTATATGAAGGACAGCAAACAGGCTAAATTGGTTGAAGTGTAGAGTAAGAAAATAATTCTGAAAAGTAAATTGAAGCTAGGTTATGTTTATACATAATCATACCATAAAACAGTGGTTCTCTCAGGGTGTATGAAGTACAGCACAAGTAGGCCTTTTTTTCTGCTGCATGGTATGGTCCTAGTTGATTGCCCTTTTGGTTGTTCTTTTCACAACTTTTCTATTTCTCCCTTTCAGAGACATAACAGATTAGGACAGATTTAGGGGAACTATTTGGAAAGGGAAGAGGGGTTTCAATAGTCAGGCTTAATGGAAAGAACTGATACCATGTGGACATTCTTGCAAGTACCCTCTATAACCATTCATATATCCATAGGTTAGGATTGCACATAAGAGAATCATGTTTCAAATCTGTAGCTTGAATATTCTTTTTCCCCCCAAGTATCTTGACCTGATTTTTTCTTGTTTTGTTTGCAATGTTTTACAATTTTCCCCCCAATTGTACATGAAATAATTTTTAACATCAGTGTTCTAAAATTTTGAGGGTTCAAATTATCTCCTCCCTTCGCTCTCTCTTTCTGAGATGGTATAGTTTGTGTATTCTAACTGGAACTGCATGTGAGGTTTTTTTTTTTTAACATTTGGTCATTTTCACACATTATTCATTAGAAACAAAGATAATTTTCTTTTCCTTCCCCCCTCCCACCACCCATCCCATAGCTGATGCATGATTCCACTGTGTATCACATGTGTCCTTGATTCGAACCCATTTTCATGTTGTTGGTATTTGCGTTAGGGAATTCATTTAGAGTCTCTCCTCAGTCATGTCCCCTCAACCCCTGTAGTCAAGCAGTTGCCTTTCCTCGGTGTTTTTACTCCCACCGTTTGTCCTCTGCTTGTGGATAGTGTTTTTTTTCTCCTAGATCCCTGCAGATTGTTCAGGAACATTGTAAAGCCATTACTGGAGAAGTCCATTACGTTCTCTTGTACCACAGTGTATCAGTCTCTGTGTACAATGTTTTCCTGGTTCTGCTCCTTTCTCTCTGCATCACTTCCTGGAGGTTGTTCCAGTCTCCATGGAATTCCTCCACTTTATTATTCCTTTGAGCACAATAGTATTCCATCACCAACATATACCACAATTTGTTCAGCCATTCCCCAATTGAAGGGCATCCCCTCATTTTCCAATTTTTGACTACCACAAAGAGTGCAGCTATGAATATTCTCGTACAAGTCTTTTTCCTTATTAACTCTTTGGGGTACAAACCCAGCAGTGCTATGAATGGATCAAAGGGCAGACAGTCTTTTATTGCCCTTTGGGCATAGTTCCAAATTGCCCTCCAGAATGATTGGATCAATTCACAACTCCACCAGCAATAAATTAATGTCCCAACTTTGCGACATCCCTTCTAGCATTCATTACTTTCCTTTGCTGTCATGTTAGCCAGTCTGCTAGGTGTGAGGTGATACCTCAGAGTTGTTTTGATTTGTATCTCTCTGACTATAATAGATTTAGAGCACTTTTTCATGTGCTTATTAATAGTTTTGATTTCTTCGGCTGAAAACTGCCTGTTCATGTCCCTTACCCATTTATCAATTAGAAAATGGCTTGATTTTTTGTACAATTAATTTAGCTCTTTATAAATTTGAGTAATTAGACCTTTGTCTGAGATTTTTGTTATGAAGATTGTTTCCCAATTTGTTGCTTCCCTTCTCATTTTGGTTACATTGGTTTTGTTTGTACAGAAACTTTAATTCGATGTAATCAAAATTTTTTATTTTACATTTTATGACTCTATGTCTTGCTTGGTTTTAAAGTCTTTCCCTTCCCACAGGTCTGACATGTACACTATTCTGTGTTCACCTAATTTGCTTATAGTTTCCTTCTTTATGTTCAAGTCATTCACCCCATTCTGAGTTTATCATGTTGTAGAGTGTGAGGTGGAGATCCAAACCTAATCTCTTTCACACTGTCTTCCAGTTTTCCCAACAGCTTTTGTCAAATAGTGGGTTTTTGTCCCAGAAGCTGGGGTCTTTGGGTTTGTCATATACTGTCTTGCTGAGAGGTCACTTACCCCAAGTCTATTCCACTGATCCTCCTTTCTGTTTCTTAGCCAGTACCAAATTGTTTTGATGACCACTGCTTTATAATATAGTTTGAGATCTGGGACTGCAAGACCACCTTCCTTTGCATTTTTTTTTCATTATTTCCCTGGATATCCTTGATCATTTGTTCTTCCAAATGAACTTTGTTATGTTTTTTTCTAAATCAGTAAAAAAATTTTTGGAAGTTCCGTGGGTATGGCACTAAATAGATAGATAAGTTGGGGTAGGATGATCATTTTTATATTGGCTTGTCCTACCCATGAGCAGTTAATGTTTTTCCAGTTGCTCAGGTCTAGTTTTAGTTGTGTGGAGAGTGTTTTATAGTTGTGTTCATATAGTTCCTGTGTTTGTCTCTGGAGATAGATTCCTAAGTATTTTATTTTGTCTAAGGTGATTTTGATTGGGATTTCTCTTTATAATTCTTGCTGCTGAGCTGTGTTGGAAATATATAGAAATGCTGATGACTGATGGGGGTTTATTTTGTATCCTGCAACTTTGCTAAAGTTGTTGATTATTTCGATTAGCTTTTTGGTTGATTCTCTACGATTCTTTAGGTAGACCATCATATCATCCTCAAAGAGCGATAACTTGGTCTCTTCCTTGCCTATTTTAATGCCTTCGATTTCTTTTTCTTCTCTAATAGCTACTGCTAGTCTTTCTAGTACAATGTTAAATAATAGAAGTGATAATGGGCATCCTTGTATCAGTCCTTATCTTATTGGGAATGTATCTAGTTTATCCCCTGTTGGCTTAAGGCCCTTCATACTTATTTCCTTTTTCTCTCTTTCTCTCTTTTCTTTAATTCCACATTTGTATTAATTAAAATCTCTATAAACCCAGTTGACTTGGGTATTTGAATAATAGGAAATATTTCCCTGGCGACCACCTTATATTTAATTTAAAAACCAAGACACTGTAGTGAAACATATTTCTGCGGTCAAATTTACTCACCCTCTCTTATATCTATCACAATTTATATCTTCCACTGTTTTAATCACTACACTTTAAGACCTCAACCATTTTAAATCTAACAGTTTATGGCGACACGAAGTTGGTGATAAAACCCTCAAAAGACTTCTGTGAAATCTCTTTCCTTTATCTCTTTGCTTTATTACTTGCCTATCAGTCAGTTTTGTTTTCTGTTTTAACTTGGCTTCAAAATTACAGCTGCAAGAACGGGTGAGTAAAAAACCTTTTTGATTCTCCTTAAATTTAAGCTGTTTTAGATCTTAGCAACAGGGTCCTAAAGTCCTGGCTGGGAGAACTATTTCTAAATCCTTTCCTTTAGGGAACAACTGCCTAAATTAAGATCAAGACAAACCTGGGGAAAGTTCTGGCCTTGTCCTTCTCCCCACATGTTTACTTTAGAAATATGTGGTTACAGCCAGTTCACAACATATTTAACAACTGGCTATTCAGCTCCATGACCAACCTTGTAAAGTTTGCATTCTTTTTTTCTCTAAAATTTCTCATACCATGGGATTTATGGCAAAATATAATCAACACAGTACTCCCCCTTGGGATTTTGATTGTTATAGCTGTAATATGGTATTTCTTTACAAAACCCACTTCTCAGTCAAACCAACCAAGTGTTCCTTCTACTACTCAACAATATGCAGAACTAAATACTCGGCTTGAACTTATAGAGGAAGGTCAAGGAGAGATTGTAGCTTTTATGAGAAGCATTAAAAGAGAATTAAGAACATTATCAACCCCCTGCTTCTAACCCACTCCTCCCCCTGTCCCCTAGGCTTCAGAAAACCCACCCACTCCTCCCACTGCTCATGCTTCTGACCCAACACAATCAACCGTAAGTTCACACCCTATCCATACTTCTGATACTGATTCCTCCAATCCAAACACCTCTGTATCCTTTCACACTTCTTCCTTGGCTCCTCCTTCTCATTCTACACAATCCACTTTAAGTTCACATTCCAACCTAAATTCACACCGTACCTCTGATTTTTTTGGCACTATGGGACAACAACAAACCCTTCCTTTTAATGTGCCCAACTCTTCTATTTCTCAGACTTACCCAATTGAAAATGGAGCAAGAAGCCTAGAAACAGGAATACCAAATAACTTAGATAGCTTATTTCCTTTAAGGGAAGTACCCACTTTTAATAAGAATGGAAACTTGGTATCTGTAAGACATCATACACCTTTTACCCCTGAGGATTTAAATAAAATTGAAGGAAGATATGCCATCATTTGAGGACGAACCAATATTAATTATAAAAAAAATTAGAGAACATATTCAGAACTTTTGACCCTACTTGGTTGGATGTTGAGAATATATTAGAAGAATTATTAACAAAGAGAGAGAAAAATAATATCGTCTCTCTGGCTAATCAAAAACGAGGTAGAAGAGGACATTATTGGCCAACTGAAGATCCACATTGGAACCCCAATGTTGAACTAGATTACACAAAACTAAACCAGGCCAGAGAAGCATTATTGACAGCCATGATAGACCTGAAAAATGGTCAAAATTTGAAAAAACCCGACAACATATTGATGAAACACCCTCCCAGTTTATGGACAGACTTATTGACGTAGGGAATACATATATGGACCTTGATTTATCCAGAGAAAGAGACATTAGACAAATACATAAGCAATTTGTTAAGAATTGTTGTTCAGTGGTAAAAGACTACTTTAGAACTAGCTGTCCTAATTGGGACTCTATGGACCTCGATGAACTTAGGAGAATAGCAACCTATGTTTATAAAGGTCGTGTAAAAAGATGTGAGGACGAATTTACATCAGTGGAAGATTTAAAGAAAGAAATTGAAATGTTAATGAGACAATTGAAAAATAAGGGAGAGACTATAGCCCCTTTGCGGGAATTCACAAATAAATCAGTAACTTGCCACTTCTGTGAGAAGGGTCACAAAATGATGGAATGTCAAACCTTTCTTAAGATGATTGGAAGGAATACGCAGTTTAATAATAACTTTAGAAATAACAACTATAGAAATGATGATAATGGTCATAGAAACCAGAATTTTAGAAATTTTAGAAATTACAATAATGATTATGGAAATAACTATAATGAATATAGAAATAAGAACTTTAGAAACCAGAATTATAGAAATAGGAATTGGGAAAATAATGACAATGCTCCAAATGAAGAAAATGATAATACCCAACAACAAAATATAAGAAATGGAGCTTGTCCAAAAAATAGTCGAGGTGTCCTTCAGGGGGATGCCCAAGGAATATCCCAAACACAATGATGGCGTCTGGGGGGGAGGGGCTGGGGCACAAGAATCAGAGGATACAACCTTTGATTTTCTGGACCCTGATGTCCTACTACCCATTGTCCCTATCCACTGCCCACCCCATACTAATGAACCCCATGTTACCTTAAAGGTGGGTAACACTTATTATGATTGTCTATTAGACACTGGAGCTACCAGGTCTGTATTGAAGAATGTACCAGATTTAAATTGTTATTCCGTTGATTCACAAAGTATAGTGGGAGTATCAGGAATTCCCCTAAAGAGTTGAAAAACTTGCCCCTAGAATGGTGTCTGTAGGACCCCTAGAGGTACAACATTCCTTTCTTTTAATGCCTGACTCCCCTTTAAATTTGCTGGGGAGAGACCTTTTATGCAAACTCAGAGCCACAATAACTTGTTCACCAGATGGTTCTTTATCATCCGAAGCACCAGAGGAATCTTTAAATTTACTCCCTGTACTTCTCTCGGAAAACCAGGAGGCAAAAGAGCCTTCCACTTTTGAAATACCTAACAATATACCGGAGTCTCTTTGGGCCACATCTTCTTCCGATGTAGGTTTACTTAAGTCGGCTGTACCTGTGCAGATAAAAACTAAATCTAGCCCACCTCGTTCCATCCCTCAGTATCCCCTCTCAAAGGAGGCAATTGAGGGTATTATACCAGTTATTAACTCATAAATAGAACAGGGAATAATAATCCCTTGCAAATCTGAATACAACACGCCCATCCTGCCAGTTAAAAAACCAAAAAGAGGGCCCGATGGCAAGCACCTCTATAGATTCGTACAGGATCTGAGGGCAGTGAATAATCACGTTATAAAGAGACACTCCGTAGTTTCTAACATAAATACTATTATTTCCTCTATTCCTAGCACAGCTACATACTTTACAGTAGTAGACTTGTGTTCAGCTTTCTTTTCCATACCTATACATGAGAACTCCAGGCATATTTTTGCTTTTACCTGGAAGGGCTCACAATATTCACAGAGTCGGCTGCCACAGGGTTATGTGGAAAGTCCGAGTTTATTTGAGCAAATTTTGAGCCAAGACACAGACAATATAACATTTAAAAATAGTAAATTAATCAAATATGTAGATGATCTACTCTTGGCTTCAACAGACACAAAAACATGTCAAGAAGATAGCAAACACCTTCTTTTGGAATTGCACAAAAGAGGACATAAAATCTCAAAGGATAAAGTTCAGTGGTGTCTCCCTAAAGTAGAATATTTGGGATTCATCTTGACTGCGGGTGCTCGTTATATTTCTCCAAAACGAATTGAGAATATTCAAAATTTAAGCGCGCCTACTACTAAGAAATAGTTGAGAACAATTTTAGGAGCAACAGGGTTTTGCAGACAGTGGATTCCTTGCTATGGGGAAATTACTAAACCCCTTATAGCATTAACAAAGGATTCGGTTCCTGAACCCCTCAAATTAGAACCTGAACACTTGTCAGCTCTATCAGATCTAAAAAAGGCTATCATGTCTGCCCCTGCTCTAGGCATCCCAGATTACAACAAGCCATTTACTTTGTATGTTATGTGCATGAGCAAAGAGGAGTAGCTTCTGGCGGGTTAACTCAGACTTTGGGACCTTCTCAGCGCCCAATTGCTTATTATTCTGCTAAATTGGACCCAGTAGCAGCAGGAGCACCACCATGTCTTAGAGGAGTAGCTGCTACAGCCTTACTAGTAACAAAAACTGTTGATTTAGTATTGGGATGTCCATTAACAATAATGTACTCACATGACGTAGAAGTATTATTGATAAAACATAGAACACAGGCATTCTCAGATCAGAGAATTACAAGATATGAAATAACCTTATTAAATAGTGAAAACATTACTTTAAAACATTGTACTACTCTTTACCCTGCCACCTTGCTTCCAGATTTACCAGCTTCAGGAGAACCATTCCACAATTGTGAAACATTAGTGTCCATGGCAGAAAAGCCTCGAGATAATCTCTTGGACACTCCCTTAGACAATGCAGATCTGATTTTATTTACCGATGGTTCCTCTTTTATGAGGGATGGCATACGTTACACTGGAGCTGCCGTAGTCTCAGAATTTGCCACTGAATGGTCAGCTTCACTACCTTCTAACATTAGCGCTCAAGGAGCAGAACTCATAGCTCTGAAGCAAGCTTGTATAATTGCCAAGGATAAAAAGGCAACAATTTATAGGGATTCTAGATATGCTTTTGGCATTTGTCAGTCATTCGGAATGTTATGGCTCCAGAGAGGATTCTTAACCTCAGCTGGAAAATCTGTAGCTAATGCAGAAATTATTAATGAAGTTCTTTCTGCTCTCCAGCTTCCTGAAGCCCTAGCTGAAGTTCATTGTTCTGCCCATACAGGTGGCACTGACCCTGTCTCTAGAGGAAATGATCGAGCAGATGCCGCTGCAAAGCTAGCAGCCATAGAAGGGCCTGAATTAATTTTAACATTAACAAGTACTAATGATTTATGTTTACCACTTTCCTATAATGAGAAGGAAGTGGAAAAATGGAAACAAAAGTTCAAAGCAAAACAGATCAAGGGAGTTTGGCTGTCATCTGAAGGAAAACCCCTGCTCCCTAGAAGTTTCTATGACCAAATTTGCCAATCTATTCATAAAAATGGTCATTTTGGCACCCAGGGCATCGTGGACTCTGTTAAGAGAGTATGGATAGCCCCTGGTATAACTACCATAGCCTCTAAAGTGTGTTCGGCCTGCTCTCCCTGCCAGGCATATAACCAACATGCATTTCGTGGAAAAGCCTTTGGTGGACGTCCTCTGGCTTACACACCTTTTGAACATCTACAGATAGATTTCATAACAATGCCAAAGGTTGGACGTTATAAATTTTGTCTAGTAATTGTAGATCAACTAACCAGATGGCCGGAAGCCTTTCCTGCGACCCAAGCCACGGCAGATTTTGTTGCAAAGATACTTTTAAAGGAAATTATTCCTCGTTTTGGCCTGCCAGCACGTATTGATTCCAATATGGGGAGCCATTTTACTGATTCTGTTCTAAATCAGATATATTCTTGCTTGGGAATAACTCCCAAATTTCATGTTCCATATCATCCCCAGAGCTCAGGCCAAGTAGAGAGGATGAACAAAGAACTTTAAACTATGATTGGCAAATTATGCACTGAGACCCATTTAAAATGGCCTGAAATTCTCCCTCTGGCTCTATTTTATCTTAGAAGCAGGCCTATAGGAGACTTACATATTTCACCATTTGAGATGCTTTTTGGACATCCGCCTTTACAGGCTAAGCCTTTCTCCCCGGCATATACTTTAATATTAGGGGGAGATATTACTATTGCTTCCTATATACAGGAGTTACAGCACAAACTACGTGAACTTCATGAATCCGAAGCTGCAGTACAAGCTGGACCACTAGACTTTTTTCTGCATGACCTGAATCCAGGAGATAAAGTTTATATTAAGAATTTCAAGCCTACTGGAGCAACTCAGCCTTCGTGGGAAGGACCATTCCAAATGTTGTTAACTACTCCAACATCCATAAAGATTGGAGAAAAGGACTCTTGGATTCACTGATCAGATGTGAAGAAAGCATCTTCTGCTGAGACTGATTGACTGAAACCTATCGCATGCATTGGAGATAATAATCCTTAGACAAGTGGATGCTTTTTTTTTTGAGAACACATTGAATTAATGATTTTTTTCCTTATTTTTCCTTATTGCTTTTCTTTTGATTAGAATATTTGACTTTTTTCTCATTTCTTGTACTAAAGGTACATAGGTACATTCAATTAATATTAATATTTTTTTCTACAGTATTACAAATTAACATAAATTCTTGCTATAATATCAATATATACCTAAAAGCTTTAAACTATGGGAACCAGCCATTTATTGATAAAATATTATAGGACTGTGATTAATGTTTATGTATGATTCCAGAAAAAGGGATAAAAAACAAGGAGCACAGACTTAACCTGAATAGTGCCAAAAAGAGCACACATGAAATACTAATGTGAGACTCGAGGTTGCGACACTTGATATATGTTAAGTCGTAGGACTTCCTTGTATCTACACTCTTTACGAAGTACTCAAAGAAGTACAAAGTTTGACTATCATGCTGGTTCCCTATATCCCTGAGAATGACAAAAAAATCAGACGAGGGAATTACGCTTCCCTATCAAAATAGTATTCTAATTCTTTTCTTCTTATATTATGGCAACTTCCTGTAGTCTTGGCTGCAAATGGCTAAATGACATATTACTGCATTCTGTCCTACAGGCTTGTGGGATAGAAATTACTTTATATTGAACCTATACAAGGGCCTATTTTGAATTTTTCCTTATGTTTTTGATTATTTTTCTCTTCTTTTGATAATTGACTCATACACTCCCATAACTCAACATTGCATTCTGAGTTGAACTGAATGTTTTTTAACACCTACTTCAGGGGGGATTGTATTTTAATTTAAAATCTAAGAATTTTCAATTTTTGAATTTTTTGTTTGAGATTGTATTTTTATAAAATTCCAAGAATTTTGATTTTTTTGTTTAAGATTGTACTTTTATAAATTTCAAGATTTTGATTTTGTTCGAGAAAAGATCTTCAAGAAAGAAGCTTGAAACTTTTATATCCAGGGAATGAACTGTTGCAGAAAGATGCCGGAAAACCTACACTTCATCAAGAAGATCAAGAATGAACTTTGAATATGATTGATTGAACTGAACTTTGATTGAACATTTATTGTAAATGTACACATTTATGCCAAAAGGGACTGCCCCTAATTTGGCTTTCTGTCAATGCGCCTAGCAAAACATTGGTTTTGCTTTCTTTTCTTTACTATTCCTCTTTCACTATTCTAATTCCTCTTAGAAAATTGAATATCGTGTATATCTATAGTTAGAAGTGCATTTAGGATTACAAATTGATTATGTTAAATGATCAATGGGGAGACTAGTCTCCCAATGATCATCAGGGGGGATTGTAAACCTTGAAATTTCTCAGACTTGTGAATGTTAAAAATTTCCCCATTGGACTGGGAACATTCCCCATTTTGATGAGAAAACTCCTTGCTATGGGAGGACCTCTACTCCACCCGTACTTAAGACTGCTTTAGGAGAGAAAACTCCTTGCTATGGGAGGACCTCTACTCCACCCGTACTTAAGACTGCTTTAGGGGAGAAAACTCCTTGCTAAACAATGAAAGTACTTGGACCCATGCTTATAATAAGGCAAGGAATTCTTTGAGCCATGCCTGTTTTTAGAATTGATACAATGGGATGCTAGGTACCTAAAAGGGTCGGGCAAGTTTTCTCTTAATGAGATTAGTTGACTCAGCTATGTTTTCACTGGTTCAGACTTACTGAGGAGATTAGTCGACACAGCAGCATTTTTTCTGGTTCAGACTTACTGAGGAGATTTGTCGACTTAGCAGGAATTCAGATGGGCAGTCCTTTGGAAAACGTCTACAGTGATTGGTAGATGTAAGGACTTAGGGGAGGTGTCATGGGAGAAAAACCCCTATATAAGAAAAAGCAGAATCGCTTGAGAAAGAATCCTTTTGGAGGATCTGCTGATGAAGATCGCTTGGGAAGAATCTCTTGAGAGAGGCTCTGGAGAAGGGAAGCTCTTGGTGGACAATCTCTAAGGAGGTCATCTTTCATCTTCTTCACCTCATCTTTCATCTGTTTTGCCTCATCTTTCATCTCCTTTGCCTCATTTTCCAGCTGGTTGATTTTGGCTTTCAAGACACTATTTTCTGTTTCCAGATGACTTATTTTAGTTTTTAAGTTCTTTTCCCAATTGTCTTCAGCCTCTCTTAATTGTGTTTTGAATCGCATTTTGAGTTCTTCCAAAGCCTGTATCCAATTCGCTGGGATTTCTGCTTTTTCCTTTGCTGATCCCTCCCCCTCTGTTTCATTCGCTCTTTGCTCATTACCTATGCAGAAGCTGTCTATTGTAATTTCCTTCTTCTTTTTCTGTTGTTTGCTCGAGTTTACCCCTTCTTTTCTCCCCGTATTTGGCTGTGCTCTTGCTCCTCTCATTTTATTTTTTTTGGTTTTGGGGCTGTCAGTCTCCCCTCTTGGAGCTTTGTCAGATCTCTTGGTACAGTCTCTAGGGGAGGAATGTTAGCTTCCCTGTCCTCTGGGGGCTTTTGATTGGATTGAGTTCAACTGGGTCGGGCTGTATGTGGTATGAAGCTCTGAGGCTCTGAAGACTCCTGGAAGGCTGGGCCGCCCAGGCTCTCTCCAGTTCTCTTCAGCTGCTTCTCTGCTGTCCGCAAGTGCCTTTGCCCGCCTCCCTAAACTCTGAGGAGTTCTGATGGAATTAGGTTCACCTGGATTGGTCTGGATGTGTGCCCCAAGGCAACAGTGAGACTAGAGCCCGATGGAGGGACCCAGCCACGGCCCGTCTCTCCCTGGCTGCCTCCCCGCTGTCCATGCTGGATGCTCCAAGCCCGGCGCCCCGCTGCTCACAAGGTAGACCCTACAAACCAGCACCTTTCCCCACTCAGAACAGAAGCTTTCCTGCCAGAAAGCTTCCATGGTTTTGATAATTTCCAATTTAAATTCTTCAAGAGCTTGTGGAGAATTTCCATTTCCTTTGGAAGGTTTTGGAGCATTTGTTTGTGTTTCCTCTTCTATCTCCTCTGTATTTTGTATTTTCGCTCCATAAAATGTGTCCAAAGTCCCCCTTCTTATTGCTTTTCTTGGTGTTTGGAGGCTGTTGTTCCTGTGTACTGTTTGCCATCTCTATGGTTTTTTTCTCCCCTTTCCAGTCAGAAATCTGAGTGAGGAGAGCTGGCTCTCAGTGTATGGGTCTAATGATCAAGGCTTTAGCCCCAGGCAAATTCTCTGTTCTCCGCAGCTATGCTGTCTTTCCAGGGAAGACCTCTCAGGTGTGGGTCTTTGGTGTTTTTAGTTAACTCTCAAGACCTGTGGGTGCCCCTTGCTCGCTTCAGGGGATCCCTTCACACACTCGTTGATTATAGCATGCTAATTCTGAGATGCACCCGCAATCTGAGTTCCCATTGCCTGCCTGCTGGGGTTTCAGGTTTTACTACTCACAGGAGGGGGTTCTTGGTGGTCTTACTTAGGTCCCCAGACCTGGGGCTGCCCGTTGTTCAGTCCTGGGGTGCCCTTCCCTCACTTGTTGATTCTGGCCAGTGCCTACTTAACCTCTGGCGTGGTGGGTGGGTGGAGGGTGGGTCAGCTTTTTGTTCCCTTATATTGTGGAAATGACGAAGTCTCACCTACCTTCACTGCTGCGCCTTAGTGTGGGGTCTCTTCGTACTTATGAGGATGGTTATTTTTGTTTTGGGGGGGTCTTTTGAGGTCGTCTGTGTCGTTGGGTCTGAGGAGAGGAAGCCAGCCGCGTCTACTCTGCAGCCATGCTTACCTGAAAGTGGAACTGCATTTTTTCAAGTCTAAGCCCAGCCTAGATCTTAATATTTCCTATGCATAATTATCTTTAAATTATACATATTGTATATGGTTTTCACTATATATTTTATAGTTTCTGGCTTATTGTTGAGTGTAGTTGGCAATCAATAAATATATATTGGACTAATTTTTAAAATCACATGCCCTGTTTTGCTTTTTAGTTTGTCCTTTTTCTTCAGTTAAGTTCCTCAAGAGTCTATGATTTATGTTTTTTTTTTTATAAGCTTGTATAATAATACTCAACTTAATGTAGGTATTCAATAAATATTACAAACATTTAGTCACAGGTTTTTAACATATAAGGCACATAGTAGATTGATTAGATAAGGGAATATTTAAATATTACTTATGTTTTCAACCTGTTTCATCTAGGAGAATAATGTAATATAAATAGGCCAGGGCAGGAAAACTGATTTTGGAGGGAAAATGAGTTTGGTTTTAGATGTGTTGAATTTGAGATAGCAAGATAGCCGAGTAGAAATGTCCAAGTTTAGGTGAAATTTCAGGGTTTTAAGATTTTTCAGCTTAGCTAATTGGTACCTTAGAACTAGAGTTTTTTTTTGTTTGTTTTGTTTTGTTTTGTTTTTTAGTAGAGAATGTAGAAACAAGAATAGAGAGTTAGTGGTGTAGAAGAAGAATAATGAGTCATCAGAGGTAGGAGAATAGAGATGAGCAGCAGCACAATATAGTATGTATGGGATAAATGATGAATAATGGGATAAAAGATCTTATTAAGTGCTTACTTTGTTTTAAGTACTGTGCTAAAAACTCTGGATATATTAGATAAGTAAGCTAGTCCCTGCCCTCAAGGAGCTTCATGTGGACATAACTCATGTGAAAGGTTTTAATTGCAAGATGAGTAGAAAAATCCTATCATCCTTTAAGTAGTGGTAAAGTAGATGTTGAAACTTTCCCTTAAAGTAATTTCCAATGATAAAATCATAATAGTTTCTTAAGTTGAACCATTTTACAGTGTGCCAAGGACTTTGGTGGCAAAAACTTTTGGGGGGTTTTAGTATCTGTGACTATAGTACTTCTAGGAGCAATGACTAGGTTATATTTCCATATGTATTACTTCCTAGTGTAAAAATTAAATTATATTTCTAATAAAAATATTATATTTTATGAGGTTTATTAAGGATTATTAGAAATCAAGGAATAAAGAAGATACGAAATGAAAAACACATGCCCATGGCTGATTAGCCAATTCAGAATCCCCATGCTTAGCTTATCACTAACTTATTACATCATTGCAATTGAAGAGAAAGAGTGTGACATTACTGCCAGTTAAATACCAATGTGATCTTGCCTATGTGGAGACTCAGGTGAGATTATAGGGAATTCTGGGAAATACCAAGGACTCTGATTGAAGTCTAGGGTTCAAAATCTCCATTTTTACACTAGGATGATGGCTGTAGGTACTAGCCTAGAAGCATTGATATTCCCAAGGTTTTTGGGTTCATGGTCCTTGACTATCCCCATTAGGGGCCAAAGGCTTTATTTTGGTGGTGATTTGACATGCTGCCTATCAAGGTTCCTAGCTGCTTTACTAAGCTGACTTGTTTGCTCTGCATAGGAGTTGATTGGCAGATGGTAGTGATGTCTGCCTCCTCCACAGAAGTTGCTTCCTGGGTTGATGGGAAATATTCCAATGGCCAAGAAAGGGTGGAATTTCCTAAAGGAAACCACTGCAAAGAAGCCAAGCCAGAATTAGAACTGAGAAAAATTACTGTATTTTATGAAAAGGAAGTTATTGTTGACTTTTCAGAATACAGTTTTAGTAGAATGGTGAGAATGGTATTCATATTTCAAGAGGCTAAAGAATAAATAGATGGTAAGGCAGTTTTTCTTTCCCAGTGTTTAGTATCTAATTACCACATGGGGCATGCTGCTTCATTGAACCAACAACAGTTCCTCATATCTTCATAGTCATCGCATACCTAACCTTACCCAGCCACCAGGACATTGGCGAGAACCAAAACTTCCATTGGCTAGATGCCAAACTTCCTAAGTCTAGGCCCCTGGGTAGGATCCAGGCTTCAAATATACATTATTTAGAAGTAGAGCCTTATACACCAGGTTTGACTTGGAGCTGAGTATACTTCCAATGCAGGTTTTCTTCTGACTATATCATTTCTCTGTTGTCTTGGGATGAAACAAAGGAACTGGGATGATTACGGAGACCCTGATAATCTCATAACTAGGTATTCACTAAGGCAGGAGTTGGACCTGTTCTTCCTTTTCTCTTGGTATTTTTGAGAAGAAAATACTGGATTCCTAAGGGTGGGAGCCCAAGTCAAATTACTTTCTCTTTTTAGAACTAGCAAGCTCCTCATTCCATTTTGATTCTTGGGATACATGATCCTTGGCTGCTTAAGTGAAAGTTATCATCTTCTGCTACCATGCTTTTTCTTCATCTCTATATCTACATCTCCATGTCTTCATCATAGTCCCTTTTCTGTTCTCCCCTTCCATCAGAGCTTCTAGAACCCCTATTTTTTTTAACAAATTTCTCTTTATTTGACCTCTTCTCAATTTCATTACGTCTTTTTACATTCATTAGAACCCAGCATCCCTAGAAGACTCTGAATCCTCCCTAGTACTCTATGTTCCTTCTCTCATGCCTCTTGTTAATAGTTAATGGTCTTGCCATGGTTGTGGAGGGTAAAGTTGGCCTGCTGGTACAATATCCTTTTTGCTTCCTCCTTGTTTTACAGGAGTAGAGCTGAATTCCCTCCTAGATTTTTCGTATCCTCTTTCTCTCTGGATATTTAATCAGCTCCACCATATTATATGTTCTCTTTTCAACTAGGAAAAATATAGTGGTCGCTTGGGTCTATAGCAGACAAAAAGGTAGAACAGTCACAAAAGCTTGAAGCCCTTAGTTGAGAAAATTCTTAACATTCATTCAGACTTGGTTCCCTGTCCTTATTTTAAATGTATGCTTATCTTTTAAAAAAACCTCTTTCCTCTTGAAGGCAAAAAAATAGAATACAAGAATCATTTATAGTAGAAGCAAGCAGAATATATGTGTCTCTTACTAGAAGAGATATGGGAAGAGAGAGTTGGAGAAAGAGCAGACATTTTGACATTTCCTTTAATCCTTAAGGAGGCTGTACAACTGCTAACTTTAGTTTGGGTCTTGCCTTTCTAACTCTTCCCTTGCCTATTGCCTTGCTCATGTACTACTGATTGTTTCTAGTTCATCTCATTAAGTCCTGGGTCAGGCTGGAGATGCTGGATCCCCACTGTAACTGCTTTTCAGTTCTAAAAGTTCCTACTGCTTTCTCTCAATTCACAGATCACAGATTGTGTTTATACCTTTGAGAACTTCTGAGTGTCTTACTGAAGTCTGTCTTCTGACTCAAAGAGGGGAGCATTTGTTCCTTTGAATCACAAATCCCAGGATGACATTCAAAACTCTTAACTTCCATTACATTCCTTGCTGGCATATGGAATTTGGCAGTCCCTTGCAAAATCAGTTGGTACACTTGATACCTGGAATTATACAGCATAGCATTATATTACCTTAGCATTTAACTGAACAATGATGATTAGCCCAGTGTCCAGGAAATTGTCTCGGGTGTAATTGCTTTTCACATCAAACATACATTAAAAATACATGCAGCAGACCTATTGGAATGTGGAGCATCATTTGACAGGCTGCTCCTTTGAGTGTGAATTCCATGCAAGATAAAATTTTTTTATACCTTCCTCAGAAATAACATGCATATCGTACAAACAAATATGAATAACAGCAAGCAGTATGATAGTCACAATAACATCAGTGGGCTATACTAAATAGATTATGTACACATGGTTAACAATAAAAAGTTAAGCTTAGTTAACAAACTGCAATAAATGCATAATATTCACACAAAGCAAATAAAAATAACTGTTAGAGAAAAAGTAATAAAACAGGAGCATGTTGAATTTTGCAATGAATATATGTTATTACTGTGAAGGTATACTGAAGCATTATTTAATTTCATGTGTAACTTTTTACCAGTTTTATTTGCCTATAATTTATAATCTCTTCTAATTCCCCTCTTCTATCTTTTCATTTTAGCTTTTAACATCATGCCAGCATCCTGCAGCCCATTATATCCAAGTTGGATAGAATCTTTAGGTGGATAGTTTACATTTGGGTGAGACTAATGGGCCTTACTGTCTCAGCTCTGAATCTATGGTACAGTTTTTCTAGCACCCCCATTGGCTGGTGATTGACACTGTCTTATCAATACTGCTATCTTGAACTCCCACTCACATTTTACTATACTTATTCAGTACCTGGTTGATAATGTGACTAGGAAAGTCTAAGTGAGCCCTGATGATTTTTGAGCAGAGCTCATGAGATGTTCTGTGTACCTTATAAGTTTTGGGTAGAATTTAATTAGTCCTAGTTCACCTTGGTCATTGGTCAAAATAGGTCCAGTCTAAAAAAATAAATCTGAGAAATTTTACCCCTCCTCTTATAGAGTCTTTTGAGTTTACTAGCTGCAAAGGGAACTCATCTTAATTGCCCCAGATATGCACAATTCCCCATTTTTCCCATCCAAAGAGAGACAAAGAATGGTCGCATCCTGTACACCTAACTGATTTTAAGTGGGTTTTCAAAAGCAAGTCTTGTGTGAGCTTCCAAGCCAATGGAACTTCATAAGTTTTGATCCATTAAACCACACCTTTCACTACCTATTGATTTTGGCAACTAAATTTTACCAGTAACCAAACCATCTAACAATTCCTAGAATTGGATTACTTATAGTACAGAAAGGATACTTGGCAAGATTCAAGATTGGTTCAGTTAGATGATATTACCCTTTGGATTCCTATAGAAACATATATAATTAAGACTACATAATGTAACAAATGTTATGTTTGCTTAATCTATGACTGTGGTGTATATTCAGTTTTATAGTTTTCAGTGTTGGGATGAGTCTTGAATGCCAATTACTATGTGTCTTTGACCCTAATATTTCTCAGTATCAATTTTCTCTTTAAAATGAAGCAAATTGGAATTTGGAACTGAAAATTAAGTAAAATAGATTTTTTTTAAAAAAGAAAGCCAATATATCTTTTATTGTATCAAGGCTATGATGTTGGAAATTAAAAGATATGAAGATTCATTTTTATGATGCATAATCTCAGATCCTCACTGAGACTTCAGTTCTTTTATTTTTTTACTTTATCACCTTTTCTATAATAAGCTATTTCTAGTTCGTTTTTTCAAATCTCTAGTAATACCCTTGATTCTTTGCTTTTTTGTCTGATAACTGCCCAGAGAACATACTGAGGCTTTACTGAAAAGAAGTCCTTGAATTCTTGCCCTACAATCCTCCATACTTTTTGGCATTACTTCCTAGTCTCTTCCTTTAATTACATAGAAACAGATATAACCCTGTTCCTTAATAATTAAAGTTCAGATCATTGCTTGTATAGACAGGTTCTGAAAATCTAGACAAGCTTTGACTGGCAAAGTATAATAGATGGAGTGTTACACCTTCAATGAGGAAGATCTGAGTTTAAATTTTGCTTCTGGCACTTGTCCAAGATGACACAGTTATTGAGTCACTCAGTCCCTTTGAAGCTTCAGTTTCCTCATCTCTACAGTGGAGATAACAATATAATATCTACCTTAATAGGATTTTTTTTCTTGAGGCTGTAATGAAGTAGTATGTAAAGCATGTTACAAACCTTAATGAAGTATATAAATTTCAACTATTATTATTAATATTGTTTGGAGACCAACCTAGCCAAATTCAAATTGATTCATCATCATAGGGCACAGTGCTCAATTTTTTTTTTTTAATCATAGCAACTGATGAGGACTAGCTACTGAGATGAAAAGAAATCTTTAGCTTGTGAAGGGAATATCCACACCAATCAAAGATACTTGAAATGTTAGAGGCAGTTAGATGACACAGTGGATAGAGTACTAGACTAGCAGTAAGGAAGAATTTAGTTCAAATCAAACCTCAGACTTTCTAGCTATATTAACCTCGGTAAGTCACAGAGCCTTTGTCTGCCTTAATTTTCTCATGTGTAAATTAGATGTAATTATAGTATCCATCTTATAAGGTTCTTGTGAGAATCAAATGAGATAATATTTATAAAACATTTAGTATAATGCCTAGCATATAGTAGGCATTTAATAAGTGTTTATTCACTAATGCTTATTTCCTTAAAGTACTGAATACTAATTGATTCAACACTTTACTAGGTTGCCCCTTGCAGGTAAAACAAAGGATGTAAAAGACTAGGATATTTTGTTAGGTTTCTTATTTGTCAGTGGCAGGCATGGATCATTATAGTAATATACAGTTGGAATTTGGAACTGAAAATTTAGTAAAATAGATTAAAAAACAAAACAAAACAAAAAAACACTGGTGGGAGCAGCCAGGTGGCTCAGTGGACTGAGAGCCAGGCCTAGAGATGTAAAGTCCTGGATTCAAATATGTCCTCATCTACTTCCTAGCTACATGACCCTGGCCAAGTCACTTAACCCCCATTGCCTGGTCCTTATTGCTCTTCTGCCTTGGAACCAATACACAATATTTATTCTAAGATGAAAAGTAAGAGTATGAAAGGAAGGAAGGAAGGAAGGAGGGAGGAAGACAGAGGAACCTCAGCTTAGATCCTTTATCTGAGATTTATGAACTATGTAAATTTGGGAAAGTTGCCTAACCTCCTGAACCTTGTTTTCTTCATCACTAGAAGGAAGGGATGTAGACAAGAGAGTCCTTGTGATCCTTTCCAAATCTGTAATTTGTGGTCTAATGATGTATACATACATGCATATACACACATAATATAATATGCATAATTTTACTACAAAGCCTTATAAGCCCAAGATGAATTATTTTTTCCCACTGATAAAGATCATGAATGGGAAAGGTGAAATGCTTACTGACTTTGTTGTTTTGGAGTTCTAACAGAAAATAATTAGGTAACAGGAAGTAAAATGTGGATATTTTGGAGTAGTATTGAGTGAGTAGATTAAACTAATGGGAAATGTTGGAATTCTGTTTGCATTCTTGAATTTTAGATTGAGAAATGAAACAATAGAATTTATGAAATGTTTGGACTCTACGCTTTATGGTTAGGTACATGTCCATTGATATCTAGGTCAATATAGGATTCAGGCATAATTTTTTAAAATGACAGATATTTACTTATCTTTCCCTTAATCTCTTGGAGACTAACTTTTATCTTCTCTGTGTATAGCTTTGTGAATTGGCAGTGTTAGGAAGCAGGAGTAGTAAAAGTAGGTTATATAATGTTATACTGGTTACCTTTTAGTAATTTCTGCTAGCTCAGGCCAATGGGAGCATCACTTTCCTGTCCCCAACCTGCCAGTGGATATCACCAGGCAGAAGCAGAACCTTCTAATTTTCAGAGTGCCCATGCTTATGAGATTGGACAAAGATTTCACAGTTATATTTCTCAATAATATAAATAATAAATTATTGGGGTTCAATTTTCATTTGTTAAAGTAAACTCAAGAAATAGTGATACTGTTCCCTTTTCAGTCTTGTACTCGTTTTATCATTCAATGCTTTTGGGATGATTTGGTTCATTTGGCTGTTATGCCATGCTTTATAAACTTGTTTTCCCACTCTTTTTACATGCGTGCACACACATACAGATACACACTGCATAAACACACAAAGTATTAGTGTTGGCTTTCCATATTGTCCTTTGACAAGGGCAGGCAAGTGTTGCTAGCAGATCTTGGGTTTTTTTTGGTCTTCTTGTTGGGTGTCAACTTTATACTGGTTAAACTTTGCAGAAAGTAAGACTAAGGTTACTATATTTTTCTTTTTTCTATCCTTATTTTTCTACATAAATAGCTTGTTTGAGCAGATAAGCTTGGAAGCTATTGCAATAATATGCTATATCTTCTTATCTTTATACTTTCTTTTAATTGTATGGTATAACCAGTCAGTTGTTTGCACTCTTTTAATAGCTGATCTGATAATGACTTCTACCTCACTTAGCAATTATTTCCTGACTGTTTCATTTTTGGTGATTTTTTTTTTCAACTCTTTTCTTGTCCAGTCCTTTTGGATTCTCCTCTAGAGGAAGCTATAATATATAGATGTGAGGTTTCTGAGTAGTCTGCCTCTTTCATTTCTAAAATAGTTTACTTTTTGTTTTCCATTTTCATCTTTACCTTGAAGTCAGTATCAAAGTGTACAGAGAATTTTGTCGTTTTCCATATTTATTTACCTTTTCATTCTTTGGAATGAATGTTTGTTCATAAGGTGCAGTTATCTTTATAGTGGACATTTTGCTTGTGCCAGTAGAGCACTCTCAGACAAGATGAAATGATGTTAATGATGAAACTGATTTCAACTTATGTTTGTTCAAGAAAAGCTCATGGATTGCTCTTTTATTTAACTGTAGTTTACATGGTTTCATTTATTAAGAGAGTATCAGTATTGATGTGGTTAGTTTTTCCAATAGTTTAACTTCTGTTGATTGGATAGAAATTTCACAATTACATTACTCCATAATTTAAATATTTATAAATAGCCTCTGGTGATTTTTAACATCACTGTGCCCCTTTTCTGCAAATATACTTTGGAAGGACTGAGGACTATTTAAGATTTTTTTTTGTTCTATTTTGTTTTGTTCATGGCCAAAGAATTCCTTACCTGGTTGCTAGCCTCTTTGCAGTGTTTCCATTCATAATTAGTTATATGTGCATAGTTGCTTACATGTTGGTTCCTCCATTAAAATATCAGCTTTTTGTAGAGAAGGTCTGTTTTTATCTTTTTTCTTTAAATCTACAGTTTAGCTCAATACCTAACACATAGGAGATACTTAATGAATGCTTCTTCAGAGAGACAGTCTGTTGCTGGGAACATACTTGAAACTTTCTGGGGAAGTATGATAGACTGTGAAAAAACTTAGATTCTGTTGGCATAGCTTTTGAGAAACCAGAGCTGTTTCTATCCCACAGTGAAGTATAAGAATAGGGGCTTTGTGAAAGCAAACTTAGTATGGCTTAAAAAAGGTTTTTAAATAATATTTATTGAGGGTGTACTTCTGAATGCTTTGAAAGTTCATGTAAAGGGAAAGATAAGCTTTTTGACTTAGAGATTTACTTGGAAGGGGGAGAAAGTGTAGGGAAAATATAAACATTTGTACAGTTTCAAAAAGCATAAATAACAACTATAAAATAAATATATGCAAACAGTTATTGCTATAAAAGAGGAGCAAAATGATTGCCAAAGATGGGAAAAGTCAAAGAGAGATAATATTTTTTGGAGTTTAAGATAAGTCAGGGCTAGATTGATAGCTCTTAGGATAGCGATTAATCGGATGAGAGAATCTGTGACCTACTGCCCAAATAAGAGGTCAGAGAGAAAATAGGCCTGCCCAGCTGAAATAGTTAAGGAATTAGCAGCTTATAGGAAAAAGCTCCAGTGCCCTAGAATAAATTTCTGAAGATGATCACTTTGGGGGCAGGTCTAAGGCAAAATGTTTGACTTGAATTTTACCTTTAATGACTATCACTGAATTTGGATAGAACATTTCTTTTAAATTATTGTTGTTTGTTTTTAACATGAGCCTTGGAAACCATAGAATATTTAAGAAGTGTGGTAGAAGTAAAACTGGATTTAGAGTGAAATGAACTTGGTTGAAAATGTTGGCTTTGAATTACATGAACTGATCCATAGTGAAGTGAACAGAACCAGGAGAACATTGTACATGGTAATAGCAATATTGTAAGATGATAAAATGTGAATGATTTTGCTATTCTCAGCAATGCAGTGATCCGAGACAATTACATTGGACTCATGATGGAAAATGCTATCTACCTGTAGAGGAAAAAACTGATGGAGCCGGAATGCAGATGAAAGCATATGATTTTTTTTTTCGTTTTTGGGGGGAGTGGAACTCTTTCCTTTTACAACATGACTAATATGAAAATGTTTTACATGACTGCACATATATAACCTATATCAAATTGCTTACTATCTCAGGGAGTGGAGAGGGAAGGAGAGTATTTGGAACTCAAATTTTAAAAAATGTTAAATTAGGGGGCAGCTGGATAGCGCAGTGGATTGAGAGTCAGGCCAAGAGAAGGGAGGTCCTAGGTTCAAATTTGGCCTCAAGACACTTCCCAGCTGTGTGACCCTGGGCAAGTCACTTGACCCCCATTGCCTAGCCCTTACCACTCTTGCCTTGGAGCCAATACACAGTATTGACTCCAAGATGGAAGGTAAGGGTTTAAAAAAAAATGTTAAATTGTTTTTACATGCAATTTGGGGGAGGGGAATCTCAAAAAAAAAAATACTGGTTTTTCCCAGTTACTACCTGGGAGACCTTGAACAGCTTACTTCAGAAACCTAGTTTATTCATCACAAAGTCAGGTTAGACTATATAAATGTTAAATTCTAAATCTGATAATCTCATTAATAATGTATATATTAAGCGTTTACTATGTATCAGGCATCATGCAAAATGTTGCTGATATACAAATACAAAAAAGATAGTTAATCCCTGCCCTAGATGAATTTTACACTCTAATGAGGGGAAATGACACACAAAAGAAAGATGATAAAGCAAAAAACTAATTGATTTCATCATTTATGTAGGATTTTGCATTTTTCAGATGAGGTAACTGAATCTGAGAAAGGTGAAATGATTTATTTGTTCTAGCTCATAGATTAAAAAATCAGAGCCAGAATCTTGATCTCTTCCTCTGTCTCTAATCCAGTTCTCCCTTCCAGTACCCACAGTATGGGAGTTGAAGAGCTAATAAGAAAAGAAAAAATAATTAATTGAAAAAAATTTTTAGTATTATTTTATACATTAATGGTTTTTAAAAAATGTTTGTATGTTATTTTAGATGAGACCTGTGATTTTATTGTAGGACAATAGTGTCAAAGAGAAAAAGGGTCACTAATTCCTAATTAAGGCCTGTGGGTCTCATATTTAGTTAGAAAAACACACTTGTATATACCTTTATTTTTAAAAATTTTATTAATGCATCACATCATCAAAATCTGATAGGACCTACATTTTAATCTGGTTTAAGCCACACTTGGGAGTAGTACAAGTCTATCTGCTTGACATTTTTGTTGTAGGAAACTCTCAATAAAGAAATTAACCCTGATTAATGCAGATAAGCAACTGTTCTGCAATTTATCAGTGGATTGAGAGCCAGGCCTAGAGACAGATGGTCCTAGGTTCAAATGTGGCCTCAGACACTTCCAAGCTCTGTGACCCTGGGCAAGTTATTTAGCCCTCATTGCCTAGCCCTTACCACTCTTCTGCTTTGGAACCAATACTTAGTACTGATTCTAAGGTAGAAGGTAAGGGTTTAAAAAAACAAAACAAAAAAAACCCAGGAACTTTAGAATCCAGGTTTTCTTGACTTGAAGGCCAACTCAATGCACTATGCCCTGACTGTTTCTCTCTTTAAATTTACATACCAAAAAATAAATTGAAAGTAGATATGAGTTAATTATAAAAATAGATACTGAGAAAGATACCTGAAATTCTGGAGCCTTGCCTTTCTTACCCATTTTAGATGTTAAAGTCAATAAGTATTGAAATGAAGCTATTTGTGAATTTAATGGGTGTTGTTTATTTTCTGGAAATGTGACTTTCAGAAGAAACTAGACTAAAAATTTAGCTTAAGATGACTTAAAGAAACTTTTGTCACAAAGAATAATATTCATATTGATGGATCTTCAAAGTTCTAAGATTATTTCTGCTCAATTAACCCCATTCCTCTTTGGGAAGGAATGGAGAGGAAAAACAAAACAAAACTGAAACCAATATTTTTTCTTTAAGAAAAAAGTTGGGAAACAAAGTCTATAATAGTTCTGTTTTTAAAAGAAATACCGTTAATCCATAAGGTGCAAAATTTGACAGAGTAACGACAAAAAAAAATGACTTGCTCTTGTGAGACTAATAGTTTCAAAAATTTTAAAAGGAATTTGTTTTGAGAGATAGTTTATGTCTGATCTTTGAAAACATTTTCCCTTCCTTACTTGGTCTCTTCAGGGAAGCTTTTGGAATTTGCTTCATTTGTTTTGCATGTGGCTTGCTCAAATTTATTTTACAGTTCTTGATAGATTTTTATCTCTTATGCTTCTGGTAAGTTTTGATAATTAGGAAGTAGACCCATTGTGTATCAAAACAGTAGCTGTTTAACAGGGAGTGTGTTTCCCATGATTTGCTAGTTTCCATTGTTTACCACTGAAAGGAAACCTGTGACTTCTTGTTAGAACAGAATAGATAAAATTATTCTATAAGCACAAGGCCTTTTTTTTAAATAGCTAAAGTTTTTCACACTGGGATTAAAAGAAATACTTCTTAGAAAAACATGAAGTGCAGAGATGATGTGGACTTATATTTTATCTTAGACCTTGACTTAATAAAAACTATTCTACTCCAATATTAAAAAAAGTTTAATTCTTTTAAATATTTCCATGTTTGCCTTAACTTAAATGGGGAAAAAAGGTAAGTTTATGAAACTTAAAATTTACTATGCTCAAATGTTTTCTTTGAAATATATTTTTTAAAAACAATAGTAGAGGAAGAAAGTAGGGTAAAGCTAGAACAATGCATAGCAAAATATCCACTTTTTATGTCAAGATCAGAAGAGATAATGAGATTGATGTTAAATTTAGTAACCATATATTTCTGGGAGAAGCGTCAGTGTGGTAGTAAATAGGCACCAATTGGCCCTTGAAGTTAGGGAGACATGAAGAATCCATACTAGTTTTCAGAAGATTCCAGTTTTAGAATCTATAGGATTTCTTTCCTATTACTTTTTCTGGCTGACTTTTTTGTCCCAGTTCTTGATCAGAAGAAGCCATTTACTGTAGTTTCTTGTTCAGTTTATTTGTTGAATTGAGATTTCAGTATTCAGGCTGATGTGAACTGCAAGATTTTGCTGGAGTAGGTATATGAGAATTAGGTGGCCAACTTCTATTTTGGTAGGAAGTCTCTTGATTGGCCCTTTTCTTAGCAGGATTAATTCTAACCCTCTCCCTTTCCCTCCACTCCTGTTGAACTCTTCCAGTTGTTCTTAATAAACTTTAATATATCTTTGAGCTTTTTCTTTGGCCATTCCTATTTTCTAATTTTAACTGTTTAAACTGAAACTTGGTTTTCCTTTGCAGACCACTCTCTCACAAGTCAAGAATTTATAGGTGTTTTGGCCAGTTAATTTATTTGGAAATGGCATCATAATTAAGATAATTACACTGTGGCATTAGAAAAGTAATGGATGCACAGTGATACTGCCCATGTGGTATTAGAAGCCTATTATTCATATGGCATTCAGTCTGGGCTGATGGTGTCCCCTCTTAATTGATCTTTAGCTGAGAATTTCCATGTTGCTATCCCAGACTCATGTAACCATGGAAAATATTCTAAATTTTAAAAAATTAATTAAAAAAACAAGTGTTGGGTTAATCAAACTTTTTTACAGCAGTAATATAGAGTTTTTGGTGTTGGAAATATATAAGAAAAGCTGAGCACCACAGAATCAATGCTTTTGAATTGTGGCACTGGAGAAGATTTTCGAGAGTCCCTTGGTCAGGAAAGAGATTTCATCAGTCCATACTTAAAGAAATTAATTCAAACTATTCATTGGAAAGACAAATAGTGAAACTTAAAAATCTTTGATCACATGAGAAGTCAGAACTCATTGGGAAAGATCCTGATGTTAAGAAAGATTGAAGGCAGAAGGAGAAGAGGTTGGCAAAAGAGGAGATAGCTAGATAGTTACATGAGGTTGGATAGACTTCAGGAGTTATAGAAGGATAGAAGGTCCTGGAGGGCTGTGGTTCAGGGGCTCATGAAGAATCAGACATGACTGAATGACTATACAGCAACATTTCTTTTAATTGTTATTTCTTCACATGAGATTCATCTATTTGCATTTTAATTTTTGTATTGTGTCAGTTTTGGCCATTTATAGTTTTTACATGAGCACCTACTTTTTTACTTAGATATTCAAAGAGATCTGTGATCTCTTTGACCTAGGCATTCCTTCCAATTGGGCTGATGAGAAACATTTTCAAGGTCTTTATAGGGCTTTTGATTTAAGTTTATATTCTGCATTGAGAAGCCAGACTGCAGTCTGAGATTGTCATGCTCACTGGTCATGCTGCTAGAACTAATTATTTTTGGTCAGGTAAGAATTGAAGGCATGGTAGAAAAGCACTCTAGCGTCCCTCCCTTCCTCCTGCCCACCCAACTCCCCCATCAAAAAGGAGTTCTGGATAGAGATGGAAAAGGGAGGTATAACAGTTGAGGTCTTTGCTGTTTCTGAGATTCCAGTCCTATTGTTTCTCTTATCATTCCTCCCAGGATTTTGGTGATTTTCTTGACCAATTTTTTGGTGTTTCTATAATTTGCTCACTTCCTTATTATTTTTTTTGTTGGTTGATTAGGCATTCTTTTGTTTTGAAGGCGTTAAAGGAGGTTTCTGGAGGACCTAAAACACCATGGCTTACTTATTGCTTAATCTTCTTTCTAACATCTCCAGAGACATTATGTGCATTTTTTTTTTTGTGGCTGAAGTTCCATAAGTAATGCCTTCATGCATGTACATTGAAGATGAAAGATGCCCACAAATCAGCTTTCTGAGATAATTTCAGCTTTGTGACCTATGGTGAGAAGGGATGAAGAAGTATCATTGGATAACTTCCTAGTTTTGTCTAATTATCTTTACAGTTTACTGCTAAGGTAGAGTTATTTCTCTTGATTAAAGGATTTATAGGTGCTGTAAACATACTTTAAAGCCCTGGTTGATTTGCTGTAGGTATAATCCAAGCACAATTCCTTTCCTACTCACTTTTAATATCAGCTCAAATGTCTTGCCTTCTGTAACAAATAATCATCTAATCACTCAAATAATCAGAATCTTTTCCTATTACAAATTGTTTAACACTTCATGTTTCTTAAAATTCTTAATATGCATCATTTTGTATCTCACTCCACAAAGGCAAGAATCTTGCCTTATTTTAGTCTTTGTAGATACCCTACTGTCTGGCATGGTGCTCTGCCTACTAAGTGCTTAGTAAATGCTGACTGTTAGTAGTGCTTAGTGAAAGGAACTGAGGGTGTTTTACTACTCATCCCCCCCCCCCCCAAAAAAAAAGCAACATATTTTGATGTGCAATCAAGTTTATTGAATCATAAGCATTTTCAGATGTGTGATTTTGGTATTTCAAACCAAGATATGGCATTAGAGGAAGGCAACAACCATCATATTACTGAACTGCATATTTTTTTTCCTTTTTTAAGTTTCTGAGCAGTTTACTCCCTTACTGGTTTTCTAGTACTAATGAAATCTGTCTAGTTTGATGATCCTTGTTAGCTTCTACTTTGATACATGTTAACTAATAACAGAATAATATTAGATTGACTTTTCTTTCTTATTTGAAAGTTGTAGGCCAAAAGAATCAAAGACAGTCATCACTGCTAAGTGCAGCCCAAATCAGATTAAAGTGTAATTGGGAAACATTTAGCAAAATAAATAAAAATACAGTAGAATATAGACAGCATTAACAAGTGGTTTTCTCAGTCAACATGCCACCTGCAGGGAGCCTTAATGAATTGTTTAGAGGACTTGTTTCCAGTTGAGTTTTATACCACTGTTGTAGGCTTCCATCTAGTGGAATCTTTCACTTGAAAAATATCATTGACCAAAAAACTTTTAAAGCTATCACAGCACTTGATTATTGGCAAATGAATGTAGAGATGTACAAAGACATTTAAATATCTGTAATACTCCTTTAGTGATAGATGATGATACTTGTACTGCTTATCATCATCATCACTAAAGTGAATGTTGATCTCAATCTATGAAAACTGTATATCCTCCATAAAAACCCACATAAGTTATTAGTAATCATTATCAGTGATTTACTTCTATGCCAATTGGCAATTTTTGCTTCTAATAAACCAACATATTTATTTCATACTTTTCTTCTTTTCCAGAATATTCCGTAATCTGCTGAATATACGGTGAATCCTTTGCCGTTAATTGCTGTATATCACTGTGCCTACTTATATTCCCAAAAAGCATGTTAGAGATTGAAAACAAACTTCTAGATGGATCCTCTCCTGGTCAAGTGTTTTTTCAACATATCCTGTGCCTCAACTACCATTTCTAAGTGGTAAGAATTTTTTAAATAAGGTTTTAATTTTTCCTTTATACTTGTCATCTTTATTTAATTTGTTTTTTCATGCCTTTTTCTTTTTACCAACTTCTGCCTCTGTTGTATGTTGATTTACTTGAACATTAGCTTAAAAGCACCCATGGCAAGTCCTAAAAGCTTACAAGCATTCTTTATGCTTTGCATCTTAAGTATTATTAGCAACATATGTAACAGTTAAAATTCAACTGTTATGATTAAAATTTAGGGGAAACTGAGGCAGGTAGAAATTAGTTTCTCTATGCAAGGAGTATTATATTTTTAGAGGTTTATTAAAGGTTGAGAATTTGAGAATATACAAGTAAGAGAAGCACGGGCTAGGTGGCCCATTTTAACCTCACCTCATCATGAAAGAGCCCTCTGCTTGCCAGCGGAAAGAGGAAAGAGCCTAGGTGGATACCATCTTGCTCTTTCTGCCCAGATGAAGTTACAAGGCATTTTGGGAAGTGAGCAAGGACTTCTGGGAAATGGAGTTCCGGGTTTAGGTCTCCATTTTTACACATCTATAGAAAAAGTTCCACAAAAGCTCTAGCATATGGCTTGAATTAAGCCTCCTTTATGATGAGACTGAGCAAATATAATTTTTGCTTCTTTTTAGACATAAACCTTATTCCGAATTTTTGTTTTTGAGACCAGAACTCATAGTTTCATGGGATTTAAATCTCAAATACTGTAGAGACCATCTAATTCATCCACTTTATTATATTTATTTTTATTACTGAAGCATCTTTTCAATTTAAAAACACCAAAAGAGCATTTCCAAATACAAATTAAAGCAGATATTAAGGATTGTAATTGGATACAAAGGCAACCTGGCTTAGTTGTTTGGGACTGATCCTGATGCCAGGAAGGCCTGGCTACTTCTCCACATGTTCCCCTTGTGCTTTAAAGAAAAAAAAAAGGAGAACCTCCAAATATGCAGTCAAGAACAATAAGCCCACATATTGCATGTTTGAAAATTTCATTCTGCCCTTTGAGATTATCAACTCTATCAGAAGGTGGGAAGGAGTAGCTTACTCCTAAAACTTTTAAAGTTTTTCCTTTACAAAATTGTTATTGAATAGTTTTCCTTGGTTTGCTTTTTCCCCTTCACAACTACGCTGACCTTCTTGTACAATATGTGCCCTCCCCTTTGTTACTCTGGTGTCCTTCAAAACTCAGCTTAAATCCTTCTTTAGGAGGCAATCCTTGGTCCCTCCAACTGCTTATACCTTTCCCTTTCCGAGGATTATTTCTATGTTGGATTCTACATTAGAATGACTACTCGTTGAGGGCAGGAACTGTTACTTGCCTTTTTTTGGATCCTTAGTGCTTAGCAGAACATTTTGTTATTGTTCATTTGTTTCAGTTGTGTCCAACTCTTCATGACCTTGTGGACTTCTGCCCAGGGGGTTTTCTTGGCAAAGATATGGGAGTGGTTTGCCATTTCCTTCTCCATTGACAAATAAAGATTAAATGACTTGCCCAACGTCACATAGGTAGCACGTTTCTGTGGCTGGATTTGAATTCAGATATTCCTGACTTCAAGCTCAGTGCTCTATCCCCTGTGCCACCCTGCTGCCTTTCCTGCAACATAGTGAGCACTTAAATATTGTTGACTGACCACTTAACTTTGCATCAGTTCATACAAGTCTTCCCAAGTTTCCTAGAAATTGTCTCTTTAATAATTTTGTTTCATATCATCATGTTGAGACATCATAATAGGATTTTTGTAGGAGACATCAAGTTTATACATTTTAAAAATACTGTACAGAGGGCATCTGGGTAGCTCAGTGGATTGAGAGCTAGACCTAGAAATGGGAGGTCCTAGGTTCAAATCTGGACTCAGACACTTCCCAAATGTGTGACCCTGGGCAAGTCACTTAAGCCCCATTGCCTAGCCCTTACCACTCTTCTGCCTTGGAACCAATACCTAGTATTGATTTCAAGACCGAAAGAAGGTTTAAAAAAAAATATTGTACAGTAATTACTTTTTTCATTACTAATAAATTATATAATACATACTATGTTCTCTGTAAGTTTATGGAAAAACTTAAATGCAAAAATATGTAAAAATGGCACTTTTCTCAAACTTTTTGAAAATATTTTTTCTTAAAAACATGTTATTTATATTAACAATGGTTTTATTATTTCACATGAGTGGATAATAAATATTTTTAAACATTATCAGTTTTAATTTCTGATGTAGTAAATATTGATAGCTATAGTCCATATAAGCAAAAATCCTTCGAGAGTCCTTGGTTTTTAAGAGTTATATAAAGGGACTGAGGCCAGAAAATTTGAAACTCACTGTTAGCTATTTGAACACAGTTCCAGATTACTTAAGATAATAGGTAGACCAGTTAGCTCTACTAATTGTACATTCACATGCTTCTTCCCATAACACCTTCAACAATTGACATTTTTCTTTTTTTGTCAACTTTACCAATCTGACAATTGAGATAGAATCTCAGAGCAGCTATAATTTTCATGAATCTTTGCATTTCATATCCATGGATCTACAAGGAAATGTCTTTTTTTCTCTCATTTTGTTCATGCTGTGTATGAGCTTTCATATATGTCACATATCCATTTGGAGCTAATTTTGGAATGTAGTGTGAAGTGTTGGTTTTCTAAGCCCAATATTTCTGCCAGACTCTTGGATAATGAGTCTTGACTTCAATAAGAGGGGGTTTTAGAGTTTGTTTGTTTTGGAATGTTGTTTATCTAATCTCTTCCTCTCATTGGCCTTCTTTTTAATAGGTAAAAATAATTTTGATGATGACTGTTTTGTAATGGTTTGAAATCTAAAACTACTAGTCTCCTCACTTTTTCCCATCATTTCCCTTGATTTGTTTACTTTTTATTACTCCAGATGAACTTTATTATTATTTTTCTAGCACTTTAAAATAACTTGATAATTTGATTAGCACTGAATAAGCAAATGAATATAGCTGACATTGCCATTTAATATTCCTAAATTTATTTAGGGCTGTCTTTATTTCTATTGATTGTTTTATAGCTATATTCATATAATTCCTATATGTATTTTAGTAAGTAGACTCCCAATATTTTAATTTAGTAGTTACTTTAAATGGAATTTTCTTTCTATCTTTTCCTGTTTGGTATTGTTGGGATTATATCCTATAACTTTGCTGGTTGTTATTTCAATAAATTTTAATTGATTCTAAGATTCCCTAAGTAAATTATCATATAAGCACAAATTTATAATTTTGCTTACTTTTTTGCCTTTTTATATTTCTTTCTTTGAATCCTTTTTTCTTCTTATTGCTGTAGCTTACATTTCTAGCACTACATAAAATTTGTTGTTGTTCAATTGTCTGATTCTATGTTGGCAAATGTACTGGAGTGGGGGAGGTGGGGAGAACAGCTGGGTGACTCAGTGGATTGAGAGCCAGACACAGAGAAAGGAGCTTCCATAGGAAATTTGAGTTCAAATTTGGCCTCAGACACTTCCTAGCTATGTGACCCTGGGCTTGTCCCTTAACCCCAATTGCCTACCACTTACTGCTCTTCTGCATTAGAACCATTACATATTATTGATTCCTAGATGAGAAGATAAGCATTTAAAAAGGAAAAAAAAAGATATTGTGTTTTTGCTATTTTTCCTTCTCCAATGTGTTTCTGTTTTACAGGTGAGAAATTGAGACAAATAGAGATTTAATGACATACTGCTAAAAATAAGTAAATATGGGTAGGAAGCAATTACCTGAGCCATGCTAACATTTTATTGTAAAAAGTTGTAGATTACAAAATGTTAGGGTCCAGAACTGCCCAAGTCTCATATTCTACACAAAAAAGTCAGATTATGGAATACCTTCCTAGGCAGAGGTATTTTTTCAAGGCAGTTAAAAGGATTTTAACTTGTTATTTTACTCACAATATGATTATTGATTATTGATCTCCTACACAATTATTCAATCAGTAATTGGGATTATTACTTACAACTATTCACTAAAATATTATTTAATAGGATTACATGCAGAGAATATACAGCTATACAGAGGCATAGAACAGTGATTATAAACTGAAATTACTTAATTAGATTGTCTTTTACATTACCCAGAATCATATATCCAGCAAATGTCTGATGCTAGATTTGAACCCAAATTTCCTGTAGAAGCTGGGGTTTTAGTTGGAACTTGACTTGAAAGAAAACCAAGGAAGGCAGTAGGCAGCTATGAGGAGGGAAAATATTCCAGACATGGAGGATGGTCAGAGAAAATGCCCAGAGCTGAATAATTGAGTGTTTTATTTGTGGAATAGCAAGGAGGACAGTATCAATGGGTTAAAGATTGCTATTAGGGAGAGTAAGGTATAAGAAGACTAAAAAGGCAGGAGATGACTAGGTTGTGGAGGGATTTGAATGCCAAAAGGAGGATTTTATATTTGATCCTAGAGGTGATTGGGAGCCACTGGATTTTATTTAGTAGGAGGGTGACATTTTTGAACCTATGCTTTAGGATAATCTCTATGGTAGTATATAGAAGATGGATTGAAATGAGGAGAAACTTGAGGCAAGAGGATTCATCAGAAGTTCTTGGAATCATCTAGCTTTGAAGTGATGAAGGCTTTTACTAAAGCATTGGTAGTGTCAGAAGAGAGAAGATGTTGTAAAGATAGAATCAACAGGCCTTGACAACAGATTGGATATGGAGGCAGGTGATGAGAAATAGTGTGAGAAGTCAAGGATAACCCTTAGATTGTGACCCTGAAGGACTAGGAGGATGGTGATGTCTTCAACAGTAATAGAGAAGTTGGTAAGGTGTGGGAGGGTTTGGGGGGGGGGAGATAATAAATTCAGATTTGAGGTTAAAATATTTTACTGGACATTTAATTCTAGATATCTGAAAGACAGTTGGGGATGTGAGTTTAAAGGTTAACATAGAGGTAATTATATCCATGGGAACTATTGAAATCACTAAGTGAAGTAGTATGAAGAGGGAGAGGAGAAGAGGATCCAGGACAGATCCTGGTTAGACACCTATGTCAGGGGGCTTAGGCTGCCAAGACCTGAGTTCCCCCCAAACTCGAGGAGGGAGGGGAAAAGGTTTAGATAGAGACAGGGACCCCCTTCACTCACTTTCCTTTTCCCATTCTTTACTGCCAGTTATTCCTTTTTATTATCCTGATTGAGTGGACATTAAAATAGTTATCTATTCCCCAAGCTGTGAACAAGTGTGAGTGAACAGACCAAGGGTCTCACTCTTGTTCTCACAGCCCCCTGAGAGAAAGTCAGGTTGACTTACCCCTAGGCAACAGGAGCTGAGGCAAAGTCTGCTCAGGTTTCTCTTTAGAAAGTTCCTTCAATTGGGAAGTATTGGGGGGAAGGACTTATAGTGACGAGCAGGAAAAGTAGGTAACCCTCAGGAGAAAGTTTTTTTTTCACCCTCTCCCTTTGGCTTCTCAAGACTGAGAGCCTAACTCCTCTACCAGCCAGAGTCTTCTCCTCCACAAGATTCCTACCTCCTGGGGCCCCTCCCCCTTTGAGGTGATCAGTTTCACACATTCTTCATCCTGGCACTTTTGCTTTAGTGCCAGCCTCTGTCACAAATCCTCCATTTCCTGTTGTTCGCATGGTGCCACCCTGGCCCACGCCAATAACTTACCTTCTATGTTTATTCTAATCTATCTATGTTATTTATTGTTCCCCTCTAACCTTCCCCCTCCTAAAATAATAAATCTTATCCTAATCTGTCTATTTACTAATCTAAGGTCCTATCTTATGCTAAGACTGAATTGTGGGAAGAGGGTTAGGATTATGTACCAACAAAATTTTACAATATAACAATTTCTTAATACAAAGGTCATTCCTATTGCAATCAATATAAAATTTAACTCTTAAGTAAAATTGAACTATTCGATGCCTTATGTAATACTAATTCCAATGTAACAATGCATAACAATTAAATATATGTATATATATTAACTTGTATCTAATGAAATCTGGTTTATTCTGTCCCTATGTTACCTCTCTAGTTACAACATTCCCTTTTCCACCCTAAAATATTCTGTCCCTGTCTATTAATGGTTAGTATTTTAACTCTCCCCTTTTTATCTATATTCACTGATCAGATCGTTAATATGCTACATATTTATATGTCTGAGTTTTCTACACATTTACATGTTATTTATATACATATACATATATATATATATATATATATATATATCCTCTGATAGTAGAGATCTGTTTACAGATATACAATTTATGGGCTGTCCTTATTTATGGCACAGCCACAAATGTCAGTGTGAAATTTGTTCGTGTTCTAGATATGTTGTGGTGGATGCATATTTATTCCAATGTGCATGTGAATGTACGTTCCTATATGTGAAGTTAATGTGATCAGTGATTAATCTTACATGACCCATTTTCCTGAAGTTCGTTCCTCATAATGTCTTTGATTCAAAGTTCTTTCCAGTTGTCAGTGTGTCTTCTATCCTTTGGTGATGCTTGAAGTAGTCACCGGTCCAGATGTTTTTTGTCTTTACAGGATACATACTTGCCTGTCATCTTATCTTGAAAGATGATCTCAGGTATCTGAAACTACAGGATCATGCATGTGTGTAAGATTAATGTATGCATGCATGTAAGAGTGAATATGTTGATGCATGTGAGTGAAACTTTACAGGATGTTTGTGCCATCTTCATATGTGCAAGTGAGAGTTTTTTTTTTTTAATGTAATGAATGTAGGTATCTTTCTTAATATGTGATAGTAAGGCAATTCCTTTGTGGTTGATTGTAGAGGTTAATGATATTTTAGTCTAGGCTTGAGATGGATATTTTTATATATGTTTACTAATTCTAAGGGATTCTAAATCCATCCAAATAAACTCCCAGGTTCTGCAAGGGACCACTTCTCCTGTGTTTCACAGGCTACACTGATCCTCCCTGATCTAACTAACCTAAATTTATACTATCTGTCTTAGTCATTATTCTGTTTTGGTTTCACTGTCTCTGCTTAGTATCTCTATTTCTTCCTGTGTGATTTTGTTAGATTCATGGACTTTATGTTTATTTATCAAGGGTTATTCTTGGGGCATCTGTGTTTGAATGGATTCTTGGGCTTCCATTAAGTTTTCTTTTAGCATATTATCATGGGCTTAGTGATGTTTAATGTGAGATGTGTGAAATCAAGAATCTTTTCCTATTACTTTATAACACAATGGCCAACAGTGACCAAGGCTGCAGACAGTTCAAGGAGAATGGAGGTTCTGAGAAAAAGCTATTGGATATGGCAACTAAGTGAACATTGGAAAGAGCAAATGGCACTCACTGTAGATGACCTTTTTGAAGGAGTTAAGTGTAAAAAATGCAGAACAGCTATAGGATGATAATGGAAATGGAATGATAAAGCATGAGTTTTTTCAGGATGAGGAGACATAGTGTTTTTGTAGGCAGTAGGGAAGGAGCAAATAGGCATTGAAAATATGTGGTGGAGTGGAGATGACAAAGGGAGGGGATAGAATAGAATAAGGTTGAGCAGGTAGAGTAGTTAAGACTTGATAAGAAGTAAGATCACTTATGTGAGACTGGGGTGAAGGAGGAGATAGTGGTAGAAAGGAAATGAGGGATATGAGATAAAAAGAGGGGAGATTAGGGGCCTCACACCAAATGACCTCAGTTTTTTTCTGTAAAATATGAAGCAAGGCAAGTTTGTTGGAATATTCCTTGCTCCCCACTGCCATTTCTAGATTCTCTCTACTTTTATCACTCTATAACCTCTCCTCCTTTGAAATGTATGCTGTCCATCTCTATCACTCAATTAAAATCCTTATAGCTGTTCTCTACAGACCTCCAGGTTCCTCCCTTTCCTTCTAGCCATGGGGAATGAGTGAAGGCTTAGTCATTCCTGGAAAGAGGGACTACAAAAGCTTTGGCATAGGAAAGTTCATTTCAATACTAGCTGGTAGGTGGAAGGAATGGGAGAGGCATAGATGTAAGATTAGGGAAATTTGTTGCCCATGCAACATGCATTTCAGAGGGTACAATGGAAGGAGTAGATAGTGTTTGGAATTTTGGGGTAGGCAGGTTGAGTGGAATAGGAATGAGGAATCAGATGATAGGGAAAAGGAAATGGTGTTTGGATGATGACCTACAGAAGTTCAGAATTCCTGGAATATGTAGGGTATGATCTGGTGTTAGAAATTTGATCATTGAGTTGGAAGGTTTCACTCCTTGACCCAAAGGGGGTTGGAGGCAGGTTCAGTGTGAGATGGAAAGCTGGGTTTCACCATTCCTCTTCCCTCTGATGACTAGAGATTAGACTGAAAGGGGGCAGCAGGAGATAGAAGTGGTATCCAAAAGAAAGAGAAGGAAGGCTCTCTCCCTAATGATTTTCCGCTTCCTCTTCCTCTAAGAGATGACTGGAGATGAAAGACTGGAGTCAAAGGCAGGCAGCTCCTTTTTACATCAGAGGTCTTATGTCAATGCAGCACCAATTCCTGGTGTAGGAGAAAGTCATTACAAGGTAGATGGATGACTAACCCTTTTGCTGCCTTCATTTCAGGGGACATGCAGGTCACATCTTGGTCAGAGGAAGATTGGCTCCTACGTGAGGCTTTCTTTTTAATTTTCCAAAGTTTAATAATGGAGAGTCAGTAAGCTAGCTTTTGCACCTGTGTGAAGATTGGCTTAGAATAGAGCCAGAGAGATGAGTTAGAAGACCATTGCAACAGTCCCATGTGTAAGACCTGGATCTGTAGAAAAGGGATTAAATTGGAGAGAGATTTGTGGAGGTAAAACCCACAAAATTAACAGATGATTGCCTATGTGATGTGAGGGAGAGTCAAGGATTCCTAACTTGAAGATTGTAAACCTGGGAATAGACAGCTCTGTGAATGTGCTAGTATCAGCAGAAATTCCATAGAAAGGGGAAATAATGAATTCAGTTTGAGACATTCTGAGTTTGCAGTGCCCCTAGGACATTAGTCAGCAGCTTAGGCCTGCTATGTGCTGGGCACTATGCTAAGTGCCGAGGATACAGAGAAAAGCAAATAATCCTTGTTCTCAAGGAGCTCTTCAGTCTAAATGGGGAGAAAACATGCAGATAATTATGTATAAGTAAGACACACACTGGATAAGTTAGAGGTAGCTTCAGGGGGAAGGCACTAATATTAAGGAGATATGAAAGGTTTCATGGAAAAAGTAAAATTTTAGCTGATATTTGAAGGAAGCCTGGGATGTTGAGAGTCAGAAATAAAGGAGCGCATTCCAGGTACAGGGAAGAGGAAATGAAAGTGAGACTATGTGGAGCTGGGAGATGGTGGGGTGTTGTGTGGGAAGAACAGAGAGGGGGCCAGTGTCCCTGTATGAGAGTACACTGAAGGGAAGGTGAAAGGAGGCAGAAGACTTGAATGGTAGGAAGAGGCCAGGTTATGAAGGGATTTAAAAGCCAAACAGAGAATTTTATATTTTATTCTAGAGGCAATAGGGATCCAGTAGAACTGATTGAATAGGAATATCAGCTTGACAAATGAGAGAAGGATGGACTGGAATGGGAAGAGATGAGGCAGGAAAACCACAAGCAGTGTATTAAAGTAGTCTAGGAGTGAGGTGATGTGGGTCTATACCATGGTGGTGACAGTGTCAGAGGAAAGAAAGGGTAGGGTTAGGGGTTGTATTTAAGAGATGTTAACTAAAGTAGAAATGTCAGGATTTGGTGACAAATTGGACATGGGGGGAGGTGAGAGTATGAAGAGTTGAGGATGACACCACAACGTTTAAGTCCAAGTGACACTTGAATAATAGGGAATTTAAGAAAAAAGAAATCTTCATTTATGTCAGAAAGTAAGACTTTATGCATATTTTCTTGCAGCAGCCTTTATCAGTATGTACTTGCTGTACAGTATCTTAAAAGAAACCGTAACTATGTTTGCTTTTTTCTTCAGTAACCTGGCAAATTATTATTTTTCTAGTCTTTGCTATGTTTGCTTGATGTGCATTTTTGTTCTGGTTTACATTTAAATGCTGACTCAGCCTTTTGTTTTGAATAAATAAGGAAGTGAACCCTAGCTACAAACTGACTCTTAAGAGGCAGGTAGGGTCCAAGGACATGAGTGAAAGAAGAAAGGAAGGGAATGGCTTCTGCTTTCTATTGTATAAAACTGACATCCCCACCCCACCCCCACCATAGGACCATAAATCAAAGATTTTAGAAAAAGAAAGTATGAACCCTGGAGAGAATTGAGGAGAATGGTAACTAAATTAATGGTAATAACTCATTTATATGATGTTATATTATTGAAATATAAGATTGAGGCAGTTTGCCTTTTTTTTTTTGCATTGAAACAGTAGGTTGCATATTATTTAAATAAATTTAAATTTACATAGTAGTTTTGTCACTTTCCTACCTTTCTTTTATTTACTAAATTTGTTAGTTGCCCTGAAAATGTTAATAGAAGGGAATTGAATTTGTTCCCCATATGATTGTGTTGGTTTTTAATGAATTTTGTTAACTTTAAGTTTAGGTTTGGGATCCTGAAAAACCACATTTACTTTTCTTACAGAATATTACAAAAGTATACATTAACTTTGTGAAATAACATTTTTATGCATTATATAGTTCATTACACTTAAATTTTCTATTAAGTAAATCTTAGTCTAAGTCCATTGGGATTATCTAAAATAAAGGAATATGTCATAGACACACTGAAAATTATCACATTTTAGTTTGACTTTCATCTAACATAACACTGTATGTCTAAATTTACAAATTCTTTGAAATAAGAAGGTAAAAATATGAGTGGTTAGTGTCAGTATGATTTCATTTCTCTCTGTGCCCAAGTGTTGTTAGTTGCTTTATTCTTTCAGGTCACTAGTACTTTTGTGCATGTTTGTGTATGTGTGCATACATGTGTATGCATGTGTTAACAGCCATTTAATTAGTGATCTATTTTCCTGCATTCCCAATTTGCTTTTAGAGAGTGACAACTACTCAGAAGAAAAGAGCACATTTAAAGAATTTGTGTTCTGGCCTTTGTGTATGCAAGTTACTTTTTTAAAAAGAGCAAGTGGAATGTGAAGTACTAAGCATTGTGGTATGTTCTATATGGTCATTCAGAGTGATCAGGCTGATTTGGAATGTTGTTTTGTAGCTGTTGGCAATCAAAATTCATTATTTTCTATTTAGATGATGATAATATGAATAAAAGCTGTTTTTAACACAGCAGGCCATGTCAATCAGTGTATTTCTCATGACAGTAAGTTCTTTCAAAAGCTTGAGTAGGAGTAGACATCAGGATAACTACTGTTGGGATATAGCCAGGGAGTCATTGTGTGGCTGAAGCTTGTAGAACTCAACAAAGGAAAACTGTCAAACTCTGAAATAATGGTCTCTGTGCTTGTAGTGAAATCATCTTCTTGATCAAACCTTTTGTGCATCCATTTAGATGTCCAAAGTATGATAGGAAGATAATTTATCTGGCAAGATTTTTCCATTTCTTAACTTGAGCTAAATTTCTTGACTACATTTTAAAGACAGAGCAGGAGTTCTTAATGTTGGAGTTCATGAACATATGATTTTTTAAATTACATTTCAATATAATTGATTTCCTTTGTAATTTTGTACATTATGAGAAGGGTCTGCCAAATTAAAGCCCTTCATAACCTGACTTCCTCCCATCTTTCGAGTCTTATACTTCGAGTATAAGACTTATACCTCGAGTCTTATATTCTCTTCTACATATTCTATGATCCAGTGATGCTAACCTGCTTGCTCTTCCTTAAAACAAGACTCATCTTCTGAATCCATGTGTTTTCACTGCCTCAAATGTTTTGCCTTCTCATTCCTGAGTCCTGGCTTCCTTGAAGCCTCAGCTAGTGAACCACTTTCTTTAAGAAACCTTTCCTAGTCCTCCTTAATGTTTGCACCTGCCTTACCTCTAAGATTATCCTGTACATGAGTATATATTGTTTGTACATAGTTGATTACATATTATCCCTCTCTTTAGAGGATGAGCTTCTTAAGAACAGGAATGATGGCTTTTTGCCTTTCCTTATATCTCCAGTGCTTAGACAGTGCCTGGCACATAGTAGGTGTTTAATAAATGTTGGTGGATTCAAACATAAACCTAACAAATAGATGAAAGTTTGCTACTGAAAGCTGTGTGTTTGGGCAGTAGTTTGTATTTTTTAAACAATGGATGTGAGTGAATAATATACACCTGGCTCAGTATCCTATATTACTGCTGAACATTTAACCAATTTCTTCAGTGTTTCCTCAAATACTACTTCACTACTTTTGCTCCTTTATTCACCCTTACTCATATAAATCTTACTCATCTTTCTACTCTCAAGCAAAGATCATCTATAAACTTAAGTTTAAGCCTGTGCTTGGTCTGAGGTAGCTATAATGGAAATAATAGTATCTATTCTCTAGCAGTTTGCAACTTAGCTAATACATACTCATAGAAATCAGGTAATTAATAATGCAAGTCAATATACATGGCTTCTCACCACCACTTCTAGTAATGGGAAATTTAATACTTCCCAAAGTATAATTTACTCCATTTTTGGACAGCTCTGATTGAGAGTTTCAGACTCTTTTGACTAACTTTATAACTGGACATTATTAGCTAGCCCAACCTTAATCAAATTTATTTCTTGTTGTCCCTTTGTAAGATAGTGATAACTATCTCCTATGGATGCTCTGGCTATCTCTGTCCAGCTTGTCATCTGTTACCAAGTGCTATTTTACTTTTTTTTACCTTCTATCTTGGAATCAATACTGTGTGTTGGTTCTAAGGCAGAAGAGCAGTAAGAGCTAGTCAATGGAGGTTAAGTAACTTGCTCAGAGTCACACAGCTAGGAAGTGTCTGAGGCTATATTTAAACCCAGGACCTCCCATCTCTAGGCCTGGCTTTCCATCCACTGAGCTACCCAGCTGCCCCCATTCACTTTACAATCTAAAAACATAGAATCCTTATGACAAATATGTATTGTCCAGCAAAACAAATTCCCTCATCGGCCTTATTAAAAGTATATATGTCTTTAAATATTTCAAGTCCCTTACCTCAATGCAGCAGATAGGTGGTATATTTTTTCTTCAGTCCTCTGACTTGCTAGATTATCATTGCATTGATCAAAGTTCTCAAGACTTTCAAAATTGATTTTCTTTATAATAAATACTATTCTTGTATAAATTATTCACTACTTTTTACTCTATTCTATCAGTTCATAAAGGGCTTTTATGTTACCTCTGGAATTATAATTTTAGTTCTATTTATAATAATATTCCATTATATTCATAATCCAGAGTTATTTAGCCATTCTTCAATAAATGGATATCTCCTTAGTTTACAATTTTGGGCTGCTAAAAAAAGAGTTGCTATAAATATTTTGTAAATATGTCTCCTTTTTTTCATTCCTAGTTTTCTTTGGGATATAGGCTGAGCAGTGGTACAACTGTGCATTTTATATGTACATTTTAAGTGATTTCTGGAGCATGGTTCCAAATTGCTTTCCATAATGGATGGACTAATTCAGAGTTCTACTGATTATCCATTAGTGTGCCCGGTTTTTCCTGCAAAATTTGTCATTTTCTCTATTTGTTGTTTTGGTAATCTTTCCTATGTGTTTTACACAAAATGAAATTATAAAACCATTTTTGCTCAAGAAAACCTTCCAATGTTTATTTCATGTTCACAACCTAAAGAAACAGTTTAAAATAGATTGGAAAATAAAATAAAGTAGTAATCTTATGCTGCTGGGCAATAATCTGGGATTTTTGCTCCCTTCGTTCTTTCTTTCCTCTCTATATTCCTTTCTTTCTTTTTCTCTATCTCTCTTCTCTTCTCTTCTCTTCTCTTCTCTTCTCTTCTCTTCTCTTCTCTTCTCTTCTCTTCTCTTCTCTTCTCTTCTCTTCTCTTCTCTTCTCTTCTCTTCTCTCCCTTTGTTTCTCTGTCTTTCTCTCTTCCTCTTATTCTTCCTCTTTGTTTACTCTTCCTCTTTCTCTCACTAGCAGTTTGGGGAACAAGGAAAGACTTCTTAGAAAAGAGGAAAGAATTAATACTGTCTTTTTTTTTTTAATTAAAAAATTTTACCTCCCATAGCTAATACACAATTCCACTGGGTTTTATATGTATCAAGGACTGAGTCTTAATAGAGGCTAAGATAAATAAAAGGGTACAGGCGGGCAGGTGAGAGGAGAACATTTCAGGTAATGAGGAATATCCTACTGAGTGTTAATGTTTGAGGAACAGTAGGTAGATCAATGTAGCCAGATATTAAGAGTTCATGATGATTGATAAAGTGTATGAAGACTGGAAAGGAAGAAGCTTCCATGTAATAATTTGGTATTAAATCATTGTATTTGATGCTAATGGTATTAGGGAGCCATTAGAATTTATTGAGAGATATGGTAATACCTGTGCTTTAGAAAATTGCTTTGGCAGCTGAGCGGGGGGATGAATTGAAACTGGGAAGGAGTTGAGATCAAACGACTACTTAATTGTTGCAGGAACCCAAGCAAGGGGTAATGGGATGCTCTCATTGGATTGGAGTGATGTGAATAGAGAGGAGACAAATATGCAATGTTGTGAAAATAGAGATAAGACCTCTAAACTGTTAATTTTGTGGGGTCATTGAGAATGAGGATGACACCAAGATTGTAAGCCTAGGTAACTGGGAGGTTGGTGTTGCCTCCCACAATGTTAAGAAAGTTTGGAGGAATCAGCTGAGTCGATCACTGGATTGAGAGTTAGGTCTAGAAACAGGAGGTCCTAGGTTCAAATCTGGCCTGGGCAAGTCTCTTAACCTCATTGCCCAGCCCATACCACTCTTCTGTCTTGGAAAAAGAAAAGAAAAGAAAGAAAAGTATGGAAGAAAGAAAAGTTTGTGGGGAAAGATTTTTTTTTAATATGAGTTTGAGATGCTTAATATGACCTTGTTTTAGCTTTATAAGTCAGTCTCTTTTACAGGCTTCTTTTTTTCTGTTTTGCTTTGTGAAGGCAGTATTACTTATAATTTTCCATTTTCCTCTATAGTTATATTTTGCAGTTGTTTTGTAGTATAAATTCATATAGTCCTTGGATGCTGTTTCTCTCTACTTGGCAAGGAAATTAAAAAAAAACAAAAAACGAAGTGGTTTCTGATCTTTGGATTCCTTGTAGTATCTCTTGCATGAGTTAAACTTTTAACTTGATCAGTCAGTCTTTATTTCTCTCTTTTTCAAGATCAATAGTTTATTTTTAAAAAGTTAATGAGTGAATAGTGCTATGAATTCATATAGTACTGTTTTTTCATCTTTTTAAAAAATTGGAATTTATTTTGACTCCTTTTAATTAGTCAATGATCTTCCCATCGTGGGACATATTCTTTTTTAAAAATATTTTTTCAAATTTATTGTTTTTTTCAGCATTCTTTTCTTTCTAAATTTTGAGTTATAATTCTTCTTCCCAACTCCTCCCTCACCTACTAAGAAGGCAAGCAGTGTGATATTGGTGATCTATGCAAAACATTTCCATATTAATAATTTTTTTAAAAGAAGGAAAAATAAAGAAATTGAGAAAATTATAGTTCAGTTTGTACTCAGAATTCATTAAATTCTATATGGAAATGGCTAATATTTTTTCATCATGAGTCCTTCAGAATTTTCTTGGGTTATTGCCAAGGTGTTCACATTTGATCCTCATTACTACATTTCTGTTATTGTGCACAATGATCTCTCTCAATTCTTCTCACTTTACTTCACATCGTTTCATATAGGTCTTGCCATATTTTTCTGAAGCTTCTCCCAGCCCCCACCTTGTTATTTATAGCACAATACCACGCCATCACAACCACATGCCACAATTTAGCCGTTCCCCAATTGACTACCATATCCTTGATTTATAGTTCTTTGCCGCCACAAAAAAAAAATGTCTATAAATAGTTTTGTCCACATAGGTTCTTTTTCTTTCTATTAGATATGTTTGGGATACAAACCTAGAATGCTATTGCTGTGTCAAAGGTTATGCATAGTTTTATAGCCTTTTGGGCATAGTTGATATTGTGCTCCAAAATGATCTGACCAGTTCACTACTCCACCAACAGTTTATTAGTGTGCCTATTTTCTCCTTATCCCTTCCCATCATTTGTCATTTCTGATAGAGGTGGGATATACTTTCGAATTTTAAAATTCTTCCTTTATCTTATCAGTACTCAGAGCCATTTTTCATATAACTAGATAATTTAGATTTCTTGTTCTGAAAACTTTTTATATCCTTTCATCTTCATCATTTTACTTTTTTATTTTATAAATTTTACTCAGTTCTGTACTTGGTATATATTTGGTATATATTTAGAAATATCATAGAAGCTTAATGCAAAAATTTTTTGATATTACTTTGTCTTTTAGCAAAATGCTATTTCCCTGATTATCCTTTTTAATTATATCTGTTTCTTTTTTTGCTTTGTATAAGGTCATGATTGCTGTCCCAGCCTTTTAATTCAGCTGAAGTATATTAGCTTCTGCTCCAGTGTAAAGATTAAAATTTAGGGGAGACTGAGGCAGGTAGAAATTAGTTTCTCTCTGCAAGGAGTATTATATTTTTTAGAGGTTTATTAAAAGTTAAGGATTAAAGAAAATACAGGATAAGAAAACCCTAACCCTAACCCTAGGCCAGAGAGGCCTAGACAAGATAATCTCACATCATGGAAGAGCCGTGTCTGCTCCAAAATGGAAATCCAAAAAAGACCACAAAAGTCTTTGCAATCAGGTTAAATCCCTTCTCGATCTCGGCCCACCTGAGAATTCCGTGAGATTACAAAGCATTTTGGGGAAGTGGAGCAAGGGCTTGTGGAGATTGAAGTCCAGAGTTCGAGTCTATTTTTACACCAGCCCTTCATTTTAACTCTTTGTGTGTATCATTCTGTTTAAATGTGTCTTTTATAAATAGCATATATTGTTAGATTCAGTTTTCTATTCCATTCTGCTTTCTGCTTCAGTTTTAAGGGTGAACTCATCCCATTTGCTTTCACAGTTATTACTGTGTTTTTCTCTCCATTCCCTTTTTTTCCCTATTTTTCTCTCTTTTTATTCTGTTGCTCCTCAAAAATCTATTTCAATTTTAACCACTACCTCCCTTAATATACCCTTCCTTTTATCATTCCTTCCGTCTTCTTCGCTTTCTTGTCTCCCCTTCCCCATCCGTTCCTTTTTTGAGTAAGTTACATATCTGTATCCAAATGAGTGTTTGTATATCTGTGTCTATATATAGTAACCTTTCCTCCCTCTCTTTGAACCAATTCCAATCAGAGTGAGGTTCAAACATTGCCTGCTATCACCCCTATTTTACCCTCTTTTGTAAAAGTCCTTCCTTGTGTGTCTCTTTTATGGGAGAAAAATTTCCCCATTCTACTTTTCCCTTTCATTTTTTCTCCATATATCCCTCTTTCTCTTTCATTTTTTGGGGTGGTTATTCAAAAATAATTGACTTCTCTCTGCCATATCTTCTATCTCTGGAAATTGTCTTACTGCCCTAATAATGATAAAGTTCTTAGGATTTCCATGTATACTCTTCTCATATAGGAGTTTGACTTTATTGAGTTATTTATTTCTCTTTCATGTTTTCCTTTTTAAGATTCTCCTGAGTCATATTTCTATTCAGCTCTGGTCTTTTTTTCCCCAGGAATGCCAGAAAGTCCTTTATATGATTAAATGTCCATTGAAATTATACTTAGTTTTGCTAGGTAGGTAATTCTTGGTTGTAATCCTAGCTCCTTTGCATTCTAGAATTTCTGATTGCTTCAAAGTATTTTCTTTTTGACCTGGGAGCTTTAGAATTTGGCTATAATATTCTTGGACTTTTTTCATTTTGGGAATCCCTTTCCAGAAGTAATCAGTGGATTTTTTTCAACTTCTATTTTAATTTCTGGATTTAAGATATTAGGGTACTTTTCTTTGATAATTTTTTTTTTTGATAATGGCTTTCAGGGACTCCATTAATTTAAAAATAATACCTCCTCAATCTGTTTACCAGGTCTGTGAGATATTTCACAGTCTCTTCTAATTTTTTATTCTTTGGACTTTGATTTTCTGTTTTTTGATATCTCACGAAGTCATTAGCTTCCTGTTCTAAATTTTAAAAAATTATTTTCTTCAGTGAGATTTTTGTACCTTTTGTTCCATTAGGCCAATTTTTTTTTTTTTACGAAATTCTTTTCTTTAGTGGATTTTTATTTATCTTTTACCATTTGGCCAGTCTTTCTTTTTAAGATGCTATTTTCTTCCACATTTTTTTTGTGTGCATCTTTTACCAAGCTGCTAATTTTCTTTTCATGATTTTCTTTCATTACTCATTTCTTTTCCCAATTTTTCCTTTACCACTCCTAGGTCTTTCTTTAATTCCTCCAGGAATTCTTGTTGGACTTGGGTCCAATTAGCATTTTGCTTTGAGGCTTTGTTTGTGGCTGTTTTCTCCTAGTTTATCTTGGTCTTCCCTGCCACCATGGTAGCCTTTTATGGTCAAATTCTTTTTTGGATGTTTCCTCATTTTTTCAGTCTATTTCTTATTAAACTTTATGCCAAAGTTGGGCTCTGCTCACCATGGGGTGGGGAGGCCTTATTGCAAGCTTCAGGCTTTTTCATTTTTCACAGCTAGATTTGAGGGTTTGATTTACAAGTTTTGGGGACTTCCAAGGTGGTATGATTCTGAGAGGTTCCTTTGCTCTTCTTTTCTGACCTCTGGTCTTCACACAAGAAGTGTCCTAAATCCCCAGTAACCACAAGTGCCAGTGCTCTCTTTGCCTTGGCACTGTGACCAAAGCCCCTGTTGCCTTGTGACTAACCTCCCAGTGTTCTTTTCTACCCTGGAATGGTAACCCAGAACTGTGTATAAGCAGTAGAGTTGCTAATCAGTACCAGCTGTAAACAGTGCCAACGAAGGGTCCCTGTCATCTCTTTTTGACCAGTTATCCAATTCCCTTACCCTCTGTGGACTTACAGTTCCTGAAACTATTGTTGCTATTGTAATCACTATTGCTGCCACAAAGTGTGGAGGTTCCAGATAAATCTCCACCAGATTGCCATTCCTATGTGGCATACTTTTGTTCATTTTGTACCTTTTCTTACACAGGAAAAATGTTCTGACCTGTTGTTGGCTTTGCCACTCCAAAATTTGATTTGAGGCATTATTTTAAAGTCGTTTGGAGGGGATAAAAGATAAAAGAGTTAAGCTGGGTTGCCTTTAACCTGACATCTTCAGTGGGAATCTTTTAAGAGGGTCTTCAAGATCCCATTTTGTTCTGAGAGTTTTATTTTTTGTTTGTTTGTTTGTTTAAATTAATGATCGGTAGATCTAGTTCAAGCGGTTTTTTCAAAGTATATCTTATAGTATTGGACTTCAAAATAAAAGTTATTGTGGTTAATTGTAGTTTGTAGAAATTTAGGGTATTTTAGGTGACCCTTTGGTGGCACACTACTTTAATATATTACATATTTTGTTCAGGAAGCTATTTGATTCATAGTTGTTTTTTTAAGCCCCCTTCCCCCTGTCTTAGAATTAAGTATCTGTTCCAAGGCAGAATAACAGTAAGGTTAGGAAATTGGGATTAAGTGATTTGTCCTGGGTCACATAGCTAGGAAGTGCCTGCAGCTAGTTTTGAACTCAGGATCTCTCATCTCTAGGCCTAGCTCTCCATCCACTGAGCTACCTAGCTGTCTCAATTCATAGATTTTTTAATTGGAAGAAATAATGCAGATGGTCTTCTAGTACAGTGCCTTTATTTTGCACGTAAGGAAACTAAAGCCCAGAAGGCTTGGTGACTTCTTATAACTGGCAGAAATAATTTGACCTTAGTTCTTTTGATCTAATTATTCTTTAGTGATAACTTCAATTTAAAATTGAAAGTCTATCTAAATAGAGATATATTTTTCAGCCAAGTCCTTTTACTAGGTTTTAGCAGTTCATCCAGAAACATTAGTACAAAAAAGCAAAAATTCCTTGGGTTAATCTAAAATGTTTTCTGCAGAATGCTGTAACTTCCAAGATCAAAAAGGAAGGAAAATAACTAACTTCTGGAATCAGGAGCTCCCTCTCATATAAGCATTTTACTTCCTTCTTAATTATTCAAGAGTGAGGTATTGAATTTTTGGATTATTTAGCCTTTTTACTGTAGCTTCTTTCTCCTTGCCTGCTTTTTCTCTCATTTTATAAGCTTTTTGGACACACTCCCAGAAAACAATTACAAAAAGGACCTGGCCGCACTCGTTTACTTGCTGATTTTTATTTAGTATTTTGGAATAATTATATTCAGAATAATTTTTGGACTTTTCTAGGCCAGAAAGCAAGAGTTCTTTTATTGGTCATTCATTCTTACTATATATGAAGTATCCCTTTTTATTAATATCTGGATTTTCAGATAATAAATATGGATTTCTATTAAATATTATAAATTCATGCCCTGTCTCTTCATCTTAAGTATGACAAAATATTGGTGACCTGATTCCCAGGCTTTTGACTCTACGCCATGCTTCCTTTTCTACAAACATGCTGGGAATTTATATAAATTATTAAAATGGCCTGACAAAAAATAGTTTTGATTGGATTTGGAATGTAGTTTACTGCTTTCATTTGAATATAGCTATACTATTTTAAACAAAACAATAAAAGACTACTATAAAGTCATGACTTAGAGAGGAAATTGGGAAGCTATTTAGGTTTTTTGAATGCTATTTAACTTGCCTCCTTAGATTCTTAGATTAAAATCAAACTAAGGAAATAGAGCTTTTATTTCAAATTTTATTTTTTCAACCCTGTCCCTAAAACTATAAAGGTGGGTATTTGGTCTTTAAGAGACTCTTATTGGAATAGTCTTTATATAATAATAGAAAACAAGTCACGTTTATATTGGGCTTTATGTTTTATATAAACCTCACTCATTTGATCCTCCACAACAGTCCTAGTACCTCTTTGGTATCTTTGGGAATAAGGAAAATAAATTTCAGCATTTGAACATGGATCCCTGCAGAAAACATGCTAAGACTTTGTGATTATAATACATTGCCTCTGGTGATAATAGTAAATGAAGGTAATGGTACATAAAGCATAAACAAAGCAAACAAGCAGAGAAATATAGTTGCTGTGAATCAACTTGAAACTAGATAATTGAGAACTGATTCTTCAGGTGCTTTTGGGTCAATCAGGATAAAACTTTCATTTTGAATAAAATTCAATTTAATTCATTAGGCATTTATTAATTATTGACTCTAGGTGGTTTAGTGGATAGAGTTGGGCCTGGAGTCAGGAAGATTCATCTTCCTGAGTTTCAAATCTGGCCTCAGATACTTACTAGCTGGGTGACCCTAGGCAGGTTACTTAACCCTGTCTTTTACCTCAGTTTCCTCATCTCTAAAATGAGGTAGAGAAGAAAGTCGCAAACCCACTCTAGTAAGTATCCTTGCCAAGAAAATCCTAAAGTAAGATAAAAAATAAATAAACACTGCTGAAATGACTGAATAATAACAAAAATTTATTAATTACTCACTAGGGGTAATACACTGTTAGTGGTAGGGATATGAAACAAAAAATAGTCCTTGTCCTCAAGTAATTTCTCTTCTCTGTATTCTCTTCTATTCACTATATTTCTATTCTCTATATACTAAAAACTTCCTCATGTAAGTCTTCATGTTGGGCATGTACTTATGGAAGGTGATTTGGCAGCATTATAGAAGATAGGAAGAGCTGAGGAGACTGACCGTGGTTGGAAGATCTGTGTTTGGAGAGAAGGGTGGAGAGCACAGCAGGCTGTGTGTGATCTTTGTAGCTCATGGAATATACTACTTCTAAGCTGACGACTAGGTTTGTGGCCAAGGGTAGATCCGCACATATATGTTTGTGCTGTTGGGGAGGGGGCAGCAGCGCTCCTGAGGAAAGAGGCTGGGGAGGCAGGCAGAGCACAGAAATAAACTGACCAATTTTGCTTAGCAGCCAAGAACATTGATTACATAACTTTCCAGGGCCACCTCTTTTCTCTTGCCCTATTGTTAGGGAAGGGCCAGCTAATTTCTTTAATTTTACATTTCAGTTTCAGACCCAGTTTTTATCACCCTTTATTCACCTCTCATCCTGGAACTGGGGAATCAACCTTTTATCCTCCTAAGCCATCTCTCCATTTGCCTTTTGACCTCCCTTGGGAAGCTCCCATCCATTTTTGTAATTCATATGTGTGTGAGCTCTTTGGCTAAACAGAAATTTGTTATGTTTCTCAGAGATGGCTCAGAACTAGCTCATACATTTTAAACAGAAGCTGGGGGGTAAGAGGGTGATATTTTAATATTCTCCAGGGATGTGCACATCTATGACTATGTTTTTTAGTAGTCTGAAGAGTTAATCAGGTCTCTTCTTTTTTGCTCTGTTTGATTATCTGATTCTGGAGCTGAAAAATATTTATGTGCTGAATGTAAGGAGAGTTTTACATACTAGGAGAATTTGACTTATTTAGTATTAGTTCATAATAAAATCACTTTTCAGCTATTCATGTGGGCACACACAGAGGAATAGTTGTATGTGTTAAATGCACTGCATAAATAATAAGATTGTTTTTGAGAGTTGACGTGATGTACTGCTGGGTAAGGAAGAATGCATTGTATTTTGCCCAACTCTGTGGGTATGGCTGGCAGACGCAATTGAGAATTTCTTAGTACTTCAATTGTTTTCCTTGCTCTAGAGTTGGACTTAAAAAAAGTTTTATTTTGAATTATTTTATTGAAAATGTAGCTTTTTTAATTGTCATTTTTCTATAGGCAGTAGTAAATGACCAAAATAATTAAATTTATACTAATTTCTTTGAATAGTTCTGCTTACTTATATTTTAGCATAATTTTTCTATTAAAACAGATTTTAATAAATTTTATTTCATTATGAACTCAATATTAACAAGCATAAAAATTGTATTACACAAAACAGAAATAAGTATGTAAAACCATGTATTTTTATCATATCCAGTTTGCTTTTTAAAGTATATATTAAGTTTTACCCTGTAGTAACAGTACTGTTTGGTTGAATTCTGAATTTTAGCTCTTTTTTTTTGTATTTTAAAAAATGTTCCATTGACATTTTATCTTTTTACATTGCTATCACTGCCCTTCTCTTCTACTCCAATATAATAGCCTTTCCTTATAGTATAGTTAAGCCAAACAAATTCCTATATTACCCATTTCTGAAAATAGATGTTTTAATCTGCATGTCGAGTTAACTCTCTCTTTCCTAAGAGGCGTAGGAAACATTTATCAATTTTCCAAAGTCATGACTCATCTCTGCTTTGTTAAGGTTTCTGGAGCCTTCCAAAACAGCTTGCTTTATGCCATTATTATAGTGTTAGGTATTCTACTCTTCCTCCTTAATTCGCTATATATTAGTTCACATAGCCGCCTCCCCATTTTTCTGAATGTATCCTTTTTGTCATTATTTTACTGTATAATAATGTTCTATTTCATTCATGTAACATAATTTGTTGAGCCATTCCTCAATTGATGGGCAACAGTTTTTTTTTTTGTAAAGATGTTTTATTTTACCAATTACATATAGTACAATTTTCCACATGAGTTTTCTAAAACTATAGGATCCAAATTGTCTCCCTTTTTTCCTTCCTTTAACCTTCCTGAAACTGGCAGATAATTTGATCTGGGTTATACATGGTATTGTCATGTAAAACACATTTCCATAGTATTCATTTTTTTGTAAGAAAATACCCATGTGAAATCAAAATCCTCAAATTAAAACACAGATAAACTAAAGTGAAAAAATCATATTCCTTAATTGCATTCTGACACCAACAGTTCTTTCTCTGGAGGAGGATAGCATTCTTTGTCTTAAGTCCCTCAGAATTGTCCCAGATCATTGTATTACTGAGAGTAGCTAACTATCACAGTTGATCATTCCACAGTATTGCTGTAAATATGTTCAGTATTCTGGTTCTGATTATTTCATTCTGCATCAGTTCATGTAGGTCTTTCCAGCTCTTTCTGAAATCATTCTATTCATCATTTCTTATAGCACAATAGTATTCCATCACCATCATATACCACAATTTGTTCAGCCATTTCCCAATTGAGGCATATCCCTTTAGTTTCCAATTCTTTGTCACTACAAAAAGAGCAGCCATAAATATTTTTTACCAGTAGATCCCAGTAATGGTATTACTGGGTCAAAGGTTATATGCATTATTTCATAGCTCTTTCAATATACTTCCACATTGTCTTTCAAAATGGTTGGATCAACTAGTTCATAACTCCACCATTTTGAATGGGTAACTATTTTGAATCCAGTTTTTTTGAAATAATAAAAGGGACAGATATAAATAGTTATATACTTATGGATCCTTTTTCTCATTCTATAATATCTGCGATATATGCCCAATGTTAGTATCATTGTTTCAGCGAATATGTAGAGTTTGGTGACTTTTTTTGCGTGTGTCTTTTTCACAATATGAGATGAAACAGTAAAGTTGTTTTAATCTGTATTTCTTTTATTAGAGTGTATTTATTTATTAGACCTTATAATTGAGAAATTTGCCACAAAGATTTTTCCCAGTTAATTTTTTTCTAATCATAACTGCATTGAGTTTGTTTGTCAAAATCTTTTTTATTTTTTAAATAATCATAATTGTTTATTTTTTTATAATCCTTTTAATTCCTTATTTGGTCAAGATCTCTTTCTCTAGCTGCAGATGTGGAAAATGTCTCCATCCCTTCTTTAATTTTGTGATAAAACTTTTTTTTTAAGATAAATATCAAATTGGAGCATATTTTGGCATATCATTTGAGATATTAGTGGAAATCTAATTTCTTTTAGATTGTTTTTGATTGTTCCTAGAAGTTTTTGTTGAATAGTTGAATTCTTTTTCTCAACAGTAGTCCTGGAATTTACCAAACATTAAGCTCCTATATTTGAACATATCTGGTTCTCTTATGCCTAATTTATTCCACTGATTATCTTTTTCTTTTTAATGCAGGTATCCAATAGTTTTGATGAGTTCTGCTTTGTAGTATAGTTTAATATTGGGTTCTGCTAGATCTCTCCATATTTTTCATTATTTTCATTAATATTCTTGATCTTTTCTCCTGGATTTTACAAATTATTTAATTCTAGAAAGAATCATTTGGTATGGCATTGAATGTAATCATAATTTCTTTCTCACTTGTCAGCCATTCAGAAATGAAAGACATTGAGAGTAAGCAGTTGAATACACAAGAAGCTGCCAGATACATAGGCAGACTTTGCCCATCTCCCTTCTAACAATCCTGTTGTCATAGTCTCCTATTTTATGTACAGGACATTCAGAAAAAGTTGTTAGAGCTAGGCAGTTCAAGCCAAAATAGTCAATCCTGTACTCTCACTTTCTCTGGCCTTCAAATGAATAGTTCCTTTCGAGATGAAGAGATCTTGAGAGTAAAAGAAAGACAAAGTTCTGAAGGGTTTCGTTCAGTCAGTCATCTTGGAAACCAACTGAGTAGATTTTTAAAAGTGTTTCTACATATTTATAATGTTGACTTATACACGTAACTGTGCCTATTTGGAAAAACCTCATCCCTTACATCAGTTCTGGTTCAATATAGGCTGAATTTATTATGTATTCAGATAGTACATCATATAATCTTTGTGGTTCCAAAAATTATATTTTAAAACTTTTTTATTAATTCCCTTTACATTTATTCTCTATGTAAACACTAAACAGGTTCTTGTCTACCCCATTAGAACGTAAACGGCTTGTCATTTGGAATTGTATAATTCAGGCTATTTATAGCTACTGTGCCACTTATTAGGTGCTTAACAAATACTTGTTAAATAATTACTCTTTTCTTTCTTCCTTTCTTTGTTTCTTTCTCTCTCTTTCTTTCTCTCTTTCTACCTCTTTCCCTCTTTCTCTCTCTTTCTCTTTCTCTCTCTCTTTCTCTCTCTTTCTTTCTTTCTTTCTTTCTTTCTTTCTTTCTTTCTCTCTCTCTCTCTTTCTCTCTCTCTCTTTCTCTCTCTCTCTTTCTCTCTCTTTCTTTCTTTCTTTCTTTTTCTTTCTTTCTCTGTTTCTCTCTCTCCCTCTCTCCTTCTTTCTCTCTTTCTCTCTCCCTCTTTCCCTCTCCCCCTCTCTCTTTTCCTTCCTTCCTTCCTTCCTTCCTTCCTTCCTTCCTTCCTTCCTTCCTTCCTTCCTTCCTCCCTTCCTCCCTTCCTCCCTTCCTCCCTTCCTCCCTTCCTTCCTTCATCCTTCCTTCCCTCCCTCCCTCCCTCCCTCCCTCCTTCCTTCCCTCCATCTTAGCTAGGCCTGGCTCTCAATCCACTGAGCTGCCCAGCTGCTCCCTCAATTCTTCTTTCTAAGATGTTTAAATTTCCTATTTTGTCCTACACCTAAGTATTTTATATTTTTGTAGATATTCATTTCATTTTATCAGTTTTCTTTGCATATAATCATGCTAATTTTATTTCTTTATATAATAGAAATTTTTCTTCAGTTCTGGTATTTTGATTTTCCTCTCCTTTTAAAAAATGTCATATTTGCTAATTTCTCTATTTCTTCCCCCCCAAAAAAACACCAAGCCATGTTTTATGTATCAGTTAGTGAAGTTCTGTTGTTTTTTTATTTTTTCTTTGATCTTCTTTTTGAATTCCAAAATGTAGTTTTTGTTTTTAATTGCCATTTTAATTGCATTTTTTAGAGTTTTTTCAGATGCATTAATTATGTTCTCTTTTGTTGATGAGTGAGCTGAAAAATAAAAATCTTTTTCCTCAAAGAGTACTTTGTTTGAGTCCCAAAAAGATTTGTTATATTTATACAGGATTTGCAATTTTTTCCCTTTTAATTTTTTTTACTATTTCCTTTTCTGAAATCACATTTCTTCTCCTTTAAAAAACAAACCTAAGGGGCAGCTAGGTGGCTCAGTAGATTGAGAGCCAGGCCCAGAGAAGTGAGGTCCTGGGTTCAAATCTGGCCTCAGATACTTCCTAGCTGTGCAACCCTGGACAAGTCACTTAACCCTCATTGCCTAGCCCTTACCACTTTTCTGCCTTGAAACCAATATTGATTCCAAGACAGAAGGTAAGAGTTTAAAAAAAAAAGAAAAGAAAAAAGAACCAATACTTAATATCAGTTCTAAGATTGGAAGAGAAGGTTGTTGTTTTTTTATCCCTAACCTTCTGTCTTAGAATCAATACTGTATATTATGTGTACTGTGAAAAGAAATTTACTGAGCCGCAAACCTTGTCACTGATTCTTAGAATTTATTTCTCTTCAGTTTACTCAGTGTGAATTTTAAATTAGTCCACCCTACTTAGATCTTACTTTATGGAGAAGATGAAATTGTAATCTCCTGATTGAACAATTAAGGTACTTAGTTCTTACTTTATAGTGAAGCTAGAACTTTAAGCTATTTTAAGATCTTAATACAAAAAGGTGTGTGTTAAATAACTATAAAGGTTAAATTAATCACAAAAAGGTGAAGTAACTAACAAAAGGTAAACTTAACAAAGAAGTGTTAAGTAACTCAAAAGATATAATCTAATCAAAGAAAATGAGAACTAAAGAATGGGCAATCCTGGAGAAAAGCCTCTGATTGGTATTGTGATTGGTAGACGTGAAAATTGATAGGAGGGGATGCAAGAGTAAAAGGTCTATATATTTGGCTCACTTCCTCTCTCTTGTACCTTTGGTGGTGGAGAGGTGACTGCTGGCAGGGTGCTGGGCCTTTCGACATCTTGGCATGGCTACAGCTATTGTCTGGTTAGGTGATGAGTTCCTGGCTGAGTTTTCCCTCCTTTACTTTCCAAACTTTATCCTCTTAGAAGCCTCTAATCTCCTTCATAGACTTAGCAGCGGAGATCTTGAACTTCCCCTAGCACAGGCCAGGCGGGAGAAATCCTATACCCTCTTCCCGCTTTCTCCTTAAAATCCTTCCCTATATATTAATTAAAATTGCCATAAATTTCCAGACTGACTTGGGTATTTTATTTGGGATTTTTCCCTGGCAACCAATTAAGTTAGATTTTAAGTCACAACTCTAAAGTTATCTTTACATTAGCTTGTAACTATTCCCTTTTAACCAACATCTTTTTTTTTTTATCTCTGAGCTTTGAGACATTAGGATGTAACAGGATTTGTCTCTCCTTTCTTTATTGCAATTACATATCATTTAGCCTCTTCTAGAGAATAGCTGATTTTTTATTGTTTTTCTTTTATAACTTATCTTCTGTCTTGAGTGCATACTAAATATCAGTTTCTAAGGCAGACCAGCAGTAAGGATAAGGCAGTAGTGGTTAAATTGCCTAGGGTAATACAGCTAAGAAGTGTCTGAGTCCATATTTGAACCCGGTCCTGACTGTATGCATGGCTCTCTATCCACTGGGCTTACTTAGCTGCCACTGGAGGGAAAAGAGCAGGATAGCCTTTTTTTTTGTTTTGTTTTGTTTTTTTGTTTAATCTTACCTTCTATGTTAGTATCAATTCTAAAACAGAAGAGAATCCAGGGCTAGGCAATCAGGGTTAACTACTTGCCCAGGGTCACACAGCTAGGACCTCCTGACTCTTGGCCTGGCTCACCAGACACTGTGCAGCCTATATGCCTCTTTCCCTCTCCCCCCCTTTTTAGGTTTTTCTTTTTCTATGTTTTCATTTCACAATTTCTGTTCAATTCTGTAATTTTCAGTAGGAATGCTTAAAAGTCTTCTAATAAAGGAATTTTACCCAGTTTTGAAAGGAAAGTTGTTTTAAACATCATTCTTTTGCCTTTTGGAATTTCCTACTCCAGGGTTTGACTTCTTGTGAGTTTCTATAGTGTAATCTTGACATTGGTTATTTGTTATTTGAATTCTTTCTCTGGTTGCTTTTTATATTTTTTCTATGAAATGGAGATTCTGGATTTTGGAGGAAACAAAATCCAGAATTTTGGCTACAATATTTCTGGGAGTTTTTAATTTGGGAGTTTTTAAGGAAGTGACTAATAGATTCTATTTTCACTTCACTTTGTGGTTTTAATAGATATGGACAGTTTTCTTTTATAGTTTATAGAAATGCCTTACAGGTTTTTGGTCAAGATTTTTAGGAAGTCTAATGATTCTTTAAGTTATATCTCCCTCTTCTGTTTTTCAGGGTTTGTCTTTTTTGATGGCTTACTTGTATATTTTTTAAAAATTTGAGTTCCGAATTCTCTTCCTTCCTTCCCCCTTTCTTGAGAAGGCAAGAAATTTCATATATATTACACATGTAAAGTCATGCAATAACTATTTCCCTATTACCCTTGTTATGACAAAAAATAGACAAAAATCCAATCAAACATAAAGTGAAAAAAGTATGTTTCAATATGCATTCAGACTCCTATCAGTTCTTTCTCTGGACGTGAATAGCACTTTTCATCATAAGTCCTCATAATTGTCTTGTATCATTGTATTACCAAGAATAGGTATGTCATTTACAGTGATCACCATATATCATTGCTGTTATTTACAATGTTCCCCAGGAGTCTCTTACTTTGGTTTGCTTCAGTTCATATAAGTCTTTCCAAAAATTTTTAAAGTATCCTGCTAATCATTACATCTTACAGCACAATAGTATTTGATCATAATCATACCACAAATCATTCCCTCAATTTCCAGTTTTTGCCACCACAGAAAGAGTTGTTATATAGAAATATTTTAGTGCATCTAGGTCTTCATCTTTTGTTTTTTGTTCTCTTTGGGATACAAACTTCATACAGTATGCCCAGCCCTTGGGGATAGTTTCAGATTGTTCTCCAGAACGTTTGTATCAATTCAGTTTCACCAGCAGTGTATTGTGTCCCAATTTTTCCACATACCTCCAACATTTGTTGTTTTCCTTTCTGTCACAGCCAATCTGATAGGTGTTGCTTTAATTTGCCTTTCTCTAGTCAATAGTGATACAGAGGACTTTTAAATATGACTATAGATCAGTTTTTATATTCTTCTACTTTTTCAGTCTTTTGACTTTATTTCATGGAACCATTAAGTTCTGTTTCCTCTATTCTAATTTTCAATGAGTCTGCTACTTAGGTAAGATTTTCCACCTTCTCTTTTGAGCTATTTATTCTCCTACTAGTTTTTCCTCTAGTCTTCAAATTTCATTTTTTATTTGTGAAGGGTAGATTTTTGGAAAGGAAACAAGAATGCAAGCAGAGTGACATGGAATGCAGTTGAACTAGGGAAAGCAACAGCAACCCCTTTTAGAATCTTGAGAGGAAGAGAATCCTGGGAAACCAGTGGTCAGCCAGGGGAGTTGGTTCCTTGCTCTGGAGAAACATTCCAGGACCCAGCTCCAACCTTCTGTGAATAGAAAATTGTTCCAAAAGATCTTACAAGATCTTGAAGACCATTTAATCTCCTGACTCTGCTCTTACACTGAGAACACCCAATCTCAAAGGGAGTTGGTTGAACTTCTCAGTTTGCCTTAGTGGGGCTGTTGGCCACACCTGGGGTAGACTTAATCACTCCTGATGTACCCAGTTTCATCTCTGTTTTTATCTATACTCTAGAGATTTAATCCTCTATGGGTTTTAGCCTAGGAATAGATTAGAACAGAAGAGGAATCATTTAGGCAGAGAGAGTATTCAGAGTCTTTGAAGCAAAGTCAGACTGGTGGGTAATAAGTTAGTTTTATTAGTCATAGGGAAACCTTTCAATCCACATTCCTAATCCCATCTCCAATTTACAACTTTACAATAAACCTTGTTACTTTGAAAAGCAGTCAGATTGGATACTTACTGGCCTAAGGAAGAGAGGAGCCATTTTTGCTCTCTATCACAGAGAGAGCATTTTCCTGACTTGGTCAAGCAAAATTCTCAGTCACCCATCTTAAATCTCTCTTACATATTCTTCCTTTATTTTTGCTAACACTATTCAAATCCTGATGGCTAAACCATTCTTTTCCCTGAGACTCTGCTTATACTTGTGGAGTTATTCTTTTCTTCTACATTTACCTCTTTGGCATCTCTTAATCCATAGTATTTCTTCATTATGTTCAGAGTTTTCTTTTTACTCCTTTCTTCACCTTTAGTGTCTCTCTTAGGATTTTGTGCCAGAGATAATCTTATCTTGAGTACTGTGACAAGGGAATCACTATATTAATTTAAGGTCGCCAAGGAATTCAGCTATGTAATTCCTAAATGAAAAACTCAAGTCAGCCGTCAGCCTTTTTTGGAGTTTAATTACAATAGGAGCAAGAAAGGAATTAGAGATAGAGAGAAGGGAATAGGGCTTAAATACCCCTTCTGTTTAGGCTGGGCCAAAAGGCCCAAGCCCTTAGATAGCTGGGGCAAAGAAAAGAGATCAGTCCCTATTACTCACGTGACCAAAATGGAGAAACAGTCTCAGGGGCCCCACCTTCAGCTTCCTTCAGAGCAAGCTTCCCAGAGCACACCGCCACTACCTCCACAAACTCCTCAACCCCTCAAGTCTCCAGACCCTCCTATCTTTTAGGAAAACCCTCCAAGTTCCTCCCCTCAGTTCTCCCGTCTACCAATCACTGTCCATCAATTTCCCTGTGCCAATGGAGGCTCTAGCTTAACCCAGGACCGCCCAGAGGCTCTGCACATGTCTGTTGAAGGTCATATTTTCAAATGATTAAATCTTTGCTCCTTTGCTACAGCCCTTTCTAAATCCTGTTAACCTGAGTAGGGTAGAGATTGGTTCCAAGTATCTCCATTGTATCAATTCTAAAATCAATCATGACTCAAAGAAATTCCTGTTCTATGCTTAAGCATAGGTCAAAGTCCTTTCCATTGTTCAGCAAAAGGTTTCTGTCCTAAAGTAATCTGAAGAAGGGAAGAGAAGGAACCTCCCATGCCAATGGGGTTCCCATTCCAATAGACTATCAGTAAGAAATTTTCCAAGTATGAAATATCTCAATGGTGAAATTTCCAACATTTATAAGTCTAAGGAATTTTGAGGTTTACAGTACATGTGTAGAGACTGGCCAAACCTTGTTTGCTTCTTATTTCTATGTGTTATTGTTGTACAGTATGAAATCAAGTGGCTGGAACTTTGTCTCATCCTCAGCAAAGGGAATATATAAAAGACTCAAACCTAGATTGATTTTGGCCTTTTCACTCATACGTTCATAGTCCTCAGTAAGTTGTCTAATTGCACGGGTGTCAGGCCTCCTGAAGGGCCAATGTCGATTTTCAGAATGCAGTAGTAGAAATAGAGGAATATGCCAAAATTATTAGGAAATACTTTATCTGAGGCAGATAGGTGACTCAATGGATAGAGAGCCAGACCTTGGAAATAGGAGATCCTGTGTTCAAATTTTGTCTCAAATACTTCTAGCTGTGTGACCCTTGTGCAAATCACTTAACCCATATTGCCTAGCCCATACCACTCTTCTGCCTTAGAACTGATATAGAGTATTGATTCTAAGATGGAAGGTTAGTGTTTAAAAAAAATAAAAAGGAAATTTTTTTCTGTATTAATAATTACTTATAAAGTAAAGGAAAAATTAGAATAAAAGGAGTTGAGTGGAAAGGCTTAAGAGATCAAAAGAGACTGATATAAAATGTGTAGGAAACTTTTTTTTCTTATCTTAGAAAAATATTTCTTAGACTTCTGGGTCACAACATCTGAAAAAGTTCTAGAACAAAAGTCAGAAGAACTGTGGAAGTTAAATTTTGCAACTTGAAGTTTCTCATTTTAGAATAATATTTTCTTTGCAGTTGTTTTTGATATGATAGCATAGGTCTAAAAATAAAATTTGAATATTTAAAAAATGGGAAATTTAAAGGGAAGTTTAACAATTCCTTTTTCAAGAGCACAGTGATCTCATTGCATTTTTTTGTATTTTTAATAGAAAGGTCATAGAAAATAGTTCAGAGATGAAAAACTTTAGTGAACAATATGAACACTTTTCCAGTAGAGGTCAGTCTTTTGAATCTTTTTTAATTTTAGGGAAAAATATAGATGGTAATAAGTCTTTTATATAGTAATTTTTCTGCTTCCAGTTAAAGTTGATAGTTCTAAAAACCAAAATATAATTTATCTTATAGAATTGCTTTTATTTATTTAGCATTAATTTACTTCTTTATACATGACACCTTATAATTTGAAGGAACATAAATTTCTTTTAATGTTATGATTGTATTAAAGAATGTTTTTATAGTATTAATTTTTTTTTAACCTTTACTGTCTTAGAATTGATACTATTATAAGGCAGAAAATTGGCAAGGGATAGGCAATTGGAGTTAAGTGACTTGTCCAGGGTCATATAGCTAAAAAGTATCTGAGGCCAGATTTAAACCCAGAATCTTCTATCTCCAGGCCTGGCTCTCAGATCTACTGAGCCACTTAGCTGCTCTCATTGTATTAATTTTAATCAGTTGTTTTTAATAGTAATGCTTTAGAGTAATAAATTTGTCAATGTGAAAAGTCAACTGACTCTTTTCCCCCTTTTATTACAATTTTCCATTCAACAGCCTTTCGCATTTAGGTTTGTCATTGATAGGATGGTTTTTATGTCTCATGTAGTATAGTGTTTTTAGTTTGATTTAAAAAAATATACAGCAACATAATTTTTCACTTTTTCTAATTTCACTTATATGGACTTAACTAAGCAAGTTAATTGAAACATTTAATTGCAAGTTCCATATTTTTAGTTTTTAGGAAAGGATTGATGTCTAAGACAATAATGTTTGTTGGGATAGCTTAGCACAATACTTGGTTCATAATAGATGATTAATAATAAATATTTATTAATTGATTTACAGTTTAGTGAATGATGGTAATAGTGTTGATTTAAAAATTATTTACATAACAATTGCATTTTTAATATTGAAACAAATGTGTTGAAAAAATTGGAGAAATTAATTTTCCAATATAATTTTAGTTCAGGTTTCTATGAAGCTTTCGGTTGCTGATTTATTAAAAATTTAGAATATTTATAATGAAATGCATTGGCATAATTTAATTTTCAATATCAATCATCAGTATTCAGATCTTTAGCCATAAATTATTGCTATGGATGAGTTAAAACAGCACTAAAAGTGGAAATACATTGATAATTCATTTCATTGATTAAAATATCTATGTATGTTTATGTGCGTGTATATGTACAAATATAAGTAGATATGTTTGTACAGAAATTCCTTTCCCCCATTACTTTATGACCTATTTGTTCTTCCATATTTTTTCTCGATTGCTTGAATTTAATTTTTCAACTCTTTGTTTCTTTCAAAGTTCTTGAAATCCTTGTGGCCAAATCATTCTATATCCTGAGACTCTGCTAATGCTTATCCTGGAGTTAACTGACTTCTTCTGGGTTTATCTCTTTGGCTTCTCTTATCTCAGTATATTTCCTATAATATTTTATAGAATATCCCATATTCTATTATGTCTATTTTCAGAGTTGCCTTCTTTTTAGTCATATTTTCAACTCAAGTCCATGGATTGGGATTTTTTACTTAAGTTAGTCTCTTCTGGTTCTCTTAGATGGGTCAGGGAGGACCTGTTTGTATGTGATTCCTTTGGTCTGTTGTTGAGGCTGCTCACCTGGATGGATAATCTGGTGTTAGTTAGGCTCCAAAATATACTTCATTTCCTTGCATCTGTCTCAATTTCCTATTGTTTCCATTTGGGTTCTGGACTTTTCTGGGCTCTTGTCTTCCCTATGTATGGTCCCCAATAAAGACCAACACTTGCTATAGACCTGATAGTTCATAGGGGAATTATATATAATTATAAGACAAAGGAACATAGCTGTAGAGGTATTACTAAGAGATCCTGATGGCCCTCTAGTTCAGTTTCCTCATTTTATAGGTGAGTATCATCTATTTGACTTGCTCAGAGTCACTCATAGGTAAGTATCGAGGCTAATATTTGAACTTTGTCCTTTGACTTTAGAGCCTTTCTAGTCCCTCTACTGTTACATACCATCAGTTAGTAAAATAGAATATCAGTTCAAATTTGTTTTTTGAAGAAAAGGACTGTGAAATTTAAAATCATAGGTATAAAATACAGTATGTTTCTGGAAAATGTATTTAATTTGTTTTTCTTGGAACTGAAACCATTCAATGAAACTCAAAAGAATTTTTCATAGTTTTAAGGGAAATTTGTCTTGACATCAATAACTTTTCTATTTTTAAAATTTTCCAATTAAGCATTCTTTCCCTTTCTACTGAATAAAAAATGAAAAAATGCTTATTTAAAATATTAATAGTCTGGCAAAATAAATTCTCTCCTTTGAATCTATCATCTTTCTGTCAGAGGTATGAAAATAATTCTTCATCATTGGTTTTTTCTAATCATGGTTGGTTATTGTAGTGAGCAGAGTTCTCAAATCTTTCACAGTTTTTGTTTATATTGTTTATTATTGTTGCTGAATAAATTGTTCTCCTGGTTGCTAATTGCATCATTCGTCACTTAAGTTTTATCAGGGTTTCTCTGAAAATCCTATTCTTAATTTTTATGGCATAATAACTTTCTATTACATTAATATACCATAATTTTTTCAGTCATTCCTAAATTGATGAACACTTGCTTAATTCCTAGTTCTTTACCACTACAAAAAGACCTGACATGGATAATTTTTGTACCTATAGATCTATTTCCTATTTGATTTTTTTGGAATATAGACCTGGAGCACTAGATCAAAGGGCATGCATAGCTTTGTCATTTTGTGGAAATAGTTCCAGTTGTTTTCTGGTATGACTGGGACAGTTCACAACCCCAGCATTATTAGTGTACCTACCTTATACCTCAGACTTTCCAACATTTATCACCCCCATCCCCCTTTTTTGGAAAGCATTTTCTCTTCCTTCTTCCTTCTTCCCTTCTCCTTTCCCACCTCTGTAGTTGGATTGTTATAGTACCAGAATCTATAAGTTAATTTTAAAATTCAATTTAAAAAATATTGTCATGTCCTTGCTGCAAATAATAAATATTCCTCCAGTTAGGTTTTCTTTATTTCTTGGAGGAATATTTTTTAATTCTAGTCATATAAGTCTTGATATGTCTTAGAAAATTGAATACTAGTTATTTCAGGCTTTTTTTTCTGTTATTTTCCACCTGGTTTTGGTATTAGGCTTCCAGTTAAAAAAATATATTTTGGAGTTTGTTGATTTTTCTGTTTCATTTTTAATGAAATTCAAATGATTGGTTCATTTTTAATTAACATTTTTTTGACATATTTCCATTTGAATTTATTTCTTTTTCTCTTCTCTCCAGTAATCTTTCTGTGGTAACAAAAAATAAAAAGTGAATGAAAAAAATAATTCAGTGAATCTGACAGTGTATTATGTAATATATTCATTCCTTCCCACCTTTTAAAAAAAGAAATGAAGGCTTATTTTATTACCTCATGTATAAGTTAGATTTGGGTCTTTCACATAACTTAGCATTAATTTTCTTTTTTTTTGTCCTTTCATTTACATCATAATAGTTATTGTGTATATCGTTTTCTCGGTTTTTGGCTACTTCATTTGGCATTCATTCACTTAAGGCTTCCCCTACTTTTTAAAATTCATTTTCATAATTTCATAGGGTAATATGTCATTTACATTCATATATCACAATGAATTTGTTTATCCATTCTTTAGTCAGTGGGCTTCTATTTTATTGTTATTTTGATACCACAGAAATGCTACTCTGAATACTTCCCCATCTTTTTTACATGGACACTTTCTGTATTTCTTTGACCTCAATTGGAATATAGGTAGAATCGTTAGGTCAAAGATTATGGACTCCTCCTCCCTTATCCCTTGCCAAGAGAGCCATCCTTTGTAATAAGAAAGAAATAAAAAGTGTTGAGCAAAATTATCTAATCTTACTAGAGTGTGAAAGCAAGCATACAATATTTCATACTCTAACCTTTCCCCCTTTTTTCCTCCCCTTCCTCCCAGGAAAGGAAGATTATCTCTTTTTGGACTATGCTTCATTCTTTTATCTAGCTGTCCCAATTGTTGTTGTGGTTCTTTACAGGTACATTATTGTTACTGTATATATTGTTTTCATGATATAATTCATAAGTGGTATCCTTCTTTTTATATTTTAGAGATAAAGCCATTTATTTGAGTCTTGGATTATTGTTAACTCAACTAATCTGCCCAAGATTGACACAATCAAAGTAGATGAACCAAGTTGTCATCAGGAGATCATTTTGTTGGGTGATACGGTAAGCCTATTCTAGAAATTCTAAGGGCACCACATATAGAATATAAAGTATAAAAAGCTTTTTAAAAGATCTATTTCAGCTCCTTTTTTCTGGTGTTAGTTACTTCTTTGAACTTACTCTCCCAAGTATTAAACATTGATTAAGTGCTTAGTTTGTGCCAGGCATTGCCATAGGCTTACACTTGGAGATAGATTCAAAGAAAAGCAACCCTGCCTTCAAAGGAGCTTACATTATAAATGGTTTTTATATTCTTATCAAAGAATAATAATTACAATGATTTTGGCTAATACTTATATAATAGTGATTTTGCATTAATAGTGATTACATTCCTCCAACAATTCTTTGAAGTAGCATATAATTGTCTCTTTTCCAGATGAGTAAACTAAATATGAGATTGTTTAAGTGAATGGCCCATGGTCAGTGTTATAGCTGAGCCTTGAACACAGTCCTCTGACATCTTGTTCAGTGATGTACTATGATTGACTCTTTTTTTTTTTCACTTTAAACATTATTTTATTCGGTCATTTCCAAACATTATTCATTGGAAACAAAGATCATTTTCTTTTCCTCCACCCCCCCCCCCTTTCCCACCACCTTTCCCATAGCTGACCCACGATTCCACTGGGTATCACATGTGTTCTTGGTTCGAACCCATTTCCATGTTGTTGGTATTTGCATTAGAGTGTTCATTTAGAGTCTCTCCTCAATAATGTTCCCTCAATCCCTGTAGTCAAGCAGTTGCTTTTCCTCGGTGTTTTTACTCCCATAGTTTATCCTTTGCTTGTGGATAGTGTTTTTTAGATCTCTGCATATTGTTCTGGGACATTGCATTGACACTAATGGAGAAGTCCATTACCGTCGATTGTACCACAGTGTATCAGTCTCTGTGTATAATGTTTTCCTGGTTCTGCTCCTTACGCTCTGCATCACTTCTTGGAGTTTGTTCCAGTCTCCATGGAATTCCTCAATTTTATTATTCCTTTTAGCACAATAGTATTCCATCACCAACATATACCACAATTTGTTCAGCCATTCCCCAATTGAAGGGCATCCCCTCATTTTCCAATTTTTGGCCACCACAAAGAGTGCAGCTATGAATATTCTTTTACAAGTCTTTTTACTTATTGTCTCTTTGGAGTACAAACCCAGCAGTGCTATGGCTGGATCAAAGGGCAGTCTTTTATCACCCTTTGGGCATAGTTCCAAATTGCCCTCCAGAATGGTTGGATCAATTCACAACTCCACCAGCAATGAATTAATGTCCCTACTCTAAAGATTAAAAATGAGGCAGGTAGAAATTAGTTTCTCTCTGCAAGGAGTATTATATTTTTTGGAGGTTTATTGAAGACTAAGGATTAAAGAAAAGACAGGATAAGAAACAAGTGCCTAGGCCAGAGTGCCTAGACAAGACCTCACCTACATTATGGAAAGAGCCACGTCTATGTCTGCTCCAAAACGGAAGTCCAAAAAGAGAGCTCAAAAGCCTTTGCAATCAGCTTAAGTACCTTCTTGATCTCGCCCACTTCAGAATTCCGTGAGATTACAAAGCATTTTGGGGAAGTGGAGCAAGGACTTGTGGGGATTGAAGTCCAGAGTTCAAATCTCAATTTTACACTACTTTGCCACATCCCCTCCAGCATTCATTACTTTCCATTCCTGTCATGTTAGCCAATCTGCTAGGTGTGAGGTGATACCTCAAGGTTGTTTTGATTTGCATCTCTCTGATTATAAGAGATGTAGAACACTTTTTGATGTGCTTATTAATAGTTTTGATTTCTTTGGCTGAGAACTGCCTGTTCATGTCCCTTGCCCATTTATCAATTGGAGAATGGCTTGATTTTTTGTACAATTGATTTAGCTCTTTATGAATTTGAGTAATTAAATCTTTGTCAGAGGTTTTTATGAAGATTGTTTCCCAATTTGTTGCTTCCCTTCTGATTTTAGTTACATTGGTTTTGTTTGTACAAAAACTTTTTAATTTGATGTATTCCAGATTATTTATTTTGCATTTTGTGACTCTTTCTAATTCTTGCTTGAGTTTAAAGCCTCTCCCTTCCCAAAGGTCTGACATGTATGCTATTATGTGTTTGCATAATTTTCTTATAGTTTCCTTCTTTATATTCAAGTCATTCACCCATTTTGAATTTATCTTGGTGTAGGGTGTGAGGTGTTGATCTAAACCTAATCTTTCCCAAACTGTCCTCCAATTTTCCCAGCAGTTTTTATCGGATAGTGGATTTTTGTCCCAAAAGCTGGGATCTTTGGGTTTGTCATATACTGCCTTGCTGAGGTCACTTACCCTGAGTCTATTCCACTGATCCTCCTTTCTGTCTCTTAGCCAGGACCAAATTGATTTGATGATCACTGCTTTATAATATAGTCTAAGACCTGGGACTGCAAGGCCCCCTTCCTTTGTATTTTTTTTTTCATTATTTCCCTGGATATCCTTGATCCTTTGTTCTTTCAAATGAACTTTGTTATGGTTTTTTCTAGATCAGTAAAAAAATTTTTTGGAAGTTCAATGGGTATAGCACTAAATAGATAGATGAGTTTGGGTAGAATTGTCATTTTTATTATATTGGCTCATCCTACCCATGAGCAGTTAATGTTTTTCCAATTGTTCAAGTCTAGTTTTAGTTGTGTGGAGAATGTTTTGTAGTTGTGTTCATAAAGTTCCTGTGTTTGTCTCGGGAGATAGATTCCTAAGTATTTTATTTTGTCTAAGGTAATTTTGAATGGAATTTCTCTTTCTAGTTCTTGCTGCTGAGCTGTATTGGAAATATATAGAAATGCTGATGACTTATGTGGGTTTATTTTGTATCCTGCAACTTTGCTAAAGTTGTTGATTATTTCAATTAGCTTTTTGGTTGAATCTCTAGGATTCTTTAAGTAGACCATCATGTCATCCTCAAAGAGTGATAACTTGGTCTCCTCATTGCCGATTTTAATGCCTTCAATTTCTTTTTCTTCTCTAATTGCTACTGCTAGTGTTTCTAGTACAATGTCAAATAATAGAGGTTATAATGGGCATCCTTGTTTCACTCCTGATCTTTATGGGAATGCATCTAGTTTATCCCCATTGCAGATGACATTAGTTGATATATATATATCATATATACCATATAGTTGGGCAAACTAGTTTTTAATGATTGCCTTAATTTCCTTTTCGTTGGAGGTGAAGTCCCCCTTTTCATCCTTGATGCTGTTAATTTGCCTTTCTTCTTTCCTTTTTTTAATTAGATTGACCAAGACTTTGTCTATTTTGTCTGTTTTTTCAAAGTACCAGCTTCTAGTCTTGTTTATTAGTTCAATAGTTCTATCACTTTCGATTTTATTAATTTCTCCCTTAATTTTTAGGATCTCTAGTTTGGTTTTCTTCTGGGGGGTTTTAATTTGTTTGTTCTCAAGTTTTTTTATTTGAATTTCCAATGCCCTCCCTAATTTGTTAATATATGCACTCATGGATATGAATTTTCTTCTAAGTATTTGCTTTGGCTGCATCCCATAAGGTTTGAAAGGATGTCTCACCATTGTCATTTTCCTCAATGAAATTATTAATTGTTTCTATGATTTCTCTAACCGATTTTGGAGTATCTATTTAATTTCCAATTAATTTTTTATTTGGCTCTCCATGTACCCTTTCCGATCAATATTTTTATTGCTTTATGATCTGAAAAGGTTGCATTTATTATTTCTGCTTTTCTGCATTTGAGTGCCATGTTTCTGCAACCTAGTGTATGATCTATTTTTATGAATGTGCCATGTGGTGCTGAGAAGAAGGTGTATTCCTTTTTGTCCCTATTTATAATTCTCCATATGTATATTAACTCTAATTTTTCTAAGATTTCATTCAACTCTTTTACCTCTTTCTTATTTATTTTTTGATTTGATTTATCTAAATTTGATAGTGGTTGGTTCAGATCTCCAACTAATATGGCTTTACTGTCTATTTCCTCCTTCAATTCTCCTAGTTTCTCCATTAAAAATTTGGATGCTATAGCATTTGGTGCATACATGTTGATTAGTGATATTTCCTCATTGTCTATACTCCCTTTTAACAGAATATATTTACCTTCCCTATCCCTTTTGATCAGGTCGATTTTTGCTTTGGCTTTGTCAGATATCATGATTGCAACTCCTTCCTTCTTTCTATCAGTTGAGGTCCAAAAGGTCTTATTCCATCCTTTAATTCTAACCTTGTGAGTATCAACCCTCCTCATATGTGTTTCTTTAAGACAACAAATGGTAGGATTTTGGGTTCTAATCCAATCTGCTATTTGTCTACGTTTTATGGGTGAGTTCATCCCATTCACGTTCAAAGTTATGATTGTCACTTGTGGATTCCCTGGCATTTTGATATCTTCCCCTAGTTCTGACTTTTCTTCTTTAGCTATATCCTTTTGAACCAATGATTTACTTTAGGTCAGTCTCCCTAGTCCCCTCCCTTGATATGCTTCCCTTTCTAGCCCCTCCCTTTTTATGCTCCCTTCCCCTCCCCCCTCTCCTTCCCTCCCTTTTTATACTCCTTCCCCACTCCCACTCTCCCTCCTTGATTTTCCTTTCTTTCTTACCCTGTTGAATAAGATAGAATTCAGGATCCCACTGGATCTAGATGTTCTTCCCTCTCAGATTTGATTTCACTGAGAGTAAGGTTTAAGTAATTCCACTTCATGCTCTCTTCCTCTCCTTCTCATATGAGGGTTCTTCCCCTCCCCTTCCCCTATGTATCTTTGTATGGGAAATATTATTCTATTTAGTCCCCCCCCCATTTCTTGAAGTAAATGTTAGTATTATTGACGATTCCCCCCTCCCTTTTTCTTTCTTTGCCCCCCTTTCACCAAATCTTATTGATGCCCCAATATTTCCCTATGCATGATTCTTCTAACTACTCTTATGATGCATACAATTTTTGAGTGTTACACAATACATTTTCCCCACATATTAATATATATAATTTGATATAAATGTAGTCCTTATAGAAGAGAGTTTGACTTAAAGAAAGAGATAAGATTTATCTCCTTTTCCCTTTCATATTTACCCTTTTATGTTTCTCTTGCTTTCTGTGATTGGATATCAAATTTTCCACTAAGTTCTGGTCTTTTCTTAGCAAATGCTTGGAAATCTTCTATTTTGTTGAATGCCCAAACTTTCCCCTGGAAGTATATAGTCAGTTTTGCTGGGTAGTTGATTCTTGGTTGGAGACCTAGCTCTCTTGCCTTTCTAAATATTGTGTGCCATGCTTTGCGGTCTCTTAGTGTGTTAGCCTCTAAGTCCTGTGTGATCCTTATGGGAGTCCCCCTATATCTGAAGCTCCTCTTCTTGACTTCTTGTAGGATTTTCTCCTTTTCTTGGAAGCTCTTGAATTTGGCAATTACATTCCTGGGGATTGTCTTTTGGGGATTTAGTATAGAGGGCGTTCTATGAACCCTTTCTATTTCTATTTTTCCCCCTTGCTCCAGAACATTTGGGCAATTTTCTTCTATAATCTCCTGTAGCATAGCATCGAGGTTTTTGTTTATCTCTGGTTTTTTGGGGAGACCAATAATTCTGAGGTTGTCTCATATTCCTCTGTTTTCCAGGTCTGTGACCTTTTTGGTGAGATATTTTATGTTTTCTTCTAATTCATTAATTTTTTGGCTTTGCTTTATTGATTCTTGCTGTTTTGTAATCTCGCTGTCTTCCATTTGCTTAATTCTCATTGTTAGGGACTGGTTTTGCTTTTCAGGGTTGTCTGCCCTTCTATTAGATGCTTCCAGCTCTTTCTCCAATTTTGAAGTCTTGTCTATAAGACTGCTGATCTCTTTCTCCCATTTTTCTTTCCAAAAGGTTTCCATCTTTTGGGCATACTCACTGTCTTCCAGTTGCTTAATTCTGGTCGTTAGGGACTGGTTTTGCTTTTCAGATTTGTCTGCCCTTCTATTAGATGCTTCCAGCTCCTTCTCCAATTGTGAAGTCTTGTCTATCAGACTGCTGATCTCTTTCTCCCATTTTTTTTTCCCCAAAAGGTTTCCATCTCTTGGGTAAGCTTCAGTTTGAGATCTTCCAGAGCTTGTGGATAGTTTCCATTTTGGGAGGCATGTTCTGATTTTTTGAATTTCATCCTCATTCTCTTCTTTTCCTTGGTTGGGTACTCCCTCCATAAAAGATTTCAATAGTTAGTTTTTTCCCCCCTTTCTTCTTGGAGGCTTGATTTTTGGGCCATGTGAGCCATCCCTTTGGTGGTTTTATTCCACTTTCTTTTTTGATCTGGGGTCTGGGTGATATGGGCCGATTTTCTGTCAATTTAGGTTGCCTCAGACTATTTCTTCCAAGCCTATGAGGTTTCTTAGAGCGTGGGCCCCTGTGTTCAGCCCAACCACCCAGGGGATCAGCGCGGCCCACCCATGTGTTTAGCTTTGCCCAGGTGCTCAGCGCAACCGCCCTCGAGTTCAGCTCCACAGCCCCCTGTGATCACCGCAGGATTCTCCTGTGAAACCGCCCTGAGAGGTCGTTTCCTTGCGGTCTTTAGATCCCAAGGACCCTGGTGTGCACCCCGAGACGGAGAAGCTCCTCACTCACTCGCTGTCCCAGTGAGCACTCTGATAGCTTACTCTGGTTTGGTGGGGGGATGAGGGGTGGAGGGGGGGCTCAGTTCACTTTTTTGTGCGAGCTTTTCCTCCTCCTTATAGTTTGGAAATGTTCAAACCCCACGTACCTTCGTTTCTGTGGGGCACTGGAGAGTCCCTCCATTCTTCCAAAAGTGATTTTTATGCTCTTTTGAGGTAGTCTATTTTGTTCCGTGCCGGGGAGGGGAAGCGAGTTGTGTCTAGATTGCAGTCATGTTTACCTGGAAGTTCCGACTCCTTTTTTTTTTTAAGGGTAAAATATTTTCATTTTTTAAATTAATTTTTAAAAATCTGAGTCTCAAATTCTTTCTCTCCCCCACTCATTGAGGAGGTAAGCAATATGATATCCATATATGTGAAGTCATGCAAAACATATTTCCATATTAGCTATGTGGCAAGAGGAAAAAAAACCCAACCCAGTAAAAAGCAAGAAAACAAAGAAAGTGAAAGCAATATGCTTTAATTTGCACTCAGATCATCAGTTCTCTCTCTGGAGGTAGGTACCGTTTTCCATCATTATCTTTTAGAAATTACCTTGATTGAATCTGAAAAAAGCAAACAGTGAACCCATAGCATTTCATATGGAAGGGATAGTAATGTTTCTCTGGCCATGCTCTGTCACAGCCTAAGCAACTTTCTGCTCTTTGGATCTTAAAAACACAGGTGGCTGCATGATAGTGTAAGTTCTGTTTCAAACCTGTGGGTAGGCTTGTGCAGTCCACAGTGGTGGTGGTAGAAGGTGCTGTTTGAACCAGTTACGGGTTAAGGAATATTGTGTTAGTTCATTGACTTTTTACATTGTTTGGATTTTTGATGACTTGGAGACAGCTAAAATCACTTCATCTCTTGTGCATGCATATTTTGGAACGGTTTGACAGGTTGTGAGGGTTAGAGAAAAATATCTAGACCTTCATCATGTTGGACATGTAACCCAGAAGTCCTCAGGTATTTACATAGTTTTTTTTTTTTATTGTCTCAAACAGGACATATTTTTTTTATTAGTGGTAGAGGGAGTCCAATCTGTTAGTCTTTCAATGCTTGGTACATAATTAGTTGCTCATTTCTTTTCTTTTATTTTTATTGTCATGTAAAATTCACTTTCATATTAGTCATACATAAAACAAAAGCCCAAAATAAAACCATAAAAATACTGATATAAAAGATGAGTCCAACAGTTCTTTTTCTGGAGGTGTATAGCCTTCTCCTTCATAAGTCTTTCAGGATTGTCCCAGATCTTTGCACTTCTGAGAGTAGCTGAGTAGTCACAGTTCATCATCATACAGTATTGTTGTTGCTATTTACAGTGTTCTCTCACTTCTACTTATTTCAGTATGCATCAGTTTCCACTGATCTTTCTAACTTTTTTCTGAAATCAATTTGCCTATCATTTCTTATAGCAGAATAGTATTCCATCACTAACATGTACCATAATTTGTACTGCCATTCCCCAATGGATGGACATACTTTCAATTTCTAGTTCTTTGCCACTATAAAATGAACAGCTAAAAATATTTTTGTACAAGTAGCTTCTTTCTCCTTTTTTTATTATCTCTTTGGGATACAGACCCAATATATTACCAGATCAAAGGATATGCACAGCTTTCTAGCCCTTTGGACATAGTTCCAAATTGCCCTCTAGAATGGTTTGATCAGTTCACTCCACCAACAATGTACTAGTGTTCCAGTTTTGCCACATCTGCAACATTTACCACTTTCCTTTACTGCTATGTTGGCTAATTTAATAGTTGTGAGGTGGTACCTCAGTGTTGTTTTAATTTGCATTTCTCTAATCAAGAGTAATTTAGAACACTTTTTCATATGATTATTAATGGCTTTGATTTTTTTCTTCTGAAAATTGCTTGTTTATATCCTTTGATCATTTGTCAATTGGGGAATGGCTTATATATTCTTATAAATTTGATTTAGAATATCAATTTGAGAAATGAGACCTTTATTAGAGAAATTTTAATAATTATTAAAATTTTCCCCCAGTTTGTTGTTTACCTTCTAATCTTGGTTACATTAGTTTCATTTGTATAAAAGCTTTAAAATTTTATGTAATCAAAATTATTAATTTTACATCTTATAATAACTTTCAATATCTTGTTTGTTTATAAATTCTTCCCTTCTCCAAAGATCTGCCAAGTGAACTATTCTGTGTTCCCCTAATTTAGTAATGGTACCACTCTTTATATCTAAATCATATATCCATTTTGATCATATCTTGGTATAGGGTGTAAGATATTGGTCCATACCTAGCTTCTGTCATAATGTTTTCCTATTTTCCCAGCAGTTTTTTTTTTTTAATAGTGAGTTCTTATTCCAAAAGCTGAGATCTTTGGGTTTATCAAACACTAACTTGCTAATCCTACCTCCACACCCCAACAACCCCACCCACCCTAACCCCTCCCCACTCCATATATTGTGTATCTAATCTACTTCATTGATCTACCATTTTATTTCTTAACCAATACCATATTGTTTTGATGATTGCTGGTTTATAGTAAAGGTTGAAATCTGGTATTGCTAGGCCTCATTCCATCACATCTTTTTTTTCCATTAGTTGCCTCGATAATCTTGACCTTTTTTCTTCCAGATTATTTTTGTTATTTTTTTCCTAATGATATAAAATATTTGATAAGTTTCATTAGTATGGCACTGAATATGTGAATTAATTTAGATATAATTATCATTTTTATTATATTAGCTTGGCCTATGAATGAACAATTAATATTTTTTCCAATTGTTTAAATATGACTTTATTTGTGTAAAAAGTATATTGTAATTGTGTTCATATAATTGTTTGCCTTTCCCAGCTATTTTATATTGCTTAGAGTGACTTTAAATGGAATTTCCCTTTCTAACTCTCACTGCTGGACTTTGTTGGCAATATATAGAAATACTGATGATTTATGTGGGTTTATTTTGTATCCTGTAACTTTACTAAAATGATTATTTCAATTTTTTGTTGATTCTCTAGGATTCTCTAAGGATATCATCATATCATCTGCCAAGAGTGATCGTTTACTTTCCTCATTGCCTACTTTAATTCCTTAAATTTCTTTTTATTTCCTTATTGCAAAAGCTAACATTTCTGATACAATAAAAAAAATATTGGGGATAATGGGCATCCTTGCTTCACTCCTGATCTTATTGGGAGGGCTTCTAACTTATTTCCATTGCAGATGATAACTTGCTGAAGGTTTTAGGTGGACACTTTTTATCATTTTAAGGATAATCCCTTTTATTCCTTTGCTTTCTAGTGTTTTTAATAGGAATTCGTATTCTATTTTGTGAAAAGCTTTCCTGCATCTATTGATTTAATCATGTGATTTTTGTAGTTTGGTTCTTGATATGGTCAATTATGCTGATAGTTTTTCTAATATTAATCTATCCCTGCATTTTTGGCGTGGTCACTCACTTCCATAGTAATAATTTCCATATCTAAGACAGTGGAAAGGTACCATTTAAGTCCTGATTATTAAAGAAGGAATAATCTGACACTTATTTCATTTAAGTCTTCATTTGGTAGACTAACACATTTTAGCTTGTTTTCTATGTATTTGACATATAATTATATATCAAACTTCCACAAATTGGCCCATATGACTTTACTAGTTCTCTGGTAAAATAGATGTATTAGTAGATGAAATAAAGGGAAATGTCCATGAGATATATGGATGTTCACTAAATATATATCATACTAAAATTAAAAATTTTTTCACCAATTACTTTATTTCCTCCCTGACTACTCTCTCTCCTCAAAAAATGGGTGTGGTGATGACGTTGAACTAGTATGGAGACTAGGGAAAAGGTAAAATAAGAAAAGCAAAAAATGGAAGTAGAGAAAAGCAACAGTATTGAGATAACTAGATACATTAGCTCAGTCAATAGTATTTATGTTTTGTTTTGAAAAAATTATCTAAGAGAAAACTACAAAGACCTCAAAAAATAAAAAAAAATTATTAGTACATTAAAAATATCAAGGAATGATTCTGGTAAATATAAAACTAGCCTTTTCTATAGCCTCATTTTTTTAGAATGGTCTGTAGCCTTTAATATTGTTGATCACTTTCTCCTAATCTGTAGTGAAATAAATTTGGAGTAGATGACAATAGACTCCTTAGCACTAGCTTTTTGTTTCTAAGTCTTAAGTACTTAAAGGAAAGAAAGTATATATAGAGAGAGAGTACCTCACACATTTTGGAAATTTATTCTTTTTCCTAATAAGGAAAACAACATTTATTATTCTGTGTCCCACAATGCCTTGGGTGCTGTGAAGATCCAGGAAAAAGAAGATGGGCCTCATCTTCAAATTGTTTCCAATGTATTTGGGAAGAAAAAGAAAATCTAAAATTAGAGAACAACATAAGATAGAATTTTAATTGGCATAGGTTATTTTAATATGTCTTGATCTGGAGACTATATTTGTTTAAGGACTCGGTAATCTTCTTTACTACATTTTCCAAACCCTCCCTTAACTGTGTACTTTGCATGTAATAGGAGCTCAGTAAATATTTAAATAATAATTAAATAAATACATGGAATTGCTTTACTTACAAAAAACTGAAAAATTATTCAGTGATGGCTTTTTGTAGTAGTGGGCAACTCTATTTATCTTAACTTTCATTAGCTATCCATTTCCATTAACTATAACTATTTTATACTTCCATATACTTTTTTAGTAGTATCATTAGCATATTTGTAGTTATTTTTTGTCATTTCATTGGTAATGTGCTCATTCATATTTCACTAGTAAAAATGAGATATTCAATATCTGCTTAACATTTTTTTTAATGTTAAGCACAATTAACTTCTTGATCAAAATAGCAAATTCCAGTTTGTACTTCTTATATCCTTTTGTTTGTTTGTTTCTTTTTTTGTGCATTAACATTTCCACCAGAGGGCAAGGAGAAAGGAATGGAGGAGAAATTAATCAGATTAAGATTTTTATTTCAGCTATCTGTTATTTTATATACACTGAACAATTGCAACATTTTACTATATTACTTTAGAGGAATAAGTTAAGTTTCTTTTGTTTATATTATGCAACATTTCATACAATGCTCTGCTATTTAAAAATAGTTATTTTCTGTGTTTGCAAAGTTTATAATTTGAACATTTTAAGTTTTTAAAAATGTTGCAGTTAAATATGTTGCAGTTGCACATATTTTTCATACCCTTATTTATTTTCATTAAGTTATCTATGCTGATACTTTCATTGTTACCACTAATAATGAACAGTTCACATATTAAATGGTTTTATGTTAAGTATAATGGAGTATGCTGAACAGTGCACAGGTTTTTATTGTTCTTTTATGTGTAGAGTAAGAGTTGCTTCTGAGGCTTCTTGATGAACTTTCTAAGTGATAAGCATTATCTTTGACTTAAGTTCCTGTTAGTTATCCCAGCTATACACTAACTAACTGATCATTCAACCAAGATCAATATATATATGTATATATATACACATATATTTCAAAATTCTAATTTATTTGTGGTTAAATTTGAATTATAGTTATGCTAAAATATTGTGGCTTTTGTACTCTTCACTTAATATCCTTTGTACATATATAACTGGGTTGTTTTTCTGTTTGCTTTTGTTATCTGTTTTGTGCAGTGAATGTCTTGAAAAATCAACTTCAAGACAGCTGGTTCTTGACCTCCTAGAATTTATTGCTGCCTGAGTTCACATGACTTTCTTTGCTCCATTAACAGTCTATCTTAATTTGACAGTGGGAAAGTTTGTGCTAGTACCTATCTGTCATTGTTGAAAGTTATTAATAATTGATATTAGTTATGTAGAAGAATCTGAAGATGGAGTTTTTTAAAAAGGGTGTGCATACTGTCCTTCTTGGAGATGTGGTTTTGGATACTGATGATAATTTTCAGGAAAACTCCCCACTATTGCTGAAGATGAGACGTTTTAGTCTGCTTTCTTTAGGGAAGACTACAAATGAAGATGCCATTAATTATCTTCATCCTAATCATGACAAGTATGAATATCATCAACTGGGTAAAGTAAAAATATGTTAAATATTTAGTTTTTCTTAGATATTTAGATTTTATTTATTTATTTTTTTGATGTTACTAAACTATATCATGGAAGATCCAGATTTTCATTCTGGAGATAATTGTATTTTTAAAGAACAGTGCTACCATTTGTCTAACAACCATACATATTCTTAAGAATGTAGCTTTGACTTCAGTGGAATTTGGACCAAATTCTCAGAATTTTGGAGTTGAAAATCAACAAAGTATTATTTAACTAGTTAGTAGTTGCTGAAGAGTTTTATGAAGATGAAAGAATATAATCTCAATTTATTAATGAACAATTTTCAATTTAATCATGCAATTCATAGAAACAAGAAAATGTTACAAGAATTTATTTTTAAAAACCACTTCTGAACCATTTGAAATTCCATTTTTACAAAAATATACCAACTTCTGTCATTTTGAATAGTATAAGATCAAGTACTTAGGGATTTATTTAGGGCAGACATTTTAGTTATATTGTAATAATATATTACATAAAATACAGAAGCTTTTTATCAAGTAAAATTTTAAGGGAAGAAGTTTCTATTTTATGCCATGGCCAAGAAAAGATACTTAATTTTTAAATTAGAGGTTTCTACTGTTATTGTTCATTTTAGTTTTCAAATTGTCTTAAGACATAAATGCTATACTTGAACTTGAAAGTTATTAGGATTTACATTGTGAATTATTTTGAGTAGGGAAAGTGGAAGTAAGGATACTGATCTTTGTAAGGCTCTTTGCAAACCTTGAAGTTCTATATAAAATCTAGTTGTTGTCACCAAAATACCAGAAGATTCTTGCTTATTTATGTGCATCTTTAGATAATCAACAAAATGGGTTTATATTTTGAATTAATTCCATTATTACTAGTTTTGTTTGGGGGCTTATGTTTATGTTAAATATATTTTTACTTTAATATATGCAACTTCTTTCCCTATTCCAAGTCCATTTGTATTGTCATTTCTAACATTTAGGATCTATTTAGACTCAACTTATTCTATTCCCTTATTTATTTAACCTTTAGACTTGAATCTGTAAGAATAGTTTTATCTGATTTAAAATTTTTTATGTGATCTACTTATTGATATAATGTATTTTTTAGTTTTTACATTTCTGAGATTTCTAAAAGATGACCTTCTGGACTTTTTCATTTGCTTAAAAGGACAAAACAAAACAGAATCACTAGGACTGAGAACATTATAAGCCATGCTCCATAGTGTCCCCCACACTGAGATATCCAAGTCATTTATTTGGTTAAAAAATTCAGCAAGATTGGCTGAGGCCCCATTGTGATAATATCCTCAAGCTGTTTCTTATGTAGAGCTGTGGTATGAAAGAAGACCCTTTCAATATGAAAGAAGACCCTTTCAGGACTTAAGTTGTGCATCTTTTTATTAGCTGGTTTATCTAAGCATTATCAGTCTAGCTATGGCAGTTGAATGAATGGTTAAAAACTATTGTGGCATTGACCCAAGCTTTGGGATTGCTCAGTAAATTAACATTGAGAGGGAGATAAAAGACTATAGGCAACTCCTTAACTATCTTATTTTTAGAGCTGGCCAATACCTTTCCTCCCACACTTGGGGGTGTGTGTGCTACTCTTGTAGCTTATATACATGCTAGTCTTTTTTCTTTTTATTTTCTAACACTTTTTTTTTTTTTTGCAGCTAGATGGCACAGTAAGTAGATTGCTGAAGTTAGAGGCAAGAAGGCCTGAGTTCATTGTGGTCTCAAATATTTCCTAACTTTGTGACTTTGGGAAAATCACTTAACCTGAGTCCCTCAATTTTTGCATCTCTAAAATGGGGATAATAATAGCATCTACCTCCCAGGGTTGTTATAAGGATCAAAGCAGATAATATTTGTAAAGTGCTTTGAAGATTCTTGTTTTTATTTTTATATACACACACACATACACACGCGCGCACACATTATCTGTTCATCAGGAAATATTTATTAAGTGCCAGGCACTAAGGGAATTCAAAAAGAGGCAGAAAGAGAGTTACTGTCCTCAAAAAACTTAAAATCTAATTGGTGAGACAATATGCAAATAACTGTATTCAAAGTAATCTATAAACAAAATAAATAGAAAATAACAGGAGAAGCAGGATACTTTAAAGTGCTTAGGGAAAGCTTCCTATAGAAGGGAGAATTTTATTTGGGACTTAAAGGAAACCAGGAAGATCAATAGTTGGAGTAGAGAAGAGAGTGAGCATTCCAGACATGGGAGACAGCCAGAGAAAATGCCTGGAACTAAGAGAGAATGTGTCATTTGAGAAACAGCCAGGAAGTCAGTGTCACTGAGTCAGGGAATAAAGTGTGAGAAGATTGGAAATGTAGGAGGGGGCAGGGAACATATTTTATTTGGCATATGTTATTGCCAATAAGAAGCTCCTGGAGCTTATTGAATGGAGAGAGGGGTTGCCCAGATTGGATCCACATTTTAGGAAAAATACTTTCGTGATCAAGATGTGGAGAGTCTTTTTTTTCCCTTCCTACCCTTTGGTAAGGGCTCATTTTAATTTATTTTTATTTATTTAATTAATCTCGAATATTTTTCCATGGTTACATGATTCATGTTCTTTCCCTCCCCTTCTTCCTCCCCCTTCCTGTAGCCAATGAGCAATTTAACTGGATTTTGCATATATCAATGACCAAAACCTATTTCCATATTATTAATATTTGCATTAAGGTGATCATTTGCAGCCTACATCACCAATCATATCCCCATCAAGCCATGTGATCAAGCAGTTGTTTTTCTTCTGTGTTTCTATTCCCACAGTTCTTTCTCTGGATGTGGATGGTGTTCTTTCTCATAAGTCCCTCAAAATTGTCCTGGATTATTGCATTGCTGCTAATATAGAAGTCCTTTACATTTGATTGTACCACAGTGTATCAGTCTCTGTGTATAATGTTCTCCTGGTTCTGCTCCTTTCACTCTGCATCACTTCCTGGAGGTCATTCCAGTTTATATGGAATTCCTCCAGTTCATTATTCCTTTGAGCACAATAGTATTCCATCACCAACATATACCACAATTTGTTCAGCCATTCCCCAATTGAAGGGCATCCCCTCATTTTCCAATTTTTTTGTCACAAAAAGAGTGCAGCTACAAATATTTTTGTAAAAGTCTTTCTCCTTATTATCTCTCTGGGATATAAACCCAGCAATGGTATGGCTGGATCAAAGGGCAGGCAGTCTTTTAAAGCCCTTTGGGCATAATTCCAAATTGCCCACCAGAATGGTTGGATCAATTCACAGTTCTACCAGCAATGGATTAGTGTGCCAATTTGGGGATATGGGAAGTCTTGAGGCAGGCTGACCCACCAGCTGGCTCTTGAAATAAGTAAGGGGAGAAGGGAGAAGTATGTGATCACTGTAGCAAAGTGAAATCATCAGGCCTTGGCAGCGGCTCATGTATGGAGGAGTGCGATGTATTCAAGAGTCCATTCGGGGAGAATTGGGTTACCCTCTACAGTAACAGAGAAGGTGGAACATGGAGGGTGATGGTGGAGGCATTAGGGCAAAAGATAGTTCAATTTGGATACATTGATTTAAGATGTTTACTGGACAGCCAGTTTGAGAAGTTTTAAAGGCAGTCATAAAATCATAAAAGTCATAAAATCAGAGGGTCAGCAGAGAGTTTGGGGCAGGGTAGGTAAATCTGAGAATCATCATGAGATCACCAAGTGAAGTAAGAGGGTTAAAAGAGAGGACTCTATAAGAGCACTAAGCTTACTACAGACTTCAGTTACGACTGCTGCAAATGACTCTTGGTTTCCAAGTCTGAAATATTTTTACATGAAAAAAATCACCTATCCATTTTAGTTGTTTTCTTCAGGTAAAAATACTTCCTTAAGGTTCTAACTAATGCAGATAGTCTTTCTCTGTTTAATTTAAAATTTTTCCTTTGTTGATTATTTCAAATATGTTACATATAGCTTGTCTGCACATGCTTCGTGTCTCCCTCATTAGACTGTGAGCTCTTTGAGAACGGAGACTGTCTTTTACTTTGTATCCCCAACACTTAGTGAGATACCTGGCACATAGTATTTAATTAATATACTTGTTTGAATACACATCAATTGAAATCAGGCAAGGAGCTAGTTCAGATGTCATTAAGGACATCGTTATAATTGACAAATATATTTTACTAAGAATTTTTTAGAATTGATTTTTATCTAAATTGCTTGAAAGCCTAGAACCATTTAGTCTTTTGCTGAGATCTATAATTTCATTCCTGTAGGAAAGTCAGAGATGTAGAGAGTTGACTCCAGGAACTAAAAGGCTAAATGACTTGATCATGGTCACACATTCCCTTTTGGTCAGAAGCAGTTGAACCCCAGGTCTTTCTGACTCCATAACTAGTGCCTATATTTGTCACTATATTTGTCACTTATATAAGAATATGGTACGGCAAATTTAGAATTCTCATTAAGATATGTGATTTAGTACTTTCTTTTTCCTTTTTTTAAATGTACTTGCTATATATCTAGTCCTCTTTATCAATTTTTTTGCTCTTATATAAAAGAACTTTGTGCACACTCATCTATCATAGATGAAAATGCACAAAGACAATCGTCATCCTCGGTTACCAAGAGACTACTACTACAAGTTTCCTTAAATGTTACTCAGAAATTCTCAATGACATATTTTTGCCTTAGAGCTAAATTTCTTAGTCTCGTATTTCAGATCTCCAGCCTATGTTTTGTTACCTCTTTCTGTACACCTCAGATCCTGACAGACAACATGAACTAAGTGCTGAACTCTGAAACTAGTTCAAATTATCATAACTGACTTTGTGGCTGTGGACAAGGCTTTCAAACTTCTCAGTATCCCCAGGCACTTCTCATTGTTTAAATTGCAGAAGTTTCAGGTCTGCATTAGTAGAGGACACATCCTCTCTGGATGTTTCCTCTTTCATATAGTCAAAAAATCAAATCCATCCTAATTGTTCAACATCCATTACAGATCATATCTCTGCTGTAAAACTTTTTCTGACTACAATGTCTTAGAGTGCCCATTCCTTTCTTTGGATTCCGATAAAATTATTGTCTATATAGCTTATAAGTTAATGACATAATGCTTTATGGCATCTTTTCCAATGTTGCCTTCAAACTTAACTTAAATTTTATATCGATTCATAAATTTTAATGTGTTTTTATCTTGTTTCTTCAACTAAGTTGAAAATGCATAAAGGAAGATCACATTTTAATCTTCCTTCTGGCCCTTATAATGTATAATACAAAGAGCATCTATTTTAAAAAAACTTTTTATTTTACTAATGAACTATGTGATATTGGAGAAGTCAAACACTTTCTGGGCTTTTCTCATCTAACTTAAATTGAAGTCATTGTATGGGTTAGTTTTTTATCAGAATATTCATTTTTGTTATAACTACCAATTCTATAATTCTATGTCCTTGGTGAAAGGCAGAAAATATTTTCTGCTTCATTAACTAACCTTCATATATAGGTATTCTCTCTGTTCCCTCCATAGCACCTTTTGCTTTTTTTCTAAGTAGTAGTGATAATTTTATTGGAAAATATAAATATTTTGATCAGCCTAGATCTTTTGTTAAGAAAAATTATTAAGCATGAAACAAACATGCACTTTAGCCATATCTTGTGTAGCAGATTATGACCAAGAGGAGTCTATATTTTCCCAGATGATGTTCCTTATGTATGGTTTTGTTATTGTTTACTCATTTCAAGTGTTGATTTACTGTGGGATAAGGTAAATTGCACAATAGTAATTAGGTATAGTAAGAATTTTATAGAACATAGAGCCCATAAAAGGTTAAGTATAGTAGTCTTTCTTTGCTTTCCTACATGACATCATTGTATAATGTCAAATGTATCTAAAGAATTGGTTGTATTTATAAGTAATTTTAAAGGATATAAGAATGGTTCTAATATGTTTTAAAAGTTATCCTTTAGTAATTACATAATTACAACTGAACATTGAGATTGTGCTTTTACATTAGCAATAGCAATGGAATCTCCTCTTTAAATTATCTACTTATTTCTATTTTTATATCCTGATAATGGAAGGAAATGTTCTTTGTTCATCCTATAAGAACTCCTTTGCATTAACAACAGAATTCATTAGAAGCTAGATATCCTGTAACCAGGTAATGGTGCTAATACAGCAAAATTTTAAGTTTTATGTAGTGTTTTTATGACATTGATTATTTTCTTACATGTGAAAATATCTTAAAAATTGATCAAGCTTGTAGATTTTTCTAAATTAATTTAGAATAGGAAATGTGTTTGTGTGTCTTTTTATTAAGAATATTCCTCAGGAATATTTCATTGTTGCTAATGAAATAAGTAGAATAAATTAAAATATAAGATGTTTGTCTCAAAAGCTTTTCTTTTTTATTTTATTAATTTTGTATTATATTTTATTATTTATTTTAATGAGCTTTATTAAGGTTTTTGGAAGTGTGGGGGCATGTTTATTCACATAGATTCTTTGTAGCCTTTATTATATGATTCTGCCATTTTTTATTTTATAATTTTAAACAGCCAACAGATAAATAGTTATTTAATTGAATTGATCTTATTTCTTATTGGATATTTGGAATAAGATGGTGGAACTTTACTAAGGCTTTGCTTTATATAAATGTTATCATTTTATGTATATTTGCTTGTTGCTGCCAAAATAATTTATTTTATTTTATTTTAAACCCTTACCTTCTGTCTTAGAACCAATACTGAGTATTGGTTCTAAGGCAGAAGAGTGGTAAGGGCTAGGCAATGGGGGTTAAGTGACTAGCCCAGGATCACACAGCTAGGAAGTGTCGGAGGTCAGCAAATTAATTCATTTATTAAGCATGTTTTGTGTATAAAGCTCTTTGCTAAAATTTCAGTATTTGAAATTGTCAATTTTCTTTAGGAAAAGAAATTCCTTTTAAAAATGAAATTATCTTTTAAAATAGAATTAAAATTTTGTTGCAAGGGAATTATTTGCAAGAGCATATTGTAATTGGTTGGGTCTTGGTATAGATATTTAAATGAAAAGATCTGCTCGATTCAAAATATTCTAATGATGTCTTCCTTTATTTCTGTTTGTTACTGTTTGTGATATTGAGAACTAAATTCTATTTCAGAGCTGGATGAAACAATTGCATGGAAAATTTTCCCTGTTTTGTTTGATTTCAAAGATAAATTTTAAAAATTTCTCTTAACATTCTGTTTTTAAAGTAAAACATATATACTTTTTTCTTGTAGAGAAGTTGCTATATTTGTAGTAAGTTAATTTTGGATTCCATCTTTTATCTGAGTTGTTATTGCCATTTTGCCTTATGTGCACATCATCCAGAGAGGTGAGAAATATAGTAAAAACAAAAATTGAAGTCAAGTTTCTGGTTTATATGTAGTAGGGCAAGTTTTTTAAGCTCTTGATGCACCAGAAAACTCGAGCTCAGTCACAATGAGAAAATCTTGAGTTTGAATCCTGTCTTTTTAAATCACTTGACTACCTTGAGTTAAAATTTTTATCCTTAACAAGATTGCAATAATAATAGTACCTACTTCCCTAGGATTGTCAGGAGGTTAAATGAGATAACATTTAAATAGCTCTAAAACTTTAAAACACTATATAAGTGGCAGCTAGGTGGCTTAGTGGATTGAGATCCAGGCCTAGAGACAGGAGGTTCTGGGTTGAAATTTGATTTCCTAGCTATGTGTCTCTGGACATGTAGCTCAACCCCAATTATCTAATCCTTACTGTTCTTCTGCCTTGGAACCAATACTTAGTATTGATGAAAAGTAAGGGTTTTAAAAAATAAAACTTAAAAAACACTATAAGTGCTCCCTCCTTGCCCCACTCAGAGTTACAGAACAATTACCGTTTTGCCTTGTCAGAGTTTCCTTATTTGGAGTTAGACAGATGACATCAGAGGCTGGAACATCATGAAGACATTTTGGAATTGTGGAAAGAACATTGGATTTAGAGTTAAAGGACCTTCCTTTAATCCCTGACTCTTTTGTTTACTATCCTTGTGTTGTTATTGTTGTTTTAATAAACCCTTCCCTTCCCTCTTGAATCAATACTGTGTATTGGTTCCAAGACAGAAGAGCAGTAAAGGCTAGGCAAGGGGGGTTAAGTGACTTGCCCAGGGTCACACAGCTGGGAAGTGTCTGAGGCCAGATTTGAACCTAGGACCTCCCATCTCTAGGGCTAGCTCTCAATCCACTGAACCACCCAGCTGCCCCCTACCTTTGTGTTCTTACTAACTCAATGTGCCTCATTTTCCTTATCTGGAAGATAAAGGGTTTGACTAAATGATGGGTAAGGTTTCTTTGTTCTAAATCTGTATTATATACTGCCCACTGCCCTTGCCTCCCCCAAAAAAGGAAAGGAAAGAAGGCTATATTGCTTAATTCAAAATAAATCTGTATAGATAAGCCGCCTTATTCAGTGCAATATTTGAGCCACTTATTTTTGTTCTCTTCAGGTAACTAAAAAATGATCAATATTTATTAATGTGCCTTCTATGTGCCAGGCTCTAAGCACTGAAAATCAATTGATCATTTCTAGTTTTCACTGTTAGTGTAACATGCTTTTTTGAATAGAACTTTGCTGAATAACATTATGTTATCAAGTTATTTGCTCCTCCTATCTCCCAAATTCTCGTTTTCTTTTGCCAAATTTGGAGCAGCAGATGAGACTTCCACAGGAAACAGTGGGAAAACAATACTTTTTAATCTCTTTCCACTTCATAACCAGGTCTTGTGCCCTGTAGGAGGTCACTATGTCAGATGAAGGACAGTTTGACAGTGAAAACAAAAACCAGACTTCAAGAACCTGGGAATAAGTCATCAACATTTATTAAGTGCTTGTGTAGTGCCAGACACTTTGGTAGATGGTAGAGATATATAAAGACAAAAGAGAAACAGTCTCTGCCTTTAAAGAATATTTACATTCTAATGGAGGAGATAATGTATACACATATAAAAATAGATGAAGCATGCATAAATGTAACTTTGTATCACGGTTGACCAGAAAAGGCTCCATTATACAAAATGGTGTTCAAACTGATTTTTGAAGGAAACTAGGGATTCTAAGAGTTAGGTAAAGAAAAAGTCTTGTAGAATTGGGGAGAGCCAGGGAAGAGCCTTTATAGAATTGCCATTGATCTTGTTTCCTATGATACCAAGTAGAGATTTATTGAACCTATTCTCTTGGATTGTCTCAGTCATTTGTCCTTGTAAATAGTCATCTTTGTAAAGGCTATAATGATCAGAATGGCAATAACATAGTATAAGACTATGAAGGTATCATGTGGGGAGCCTTAATAAGATTACATCAGTTAGTACACTATTAATAATTTGAAAAGTGAGTTCACTGAAACTGTATAAATTCCCTTATTATATGAAATTTCATATTCATTCATAAACTTCTATCTGCAATCTTTTACAAAGGAGGTTATTATTATAATTAATACTTGGATTTTATTGTATAGGTTCTCTAGTAAGTACAACTTATATAATTCTCAAGTTTAATACTCAAATGAATCTGTCACCTCATCTATAAAAAAGTTACTTCCCATCATACAGATTGGAACCTTTTTGCCCCCTTCCCAGCCTGTGTAATTTTGGTTGAGATTTTCTCACAAGTTGTCACAGGAGGCCCAGACTGTAAGCTCAGAGGACTTTCTCACTTTCTCCTGTTTTGCTAAAGAGGGGCACCCAGTAGTCTCTTTGTATCATCTTATCCCTTGATGATATCCTTTACTTTTGTTCTTCTTTGATTAATATGTTTTCCAGTGTGATAGAACCTGTCAGAGCTTAAGTTTCATTTAGTATATTTAGTCCTTGGAAGACCTGTTTCAACTTCATGCATGTTGGTACTTGGAGTTGGGCTTTGTGATCTCAAATGTAGAGAGACATAGTTTAGACATGACAATGGAAATGAATTTAATCCTGCCACTCTTCCTAGCAGAATTCCCGTTTTTAGAAGAGGCTTTGGACTCACTAATAACAGATCTAACGGAGGACCAAAGTGTTGCTTTCATTTGCTTCCTTTAATTGCTTAAGTTATGGCTCTGTGTTTCCGAACTAAGTTCAGAATTCAGCTGATCTGTAATGAGTTAAGTTTAGAAATCCCACTTTCTATTTAGCCATAGATCTTTTCCTGAACAAGGAATGTTTACCGGCCTTGGCAGACTGTGTGAGAAAGAAAGGGAGGGCCTGACATTTTTGTCTACCAAGCTATGTTTCAAAGATATCTCTTTTGTTCTCCAAAAGTCTGGGCTACTATCTAGTTTCGGGACTCCAATAATTGAGCTCTTCTTAGTCCTGTGGTGCCTTCTTAACCCTAATTGTCAAATTTCTAACCAATCTTGTTGCTACCTGTGCTTCAACTCTGTAACCAATCATTTTTTTATATTCATGTCATTTACCCTGCTCGGAGGTCCTCTGTTCCCCTCCTTTTTTTTTTTGTTCACATTTGGCCTCAGCCAATTCCTAGCTTGCAAATCACTTAACCCCAATTGCCTACTTCTTACCACTCCTCTGCCTTGGAACTGACACTTAATATTGATTCTAAGATGAAAAGTAGGGGTTTAAAAACAAACAAGGCATCATGAGTCTGAATAGTTTATATTGTTTTCCCCTAAATACACAATATCTTATTGCCTAGGAGTATCTTGCACAAGTAACTTGAATAATTATATAAATGAAGAATGAACATTTAAATCTTTTTCCTGAGGAAACATTTCCATGGCATTTAAAAATTTCAGATGTGTATGACTAATGTGTTAGTAATTAGTATTATGTCTCTTGTCTAAATCACCAAAAGTATCCCATTAATATCTGTGTAACAGAGGTACCATGATATTATGGAAAAGAGTAAACATGAACTGAGAAGATTCTGTGGTTATGAACATTTTATTACCTCCCTGGGCATCAGCTTCCTTGTCTGTAATATGGGGCATGCAATATGACTAGAAATCAGTGTGTTAAGGCTAAGAGAAGTAGAATGATGTAAAGATAGGATCATTGGACATCTAGTTGTGCTTCAAGATTAGCTTAACAGCTATTCTAAGCATATTTCAAGGAGAAGGGATCAATAACAGGTGAAATTCTGGATGGTTAAGACTGAATATTAATTGGTTTAGACTTGCCAGAAGAACATATTTTCAGGTTTTGGTTTTCCTTTTTAAAATGTTGGTAAAATTATTTTTGGTAGCAGTGATTCAAGGAGTAGGAGTATTGTATAACTTTGAGGAATTTGCTTACCATATTAATGAAAACATTAATATGGGAGTGTACCATTTAATTAAAGAAAAATAATGTGTACACTCCCTATTTAATTTGTTAAATTGTACATTGACATAAATTATATTTTCTGTTTTGATCTCTTCTGTGGAAATGCCTTTGAGAAGAAGTCCAGAATTTAGTTTTAAATATTTCTTTTATCTTTCTTATGAGTTGGACTTCCTGGAAATATGGCCACAGGAATAGTTCCAGCTAAACTGTATCCCTCTGAAATAGGTGTTCTTAATTTGGGGTTGGTAAATTTTTATCACATATTTTGATAGCTATTATAATAATTAGTTCTTTTGTAATCTTTTGATATTAGTTATATATTTAAAAATACTTTTCAGAGAAGGGGTCCCTAGGTTTCTTCAGAGTGCTGAAGGGGAATCCTAGATGTAAAAAAGATAGAGAACACTTTCTCTAAAACATCCTCAAGAAAGAGAAAAGTATGCATCATATGAGATTGCTCACAACTAGTTCTAATTTTGTTCTTCTCCCCCTCCCTTTTTCTGTTCTTTCCCCCTTTTAAACAAGGGGAGAGAGAGGGAAGGGGAAACAGAAGTACAATATAATATTTTAATGAGATATTGTGAAGAGAAAAAAATTTAGTAGTCAGTTCAGATGTGAATAGGATAAACTAATTAATAAAATAAAGGGTGGCTGAAGGGACCAGAAACTGAAACTGAAAAATGTAATATTCTCATATTGTACCTTAGCTAAAGTCAGAAAAGGAAAAGTTAGCAATCATGAGTCAATTAAAATTAGATATAGTTAAGAGATGTTAAAAAAAAACTACATGATGTTTAAAGACATCATAAATTTCTAAGAAATCAATATTAATCATATATATATATACATACACATTTATAGAAAGAGAGAATGGTGCAGAACTTAAGTATTTTAAAGAAGTTAATAAAATTATATGGAGAACTAGGAGAAAAAAATGTCACTAATTAGTGGAGGCATAAGAAAGTAAAGAAATTCAGCATCCAAATAGAATATTAAAAGAAATCACTATAGATCTTTAGTGACTATAGAATGGGAATCATAAAGAGGATACATATTTTTCAGCTTTTTGTGGAACTTTTGCAATGTGTTAGGTCATGGAGAACTCATAAGTTCAAAAAGTTAGAAATAGTAAACTCTTTACAAACTATAATTTTAAAAGGTTATGAAGGAAATTTGGAGAAAGGATTCAAATTTATGTGGAAAATCATTCAATACTAAATAAATAGGTCAAAGAATCAGTCAAATTTTATATGAGAATATTATGCTCCATCATTGAAAGGTAGTAAGTGGTAGAGGGAAAAATCAATTCCAAAAACAATTACTGCCCTCAAGGAGCTCATATACTAATTCAGATTCATGTCTGCCAGGTGGTTGGAGGTAACAGTGGTGGTTAGGAAAGATTAGGGCCGGATATATACTTCTGAGAGTTATTCATGTATATATATTTGAATCCATGTTAGTTAATGAGATCACCAAATGAGATTGTATATATAGTAGTAGCCTCTCGGTGATCGAGAATGACAATTGTCTTTGTGCAGTTTCATCTACGGTGTACCCTCATGTGGCTTTGGAGTCCAAAGGCTGAGGCGCACAGTTTGTGGCACATGGGGCCTGGGACGCCAGTTGTTACGGGAGGTGCGGTTGTGGCCTGTGTCGGCATTCACACGCAGCGGCAAGACGTCGACGTCGCTCATCTTCAAAGGTGGTGGCGGCATGGTTAATGTGGGTTCGCCAGCTGCTTCTGTCAGAGGCAGCGAGTTCTAGTTGCTTTGGTGTAATGCCAGCCCACCTCAAGTTGGACTTTAGCTGATCCTTGAATCTTTTCTTTGGTCGGCCTTGTTTCCTGAGTCCAGCTGACAGTTCACCATAGAATACCTGTCTTGGTATTCTCTGTGGGTCCATGCGGATGACGTGTCCAGACCATCGTAGCTGGGTTTGGAGGACCATGACTTTGATGCTGGTGGAGTTGGCTCTGTCGAGGACTTCCTGGTTGGTGATTCGGTCCTGCCATCGGATCCTCATGATTGACCGGAGGGAGCGTTGGTGGAATTGCTCCAGCTGTTTCATGTGCTTCCGGTACAGTGTCCATGTTTCACAACCATACAGGAGCGAGCTGAGGACCACTGCGTTGTACACTTTGAGCTTCGTCGCAGTGCTTACACCGCTGTGTTGGAGGACTTTGGAGCGCAGCCGCCCGAGTGCCTGGCTGGCCTTTTGGATCCTGGCATTGATCTCATGGTCTAGGGACCCGTCGTTGGCGATGGTGCTGCCCAGGTACTTGAAAGTGTTGACGTTAGAAAGCTGCGTGCCATTGATTGTAATGCACGGCTGGTTAGTTGGCCTCCCTGGTGCAGGTTGGAACAGCACCTCTGTTTTGCTGAGGCTGATAGTCAGGCCAAACAGTTTTGTTGCGGTGGAGAACCTGTCCACAATGATTTGGAGATGATTTTCTTGGCGGGCCATGAGAGCACAGTCATCTGCAAAGAGAGCTTCCAGGATGAGTCTCTCTGTTGTCTTTTTTTTTGCAGTCAGGAGGCGAAGGTCAAATAGTGAGCCATCCATTCGGTATTTGATGTAGACAACCAGGTCTAGATCCATCACAGCATGTCATAATACTTGGGTGAAAAATAGGTTGAATAGTACCAGAGCGAGGACACAGCCTTGTTTCACGCCATTGGAGATGTTAAAGTGATCGGAAGTCTCTCCACCAGATAGGACTTCCCCTGTCATGTCGACATGAAAGAGCTGGATCAGTTTGACGAATTTTGCTGGGCAGCTGAGCTTGCTGAGGATCACCCACAATGCGTCCCTGTTCACTGTGTCGAACGCCTTCATCAGGTTTATGAAGACAATGTAGAGACTCAGGTTCTGCTCAAGGCATTTTTTCCTGCATTTGCCTCACTGTGAAGACCATGTCGATGGTGCTGCGATCTGGTCGGAAGCCACATTGTGATTCAGGCAGGTTCTGCTCTGCAACAGATGACAGGAGTCTGTTGAGTATAACACGGGCGAGGATCTTTCCGGCAGTGGAGAGTAGTGAGATGCCTCTGTAGTTGTCACAGGCTGCTTGTGAGCCTTTGTTCTTGTATAGGGCTACGATGGAGGCATCTCTTAGCTCTGGGGGCATGTCTTCCTCTTCCCATATGCTGGTCAGTACTATGTGGAATGCCTGGAGCGCCTTTCCATTTAAGGCCTTGTACACCTCGGTTGGGATCCCGTCTTTACCGGGTGCCTTGCCTGCACTCATTTGTTTAATGGCCTTATGGACTTCCTCTATTGAAGGAGGGACATCAAGTTGTTCAATTGTGTATAGTATAGATTGTATATAGTAGAGAGATAAGATGACTTAAAAAAAGAAGTATTTATTTTTTAGCTTAAAAAAAATTTTAAGTTTGTTTTTAATGAACAAAAACTGCTTTTCTTCTCTCCCATCCAAAACCCTCACCCAGTTGCTAATCAAAAACCTTGTTATAAACATGTGTAGTCAAACAAAACAAATTTCCAGATTAGCTATCTCCAAAAAATACACAGCTCATTCTGTACTATTGAGTCATTAATTTCTCCATAAAGAAGTGAGTAGTATGTTGATTGTTGCATTACTTGGAGTTTCTGATTCTTTCACAGTTGTTTTTCCTTATTATATTGTTGTCATTGTATAAATTGTTATCTGTTCTGCTTCAGTTCTCTCTATCAATTCATGTAAGTCTTCCCAGGTTTCTCTGAAAATCATCCCCTTTGACATTTTACAAAATTCAATTTTACTTTATTTTCAGTTCCAAATTCTCTCCCTTTACCCACCCATTGAGATATCAAGATATGCAAATCTCATTACAAATACAAGGTCATGCAAGGTAAGTTTCTGCACCCTTCCTCCCCAAAAAAAGTCAAGAAAAAGGAAAAAAAGCATGTTTCAGTTTGCACTATGAATCCATAAGCTCTCCCTCTATCATTTCTTACATCAGAACAGTATTTCATCACAGCTATATAAACTTCCTTATATTTTCATTCTTTGCCATCTCAAAAATTGTTAACAAATATTTTTGCACATTCTTAATTAGTTTGTTTTGTTTAGCATTAATTCTGCTTAATTCCAAATTTCTTTCCAAATTAGTTTTTCCAATTCACAGCTCCACTAATAATGCATTACTTTGTCTATCTTTTCTCAACTCTAAAAACTGACAATTACCATCTTTTGTCACTATTGCTAATTTGTTGGACATGACTAACTTAAGATTTTTTATTGATTTGATTTGCATGTCTTCTGTCAGTGATACAAAGAATTCTTCCATGTGATTGTGGGTAGTTTGCACTTAAAATTTTGAATATTGTAAGTTTATAGTTTCTGGACTTTCTCTTTTGGGCAATGAATTTTTATCCTAGTATTCATATCTTGAATATCAGACCTTTAACTTAGATTATTGAATTTATTATATATTCTGTTAGTTATCTATATTTGTTACATCAGTTTTTAAAAAAACAATTGAATGTTTCCCTTATCCTACCAAAAAAATTCTAATGTACATGGATTTACAGGGATATTCTATCACACCTTTAAAGAAAAGTAATATCTTGCACAAATTATTCTCAAAAATTGAATTAGGTTACTATAAAACTTCTTTGGAACAAATTAAGTCCTAATGCCTAACCTGAGGAAAGATAATAGAATAGTATTATTAATGAACATCAATTAAAATTATAAATAAAATCCTCACAAAAAATATGACCATAATTTATCCAGAAAGTTTTTTATCATGAGATACAAAGATAGTTCAATATTAGGAAAACAATAGCATAATTATTTTAAGAGCAAAATCTTCTAGCTATGTAACTCTGGGGAAGTCACTTCATCCCAGGTGTAAAGATTAAAATTTGGGGGGAAGCTGGGGCAGGTAGAAATTAGTTTCTCTCTGCAAGGAGTATTATATTTTTTTGAGGTTTATTAAAGGTTAAGGATTAAAGAAAATACAAGTAAGAAAGGGACGTGCTAGGTGGGCCAAGAGGTCCAATTCAATTTCACTCACATCATGGGAGACGTCTGCTTGCCAGTGGAGACAGGAAGAGAAGAGACCCCGCCATAGGCGGAGAACCTTTAAATAATAATTTGCTCTCGGCCCAGGTGAGAATTCAGTGACATTACAAAGCATTCTGGGGAAGTGGAGCAAGGAATTCTGGGGATTGAAGTCCTGGATTCAAGTCTCCATTTTTACACAGGCATAGAACCCTTACTTCTCTTTTGCCTTAGAACTTCGTGTCAATTCTAAGACAGAAGAATCATTTATTATTTATTATTTCAATAAATGTAGTAAAAGTCTTTGTCCAAGTGCATGACTTATTTTACTAAAAATAAACCTCTACAAAACATAGTCATAGAAGAACTTTTCAGATATAATTTAAAAGCATCCTTGGTAAAAACCAAAAGAAAAATTTATACGTAATGAGGAAACACTAGTATCTTTCCAAGTAAATATAAGAATAAATAAAGCAAAAGATATTCCCATTCCCTACTTTTATTTTATATAGTTTTGGAAATACTAGCAATAAAAATAAGAAAGAAATTGAAAGCACAAAAATTTTAAAAGGAGACAAAAGTATCCATGTTTGCTAATGTTAGGGATAAAACTTATGGTTGGACTGAATATTTTTAGTTGATTGCCAGGGATTTAAATTCAACAGAATGGAGATATTAAGGAAGAAAAAAAAAAGGAAAAAGAGAAATACCAGGTAGGAGGTCAGGGGATGGGGGGGCAGGAAGAAGATTAAATTTAGCACTGCTTCCAGCCACACAGCCTCCTCAGAGGCTGGTGCCTGGTGCCTCCAGAAAGCCAAAGGAAAGAGAGTCCCACGAGATGGGCCTCTCCAGAGGCTTGTACCTCCAGAAAAACTAAGGAAAGGGGAGTAAGCCTTGCACTCACCATGTGATGGTCTAAGTTAAGCAGCCTGAGGTCTCATGCTTGAGCTCCTCCACAGTCAAGTTCCACCACCCAGTCCTGTTCACAGGAAGTGATGTGAAATGTAAAGGCAGTTCTTTATGTCACTTCCTGTGTCTCCCATGTACCAATGGTGGCTTAAACTTGTCTTTGGATGGCCCAGGGGGTCAGTCAGTTGTTTTTGATTTGTCACTTGCTAGCACATGTGGGTCCTTCCTCCCCCACACTTAATCCTGAAAAGAGGGTGTATACATTCCTAGTTGCTAAAATTCTAAAGACTAAGCAGGGTGGAGTAAATCTAAAATTCACAATAATGACATATAATTTCATCTTGAAAATCATAGTATATCCACAAACTAATTGAAGTAATTAACATTTTGATAAAATTGCATACTTCAAAATAAGCTGAGAAAATATATTTAATATATACTAGCCTTATGTTTATTAGCCTTGTGTTTATAGTAATTATAAAATCTAGTGGGCAGTAATGGAAAGGTAAATCCCATTTAAAATAATTGCATAATGCATAAAATATTTGTCCCATTTAATTTGTGTATATATATTAGTTTTATTCATTTGTATGTTAACTATGCATTTAATATTTATGTTTAGTTACAAAGTATTCTTTAAATTAAACAAAAAACAATTTAAATAACCACAGAAATAATCAGTACTTATGACTGGATTCTACCAATATTTTGAAAATGACTCTACTACCAAAGTTAATTTGCATTTTAAATGTTATACTAATCAAATTATAAAGGCTTGGTAAAAAAGGTCTGCAGTTTGCACCTTGGAGAGAAATAGTATGTACATGCAGATAGATAGATAGATAGACAGATAGATAGATAGATAGATATAGATATAGATATAAACATATATTTAATAAATATAAGGTAGATAATAATAGGATTGTTACTGAAGGAAGACACTAGAAATGGGGGGGGATCATAAAAGGAATAACCCAAAAAGTTATTCTTTTAAAAAAATAATAGTTTATTTTCCTCCAATTACATGTAAAACAATTTAACATTCAGTTTTTGAAAAATTTGCATTCCATATTTTCTACCTTGTATGATCCAGTCATTCTGGAAATTGTACCCCAGAGAGATAATAGGGAAAAGTATGTGTGCAAAAATATTTATAGCTGTGTTCTTTGTAGTGGCAAAAAAAACCTCTTGGAAATGGGGGGTTGTCCATTGATTGGGGAATGTCTGAACAAATTGTGGAATCTGATGGTTATGGAATCTGATGCTGAAAGGAATAATGAACTGGAGGATTTCTTTGTCACCTGGAAAGACCTCCAGGAAGTGATGCAGAGTGAAGGGAGCAGAACTAGGAGAACACTGTACCCAGAGACCGATACACTGTGGCACAATCGAATGGAATAGGCTTTTCTACTAGCAGCAATGCAATGTTCCAAGACCAGTCTGAGGGATTTATGAGAAAGAACATTTTCCACATCCAGAGAAAGAACTGTGCAAACAGAAACTCAGAAGAAAAATATATCACTGGTCACATGGTTCAATGGGTATATAATTGGGGATTTTGACTTTGAATGATCACTCTATTGTAAATATTAATGATATGAAAATAGACTTTGAACAATTATACATGTAAAACTCAGTGGAATTGTTTGTTGACCCTGGGAGGGGGGAGGAAGGAGGGGAGGGAAAGAACATGGATCATATAACCATGGAAAAATAGTCAAGTTAATCAATACAATTTTTAAAAAAATATTGCTCTGATGGTATTAAATATTATTCTGGTTCTGCTCACTTCATTTTGCATCAGGTCATCTAAGTTACCAGATTTTTCTGAAATCATTCTGCTAGTCATTTCTTACAGAACAAGAGTATTCCATCACAATCATATGCTACACCTTGTTTATCCAATCCCCAATTAATGGGCACCCCATATGTTCCAATTCTTTGCTACCACAACAAGTATTGCAATAAAGATTTTTATATAAATAGATCCTTTTCCCTTTTTTAAAAAAGTCTCTTTGTGATGCAGACCTAATTTTGCTGGATGAAAGGATATGCACAGTTTTAGAGCCCTTTGCGTGTAGTTCCAAATTGTTCTCCATAATGATTCGAACAGATTACAGTTCTACCAACAGTGCATTAATTAGCATTAGTGTCCTAATTTCTCCACATCCTCTCCAACATTTTTCATTTTCCTTTTTTGTCATCTTTGCCAGTCTGATAGGTATATGGTGGTACCTCAGGGTTATTTTAATTTGCATTACTCTTATCAAGAGTGATTTAGGGGGCAGCTTGGTAGTAGCTCAGTAGATTGAGAGCCAGGCTAGAGATGAGAGGTCCTAAGTTCAAATCTGGCTTCAGACACTTCCCAGCTGTGGACAAGTCACTTGACCCCCATTGCCTAGCCCTTACCACTCTTCTGCCTCGGAACCAATACATAGTTTTGATTCCAAGACGGAAGGTAAGGATTTATATATTTTTTTTAAAAAGTGATTTAGAGCATTTTTTCATGACTTCATAAGAGATACTTGCTATAAAATTTTTTCCTCTGCTTTCTGCTTTCCCAGAAGATTATTCTTTTTTGTTTTAAAGTGTGATATTTTTTCTTTAGAATATTTTTCCATGGTTACATAATTAATGATTTCCTACCCCCCCTCCATTTCCTTTCCCCATCCCAAAGCTGACAAGCAGTTTCATTGGGTTATACATGTATCAGTGTTCAAACCCTATTTCCATGTTTTTCATATTTGCAGTAGCTTAACTCTTTAACCACCAAACCCTAATCATATTCCTATCACACTACATGATTGATCATGTGTTTTTCTAATGCCTTTCTGTTTCCACAGTTCTTTCTCTGGATGTAGGTAGTGTTTTTTCTCATAAATTCCTCTGGATTGTCCTGGGTCATTGCATTGCTACTTGTAGAAAAGTCCATTACATTCGATTGTGCCACATATATCAGTCTGTATGTACAATGTTCTCTTGGTTCTTCTACTTTCATTTTGCATCAATTTCCAGAGGTCTTTACTCTAGAATTCATGGAATTTCATGGAATTCCTCCAGTACATTATTCCTTTGAACACAATAGTATTCCATCACCAACAGATACCATGATTTGTTTAACCATTCCCCAATCAATGGACACCCCCTAATTTGTCAATTTTTTGCCACCACAAAGAGCGTGGCTATACGTATTTTTGTACAAGTGTTTTTCCTTAATATCTCTTTGAGGTATAAACCCAACAGTGGTATGGCTGGATCAAAGGGTAGGCACCCAGAAGATTATTCTTAGGCTATGTCTCAAAGAGAACTTCAGATTCCGGGAAGTAGAAGTGAGGATGAGTGTATTCCAGGCGTGGAGGATAGCCAGTACAAAAGTAGGGAAATGAAAGATAAAGTATTTTATGTAACGACTGGAGAGAGATCATTTTGGAGGAACTGGAAGAGTATGGAAGGGGAAATAATGTATGAGAATGGAAAGATAGGTTGAAGGTCAAGTTGTATACAACTTTTAAAAACCAGAGGAGATTATATTTACTACTCTTGGTCAGAGGTGTCAAATTTCAAGCCATCAAAATTTGCTGAGACTTGATCAAGGAAATGTTTAATAAAATAAAAAAATACAATACATAGTTAATGTTAAAATTTATAAGCAATTTAAATGTATAGGGTAAGGAAAAATAATGATATGAAGATGACACCAAGATTGTCAACCTGGGATCCTAGGTAAGCACTGTCAATATCTTGACAGAAATAGGGAAATATTCCATAAGGTAGGTTGAGATTATGAGTTCTTGTGTCTTTGGGATATGTTGGTCGGCTAACATTGATTTAGTGCCAGGCAATGTGCTAATTGATGAGAGGATAGAGAGAAATGTAGAAAACAGTCCTTGCTCTCAAGGATCTCACAGTTTATGGAGGGCAACATCTGCTGTGTACAAACAAGGTAAATTGGTGGGGGTATGTGAATAAATTAGGGGTAGTCTTAGAGGAAAGGTATTCAGATTAGGGAGGACTTGGAAAGGCTTCATGTAGAAGGTGGAATTTTAGCTAAGTTTTGAAGTAAACTAGGAGGGAGAGAATTCAAGCATGAGGAAAGCCAATAATAATTCTCAAATCATGAAATGTGTGTGTCATATGAGAAGAATAGCATGGAGGCCAATACCACTGCATCACAGAGATGGGAAAGAAGTAAGAAGACTGAAAAGGTATGAGATAGCCAGGTCATGAAGGGCTTTGAACACCAAAAAGAGGACTTTATATTCTATCCTGGAGGAACTAGGGAGCCTGTGGAGTTGATTGAATAGGTGGATGATATGTTTTGGTCTGGATTTTACTATCAGTTTTACAGCTGAGTGGATTATGGATTGGATTGGGGAGAGAATTGAAGTAAGTAGAGTCCATCCTTGAAGGGATAAGAACCTCTAGCAGAGTCATGGCATTGTCAGAGGAGAGATGGTGGCAGTCTATATATGAGATGTTACTGAGTTGGAAATGATAGGACTTTATTACTAATTTATATTTGGAGGTGTTATAAGGAGTTTTATGAGGTTCATTCTGTCTCATTAAGAACAGAAGTTTTATTAAGTTCATATTGTGTCCTTTAAGAAGCCAGAGCAGACAACTCTCAGGCTCAGTCACTTTAAGAGGCCTATCATAAAAAGAGAGAATTCTGTGAGTTCTGGGTCCAGTCTTTCTGACTTCCTTGGGAGCAGATTTCTGGATCATTTTCTCCCAGAAGATCTGTTAGTTATTTTTAGACAGTGATTTTGAGAGTTTGAGATACATCTACAAATTTGAGTTCAAGTCTATTGCTGAGAGCTTTTCTCTTGAAGTGAACAGCTACCAGAGGGGGCTGTGTCTACTCACTCACCCTGACTTGGGAGCAGGCCTGTGTCTTTCTGACAGTTGGCTTCAGGCAGCTTTTGTTTTTTTTAATTGATTATTTTAAGGAATTTATTATAAATTTAAGGTTCTTCATTTAGTATAGGGTAGTAAGATAGAATTTATTCTTAGTTTAGGGAGTATAGTTTAAGGGAGTTTAATTTGTAGACAAAAAGAAGCTGTAAAGAAAGCAGCCAGTTTTGGGGGGAGGGGGTGTATTTAGAGATTTTAGAATAAGGTAAAAAGATTTCATATCCTATTCCTAACTTCTAGATTCTATACTTCTATTTCTTATCCCTACCTTTTCCCATAGAAGACAATAAATAAGAGTTGTATCAAACTGTTTCTAGCTTTCCATCTATCACCTGCAAATAGTTTAACCCTTGACAGCTTCAGTTTATTTTAACAGCTGGATATTACCATTTGGCTATTAATACTCAATACCAACATTAGATCATTTATAGTTATAATAGCTTTAGTTTAGCAATACAAGCTTTAGCTTTTGACACTAACCAAAGATCAGACCGAGGAGTCCAGGATAAAGCCTTTGTTGTGAATTTGGGTGACTTAAGGATGGTGGTATCCTTGGCAATAATGGGAAGTTAGAAAGAGGATTTATGAAGAAAGATAATGCATTCAGTTTTGTATATGGCTAGGTGGCCCAATGGATAGAGTGTCAGACCTGGAGTCAAGAAGACTCATCTTCCTGAGATCAAATATCGCCTTAGACATTTCGTAGTTGTGTGACCATTGACAAGTCACTTCATCCTGTTTGCCTCAGTTTCTTTATCTTTAAAGTGAGCTGGAGAAGGAAATGGCAAACCACTCCAATATCTTTGCAAAGAAAACTCTAAATGGGGTTATGAAAAGTTGGACATGATTGAAAAACAACTGAACAACCACACCAATTTTAAAATGTTTATAGAACATCTAGTTCAACATGTTTAAAAGGCAGTTGAAGGTGTGAGATAAGAGTTAGGAAATAGAGTAGAACTGAACAAATAGAGCTGAAAATCATTTATATAGAGATGATAATTGAAACCATAGAATCTGATGACATCATCAAGTGAAATAGTATGGAGGGAAAAGAAAAAGAGGGCCCAGGATAGAACCTTGCAAGGATTTCTCTTTAGCAAATGAGAAATGGGTAATGATCCAGCAAAAGAGATTGAGAATGAGAGGTTGCACTAGAGGAGGAAAACCAGGAGAGAAAAGTATCACTAAAAACCTAGAGAGTATCTATGAGAAGACAATAATCAATATTGACACAGACTGCAAAGATCAAAGATGAGGATTAAGAAAAGGCTATTAGATGGCAATTAAGACATCATTGGTAACTTTGGAGAGAACAATTTCAATTTAATATTGAGTTAGAAAAGGAGAGGAAAGGAAGTAGAGGTACATATTATAGAAGTCCCACAAGGGGAGGAGAAATATAGGATGATAGCTAGAGGTGATAGATGATCCAGTAAGGTTTTTTTGTTTTTTGTTTTTGAGATAGGGGAGACATAAGCATCTCTCTCTCTCCTCTCTCTCTCTCTCTCTCTCTCTCTCTCTCTCTCTCTCTCTCTCTCTCTCTCTCTCTCTCTCTCTCTCCTCTACAGATATGCAGACAGGTATCTTCTCAAATCTTATTCATTGCATATGTCATCCCCTCCCCTGCTTCATTTTGCATAGATGATATGTTTTCTCCAGTTTTTGTATTCTAAATATTCATTGTTTATTACAGCTCATCAATTAGTAGCCTATTTCAACCATGTACAACAATTTGTTTAACATTTTTCCTAATGAATTAGTATCTACTGGATATTAGTATAGAAATAAACAAAATAGATACCTATTTATTGGGGAATGAACAGTGAATTTTGAAATATTTGAAAAACTATAGGAATCTCATATCCTTGGGGTTTTTTTTTATTTTCTTTTGAGAATATTGCATAGCACAATATAGTTCTCTTATTCACAGTTTCACTTATTAGTGGTCAAACAAAAGTCTACATGCAGCAGAAATATGCTACCATTCTGCTTTTGCTTTCACTTTTTTGGGACCAAGGAAGGGGAAGTAAAGGGGATCCAAGGGACAACAGCAGAACACTGCATTTTTAGCAATCTGCTGTAGGTCTTGGTATATATACTCATAGATACAGGGACCTACTGTATAGGAAAAATAGCTCTAAATATTGAGTCAGAAGAGATCTGACTTTGAATATTTATTCAGTAAGTACAAAACTATTTAATCTTAGATTCTCAGGTTCTTCATATGATATAATGAGGATCATAACATCTCTAATATATATACCTCTTTATTTTGTTATAAGAATCAAGTGTTTTGTTAACTTGAAAGCCTGAATAAATGCATTTTGTTGTTACTTCAATGTAATATTGTTAGGAAATACTTTTAAGATATTTTAGCTGTTAAAGGAAATGAAAACCGAGGTCCAGTCCCCTAAAGATATATTTAGCTCCCTCTTTTCGTTTTGTTCCTTTTACTAGCCACTTTTTTTGTATGATTGCTAATTTGGTGTGAGATCGGTTTATCAAAAAATAAAAGATTTTGATAAAATTCTTAGAAATAGTTATAATTCTGGGAAAGTAAAGCTTGAGAATAGAATTTAGATAAATTCTATAGCATTAGAATCGCAAATCCTAATTTTATTAAATGTAAAATAGCATTTTGGAGCAGTTCATACGTCTGTATGGTTTATAATATTTCACAAGTCATAATTCTCTTAACATTTTTTATATGCTACATAGCTATAGATTATAATAGCTGTTTCATAGGTCTAGGTCCATAATAGTTGTTCTTTGAACACATAAATAGCTATAGTGGTTTGGATTCGGGATTAGACTTATTCACATTAGCCCTAAAGAACAAATTTAAAAGCCTAAGGAAAAATTGCCAAGTCAAAGTTAGACTTGATGTAAGGGAAACCCTCCTTCAAGGAAGTCCAAAATATAATGGGCTAAGGATGGATGAACCACTTAGTATGATGTAAGGGCATTATTAATCATTTACAGTTGGACTAGATTGCTTTTGAGAGCCCTTCCAAATCAAAGTTTCTTATTTGGAATTAGATGACCTTTGAAGACCTTTATTGCTCTAGATTTAGTACATTTTCACAATGCAGATGGTAAAAAAAGGTCAGAAATTTGAATGGGAGAGGTTGTTTTTGGTTTTGTTTTTTAAGAGGATAGGTTATATACAAATTAGCTAAAAAGAGCAGTACATCTGTAACATTGATCTCCTTTTCCCCTCCTATCTTCCTTTTTCCTCCTCTCCCTTTTCTCTCTTCCTCCCAGACTGGGGAATGAAAATTGCAACTTCTTAATAATTTAGTGTCTTAGAGAATTTTCTGGGGCACTGAAGTTAAGTAGTCCCACCCCTAGGCTCTCTTCCTTGGAGAACTTGGCTCCCTTAGATTTGTTTTTTAACCTATTATACTACTCTCCCTCTCATTTTAGCTGTTAGAAGGGGGAAAAGGAGCAACTTAGAGTCTGCTTGCATATACCCAAAAGATAAAGTAGTGATTGCTTCTGGTTTTGGGGGAATGTTTATTGGTCTGGTGGGCTTATAGCTACTTCAGATCTTTGTGTACTATCCTTTTGAAGAATAAGAAAAGTGTTGTTTATTGTTGAACATAAGATATAGAATTTGTAATTAAGGAATTCAAAAAGCATCCAGAGTACAGTGATACTTAATTTTCCAGAAGGTTTTTATAAAACTCTGTGTGTGTGTGTATTATATAGTTTAAAATTAGTAAATTAGTGGTGTGGGTAATGAAGGATTGAGAAGAGTTGCAAAGGAAAGGATAATTTCTTTTTACCATTAATATGTTGCTTGTGATGAATATTTGAAACTGCTCTAGTTGCCTATTTTATTCTTTACTTTTTTTCAATCCAAGAGTTATTCTCCAAAATCAGTATTATTATTATTAGCACCAAGCTGTTTTTATATATGCTTCTCTTGGATAGGCCTGAGTAGAATTTGAAAGTTTGTGAGTAAATCTACCTTTTTTTTCTCCAGGGGTCATTCATTGCATATACGTTTTAAGGTGAACTAGAAATTATACTTTGTGTTGGTTCAGTGTCAATTTTTAAAAAATTCTATTTCATGGAAACAGAGTAGGTAAGAAGACCATATAAAATTGAAACCTTAAGTGCTGATTAAGTATTTTAAAATGTCAGGATTTTTTGTTTGTTTAAAAGAGAAACATTCAAGAAAAACAATCAACATTCAAAAAAATCTAATGTTATATGCAATGATCTACATATGTATCACTCCCTACTCCCACTTCAGGAAAGGAGAGTGGAAAGACGTGTTCTCATTATCTCTTTATTGTGGCCTAGCTTGTTCTTTATAATTTCAGAATGTATTTATTGAATATACTGTTTTCCTGAGTATATTGTTTTTTTCTTTTTCTTATAAAGTATTTGCTTAACAGTGGAGTAGAATCTCAAAGTCAGTCAGAGTATGGACAGTATGCTGCACTTATTTGCATAAATTCAAATCACTTTCCAGAATGATTGCACCATTTCATAGCTCTACCAACTATGCATTACACTGCCTCTACTTTCTCAACCCCACCAACACTGACTATTCTCATTTTTTGTCATGTTTGCCAATTTATTGGGTATTAGGTAAAAACCTCTGGGTGGTTTCAATTTGTTTGTCTCATATTAGTAAATTCGAACATTGCTTCTTGAGGTTGCTAATAGTTTGCAATTGTTTATTTGAGAGTTTTATATATATCTATATCTACACACACACACACGTATACTTTGTCTGCCTTTTGGGTGTGTGGCTTTTTGGTCTTCTATATTTCTATTAGTTGTTGATATCTTAGAAGGATACTTGAAATAAATGATTTTTTTCCTCTGTCTTCTTCCCCACATAGTCAGTGTAGAACAGAAATATTAATCATAGAATTATAGCTCTATTCCTGGGAAGAACCTTAAACAGTAATAGGGAGGCAGCAAAGTGGTACTTTAGATAAAGGCAGTGAAGACCTGAAGTCAGTAAGTCTTGAGTTCAAATATGGCTCAGATAACTTCCTAGATGTGTAGCCTTGGATAAGTAATTTAAAATCCTATTTCCTTATGCCAAATCCATTTTCTTTCTACTTCAACACACTGCCTCTCCCTTTTTATTGTTGGATATTGAACTACTGGAATTCATAGCTGGGTTCAACTTTTGGATGTATTGTGGCATAATAGTTGAGTAATGCAATCAAGCATAAAGAAAGCCATTTCTAAAGCTTCAATGAAAGTGATTGTTTTTTCTTAGTATATACATTTCAAGTAAACAAAGATACTTTTTTACATCTCTTTTATAATGTTGAGTCCAATGAAAGGGCAGGATTAGTACTGGAGACTGACTCAGGTCTTCATGTTCTAAGTTCAGTGTTCTTTCCAAAATCTCATGTACCTCTTATTATAAAGCTAGCTGTTAATATTTTTAAATGAAGGACCAATAAATGATTCTTTTTATTGAATAGTGATTACTTATTACCTGATATTTTAAATGAAAATTTTTTGCAAAATATTTTGAGTAAAAGCACTATCTTTTAAAAATGTAACATTATTATATAGTTATCTATTTCTAAGTTTCTATTTCAATTAGGAAATGAGATAGGAAAGACAAAGTTGCAAGAGACAGGAAAAAACTTTGCACTGAGCCTGATCAGTTTTAGAGATCACATAGAAGCTTAGAGCATCCATGTTATTACATCATCTTCTCATTCCATTAGCAAGCATTATCTTGAGTGGATTTAGTGAGAGGTTGTACTCTGCATCATTACAAGCATGCTGAAAAGTCAGTGCTTGCTGATTGGGTATGTGGAGCTGTGGAAGGAATGTCCTGCTAAAGACCGGCTAGAAAATAGCTTTTCTAAAACTGGGATCTGGGTGGAATAAAATGCCACTGTTCTGATCAGCTGTTCAAGGAGGAGACCTGCTTGAAAATCTTGTGCCAGTTGCTAATCCATTTTTATTCCTAAAGCAATTAGAGTTTCTGAAAGAAGTTGAAGTTGGCTGTGCAGAACTCCACCCTTTTATGTTTACTAACAACAGGGGATCTACTGAAAGACACTTCAGAAACTGCCTATTAAAACTGCTAACAGAATAGCAAACAGACAGTCTCTGCAGTTTATGCCTCTGCATAAGTAAAGGTGAGGGTGTCCTTCAGGGTGCTTACAATAAAGTTGTAAGCTTTTATTCTTCCTGGATAGTCATCTGCATTCAGCAGTGTTTCTACTATAGTTGTGCGTCACTCAGAGACTGCATGGTAATGAAACCGCGATACTGGGGGCCAAAACTCTGCTGCCTGTAAGCAAAGAAGGGACTAACAGTTTGACAAGCCAGCCCAACAAAACCATTGCTGCTGCTGCTGCTTCTTCTGTTGTAGCTGACTGAGACATAATGTTGAGCCTACAAGATTCTGTGTTTTTTGAAATTAGCATAAAGTCCCTGTTAAAGTCTTGGAGCAGTAGCTGTAAGTATTTGTGCTTCACTAAGATAAATGTTTTGGTATCATCATTGCCATTTTTGCATGCTAATTCTGTAAGCCAACAGGAATGTAATAAAAGGTCTTGACAAAATGGTCATTAGTTTTCAGGAACAGTATTAATGAAACTTGATATATTATGGAACACATTCTAGTCTTCTTATAGATCCATGCTGTGTCATAGAGTAAATCTATAATATGTAAAAAGTTCATTCTTTTATTAAAAAGGAGATCTCTTTGTTTTCTTTTTTAAGTTACTTTCTTTCTGTCAAAGTTCTTTGTAAGCGTGGACCAAAAGCAAAGAAGATTTAAAAAGGTGACAGACCCAGGTCTCTGCAGAGTTATCTGACACTGGTACTATTCCATAGATCTGTCAGCACTAAATGTTCTTTGGAAGCAAAATCAATTGTGTGTGGGAATTAAATAATTAATATTTTTAACATAACTTTTCCTTTCCATCTACTAATTTGAATGATTGATCATTTCCATAGGTAGAAAGTATAGTCTGGTCCAGATATGATGGCATATTTAAGCTATATCTGTATTCATGAATAAAACTTCATCTTTCATTTGATCCATTAAAAGCAATGTCACTTAATGATTATCTAGTTCTTAGATTATTTCCTCAAATATGAATTTTGCAGAGATCTCTATTTTGTTTTTGCTCAGTGTTTATGGTAATACCTTTAAAGAGAGCTTTTCCTACCAGGTACTTTTCCATATAATCTAAGTTATTTCTAGAGTCTGGTATTTATTTATTTCTTTGCTTATTTATTTATTGCTAGATTCTTCCCGAAGCCTTGCAAAGTATGTAGAGGCTAGTATTATTAACATCTACTTTGCATGGAGAAAATGGAGCTTTAGAAAGATTAAATGACTTCTCCAAGGTCACTCAGTGACAGATCTCAAATTAGAACCCTGATTTCCTCATTTCCAACTGGGCTGCCTGTGACTGGATAAATAAATGAAATTTGATAGACTGAATTTAAAATTGATTTCCCCCTTTAGTTTAACTTGGGAACAACCTATTTCTTTAGTGCAACCTTGCATAATAAACATAATATAAAAAACCAAATGCTTATGTGAGAAAAGCCCTAAGCATCCTACATTGTTGATTCAGATTAAGTCTTATTCATTGATATGAGGAGTTATAGTTACATATTTATTGGGGATATTTAATGAACCTTATTGTATATCTGATGACTTGTTCCTGTATTTTCCATGTGGTAGTAGTCATATTGATTAATGCCCAATATTAGTTTTGTTTAGAGAAAGTTTGAAGGCTTATTCAAAATGACTTCAAAATTATTTGTTCAGATCTCTTTTACCATATCAGTCTATAATTAATGTTATGGTAAAATTCATAGAAAATTTGAGAAACTTTGTACAAATATTTTAATTTAAGCACATTTATTTTTCTAAATATAATGGAAATAGAACTCACATTTTATGAATATAGACTTATCCACTAAAATGTTTTAAAATGATTTCGTGACTTCTGTTTTTACTGTTAGTACAGAAGCAGAGTCAAGTCAAGAAAACACTTATTAAATGTCTGCTGTGTTCTGGACAATATGATAAACTCTTAGAATACAAAGAAACAAAAAATAGTCTATCAAGGAGCTCAGTACTGAAAAATAGAGTATTATGCAAGGTATTATAATTTTCTTTCTAACACACACTGACTATCTGGTCCTCAGCAAGGCACTTAACCTTTCTAAAACTGTAAAGTTTGTGAGAAGAAGGTGCTGATAATCTTCTTAGAGGATTTGTCCTCACAAGAAGTTATTACCAGTCATCTCCAAATACTGTTGATTATACAGCCCACACTTGATATGTTTACATTTATTTATGAATTATATATATACATATATATACTACAGAACTAATAATTATATATTAAAAAACTTAAGCAGAAATAGAAAATGTAAGTCTGAGATGAAGATGAACTATTTCATTGTATCCTTAGTTGGAGCCACTGAGATGACATGGTCATACTTGACCCTTAGGTAATTCACTGGCATCTGTGTGGGGAAAGGAAAGAGTAAAAAGGCATGAGATAGAGAGATCTAGTGGGAGGTTCTTGCTGAAGTCCACAGTGTGAGGCAGTGATAAGGGCCTAAACTAAGTTATAAGCACCTCAAGTGTCCAATGAGTAGAGAAAAAGGGAAAGATAAGACTGTTGTAGAAGTGAAATCTGTAAAATTCTCCAGCTGTTTGCAGAGTAGAGTGTGTGAGAGTAAGGAGTGAAGATGACACGAAAGTTGTGGCCTTGGGTGCCTTAAACAATGATAGTGACCTACAGTAACAGGGAAGTCTTCAAGAGAGATGGAGGTTTGGGGGGGCGGGGGGGTTGGGGAAATGGTATCTGTGATGAAGCTTAGAGCCTGTCCGTGTCTAGATTCTGTGCGACTAACTCAGAAAAAGCTAGGTGACTCTGTAGATAGAATCGGGCCTGGAGGCAGGAAAATCTGAGTTCAAATCCATCTTGAGAGACTCACTACCTATATATGATCCTGGACAAGTTGCTTAACCTCTAAGTTTATTCAATTGTGAAAAGAGGATAATAATTGTATCTGTTTCCTGGGATTGTTGTGAGGATTAAATGAGATGCTCTTGGCACATGGTAGGTGTTATATAAATATCAGCTTTAAAAAAATTTGCTCATATTATTATCATATATATCCTATATCATATTATAATAAAGCTCTTTTAGCATGTGCCTGCCACGAAGTAGGCACTTGATAAATGCTTGTTTCTTTCCCCCAACTATCCAAAATGAAAAAGGAGGGGCAGGACTATGATATATTTTGTCAATATATCAGAATAACAAACCCACCCTTTGAGGAGGACGAATGTGGGGTGGGATTTTCCTAATGGCACCAGTCTTGCTGCTGTTTTAGATACTAGATAATATAACTACCCTCAGGAGCTAATTGTAGAATTAGAAGGGAGGAAGATCGGAGCTTACACAGCAGAAGATGGGAGAACATTGGGAGATGGTGGTTTTAGTCATGACAGAGACAAATCCCATGACTGACTATAATGGGGAAATGCAACCTCTTTACCCTTCTTGATGATTCACATTGGAAGTCAGACCATGGCTGTTTCTTTGGAAACTACTATCTTAACAAGTATCACAGGACCATTCTTATCTCAATTCTATAATCTAGGGATTTTCTCTTTTTTGTTTTATCATTATTTAAATATTCCAATATAATACTAATTGCTTTCTTTAAAATCCCTGAAACCATTACAAATTAATAGCTTCTATTTATATAGGTTTTTAAAGTTTTCAAAGCACTTGACATTTGTTTTAACATTTGATCCTTACAATAGTCCTGTAAAATAGTTGCTATTATCTCCATTCTATACCCAAGGAAACCATGACTGAGGGAGGTTAAGTAATTTGCCCAGTGTCTTACAGATAGGAAGATGTCTGATGCAGGATATGAACCTCATGATTTCTTGATTCCAAATTCAACATTTTATCCATTAAACCATCTGCCTTTAACTTATACTGCTTCCTAATCTCAGTTTATTTAACATTTTGAAAATTGGGGGGGTCATAAAAAATTGTGACAGAGCATAGACCTTTTTATTTTAGATATTAACATATAATAATTTATTTTGGGAGCCCTTCTTATTCTTAAAACTTTTGTAAATCCCAAAGTATCCCCCTGCATTAAATTAGTCACTTTCTAAGGTAAATGATTTCTTTTTAGGGTAGACATATAATGTCAAGAGATATAAGTACAAAACTTTTCTATATTGGTCAGTAGACTAATGACTACATTTTGCTATTCCTCTAAAATAAGTGAATATTACCTTCATCTCCTTTTAGCTTCAGTTATTTATTTGTAGTACTTCTGTAACGAAAAGAATTGGTTAAAATAGAAATTCCTAGGAGCTTCTTTCCATTGGTAGTGTTAAGTCAGGTGAGCTTTTGCTTAGTGACTTTCTTGCCACCTGTCCATGGAACAAAAATTGCCAGTTACAGCTCTGCTTGTATAGATTTTAGTATTTTTTTTTTTAGTAAATACTTTGACTATCTTATCTAATAATATCTGACATTTAAAATATAATGAGATCTATTATGAAACTATAATGTGCAGAATGATACTTAATGAGAGTAGAGAGTTAACAGAATTCCTAATAATCAAGTCTTAGTGGAAATCTGATTAATTTATACATCTGTTTTCAAATTGCAAACAACTAACACAAGTTTAAGCCTTTGAAAAGTTGTGTATTATAAAATATGCTTCTACTCCTCAAATAAAATAAAATTAGGCCCCTTATGGAGTTTTTTCTTATAAGGTATCCTATATTCTTGTTAATTATTTCAATTATAATCATCTCTTTGATTTACAAAAATACTTTTGAATGCTTTGTGCTAATGGTAAATTTTACTTTTTATATTGAACTCTTAAAGCCATGTAATTCTGGTTTTAAGGTCTTGCTTAGCTGGCAGAAAGTTGATGCAGTGCTGGCTAAGGTTTGATTATAGTTGAGCTTATTTCTTTTAGTAACAACAATGAAGTGACATTCATATGGCCTAGATTCAGGATGTTGTCCCAGTGCCAACAGTTTTAGACATTATTCCTTTTTAAAATTGAGTCAGGAACATTCTGTTAAACCAGCTGTGTAGTGAAGATGTTACCATTTAAGTGATTGGTTCACTTCACTAGAATTGAAAATGAAGGAAAGATTCAGTGCTCTTATGTCAGGCTTCTATATCTGCAGTGTTAAATTAGGTCACAAAGAATCTTGAAGAGCTACATATATCTCTGGTTAACATTTTAATTTGTACAGTTAATGTTGTGACTTTGCAATTGTGTTTTTAAAAATTAATATCCCACAAGTTAACCTTCCCTCCCCCCTGAAATTTGACATTGGCTACATTGTAGGTTGACAAACTAAATTTGTATATTATGCTTCTAATTTTTGTGGAAAAATTGGGAAGGCTTTTGGATATTAAAAATATTTTTTATGTCAGAAAAAATGTATCGAAAGAATAACTATATTGTTTAAATGTTCAAAGATTATATGGTTATTTTTTTGTGTCAACATGCCTACTTTAGATCTCAAAATTTTCTGATTTAATAAAGTCAAAGAGAGGCCTATGTAGCACATAGAGAATAAGTGAATTACACAGTGTTTTGTAGTCAGCAAGTATCTACCTGATTGTCCACTGTACTACACTGCCTCTGATGGAATACTATGAAGTGTACCCAGCAAACAGAAACCAAATATAGTCAATATACTGGGATCATATCTATTTTTTTCAGTATATCTTTTAGAATCAGTCCCTACCTCAGTGGGTAGTATGGGAATTATTTTTTTAATTCAGCAAGCACTTATGAAATGCTTGCTGTGTGTAAGGAACTTTTCTAGGCATTGGGAAACTATGAAATAAAACAAGTCCTTGCCTTCATAGAGTTTCTATTCTCTTACAACCTCATATATCAGAGGATTATTTTTTAAGAGGTAGGAAGAGACTTTAGCGGTTTTCTATTCAAGTGTCCTCATTTTATAGATATGGAAACTGACTTCCTGACTCCAAAATCAGCAGTTTTTCCATTATATCAAGTTACTTGGGGGTGAAATATCCCAAACCAAAAAATTTGACATCTCCCATCAAAATATCATTTGACTAAATTGTTTAAAGAAAGGGAGGGGAAACCCAGCAAGAAAAGCAACTCTGAAACTCTAAGAATATATTTTTAAAAATCTGTCATTTGTTTAAGAGGTTGTTGTATGCCTACTAGAAAATGAACTAGTCACATGTCTATGATGTAAGGTATGAAAATTCAAGTTAATAATGTCTCTGTGTTTCTTTAGGCTGCCAGAGTGGTCTTAGTCATTTTTGGTCAAATAAAACCTATTATACATGTTAATGTATATTCTTTTCACTCTTTTACAAAAATGTAATGGGTCCGTTAAAAAAAAAAATCCCAAACTACCTTCTTATTGGGTAGGCAAGTTAGTATATACCAAGAAATCTGGCTGTCCTGTAAGTAGGATTAATAATCAAAATAGCAATAATGACAATAGGAATGCATATTTATTTAACACATAATGAACTGTTTACAAAATCCTTTCCTAAACCTCTGAACTTCATCATATTGCTTCATAATCTCATTCGGGATTTTCATGGCAAGATGGTTTGCCATTTTTTCCCTCTAGCTCATTTTATAGATGAGAAAACTGACGTAAACAGGGTGACATGTCCAGGGTCACCCAGCTGGGAAGTATCTGAGGCCAGATTTGAACTCAGGTTTTCCTGGCTCCAGACCTGGCATTCTACTGTGCTACCCAGCTACCTGTATTATATATACATTCCACATTCATGTCTCCAATGTATGAATTGTTCTTTCTTTACTATTGATTTGTATTGGAAAACCACTAGCTCTCTTCACAGCTAACCTTATTTCCCCTACTTCAAGTGACCGTTTCTGATTCTCTGAGTTTCTTAGTCCTTATACCCCACGCCAATTACTTTGTATTCATTCATTTATCCATTCATTTTGTATATATCTTGTAATTGCTTACTTGTAAACTTGATCCCCAGCTCCCTCATGAGAGAATATAAGCTCTTTGAGGGCAAGAACTTTCTTGGCTTTAAATTTTGTTCTCTCTTAACCTGGAAAGGCGTACCTACTAATAGAAGATATTAAATGTATGCTGAGTGACTGATTTCCTCACATAGATGAGGGCAGTGTGGCTAAAGATGAATTACTTATTAGTATATTTATAAATGCCTGATCTTCTTATCCCTAAGTCAACTGATCAGCCCATCATTTCCCATCTCATGTCATGAAACAAAGAAAAAATGGATAGAGAGTAAGAAGACATTTCTTTAGATTCCTCAACCCTAGGTTACTCTCATTCTTCTATATATGCTTATTTTATAAATGAGAAAACAAGGGCCCAGAGAGTCAAATTTGGCTATGATTTTCTTAGCAACAGTACCTGGCAAAACTGGGCCACTGTGTCTTATGGCTCCTTCTCTAGTGTTCCTTACATTGTATCCCACTGCCTCTGATGTAAGAAAAATATTATTAGAAGAGATGTGTTTGATGTTAATGACTTATTAGGTGTAGAGAATAAGAAACAATATAGATTCATTCTGAGATTTTTTATTTTGACCTTTGGCAATCAAGAAAAGTAGTTAAAAGAAAGGATTAAGATGACTGATAGCCATAAGATTTGAGAGACAACAGTGAGAAGTGAGAGAAGAACCATAAGCTAGATGCTCTCTCTATATAGAAAACCATTAGAGCAAGGGTTTTGACTTGGGTTCAGTTTGTGAACTTGAATGCAAATGCATCTCTATTATCACTAATCATCAACTGAAAATTAGGTTTTCTTTCAGTTATTTAAAAACCTTATTTTAAGAAGACTGTAGGATTTACCAGACTTCAAAAGGGTCTATGATTTAAAAAAAAAATTAACAACCTTTACATTAAAGTAATTTAACTCTTTAACATGTTTATTGTAATATTTGGTACCTATGTTGGAACTTTTGTTTGAAGCCTGGCATTCTCCTTGAACTGTTAGGTTTTTAAAAATGTGCAGTCCAAGGATCCTTGACTATACTCCCTAGAGCATACTGTTCCACCCCTGCCCCCACATACTTCTACATCCCTAGAAGAAAATGTGTAGAAACTAGATTGTGAATTGAGTGATAGCTCTTCTGCAACAAAGTTAGAGAGAACCAGGTAGAAGCAAAAATAAATCATCTTGAATCCTCACCTAAAACCCTCAGTTTGAATCTTTTAGGTGACGAAAATGGAGATGTCACTTCTACAGAATCATCCAAAAGATGTTGAGAAAATAATACCCTATAAAACTACCAAGGTTTAGACAGTATTTAATGCTAATTTAAAATAGAACACCATGAGGGGCCACTAGGTTAGCATAGAGTACCAGGCCTGGAGTCAAGAGGATCTTGGTTCTACTCTGTCCTCAGAAACTTCTAGTTTTGTGACCCTGGGCAAGTCACTTATCCTCAATTGCTTAGCTCTCTTCTTTCTTAGAATACTTGGTTCTAAGCTAGAAGGTAAAGGTTAAAAAGATCAGCATGTATTTCAAAAATTTAGATAGAGTAAGGTCTCTTACTCTAAGACAGTATACACCTGCTGTCATAGGACTCAAAAAAATGGATCTTCCCACCCCCTCTTTACAACCATTTTCCCCACTCATTTCTGTCATTAGTAAAAACTTCATACATCAGAACATTTCTATAGGGGACAGTTCTAGAACACACCTGTGGCTGGCAGTTATGTGAATCAAATACTGAATGAATCAGTAGAAAGGCACAAATGAGAATATGTTTAGGCAAATACTTCATCTGAGGTTCTGAGAGTACTGAAGGGAACAAGATCAGTGGTTAAATAGTAGAGGAGAAGTAATTATGCAGGCAATCTAGCTTGATGATTTAATTAGACTTTAAAAAATGATTGTTCTTTTGCTTCTTTCAAAAATATGTGATTTTCCTTCTGGTGAACCTCTAGTAGGAAAAGTTGGCAAAGTGCCAAAAGATGTCATAGGACTTCCACATTTAGAAACTGTTTTGAATGGGGAAATTTGGCAATAGGACAAACACATCATTTAAAAACAGCTTTCCAAAGAAAAAACAAGAAGCTTAATTTTGCTACCTATTGAAATTCAGTCTGGCCAGTTTCTTTTGTTGTTTAGCCCTCATACTCTTCTGAAAGCAGTTCTGATATTACTGGAACATGGGGAAATTACCACAATATGTTTAAGTAAAATTTTTGGAAGTTAGGTAAATATTTCAATGCTATTTTGTTATCTATCTAAAATGAGTATTTAATGAAGTAAACTTTAATACTTGTAAGATTACTGGCTATAGTTACCTACCTAAGTTATTCTTCAGGTTTACCTGTCAAAGACTTAGCATTCAGACCTCAACCAGCTTATTTCAAATATATGAGACATTTGAAATTTAAGGTCCTTACCAGCTCCAAAAACTCTCATTTTGCTATTAGGGATCTTATTCATTTTTAAATTTTTTATTCATGTTAACCTTTTATCTTCATGTCCTATAGAAAATGCTTATTTATTAGTATGTTGATTTTCAGTAACATGTAAATTAAGGCAAGGAATAATCGAAAGTCCTGATTTAAGAATGAATTTCAGATTTACCATAGGTTCACAAGAATTATTTCCATTATGTTGTCATGAACAACATGTATACCCCCCTCCACCCCCATGACAGGAAAGTCACTATTTTCTTTTCATTTCCTTTGTACTAAGAGACTTCAATTTTTCTGTACTCTTCATGTCATTGAATTTCTGTTCAACATACAATTGGTCTTTTAAATATAATTTTTTTTCTCAGAGTTCTGTCTTTATTCACAATTCTACTGTGTATTCCTTGTCTTGGTGATCTCATTGATAGACTGTGTGATATAGAAATTGTTTAGTTCAACTCTTTCCATTTTATAGGTAAATGACTTAGCTAGGGCAGCAGTTAAGTTGTAGCAAAGCTGAGGTTACAACTGAAAATCCATGAACTCTGAATGTTCTTTTAATTACACTGTACCACCTCCTACTCTCAGGGCTTTTATGATACGGAAGTAGCAGAATTAAATTGTAACTTTACATTTTGAAAATATAAACTACTTAATGGGTTTAAATTGTTGTATTGGCTCAGTCATTGGAGTTTTCATTGACTCATAGCATTCCACTGATTTTTTTATGGTGATTTAAGACTTTGTTTCATCTTGGACAAGTCACTTGTCCTAGATTCCTTACCTTTATAATGGTGTTAATAATAACCCTTTTCATTGGCTATTTTGTAGACTTACTGTGAGGAAAGTGCTTTGTTAATATTAATATGCTGTATAAGTTGAATTTCAATAGTATTTAAAATTAGAAGAAAGGTTAGAGGAGTCTCTATAGTAACTCATATTTTTCTTCTTTACGTCCTTTAGAGGATATTTTTAGGTAATGAACAGTGTTATCATATGGCTACTCTTAAAGAGCATTAGATATGCCCTACACCCAAAATGGGAAGAAAGTAACATCAGAATAACTATACTGTATTTGTTTCACTAGAAGTGACTTTTTTTTTTTGAGGACTTCTGTCAACTATAAGGTAAATATAACTGCCTCAAATAACTCACCGAAACTCTTCTACTTTAGTAGAGTTGGCTCTAGATTTAGAGCTGAAAGGGATTTTAGAAGATATCTAACCTAACACCCTTATTTTATAATTGAGAAGAGTGAGGATCAGAGAAGGGGAAATGATTTGCTTCAACAGTGGTTCTCAACCTTTCTAATGCCATGACTCCGCAATACAGTTCCTCATGTTGCAGTGACCCCCAAACCAAAAAATTATTTTGGTGGCTACTTCAAAACTGTAATTTTGCTACAGTTATGATTCAGAATGTAAATACCTGATATGCATTATGTATTCTCATTGCTACAAATTAAAAGGTTGAGAACCGCTGGCTTAAGATATCAAAGAGAAAATAAGTACAGCCAGACTTTAAACCTCCAGATTCAATGCTATGTCCGTTGTAGCATAATGGTACTTTACAGAATCAACGGCTGCAGAGGGCATTTACTGTAGAAGCAAATGTCCCTACCTGAACAACAATTCTAAGTAGATTATTAAAGTTTAAATTATTAAAACAAACCAAACTTTTAAATGGCATTTATCACATGTAGTTTTGATAACTATCTTCATCAGTTATTTTTCTATAACCTGATTGAACTAATGTTTCTTTTCTTATGGGCCAAACCAATCTTTAGTTCCTATATACTACCCAAAACTCCACTTTTATAATTCTCATATTGGGGGGGGGGGAAACCACCTCAGATAGTTAAAAGGGGAATTGTGTCACTTATTAGTTTTGCATTGGGTTTTTTTCCCCTCAATATTAAGAGAAAGCTAAATTTTACACCACTGTCATAATTTGTACTTTTAAAGTTGTTTTGTCACATATTCTTTAATATATTACATTTGAATAGTCTTAAATCTGGGTTTTCCATAGGTCTTTTCATCTTCTATATAAATAACAAAATAAATCTTATTATCTTTTAATATATTATCTTATTTGCTTTTCCTGGTATTATAATTATTATTATTATTGGTATAAGGTCCAATAGTGCTCATATCATTCTCATTCTAATAATTGAGGTATTCTACATCAAGAAGTTTAAATGACTTATTCAAGGCTCTGACTTTGAGGAAAGGCTCTGTCTCATAAATTCAGACTCTAAATGTTCTTTCTTTCACACTCCATTGCTTCTCCTTATGCTGTTCGATGATTCCCTGAAATTTTTTAGTTAAATAACAAATTATACCTCCCCAAGAAAAGATTCCTAGTAAATAAAAACAATTTTGTTTTGAAAATACTTCCTGCTGTACAAGAGGAACACTTGCTCATAGATTTCCCACATCAAAGTAGTACACAGTGTTAGATGATGAAACTGAATATAACCAGGGCATTGTTTAAAATGAATAATGTTCAGTGTGACCAAGGAAACTGTGATTGTTTTGTTTTTAATGGCTATGGTTTTTGTTACATAGTTGTAATTTAGAATTTATTTTATCTCTAGGAGCTTGTAAAAAATATTTCTTTTACATTTTGATGTTTGAGAACTTTTAATTTGTAATGCATAGTTTGATATTTGTAAGTACAAAAAATTTCTACTGACTTAATTTGATCAGTTAATAAAATAAGAGATGGGAGGGTTGAAATAGGAATTTTCCCTTAGACAAGTATCTTTATCTTTATTTCTGTTTATAATCTTGTTTTTTAGTACTTTATTTTCTTTTTTCACATTTAGTACTTGAATGGCCATTTGGTGATGCCCCTTTCTATTGCAAAATAAGAAATTCAAGTTGAGATTGTTTTGTTTAGGGGCCAGAAAAAGAAAAGACCTTATCTTGACCTTTTTCTTTTCTTTGGGATTTTCATCTATTTTTATGAATTCTGATGTCTCTTTGCAGATAACACTTCACATTTATATATCAGTCTTCACCAGAAATTTAGGCCCAGTTGGCTTCTGAACAACTTCACCAATATATTCCACTGGTTTTTCTTTTTGTTTTTTTCCTTTACATTTTTTTAAGATTTTCTATTCCAAATTCTCTTCCTCTCCCTTCACTCTTTCTCCTATCCATTTTCACTGGCTTTTCAAACTCAACAGTTCCAAATTTGAATTCATCCTTTTTCTCAGACTTGCCTCTTACTCTAAATTCTCAATTTCTATGCATGGCATCACTACCCACACTCATGTTAATGGCCTCAGAGTTATTTTTGACTACTCTTTTTCCCCTTCTGCCCTAGACGTCTAAAAAATTGCCAAATCTGCCTCTGCCTTTCAAATTTGTTCTTTCCTTCCCACTGTCACCAAAATATAATGGTTCAGGGCCTCATCTCTTTTTCTCTAGTATATTATGTGAATATTTTATTTTTCCATATCTCTAGGCTTTCCTGACATTGCCCAAGTAATGGTTTTTCATTGAATACTAGTCTCATGTTACTTCTCAACTCAGAAATATAGGAGATTATAGGATTCTTTTGAGTTGGCAGAGACCTTAGAAGTCATTTCATCTGATCTCTTGTTTTTACAGAAGAGAAGAAAGTCCAAAAAAGTCCAAAAACTTATCTGTGATCACCCCAGGCAAATGGGAATTTTCATTCAAGTACTCTTAAAAAATTTTAGTATTCTTTCTTCTGCTCCATGAATTTCAGTTGCCCCCTATTGTTTATGGTATAAAATAGAAACTCTTGTCCTGGCAGTCAACTCCCCAACCTTCCTCTAACATACCTTTCTTATCACATGTGATACTAGCCATCTTCACGCATTTCACGTTCTGGCTATTGGCACTGCTCACGATCCTGTTCATGACCTGCCCTCTCTTTAAGGCTTTCCTTCAAAACATACCATTGCCTAGAATGAACTCCACTTACACCTGCACTTTTGTTGAAGTACCTCCATTCAAGAAAATTTACCATCACATTCTTTCTTCCCTATCCAACTTAATCTTACCTGGGGTGAAAATTGCTAGATCTCTTTTTCTTTTTGTATTGTGTATCCCCAAACTTCTTATTTTGCCTTTATCAGTTATTGCCAACTCTCTAGGCTTATCTTCTATACTTTGGAAGTTGCCCGTCAAAATGTTAATCATTCACAATTATGTGGCACCTAACACATTGTTCTTGTCTTTCCATTTTTCTAGGATTTTCCTATAAACCTACACAGGGAAAAGTATATAGCATTTGGGATGGGGCGGGAGGAATTTTTTCCTCCAAATTTGGGTCTTTTACTTGAGATGTTTGTCACCCTTTGGATTCCTATTCTTTTGGTTACAATGAGTTTTAAGATTTGTCTCTCCATGTGTTGTTTTCCTTATCTACTCCCATCTACTGCTTCCCCCAGGGATAGCTTGAGTCTTCAGAAATCACCCTAGGCTTGAACTTGCAATGGCATAATTGTTACATTACTGACATTTTCCCCTGCAAGTATTTCCTGCATTCAGGCTTTGCCTCTGCTCTTTCCGCTGATACCAATACAAATAGGAATGACACAGCTTATTAGGACAGGCAGATCACAGGAGCCAGTAACAATTCAAGGTTATCACAGATTGTCAGTTGCTTTATTTCTACCCACAAACTCCAAAAGAGCACATGTCTATAGCATATATTTATGTATTTGTGTACCTGGCCTGGTATCTTGTTTTGTAGAAGACATTTAAACAATGTTTGATTAAGTGAATTGTTTCATCACTACATTTCACCAAAGCAAGCTCCATTTTGGCGTTTCTTGTTAACACAGTTTTCAAATTCTCACCTTTGTTTCTTCTTTATTGGATCTTAGGTTTCATCAAATTGACAAAGATCAAAAAATAGAATAATTAATGTTGGATCAACAGGAAGACAGACACTAATATAATGCAGGTGGAGCTGAGGATTAGTCCAACTACTTTGTACAGCAATATAAAATTATGCTTAAAAATTTACTAAAACATTCATACCCTTTTACCTGGACATCTTATTGCTATACCTATACCCCAAAGAAGTCAGAGGTAGAAAAAAGTAATTACAGAAACACTTTTTTTATTAGCAAAAAATGTAATCAAAATATATGCACATTATTTTGGGAATGACAACATAAATTGTGATTCATGAATATTAGTGTTATAGCACTGTAAAAAATAATGATTGTGCAGAACTCTGAGAAGCCTGGGAAATCTTATATGAACTGATACAATTTCAAGTAAGCAAAACAAGGAAAATAGTATCTACATTAGCAAAGAAGGTGGAAAGAACGACCCTAAATCCCTACAAAACTGAATATTGTATAAATGGAGATAAAGACACCTTTTGTCGGGTTCTAGGTACTATATATACATATCACTTAATATTATCTTGTTAAAAAGTTTTCAGTGTCTCCTTGTTGACTAACAAATTTTAGGATGGAAAACAATGAATAGGCTGCAAAATTATGGCAATAATTTCTTATACTTTGCATTGGAAAGGCTTTATATGGTCATAGTTTCATTCTGTGCTATATGTTAAAAATTTTTTGAATCTACTTCCTAATTTATATGGAATTCACATATTACATTTGGTTTTAATTCCGAGTGATATTACATCTGACTTATTAACTTTGACAGTTTAAGAGAATTACAAAATTACTTTTCATTCTCTTTTGACTCTCTTCCATCTTTCTCTTTCATAGCCTCAGTGCCAGCCAGTAGTGTAAATAAATTCCGAGGTTCACCAAGCTTCCATTCCACCGTGGATAAAAAGAACATCGTCATGTCCAGTATCACTATTGATCCAGATGTCAAACCTGGGGAATATGTCATCAAGAGTCTCTTTGCAGAATTTGCTATTCAAGCTGAAAAAAAAATTGAAGTTGTAATGGCTGAGCCCTTGGTGAGTACAGTGGATATTTGAATGATTGCATATCCAGTTTCATTAAAAAAAGAAGCAGTATTATTTAGGATGATTATAAGGAGTATGGCTTGTAAGAGGCAAATAAAGCTTCCTAGATACTGTGAATTTTAAAACTACTCCACCCTATTCAGACTATACTTTAGAAGATCTGAATTAGCTATCTCCTGATTAGTAACAATGGAGATACTTGGTTTAGCAGAATTAAGTCTTGGGAAGTCTATTTCTCCACCCTACTTAGTTTAACAAGGTCAGGAATGTCTGCACCATAGTCACGGATTAAGTATTTGAGAAAATGGCCTTTAACAGACATGTGCAGAAACAGCGGACAGACTCCTGGGCTATCCTAAGTCAAGCTAAGCTAACATTGGTACAGATAAGACACAGGAAAGTGACCTAAAACCGTCTATATAAGGCAAGTCACTTGCTCTCTTCGGTCTCTTTTCCCAGAGAGGCATCTCTGGCTGGCAGCGTGCTAAGTGTTCCAACATCTTGGTGTGGTGGCAGCTATTTGTCTGGGTTTTGGCAGTGAGTTTTCCCTTGAGTTAATTCAGGTTCAGGCATCTTGGCTGAGCCCTCTTGGAGTTTAGGCTGATTCCTTCCTCTTTCAATTATTTGGGATATCCATGACAACCAATAATTAATATAATTTAGGTCACAGCACTAAAATTATCCTTTACAATACTTTGGAAAGTACCTTATTAATATTATTTGTATGCTGTTTTTAATAGATTATTAATGCCTTTTATAGAAGTTTTTGAAGTGTTAAGTTGATAGAGGTTGTTAAATTTTAAAATCCTAATTCTGCAAAATTAAGCAAACTTTGCCTCATCTTGTCAGAATTGGCATCCTTTACAGATAAAAATATTGAGACAGATCATTCAGAGAAAGTACCATAGACTTGTACGAACTGGAATGTTTGCCATTCCCTGAATACAACATCCTAATTTGTATTTCTTCACTTTTGCAAAGGTGTTGTTGGGCATTGTATTGAGTATTACCATTTTCCTCATTTGGGGCACTGTCATTATTTTGATTGGCAATGATTCCTAGTTATTATTTCTTTTTTCCCATAGCCAGCTCCTACAAATCATCATTGCATATCCTCTCTTTCCACAGTAAAGGCATGTTAATGATTTATCTGTGGATTCCTGTAAAGGGGCTATGGTCTCTCCCTTACTTTTCAGTTGTCCTTGTAACCTTTCAATTTCTTTAAGTCTTCCACTGACTTATTGTTTTCCTCATGTCTTTTTGCATGGCCCTTATAAACATAGACTGCTACTCTCCTCAATTCTTCGAGGTCCATAGAGTCCCAATTAGGACAGCTAGTTTTAAAGTAGTCTTTTACCACCAAACAACAATTCTCAATGAATTGTCTACATATTTGTCTAATGTCCCTTTCTCTGGACAAATCAAGGTCCGTATATGTATTTCCTACATCAATAAGTCTATCCATAAACTGGGAGGGGGTCTCATCAATTTCTTGTTGAGTTCTTTTAAATTTTGACCACAAATCAGGTCTATCAGAGCAAGCTCTCATGGCTATCAATAATGCTTCTCTGGCCTGGTTTAGTTTTGTGTAATCTAGTTCAACATTGGGGTTCCAGTGTGGATCTTCAGTTGGCTAATAATTAGCTTCTCTACCTCACTTCTGATTAGCCAGTGAGATGACTTTATTTTTCTCTCTGTCAGAAATTTTTCTAATAAATTTTCAACATCCATCCAAATGGGGTCAAAAGTTTTGAATATGTTCTCCAATTTTTTAATAATTAATATTGGTTCTTCCTCAAATGAGGGAAGATCTTCCTTGAATTTTTTTAAATCTTCAGGGCTGAAAGGTGTATGGTGTCTTATAGATATCAAGTCCCCGTTTTTATTAAAAGTGGTTACTTCCCTCAAAGGAAATAAACTTCTATCTGAATTATCTGATGTTTCTGTTTCTAGGCTTCTCACTCCATTTTTAATGGGGTAGGTAAGAGAAGTGGAAGGGGTGGGATGGTTAGGAGTGTGTGTAGGGGTTAAGGTCGTGTGGGCAGGGCAGGTAGCATGGGTGGGTGGGGTAGCCAGGGCAATGGGGTTGGGAATGGGAGCATCATGGGTAGGGATAGGAGCTAGGGCTGAGAGGGTGGGGCAGGAGGCAGGGGAGCTGGCCATGGCAGAAGGGGCGGGCAAGGGGGAAGGGCTAGGGCTGAGGGGGCAGGGCAGGAGGCATGGGCAGAGGGAGGAGTGGGTTGGGTAGAGAGGGGTAGAGGGAGTTGGATATGGGAGGGGGTGGTTTGAGAACTAGGAGCCAAATTGTGTAGAGCAGAGTAGGAAAGGGATTCTGATAAAGTTGAAGTATGGAGAGAAATTACTCCTATTATGGATTATTATTGAGTCTTAATGCTTTTTATAGAAGCTATGAGTTCCCCCAAACTTTCCTCTAGAAGCTCATGCAGAGTATTGTGTTCCTCATATTGTTGAATAGTAGAAGGAACAGTTGATTGGTTTGGCTGGGGAATATGCTGCTAGCATGCGGCAGCGGCCACACCCCGAGCAACGGCTTCGACAGGCTGGCTAAACCTTGTGAGGGTAGCCTTCGGGTCGTCGTTGACCCCTGGTGAACCAGGGCTTTGCTCACCCAGCATGTGAAGTGGAACAGGTGGAAGAAACCAACAAGAAGGTTCAACGGCTGAGATGGCGATGCAGCAAGGCACTGTAGAGTGCTTAGGGCGTGTTGGAGCACAAAAGACAACACGGCCATCCAATGCAGCTGAGGATGTCTCCAGCTGTAACAACTTTTCGTGCCACTGGACCCAGGCTTCCAATGCCGAGAGAGTGGGACTATCTCTGTGCATTGACTTTTCCACTTAAATCTTCATGCACAAGTGTCTTTGTGCACAAAAATGCACAAAGACAATTGTCATCCTCAGTTACCGAGAGACTACTACTAATACTAACTACTAATGTTTTCCAAGGGGAGACTGATGTAATTCTCCTATTTGAGTCTCTAGCTTATGTATGGTATTTTCAAGGTCTCTCTTAGAGAAAAATAGACAATTTTTATAGACAATAGACAATTAAAATCCCAAGGAGGAGGAGTGTGACGATTAGACATTGCCATAAGTTCTCTGGGATGAGCCATTTCAGAGACACAGGAATAATACATTTCCAAATTTGGTCATGGAGCTGAAAAGCCAGTAGTTAAGTAAGTTGTGAACTGGCTATAACCACATATTCCTAACATCAATCATTAAGTTGCCTGTAATTTTGCTTTTTGTCAGTAGATGGCTCTACTACCTAGGATCTTATTTTGTTGTAAATTTTCTTTCTTTTGGCTAGGCATTTGGGTGTGGTTTTATGCACAGCCCCAATCCACTCAATTCTTCTGTTTGAAAGGGCAGACAAAAACAAAGCATTTTGTCTGAGATGAGGCTCCTTTTAAAACCAACTTTTGGAGGGGTCACAAGCCCTTATCCCTCAGGCTAAACTGCTAGGACCATGTGCTATCCTCTTTGAGCAAAGCCCATTTAAAATTTAAAAACTGGAGAGGCTGAAAAGCAGGAAAGTGGGCTTTAAGCTGACTCACTACCTTTACTCTGGTGGTCTAGCCATTTTTGTTGCGAGAGATTGAAACAAGGGCTCCTTTTTCCAGAGTTTCCTCCCTGCTAATCAGCGAGGGTCAGCTAATTGGGTTGTTTGTTCCCTATTTAGAAATAGCTTCTCCAGATAAGATCTCAGGGCTCTTCTGCTTAAGGTTAAGAAAGAAAAATGGCTGTGTTCAATTCAATTTAAGGAGAAAAGGAAAAAAATGTTTTATACTCACCTCCCCTAGCAGCTGTGTTTTGAAGCCAAGTTAGCTGTTTAAAAGACTGACTGATTTGAAGAGGAAGTAGAGAAAGAGGAAAGAAAATTCAGTGAAATTTGAGGGTACTTGTCACAACCTTCGTGGATTAGCCAGACTGTTAATGGTAACTTTAGGGCTGAGACGGAATATAAATTTAGTTGGTTGCCAGGGATTTAATTTCTAAATCCCAGTGAAACACTCAAGTCAGAATGGAGTTTTATGGTGATTTATTTACAATAGAAGAAAGAAATTAAGAATGAGAGAGAGAGAAAGGAAAAGAATCTAAACTGCTCCAGCCCAGGCTGAGACAAACAGGAGTTCAGAGGCCTTTGCCAAGGGGGTCTCCTCAAAAGCCAAAGGAAAGGGGAATCGGTCTTATCATTCACCACGTGATCATCTCAAGGAAGCTGTCTGAGGAGCTCCTCCAGGCTCAAGTTCCAGGGTCAACTCAGCCAAAGCTCCCTACCCACAGCAAGTGACGTGAAATATAAAGGCAGTTCTTTACATCTCTTCCTGTGTCTCACATGTGCCAGTGGTGGCTTAAGCTTGTCTTAGGAAAGCCATGGGGTCAGTCAGTTGTTTCTGATTTGTCACTTGCCTAGCACATGCCACTCATAGGCCTTCCTCCTCGACACTTAATCCTTAAGTGTGGGTATATACATTCTTGGGTGTTAGACTTAGCAAAATGGAGAAAATCTAAAATTCACACTTCTCATGTAAAGAATATTTTATTTTTTGCCATGTAATTTCTCTTAAAAACAAACAAACAAACAAAAAAACGACAACAAAAAAACCCTTACCTTCCTTCTTAGAATCAGTACTTTGTATTGATTCCAAGGAAGAAGAATGGTAAGAGCTAGGCAATGGGGAATGAGCGACTTGCCCAGGGTCACACAGCTGGGAAGTGTCTGAGGCCAGATTTGACCCTAGGACCTCCTATCTCTAGGCCTGGTTCTCAAGCCACTAGGCTGCCCCCTAGATAAATTTAATTGAAGTGAGTTTATAAGCAACTACAACAATAACAAAAATAAATAAAATAAACAACTATAACAATAGAAACTGAAATAATATTACTAAAACACCAGGTTCTCTTATTTTGTGACTAATATAGAAAGACAATTATTCATCAAAAAAGAAGAAAATGACTAATATGTATTCTTAAAACACATGATACAGGCAAAAACTTTATAGAAATATTTCTGTAATCTGTAAACAGATTTGCACTTTATAGAGAATAATAAACTAGGACACTAGGTATGTGCCATTGGTTTTGTTAATTAACTGAAAAGAGGTTAACATATGAAATGGCTAAGATTCAAGAGTGAAAGCAAAAGGTCTTTTTGGGGATATCCATATGAATTTAATATGTCATCCTAGAAGCACTAAACAAAAGGGTCTAAGTATGTATGCATCTTTGTTTATAAAAATAGGAAGGTAATTTAAGACCTGATTGCTACTGTAAATTAGAGAAAAGTTATTCCTCAGTACCAAGGCAATTATTTAGACAGATCACATAGTAGTATTCTCTCTGTGACTGAGAATGACAATAGTCTTTGTGCATTATCATCTATTGATGTTCCCTCATGTGGCTTTGGAGTCCAAAGGCTGAGGCGCACAGTTTGTGGCACATGGGGCCTGGGATGCCATTTGTTACGGGAGGTGCGGTTGTGGCCTGGTGTCGGCATTCACGCGCAGAGGCAAGACGTCGACGTCGCTCATCTTCAAAGGTGGTGGCGGCATGGTTAATGTGGGTTCATCAGCTGCTTCTGACAGAGGCAGCGAGTTCTAGTTGCTTTGGTGTCATGCCAGCCCACTTCAAATTGGACTTGAGCTGATCCTTGAATCTTTTCTTTGGTCGGCCTTGTTTCCTGAGTCCAGCTGACAGTTCACCATAGAATACCTGTCTTGGTATTCACTGTGGGTCCATGCGGATGACGTGTCCAGACCATCGTAGCTGGGTTTGGAGGACCATGACTTTGATGCTGGTGGAGTTGGCTCTGTCGAGGACTTCCTGGTTGGTGATTCGGTCCTGCCATCGGATCCTCATAATTGACAGGAGGGAGCGTTGGTGGAATTGCTCCAGCTGTTTCATGTGCTTCCGGTACAGTGTCCATGTCTCACAACCATACAGGAATGAGCTGAGGACCACTGCGTTGTACACTTTGAGCTTCGTCGCAGTGCTTACACCGCTGTGTTGGAGGACTTTGCAGCGCAGCGCCCGAGTGCCTGGCTGGCCTTTTGGATCCTGGCATTGATCTCGTACTCTAGGGACCCGTCGTTGGCGATGGTGCTGCCCAGGTACTTGAAAGTGTTGACGTTAGAAAGCTGCGTGCTGTCGATTGTAATGCACGGCTGGTTAGTTGGCCTCCCTGGTGCAGGTTGGAACAGCACCTCTGTTTTGCTGAGGCTGATAGTCAGGCCAAACAGTTTTGTTGTGATGGAGAACCTATCCACAATGGTTTGGAGATGATTTTCTTGGTGGGCCATGAAAGCACAGTCATCTGTGAAGAGAGCTTCCAGGATGAGTCTCTCTGTTGTCTTTGTTTTTGCAGTCAGGCGGCGAAGGTCGAATAGTGAGCCATCCAGTCGGTATTTGATGTAGACGACCAGATTTAGATCCATCACAGCATGTCGTAATACTTGGGTGAAGAATAGGTTGAACAGCACCAGAGCAAGGACGCAGCCTTGTTTCACGCCATTGGAAATGTTGAAGCGATTGGAAGTCTCTCCACCAGATAGGACTTCCCCTGTCATGTCGACATGAAAGAGCTGGATCAGCTTGACTAATTTTGCTGGGCAACTGAGCTTGCTAAGGATCGCCCACAATGCGTCCCTGTTCACTGTGTCGTGTAAAGATTAAAATTTAGGGGAGACGGGGAGACTGAGGCAGGTAGAAATTAGTTTCTCTCTGCAAGGAGTATTATATTTTTTAGAGGTTTATTGAAGATTAAGGATTAAAGAAAACACAGGATAAGAGACACGTGTCCAGGACATAGAGAGGCCTAGACACAACCTCACCTACATTATGAAAAAAAGCCACGCCTGCCCCAAAGTGGAAGTCCAAGAGCCCCTCAAAAGCCTTTGAATCAGCTTAAATACCTTCTCGATCTCAGCCCAGGTGAGATTACAAGGCATTCTGGGGGAGTGGAGCAAAGGCTCATGGGGATTGTAGTCCTGTATTTGAGTCCATTTTTTACAGTCGAATGCCTTCATCAGGTCTATGAAGACAATGTAAAGACTCAAGTTCTGCTCAATGCATTTTTCCTGCATTTGCCTCACCGTGAAGACCATGTCAATGGCCAGATCACATAAGAAAATCTAGAAACTCTGCAGCATATTCATAACAATGCAAGTTGCAGAAATTTAGCATCCAATGCTAGGATTGTACTCCAGAGTTTTGCTTTCTGTCCCTCACAAAGAGGAGGAAGATAAACAGTGTTGTTATAATATAAACCCCCAGAGAACCCTTGAATTCAATAAATAAGCTAACTAGAAACAACAATATTACAGACAAAACTGTTGTAACAATATAGCATTGATCTATAAAAATAATTTTAAAATAGGTTTCATTCTAAATATAATCTTCATACATCCATTATACCATGTACATTGAAAATCTTTTAAAATATTGATACCTAATCAGAGACAAATCAGTACCATGTGGGGATGCATATAACATCCAAAAATAGTGCATGCAACTGAAGTCAAAGATGCCTTCAATGAGCTTATATACAAAACCTTTTATTCAGATATAGAAAGTCTTTCCTTTCTAAGGAAAGACAATATTCTTGTAAAATAATAGTTCTAATACAGCAACTTGTCCCAGCACTGCCTTTATTTGTACCCCATCCAAAAAGGCAAGAAAACAGAAATACTAGTATTACTACTATTATTACTAATAATACCTATAATAATTGCAACCAATCATATGAGCCTCTATGTCAAAGCATGGGCACAATTGCAAAGGAGAGGAATAGTATCCAGGGTGATATATAAGAGGGACCACTCTGAGTCAGGTAATGGTAGCTCTAAATGCCAGTTAGGAATCTTGAGAAAACTATTGATTAAAATAAGAGCCTTGTCAGTGTAATGCAGCTGCTGCCAAATAATCAAAAAATTAGATTTTCAGAGTGATTTCCTGGAAGACTCCATTTGTAGCTGTTGTAATGATCAGCTAGACATGGAAGATAACAGAGCAAGTGGAATGCCTTCATCCTCTCTTATCACAAGAAATAGGACACCCTAGAACAAGTAAGAAATGTGAATATCCTACCTGCTGATAATATTTCAGCATAGATGGCATTGACCACAAAAGCAGGCAAACCACAAATGTACATGAAAAAATGTAACTGAAAAAATGAGTACTTGAATTGTTGATACTATATTATAATAAAATTGGAAACAGAGGCTTCATGCTGTTGTTTTTAGTGGTCCCCAAGTTATACAGCAATGCAATTATGATATGATTATGGGAGATTTATAAAAAGTAACTTCATCATGTGTCTGGATTTAGTGATATAAGAGGAGTTACTAAATTATTAATGAAAAATCAATGAATTTAAGATTTCTAAATAATCTTAGAAACTAAGATTGTTTAAAATTTTCACTGAATCTCAAAAAGAGATTAAGGACTGAGCCTGTGATTTCACTGGTATTGGAAACTTTTGTGAATGAGCAAACCCTACCAGTACATGTTAACACTTTCTTTTCAACTCCAAGTCAGAAGAGATATTTGATCCTAGATCTTGACTCCAAGGTCAGCTTTCAAGTCATGAAAATGCTTTGCCTTTCACATAACTTTAGAAATTCTATCTAAAAATGAATCAGTTAGGAAAACAAACAAAATTGACGACTTAAGTTATTTTAAAAAGGGAAATGGGCATACTTAAGACAAGAACTTAAGACAAGAAGGTTCTTTGTGACTTCCACAGCATGAATCCAGCAATCAGACCAACTGTTCCAAAACATTTTAATTCAGAAAAGCTGACTTTGCTATAACCATCATGAAAGAATACATTCTCTCACAACAGTTGATTAAAAAGCTATAAAAACATTTTAAGGATTGCACACAACAAATGCTATAACTATTGCCATATTTAAGAGTAATAGGCAAAAGCCATTAGTACGCATCCACCCCCAAAGAAATTTAAAAACAAAAAAAAGAAAAGGATCCATCATATAAAAATATTTAAAGCAGTTTTTATATTGTAACAAAGAATTGAAAACAAAAGAAGTACACTTAAATTGGTCTGAACAAATTATAGTATATAAATATAATGGTATATTAGTGTACCACAAGAAATGAGAAATCAGGGAAGACTTGTATGAAGGTTTAAGACTTGTATGTAGGTTTAAATGAGCAGAAATAGGAGAATATATAGTAACAACAGTATTATAAAGAAAGACTGCTTTAAAAAAAAATTAAGACCAGTGATGAAGCATGCTACCTGTTTCCTGAGAGAGTTAAGTAATGACCTCAAGGTTCAGAATATAATATGCTTTTGTATATGGCATATATATGGATTTTTTGTTTGACTGTGCTTGATTTTTTAAAATAAGGAATGTATGTTTTTATTTTTCATTGGAAGTGAGAGAAAAATTAATGATAGTGTTGCCAGAAACAAAAGAAGAAAAGAGGGTCATTGAAACACTTAGTGTTTAGAAGAAAGGAGATGAAGATTAAAAAACAAAACAAAACAAAAAACAGATGAGCAGGATAGCTGTGAAAACAACATGGTGGTCAAGTAATACTTTTTAATAAAAACTATGTAATAGAGATTCATAGTTTCACAGATTATCCTCTTTTTCTCTTCTACTTTGAATATGGAAATTTTGAATTGTTTGTGTTTGTAACGATCAGAATAAATAAAATAAAATCATAGTAGGAAAGATGGAGTGATCATCCAACATTCTTAAGGACTAGATAATAAAAATGTCTGGAGAGAACTCTTGAAAATCTGTGGGAAAATAGTCATCCCTCACTTTATCATGATTGACCACAACTTCACTGTATTGGGGGTGTAAAAAAAAGAAATCTAGAGGGCATCTGGGTAGCTCAGTGGATTGAGAACCAGGCCTAGAGATGGGAGGTCCTAGGTTCAAATCTAGCCTCAGATACTTCAAAGTTGTGTGTCCCTGGGCAAGTCACTTAACCCCCATTGCCTAGCCCTTACCACTCTTCTGCCTTGGAACCAGTACACAGTATTGATTCCAAGACGGAAGATGAGGATTTAAAAAAAAAAACACTTAATTCTGTATTGTGGGATTTTGCAGATGAATACCGTCATACTGTATACAATGGAAATGCAGTGTACTGCTACTTCACGGATTTACATCTATTGTGGGTGTCTCTGGAATGGAACTCCCACAATAGGTGAGAGTTCACTGTATTGCCATAATATTTGACCAATACATATAGTAGAAAACCTAAGCACAATATTTCTCAATTAAAGGCAACAAATGAAACACACAGAATGGAATTCAGAAAACTAAAGTGTATCAGGAATTCTAGACTTCCTTAACTAGGAACTGGTAGCAGTAGTCAAAAGGGTTAAGGCAATATAATGAACCAAAGGTGCATACATATGCATATCAGCAATTCTGTACCATTTATTAATATCAGAGGAAGAATCCCAAAAGAAGCTGAATATGAAATATTTTTGGTTATCTGTTTGGTCAGAAGAGTCCCAAAGCAATGAAAACAAAAGTTTGGTCATTTAAGAAACAGAAAGCTCTCATGAAATTAATATGAGAACGGAACAGTTACATCAAGGAACTTAAAATGTACCCTACCTTTTTACAAAACTGTGAAGGATGGGTTCATCATAAGATCTGAAATTATTGATTCAAATACTTAATAGTAGCACATGAATTACTAATAAAACATTTCTCAAGCTTTCTCTTTGACGTAAGCCTGATTGACATTAAAAAATTTAATAAGCATTTATTGACTAATTAGCACATTTATATAATGGAATATTATTGCGGAAATAATGTCTAGTTTAGGTGGCAGCATGAAAGATTATTAAAAAGAACTCAACTCTCACATATATATTTGAGTAGTATCTAGGAAGCCCCAGGAAAGATCAAAGCAGCACTTTCCCTTGGAATGGCTAGCTCTGATCTAGGTCCATGGACATCTGAGCACAGGCATACCAAGGGAAGTAGAAGTCAACAATAGTCATCCTTTTCAGGATGACTTTCGTTTGATTTTTTTGATGACTTTTTACATGATTTTCATGTAGATTATTTCCCAATAGGGGCTCGCCCATCTTATCCAAGATTGTGGTAGAGGATTTGGTCCAGAATCCCAAATCCTCAGCTGAGGTTAAGGATAAGAGTAAGCAAAAGACACTGAATACTATAGGAAAAATAATATCTATGATGAGATGCCCAAGAAATGAACTTAGAAGAGCACAATTTAATAAGGACTATAAGATTACCTGGGAGAAATCATTCAAGTGATTAAAATGACATGAAACCCCTTCATCTAGAAAATTAATATGAAAACCATGGTAAGACTTAAATGAACTGATGTAAGGTATAATAAATACATTCAGGAAAATAACCATAACGATTACAACAATGTAAATGTAAATAAAAATAACAATATAATACTCTAAATGGAATACACTGAAATTATAATGACTAAGTTTAAGATCTAAACAGGTACCCTCTATTTGGAAATTATAGTTAGATATTGGGCAGTATAAATTATTTGCTAAATTGTGCATTCTTATTTGATGTCTTGGTTAGTTTTACTGAACTTCCAACTCTTATTCTTTGCCAAATGGTTCTCTGGGAGATAGGAGAGAGGAAACTATTAGGGTATAGAAAAAATATAGAAATTTAATTTAGTATATGTATAGTTCTAGATTTCAATTTTTATAGGGAACTCTCAAGATTTTTCATTATTATAGGTTTTCTACTTTGGAGTATACTTAACTTTTTAAAAATAAAATTTAATTTTTTTCTTCAATTACATGAAAAAACAATTTTTAGACAGTTTTTTAAAAAAGTTTGAGACAAATTCTCACCCTTCCCCTTCTCCCTCCTTGAGAAAGAGGCTAACAATCTAATAAAGATTTTTGCATATGTAATAATGAAAAATGTCTTTCCATATTAGTCATTTTGTGAAAGAGACCTTGAACAAACAAAAGTGGAGAAATAAGGTGAAATATAGAATGTCTTGGTATACATCTAGACCATCAGTTCTTTCTCTGGAAGTCTATTGAATTTTTCTTCATGAGTCCTTAAGGATTGTCTTAGATCACTGTATTGCTAAAAATAGCAGTCATTCATAAATGTTCATCATATAATATTGCTGTTACTATGTACAATGTTCTTCTGGTTCTGATTGCTTTATTTTTTATCAGTTCATATAGATTTTTCTAAAATCCTTATAATTTCTTATTGCACAGAGATATTCCATTATAATAATATACCACAACTCGTTCAGCCATTCCTTTATTGATGGACATTCCTCCAGTTTCCAGTTCTTTGCAACCATAAAAAGTGCTACTATCAATATTTTTGTATAAACAGGTCCTTTGCCTATTTAAAAAAAATTATCTTGGGAAACAGACCTAGTAGTGGTATTTCTAGATTAAAGGGTATGCACAATTTGGGGGCATAGTTCCAAATTGCTCTCTAGAATAGTTGAATCAATTCACAAATCCACCAGTAATGCATTAGTGTTTGGGTACAATTTAAATATATGATAAATTACTTTAAATGCAGAATTCCCTTTGGACATTTCTCATTTCAAACTTGCTTGTTCTTTGCTATCGAATTATTGTCTAGCGCTGCATATTCAAACGTATTTGTTGACCATTTTTGCATTTTTAAAGTTGATATTTCCTCTTTGTGTATGACATTTGGATTTCTGGCTTCAGATTTTTTATACTAGTCTGTTTACATCAGGGAAATTTTCTGTGTCCTTTATCTTATTAATGTATCTGAAAACTTTGCTTTGGAATTTAATAAAGAATAATGTCACAGTTTTCTTTATCATGAAATTGTCATTTAGTTTGTCATTACATATTTTTACTAACATTTTTTTCCCTTTACACTTTAGGAAAAATTGTTATCCAGATCTCTTCAAAGGGGTGAAGATCTTCAGTTTGACCAGGTAGGTCAATTTTTGCAATGACAATTTTCCCAAGGATAGGCTATCTAATAACATAGTGTAATTAAATTCAGTTTTTAACAAATTCCACTTATCTTAGTTTAAAATGTATATTAATTCCTGGAGTATTCTCATATACTCTTAATTGCAAAATTTCATTCTAGAGAGGACTGAATTTTTAGCAATATCTAGAGCTTCCCCTTCTTGAACTATATACATTCTTCAATTCCTGTCACTGTTCAGAATAAATGGGTGATTATTACATTTTGTTTAGCATGTCTTGTGGACATTTAATTTTTCAGATAGTATGAATTTAGTTCTCACTCTCTCCTTTCAGTAACTTTAATCTACCCTTTAGATATTTCTTTTTTTTTTCTAGTTTTCCTAAATGACAGGTAATCAGAACTATGTATCATCTCTTCCACAATAATAGATAAAATCATGTAACCATTGAAAAAGATAATAAATAAATAAATAAATTTTTGAAAAAAACAAACAAGATAAGCTATTCTATACTACTATTTTTCTATAGATTTCCTTATTTTTAACATTAAAAATGTTTTGAATTTTTTAAACAAATTATTTCTGTCCAATGAACATCACTACATAGCTGTACAAAAATTTTCCAGTGACTTCCTCATCTTGTTTTTAAAATAGTTTACTCTTAATTTTCCCTTTACTATTAAACTTCTTTAAAAATATTAGATTAGCATTCTGCTTCTACTCAGTATGCTTGTGATATCTACTTACTCTCAGAATGGACTCAGAAAATGCAAATTAATTTCAATATTTTTAAGCAAAACATAACTACAGTTTAAATCTACAGCTGAATTCAACATTCCTTATACACAATACAATTCAACTCCATATAAATTAATGCCTTTACTTAGTATATTTTATGTCATAGTCACACTGTGATTGACCACATCTTTTTCCTGGTGATATCTACCCTAAAATGACTCTTTTATGTTAGTTCTCCTATGCATCTTCGGTTACCTTCCTCATATTCTTTCTGTTGCCCTTTTGAGTTATTTGCATTTTCCAAGATCATAGTGTTCTGTGATTCAGTCTTGCAGTATCACTGTAAAAATATTAGTTTTATAGATGAGGCCAGACATTTGTAACAGTGAGCATTTTTTCATGGTAAACTGTTGGATTCAGAATCAGAGAAATCACACATAGCACACCTTGCTTATTACTATCTCCATAACCTCGAGCAAGACACTCTGGGCCTCACGTTTTCTCATCAATAAAATATAGGAGTTGGAGATGAGATGCTTATCATATTTACAGAAAACATAAAATTTAAAACTAACATTCAATGACAGAAATCCAAGCGATCTTGTAAGCTTGAATATTGGGCTAAATCTTTTGAGATGAATTATGACAGAGACAAATGGAAAAATTTAGGTTAGACATCCTTGGAGCAGCTAAATGTCTCAGTACTTCCTAGGTGTGTGACCCTGGGCAAGTCACTTAACCCTCTTTGCCTAGGCCTTACCACTTCTTTGGATTTTAAGATGGATAATAAGGATTTTTTTTAAAACTACATCCTAAGCTAATTTGATGTGTATGGTTAAATACTGGAAGATTTTGGCCACATCTATCTGTCATTACTGTGTTATAACTGCCAAGTGCTAAGTAGTTTTAGACTCTATTAGTATAGCTATTATTATTCCTAAGATTGGGAAGTCTTGCTAGGTGTTGTCTGTCTTGGTCAAATTGTACCAGGAATACTGTGTTTAGTTCTGTACTCTACATTTTAAGAATGATGTTCATAATCTGGTGGGGGAATCAAGAGGATGATAAGGCCAGGATATCACAAATAATGAGATCATTCCATAAAAGGATCAATTGAAGAAACTATACCTGTTTAACTTGTAAAAGAAAAGACTTAGGGGACACATGATCAATCCACAAGTATTTGTTAAGCTGCTGCAGGAACTATACTTAATACTGAGACTACAAAGAGACATTTCTTACTTTCAAGATTATGGTCCGTCATGGGAAACAGCATGTACTTATGCACAAAATATTTGTAAGGCAATGGGAGAGGAATAGTAGCATCAAAAAAGATCAGAAAGGTTTCATGGTGTTTAAAGTGAGCTTTGAAGGAAGCTAGAGATTCTGAGAAATCAAACAAGAAGAAATTTTTATTTAAGAGTGGGTGATAAAGCCTGTGTGAAGGCACAGATAATGAAAGGCAAGTAGGCTAATTTGGAGAGGAATATGTAATGAAAAAATAGATTGGAGCAAGATTGTGAAAGTCTTTGAATGCCAAGTAGTCAATAATAGTAAGCAAGTGGTGAGGTTTGTGTATTAGGAATGGTAGCGTGAGATGTTAAGTAGTTAGAGAAATAGTAATTACTTATGGATAAGCCAAACCAGTATAATAAAAATAACAATTCTTTCTAAAACAATTTACTTTTTCCAAACCATACCAAACAGTACCAGAAATTTTTTTTATAAAACTAGAAAGAAAAAAAACAAAATTCCTTTGAAAGAAAAATGGTCAAGTAAAATGGGAATCAATTTTTAAAAGCATGGTAGCCTGCAAGTACCAGATTTCAAATTATATTCCAAATCAGTTATCTTAAAAACAGTCTGGTACTGGCTAAGAAATAGAGTGGAATAGATTAGGTACACAATGAACCATAAATGAGTATATGCTAGTGTTTGATAAACTCAAAGATCCAAGCTTTTCAGACAAGAAGAAGTGAAATATAGTATATTTTTATTTGCATTCAGACTCCATCAGTTCTTTCTTGGATGCAGATGGCATTTTTCATTGTGAGTCATTCATCAAATAATGTTGTTTTTACCATGTACAATGTTTTTCTGGTTCTGCCCACTTCATTAGCAACAGTTCATGTAAGTTTTTACAATTTTTTTCCAAAATAATCCTGATCATTTCTTATGGTACATTAAGATTCCATTATGATCATATGCCACAATTTGTTTAGCCATTCCCCAATTGATGGACATCCCTTACCAATTCTACTTTTAAAGGAATTTTCTTCTTTAGTGAATTTCTGCTTTTTCCAATTTTTTTGGTTCTTCCTTTACTGAGCTGTTAACTCTTTTTTTCTTACATGATTCTTTTTTGTTTTCCCTTTTTTCTTTAATCTTTCTTACTTGATTTTTAAAATTCTTTTTGAGCTTCTCCAGATTTCTTTTTGGGCCTGACATCATTTCATATATTTCTTTAAGGCTTCACGTGTAGCTATTTTGCTTTTTGTTCTCTTCTGATTGTGTTTTGATATTCCCAGATAGTCTATAAATTCTCTAGAGTCAGGTCTTTTTTTTCCCCCTCATTTTTCCCACTCCATTTCATAACTTAGCTTTATGCTAAATTTGAGGTCTGCTCCTGGGGTGGAGGGAGTATTGTCCCAAAATTTTTTCTCAGGGCAGTATGGGAACAGCTGCCTGTGGGTCTGCAACTGGGGAGAGAACATGCAAGGCCTACTCCTAGCTTTCCTGAAAGATGCCTGCGCTGGACTTTATTTCCCTCTTACCCAAGTAAGACATATCTTTCTTGCCAATATTCTAAATTGTCTTGAGTGAGAAATTATTTCATCCACTTCCTTTGTTGGTTCTGCTACTCCAGAACTGGATTTGAGGCTACTAGTTGTTTGGTAGTCAATTTGGGGGGAGCTCAAGAAATTCTTAACTTGGTCCAATCATCTTGCCTGTACCCTCTCTGGGGAAAAAAAAATGTGAAGCAGTTTTTTATGATGAAGATCATTTTTCAAATACATGGAGAACTGAGTCAAATTTATAAAACTGTCAGTCTTTCTCTAATGCATCGTTGGTTGAATTGTGAACTGGTCCAACCATTCTGAAGAATAGTTTAAAACTATGCCCAAAGGACTATAAAACTGTGCATACTTTTTGATCTAGCAATATCACTACCAGACCTATACCCAAGAGAAATCAAAGAAAAAGGAAAAGGAATTACATGTGTAAATATATTTAAAGCAGCTCTTTTGGTGGTGACAAAGAATTTTAAATTGAGATGCCTGTAAGTTGGGGAATGGTTGAACAAGTTTGATTGTGGTGGAATAAGAAATGATAAGGGGGGTGACTTCAGAAAAACCTAGAAAGACATATGAACTGAAAAAAAGTGAAGTTAGAAGAACATTATACATAGTATCATCAATACTGTATTTGTGAAAAATTGGAAGTGATTAGTTCAGAAAATAGTTAATTGTAGGAATTGAGTGAACTACACTGACTTCACCTTTTGACTCAATTCTGAAGCTAGCTCAGTTCCCATTCTATTCAATGCTGGGTCTAGTCAAATTCAGTCTTGAAATTGTGGGAGTTTGGAGAAAACCTTATTGTACTGTTTGTTCCTAAGTCTTCCTAGCTGGAAAACTGGACTACCTGTACCTCCTGTTTAGAGACCCTTAACCAAGGGCTCAGTTTATTTTTACCAGAAACTATAAAATCCAAAAATTGATGTAAGGATTTTTCTCAAAATTGTACATTTCAAGCAACTTAAATGTCTCATCTAAAAACTGTTCCTTTGGTTATTTACAGATAACTGTGGGAGGAGTAGGGCACTCTTTCTGAATTCAGGAAATTGTATCTGTTCATTCTCCCCCTAAAGGCTTGTAAATCTTTCCTCCAGTTAGGAATTATATTACCTAATATATTGTTTCCTTTTAATTAATTGGCCTTATTCTATTGTTTTTCATATATTAAAGTCTGTCTCCCTTTGTATTGGGAGTCCACTGTTAAACTGAAGAAGGGGCCTGGTTCTGATTTGTTGGGTAGTTGACATGTTGTTTCCTCAGTCATTTCATCTTTTATTTGTTACATATGATGATCATCTGTAATTTAATTATTCTGATCAATGCAGTGAATCAGGACAATTGCGAAGAATTTAGGATTAAAATGCTTTCTACCTCTAGAGGGATAACTGATAGAGATTGACATGTTTTCATTTTTATTTCTTGCAACATAACTAATTTGGAAATGTATTTTGTATGATTTCACGTGTATGGATAGCATGTTTCTTGCCTTCTCAATTGGTGGTAGAGGGACAGGGAGCAGAGAAAGAATTTGGAACTCAAACATTTTTTTAAAAAATATTAAAAAGAAATTTTTTAAATAACAACTTTTTTTTTAATTAAAAGGAATAGCAGTTTGATAGTTGTGTGGGAATTGATTATAGAGGAGAAGGACTGTAAGCAGATAATTTAATGAACCGAAGTAGAGCTTTTCGTATTGTATTTTTTAGCCTGAATAGTAAATGTCTTGCCTTTCTAGTTGATAAGCTCTATGAGCTCAGTAGCAGAGCACTGTCTCCCATCCTTACTTCGCACCTTGTTTGACTGGTATAAACGCCAAAATGGAACTGAAGATGAATCATATGAATATAGACCTCGATCCAGCACAAAATCTAAGGGGTAAGTGTTTTATTTTTTAAGTCTATGAGATCCATGCTACTTATTCTTAAGAATAAGCTTACCCTCCATAAGTAATATCAACTGAGAAGTCTCTTGTATATTTTGTATAAAATAGTTGGTTGTTTTGCCACTTTGAGGGATGTTGGTGCTTAAATTCCCAGTGACACCTGGGAACCTGAATCCAACGAATTGGAATGCTCCATTTAAAGGGGCATGAGAGAATTTTCTTACTGAATTCTAGGTGCTGCTGAGGATTAAAGTTAGAACAGCTGGGGCATATGTATGGATCATATATGATGGCACTCTGTTAAACTTCCCAAACTCAATGCAATCACTGATGTGATATTTAAACAGAAATAAAAATTATTTCATTTATTTGCAATTTTTATTATATTAATTCTGAATTATTGTTTTAGGGATGAACAGCAACGTGAAAGAGATTACCTACTTGAAAGGAGGGATTTAGCTGTAGATTTCATTTTTTGTTTAGTTTTAGTAGAAGTTCTGAAACAGGTAAGCTTTCATTTTTTAAACTTGTTTAAATTTTTGCAATAAAATCCATTATCTTTTAATTGCATATTTGGAGTTTTATATATAAAAATCTATCTTTTTATATTTTGCTTGTTATATAATTGTTATCATAGTAGATGTTTGAAGTTTAGAAACCCTATATTCTTTGCTCTATCATTCTCTTTTTTCTATGTATTGCCGCTTTTAGAATAAAATCACTCCTCTACTATAATGTAGGCTGAAAGAACATATATTCATTATCTGAGATCTAAGTATAATGTGTCATTTACACACTTTTTCCTTTTCTTTTTTACCTCAACCCTTTATTTCCAGATGTCCTTTTTACTTCAACATCCTAATACTCTTTCATAATGCCTCTATGTATTCTTTAAAGATGGCATTAAAATACATTTATTGAAAGTTTAGTAATGAAATAGAAAATGACTTCACAATCTATTATTCAGTTTACTTTTTGTGGTATATTGCCAATATTGAAATCTGTTTATTTGAATGATGTTTTTTGAAAGAGTTGCTATTCAAAGAACAGTTTAATAGTTATGAACACAAACAATCTTCATTTTAAATATGCAAAAGGTTTACATTATTTAAATAGTAATGAGTATGGAAATAAACAGTGTATATAGAAGAAAAAGAATCAGGTATAACTAAATGTTTCTCAAGATGACTAACATATCATCAAGCCATAGTTGTTAATTACATTGTTCAGAATTCTTTTATCATCAAAATTCCATTACTAAATTTTAAAGGGAATATTTACATTACTAAATTTAAAAAGGAATTTTTGTAAGAGCTGTTAGGAATCAAAACAAAACTTTTTCATAAGGATTCTAGTGCCAGTTTGAGCTTGGACCTTTTTCACCTGGTTCACCTGGAATTCCAAGATACTAGAACTAATTAGGTATCTGTGATATGTGGTACCCTAGAATATTAGGTAAGGATGGTTCTGTTCATCAGTGCTCATGGGAAATGATCCCTAGTCTCTTGTGCCCCACAAAGTAGACTATTTTAATGTTTTGGTCAAATAACAACCATTGAATTCTAACCAGGAAAAAAAAAACAGGTAAAAAACCAAACATTTAGTCTGTTCTTAACAGCTCTGGTACTAATTTTCCAACTTGCCTGATAATTTATTAACTTGTTAACATTGTTACACTAGGTTCCAAATTGGTAACCTTCTTTTAATATCAATACTTTAAAGATATCCAACTCTGCTAGAGCTAAATATCATAATATATAATACTTCAAAGTATCATCCAGCTCTTAGAACTCCACTATCCTACCCAAGGTGTCATGCATTATATCCCCACAGTTTTGAAATTTATAGAGAATCAGGAGGTAGGGAGTACAATATAGATGATATATGATTTCACTTGCTCCTTTTATGGTTTCTGGTTTTTAGTAATCACATAATTCAATCCAGCTCTGTGTACTGTCTTCCCAATAACACTTTTATCTGGCACTTGAAACCACACATTGGGAAAAATCTGTCCCATTTGGGATCTTAAATGAGTAAAGGAACTATTGATGTTCTTTATTAGCTGCTAGAGCTAGAAAAACTGAATGACTAAAAAGTAAATAAAATTTTTGGGAAAGTTGTATTACAGTAATATAATGTTGTTCAACATGATTTCAAATTAAAATATTAAGAGAAATGCATAAACTTAATCTAGCTTTTTAAAAAATAATACTTTGATTCTGTATGATATGCCAAATTGAAATCAAGGAAAATTTGATTTTGATTTAACCAAGAGGGATGTCATAGAATAATTATAAGTACTCCTGCTTTATTTTTATTTAAAGTCAATACTATCACTATATAGAAGCATATTGTAGAATCAGATTTAAAAATCTTAATTAATTTCTTATGAAGAAGAAGATGTTCAAAAGAGTATAACCTTTAGGAATATAATGAAAATTCTAAAAGACTTTATAAAATATGGTAGAAAAATAAACTCTGGGGAATTATAATGGGACATAATTAAATATCCTTAGAAAAGTAGTGTTGTCATATTTGAAATATAATTAGAATAGCTTATAAATTATAGCATGAGAATTATCTCTATGAACATCATGATCTTTCAACTTTTTGTAGTCTATACTATAGACTATAGAAATTTTATATAGAAAAGACTATACTATAGAAAAACCTCCGATCTGTGGATGAATTTGGCCTCTGTCCTAATTTTATTTTTGCTATTGGAAATTTTCCAACAAGTGATATAGTTTATGACCTTGTATGAATCACTTAACTCTCTGGTTCTCATTTCCCATGTTTTTAAAATGAGGGGTTATAGTAAATTATCTTTAAATATTCTCTTTGGTTTGAAACACCCTATCTCTTGCCAAATCTTATTTTTTCTAATTTTACAACATATCTTGTATAGGTTCCCTTCTCTGTAGTCAGATGGTTATATCCCTATTTTAAGCTCTCTTTAATTCTCACTTGGTCTATTGTAATATTCTTTTCACTGTCTTCCCTTTCTCAAGTCTTTCCTTATTCCAATTTACTTTATATTCAGCTTCCATGTTGGTATTTCTAAGGTATAAATGTGACTATCACACCACCCTGCTTAAATGACTGCCTGTTACTTACCTCTAGGATTAAATGTAAAGTCCTTTATTTGGCATTACCTTTTCAGTCTCCTTAATACTTATAAACTCTCTGTTTTAACTATACCTGACTATTTGCAGTTGCTTAAATCTGACACCCAATTTCCTGTCTCTACATTTGTCTTGATTTTCTCATCTCTGAAGTATTTTTCCCCCTCATTTACACCCCTGGTTTCCCTGGCTTCTTTCATGACTCATCTCGAATCTCATCTTCTTTTTGAGGTCTTTCCTGGTCCTCTCCATTGCTAATATTTCCCTCTGATATTGGAAGAGGGAGAGGGAAAAGATAGATCTATGTGGTTGATTGCAGTAAAGTATCAATAAGGTGTATGGCTTATCTTTTTAGTGGATTTGCTGGATCGTATTGTTTGAAATAAAATGCAGCATTTTTAGAGTGAGTGAGTCAAATGCAAAATTTGTCATAATTTTTGAAGGCCGAATTTGATCCTTCATGTTCCACATGACTTCTCCCCTCTCTATACCTAGCCAAGCTGCTCCTCAGACTAGAGACCTAACAGACATATCTTCTATCTTTTTAGAAGTTTTTAGCTTTGTGTGGGGCCTACCACAATTTGCAATTTGCCAATGTAGTTTTTATGGATGCAGTCCTCTCCATAAAGTTTAGGATTTTAGTGAAGTCCTGTAGATCACTGCCTTTTAAAGTGGCAATTTCTAGGATTAATACTCTAGAAACTCAAAAGGAGATGATTCAGCCTCTGGTCCTGATCTGTTCCAAGAAAAACTACTAAAGGATAGTTGTACGGCTATATGGTTTATAAAATACTCTTACATGCATAGCTCATTTGTATCCTCATATAAGGATCAAATGATCCTTATAACTTGTACAGAATTTCAAAATTGAACCTTAGAGATTATCTAATCCAGTTTATATCTGAATTATTCCATCTATAACATGTCTGACCACTGATAACCCACGTTTTACTGAAAGACCTCCTGTAAGAGGCAAATGACTCCTCAAGCAGCATGTTGTACATGTCAGGAGCTCTTAGTTTAGGGGAAAGATATTAGCAAGTAGGTGTCTGGATAAAAAGGAACAGGTGACTATAACCAAGTTAGACTTTAAGCCTTTGACTAGGTTGCATTTAAATGATTATTTTAAAAATTAAATCAACATTGAATTGAGTAGTTGTTTTTCAGTACCTTAAAGACAAGAAACAAAAGTTAAGGACAAAGGATACTCTTCCCTTTATATGAACCAATTCCTCAGAGATCAATATTATGAATGTTCTTTTAAAAATATCTTTACAAAAGACTAGAGAGAGTTTTGCACATTGTAAAATAAGTCTGCTGTTAAGTTTGCTGATTGCATTTAAAACTTATGTGTAATTAAAAGTCAACATGATGGGGATAGACTCCAGAAAACTTCACAAGTCTTTGCAAATAAGTGGAAAAGCAACTTGCAGGTAAAATTCATTATCTGTTAAGCATATGGTTAATATATTTATGTAGTACTAATCCAAACTCTAAAATAAAAGACTCAGAGCTGTCATTTAGAAACCAGGCTTGGGAAGTAGGAGTCATTGTAGATTATTCCCAGTGTTCTGTTGAAATAGCCAAAATAAAAAATGATGAACAATATGAAGAAATGTATTAGAAGCAAAACAGAAGGCATGTACTTAATACTTGTATAAAATTGGAATGCATTCATACCTGAATACTCTGTGAAGTTTTTGTTTGCCTTACCTCAAGAAAAGTACTATGATATCTAGAGATTGTAAGTATAATTTTAGGGTTATAACCTAATCTAAGTTAATTTTGGTCACCAAGGAATATCCCCCAAAAAATACCCAAGTCAGCTGGAAATTTATGGTGATTTTAATTAATATAGAGGAAAAAAAATTAAGGAAAAGGGAGAGGGAAAAGGTGTAGGATTTCTCCAGCCTGGCCTGTGCCAGGGGGAGTTCAAAGTCCTCCGCCACAAGGTTTCTGAAGAAGATTAGAGGCTTCTAAGTGTATAGTGTTTGGAAGGTAAAGGAGAAAGGAATCAGCCTAAATTCCAAGAGACCTCAGCCAAGATGCCTCACCAAAACTAGCTACTTAGCTTCTCCCAGTATAGTATCAAGGAAAACTCACCACCAAACTGGACAATAGCTGCCCCCATGCCAAGATGCCAGAACACTTAGCACTCTGCCAGCCAGAGCCAGCTCACCCACGCTGCCGCCACGCCAAGATACTGAAACGCTTAGCACTCTGCCAGCCAGAGCCAGCTCTCCAGGGAAAGAGGCCAGAGAGAGGAAGTGATGGGAAATATATAGACGGTTTTACTTTTCTGCGTTTCACATGTACCAATGATATCTTAGGCTTGACTTAGGACAGCCGAGGGGTCTATCAGTTGTTTCTGATTTGTCATTTGCTAGCACATGACTGTCATAGGCCATCCTCATAGATACTTAGTCCTTAATGTCTATTCCTGATTTTATTAGACTAAGTAGGGTGGATAATCTAAAACTCACAATTTCCTGATTTTTGTTAGACTAAGTAGGGTGGAGTAATCTAAAGTTCACAAGAATGTTTAGAAAATGGTCATTTGAATAATCAGAAAGATCATGGGATTCTTTAGTCTGGAAACATGAAGCCTGAAGTAGATGAGATTTCAAATGTATCAAATCATAAGCCATAAAAGGAACAATTACTTGTTACCAAAATTGCATAGTATTAGAATAAGGAGAAATGTGTTTAAGATAGGCTTAGGACAAATTAGTAAAAGTAATACTTTTAGTTATCATGCAGTGAACTTAAGAAAATCACTACCAGAAGTGCCAGTACTTGCAATAAATGTAAATGGATTAAAATATGGATAAGCTGACATTTACACTATGTCTTGAGAAATTGCTCAGTACTTTACACACAATAATCTCTTTTTATACTCAGGACAATCCTGGGAAGTGTAAGTACTTCCCATATAATTATTTCCCTTTCACAGAAGCTGAAGCAGGATTAGCAAATCTAAGTGATTTCCCCTTAGTCACATAAGGAGTAAGTAGAAGAGTCAGGATGAGGCAACCATTTCCAGCACTTCATTCATTATGCTACATAGCTTTGGGAGTGGCTCCTAGAAAGTAAATATTGTTTCATTCAACTCTAACCTTAATTATCCCATTGGCAACTTTCCTACTTTGTAAGCACTTGATTTCCTGATTGATTCTACGTAAACTAACATTAGGAAAGACCACAGGGATCTTATCTTACAACCAGGCTCTTTGGGCTATATTGTAGTTAATGAAATACCAGTCTAAATAGACTCTATATAATAAAACGTGGAATCCTTATATTCTCATATGAGTGACATTGAAATAAGTTGGTTATTTTTTTTAGCTTTCCTAATGATAGTATTTAAATGCATAGCACTTGGGTGCTTTTTTTTTTTTAAGAACCCTGACTTCAGTTTAAAGTTAAACCAGTAAGAACATAATGAATAAAAAATAATGCACAAATTAATCATCAAGTACATGGTATAGTTTCTAATGGAATATTTCAGTTAAATTATCATAAAAATATTAGAAATAATCGAGTGAACAAATTATTAGGCTATTTTATTTATTGAATTCAATGCTTTCTTCACTCTAGATTCCTGTTCATCCAGTTCCAGATCCCTTAGTTCATGAAGTTTTAAACTTGGCTTTTAAGCACTTTAAACATAAGGAAGGGTAAGTCAAATGTTCATCTCAGTGTTGATGTTCTTATCATTTTGAGTTTGGACAGTATTTGTATATTAGAATCTTTGTTTTAGAAATTTAAGTTTTGGTCCAAAAAACTTGTTGAACACACATTTACAGAAAATATTTTATAAAGAATTTACAATAAAAGGGGAAAGATACCTCAATAGAAAAGAGACTTGCTTCAGAACTAAGTTGTAGAGGTAAAAAAAATAATACATATTGTTATTCTAATCTTTAGTTTGGGGTATCTTACCAACTTTTACTCTTACTCCCATCCTAGAAGAGAATTTGAAATTGATTTGGGGTTCAGTTTTTAAAATGACAAATTTAAAGTGTTCTTTATTATTATTCCAAGAGAAAAGTATTTTTAAAAAATTGCTTCTTTTTTTTTTAACAATTTTAGTTGAGTTTTCAAAAAAGTAGGAATGAGGAGGAAATTGTGCTATATGTAAGTAAAATTATATAATGTATATTTTTATTATTTTCTTATATGTTCAATTACTTTAGGTATTCAGGAACCAACACTGGGAATGTGCATATTATTGCAGATTTATATGCAGAAGTCATAGGGGTTCTTGCTCAATCAAAGTAAGTTTTTTAATTACTTTGTTTTTGTCTTCATTCAATTTTTAGATTTTTTTGCTCTTTTCAGTAAATATTATTAATACTTATATCATGTAGATCCTGAATTTTTCCGTAGTAGAATAAATCAGTATGAAGCCCATCCTTTTTACTACTTGACCTTTCCATTTATTAGATTATATGTAAATATTACCCATACAGAATAAATTTCTAACCACCTTTGTCTTTTTGCTTTGAGTAATTGCTGGTATCTATCCATCGGAAAGCAAGAATAGCCATATAGATATATATTAAAGAGTCTGTCTTATACCTGAACAATTGTGTAAAAAATGTTACACAGTTTTCTTTTTAAAAAACCTTTAATGATCTGGTAATTATTTTTATAATTTTCCAGTGAAATCTGAAATGTTTTTGAGTCATGATTGTAGTGAACTGAGTCAAATAAAAAAAATTTCTAAGTTGCTTTTATTTGGTCTGATAACTAAGAACTTTAACTAAAGTACATTGAAAGACTATGAAAGATAAAGGGAAGACTAGGGTTCACTTTCAGCCCATATTCTTCATTAGAGAATCATCATCATCATTGTAATTAATAGCAGCAATAAATTTGTATTCAGCATCTGCCTGTACTATTTTGAGGCAAGTCCATGGTAAGTAAAGGAATCACAGGGAAATCAATAGACAGAAAAAGAAGACATCAACCTAAACTTCCTTGGACTAGTTTTTGTTTTTTAAAAGATCTGCCAATTTCAAATAATCCCTGTAAAATTCTGAAGAATATAAACAAAAGAATTCTTTTTATTTTTATTTGGTCATTTCCAAACATTATTCATTGGAAACAAAGATAATTTTTTTTTCTTCCCTCTCCACCCTCCCACCACCTCTCCCATAGCCCACACGCAATTCCACTGGGTATCACATGTGTTCTTGATTCAAACCCATTTCCATGTTGTTGGTATTTGCATTAGAATATTCATTCAGAGTCTCTCCTCAGTCATATCCCCTCCACCCCTGTAGTCAAGCAGTTGCTTTTCATCGGTGTTTTTTTCTCCCATAGTTTATCTTATGTTTGTGGATAGTGTTTTTTAGATCCCTACAGATTGTTCAGGGACATTGCATTGCCACTAATGGAGAAGTCCATTACCTTCGATTATACCACAATGTATCAGTCTCTGTGTACAATGTTTTCCTGGTTCTGCTCCTCTCACTCTGCATCACTTCCTGGAGGTTGTTCCAGTCTCCATGGAATTCCTCCACTTTATTATTCCTTTTAGCACAATAGTATTCCATCACCAACATATACCACAATTTGTTCAGCCATTCCCCAATTGAAGGGCATCTCCTCATTTTCCAATTTTTGGCCACCACAAAGAGCGCAGCTATGAATATTCTTGTACAAGTCTTTTTCCTTATTATCTCTTTGGGGTACAAGCCCAGCAGTGCTATGGCTGGATCAAAGGGCAGACAGTCTTTTATCGCCCTTTGGGCATAGTTCCAAATTGCCCTCCAGAATGGTTGGATCAATTCACAACTCCACCAACAATGAATTAATGTCCCTACTTTGCCACATCCCCTCCAGCATTCCTTACTTTCCATAGCTGTTATGTTAACCAATCTGCTAGGTGTGAGGTGATACCTCAGAGTTGTTTTGATTTGCATCTCTCTGATTATAAGAGATGTAGAACACTTTTTCATGTGCTTATTAATAGTTTTGATTTCTTTGGCTGAGAACTGCCTGTTCATGTCCCTTGCCCATTTATCAATTGGAGAATGGCTTGATTTTTTGTACAATTGATTTAGCTCTTTGTAAATTTGAGTAATTAAACCTTTGTCAGAGGTTTTTATGAAGATTGTTTCCCAATTTGTTGCTACCCTTCTGATTTTAGTTACATTGGTTTTGTTTGTACAAAAACTTTTTAATTTGATGTAGTCAAAATAATTTATTTTACATTTTGTGACTCTTTCTAAGTCTTGCTTGGTTTTAAAATCTTTCCCTTCCCAAAGGTCTGACATGTATACTATTCTGTGTTCACCTAATTTACTTATAGTTTCCTTCTTTATGTTCAAGTCATTCACCCGTTCTGAATTTATCTTGGTGTAGGGTGTGAGGTGTTAATCAAAACCTAATCTCTCCCACACTGTCTTCCAATTTTCCCAGCAGTTTTTATCAAATAATGGATTTTTGTCCCAAAAGCTGAGGTCTTTGGGTTTGCCATAAACTGTCTTGCTGAGATCATTTACGCCAAGTCTATTCCACTGATCCTCCTTTCTGTCTCTTAGCCAGTAACAAATAAAAAAATTATTCTTAAAAAAACATAGCTAATTAATATTTTTACAGCTACCAGTGATTTATACGTCTCATTTGTGATATAATTTTTATAGCACAACAGAATAGTAAGGCTAATGTCTACCTTGAGGACCTACTTCTTATGTAGTAAGCCTATCTTTTACAGAATAAATATAAATGATTGTTGAAGTCTGATTATTGTGAGAGATAATGTGATAAAATGGTGAGAGTCAGTCTGGAAATCAGGAAGATCTGAATTCAGTCCTACTATCTATATACTATAGGCCCATACATTAATCAGTGCTGGCTTATCAATCAGGTATGTTACCATGTATAAGTTATAAATTTTGACTTTTCTCAGAAAACTTCATAAAATTACACGAAAATATGTTCCAATATTCATGTGTCTTTATTTGGAGTTCCATACACTAGTGAAATTGCCCATCTGGCTTCAAAACAGTAATAGTTGTTTCATTCTTACTTGTGGGACAAACATCATAGCCATGAGTCATCTCACTACACATATTTCACAAGAAATATATTCCCTCATAATATTGTTTCTTTGGGAAAAGGTGATTTACCTTATAGTATTTTGCTCTATGAAATGAATTTCAGAGGAGCATATTTGCTGGCAATTGGGGATGGACTAGATTTCATCCTCTAAGAATTGCTCTCATTGAAAATGTTGGGTTGATTTCCTGTCTTCTGTCTAGTAAAAATTTAAAATATATTCTTTTCAGCTTATATTTATAAGGGTAATTTAGGGTCATGACCTAATCTATATTTAATTTTTGGTCATCAGGGGATATCCCAAATAAAATTCCCAAGTCAGTTTGGAAATCTGTGGTGGTTTAATCAATATAGAGGGAAGAAATCAAGGAGAAGAGAGAAGGAAAGGGTATAGGATTTCTCCTGCCTGGCCTGTGCCAGGGGGAGTTCAAAGTTCTCCGCCACAAGGTTTCTGAAGAAGATTAGAGGCTTCTAAGTATATAGTGTTTGGAAGGTAAAGGAGAAAGGAATCAGCCTAAACTCCAAGAGACCTCAGCTAAGATGCCTCACCAGATCTAGCTACTTAGCTTCTCCCAGTATAGTATCAAGTAAAACTCACCACCAAACCGAACAATAGCTGCCGCCATGCCAAGATGCAGGAATGCTTAGCACTCTGCCAGCCAGAGCCAGCTCTCCAGGGAAAGAGGCCAGAGAGAGGAAGTGACGCGAAATATATAAATGGTTTTACATTACTTTCCTGTGTCTCACCTGTACCAATGTTGGCTTAAGCTTGACTAAGACAGCCGAGGGGTCTGTCAGCTATTTCTGATTTGTCATTTGCTAGCACATGTCTATCATAGGCCATCCTCCTAGATACTTAATCCTTAAGTTTGGGTGTAGACATTCCTGATTTTGTTAGACTAAGTAGGGTGGAGTAATCTAAAGTTCACATATTAATAAAAGAATGTGTTCTTTTACCCTGAGAAGTGAGGTGACTTTTAGAAAGTGCATGTCATTTGATGTCACATAAATTAACCAGATAGTATTTCCTCTGACAATTTTTCAATTGGATTAGTTACTCAGATCCATTAGACAAACATTTATTAGTTGTTGAATTACAAAGAAAAGTATTGAAGGTTTATAGCTAGGCTGCTATGTGTCTTTTTTGGAAGGCATAACTGAATAATTTACTTGTAATGTCCTCCTTTTATTATTTGACTTTCTTTTAGTTCTAGTTATTCTCCAATATAGTGTATGGCAAATGCAAAATTATGTTAATCCATAAGTCAACACTATATATTTATAAGTGGTTTGTATTATATTCTTAGTGTACACTAAGATTCTAGCTTCAGAAAGTGGTTACTTAATTATATGATCATAAAATCAGTCACTTAATATTAATTCATAAGATAGCATAAGAAAATATGGGTTCAAACCCTGTCTCTGACACATTAGCTCCCTTATATTGGGAATAGACACCTAATACTTATCATGGTCAGGTCACTGAACCTCTCAATGCCCTTTATATGTCTTAAGACTGTAAAGCAGAAAGAGTTCTCCCCACACACGAATTCCTAAGTGTGGATAAGTTGTTTTATTTTTCATTTTTTCCCTCATTGTTACAGATTCTTGTTTTTCTCTTCCTTCCTCCTTCCTGAATTTGACAAGCAATTTCACTGGGTTATACATATATTATCTCTCAAAACCCATTTCCATATTTTTGCAATAGAGTAATCTTTTAAAACCAAAACCCCAAATCATATACCCATGTAAATAAGTGAAAAATCACATGTTTTCTTCTGGTTTTCTACTTCCACAGTTCTTTGTCACAATGTAGATAGCATTCTTTGTTATAAGTTGCACAAAATTGTCCTGGATCATTGCATTGCTTTTAGTAGAAAAATCAATCACATTTGATCATCTCACAGTGTTTCAGTTATGGTGTCTCCTGGTTCTGCTCATTTCACTCCGTATCAATTCATGGAGGTCTTTCCAGTTCTTAAAGAAATCCATTGATTCATTGATTCATCATTCCATATAGCACAATAGTATTCCAAATTATTCAAGGTTTAGGATAAGCACTGGTCACACAAAATAAAAGTGAAGAATAATTGCTGGCTTAGAACCTGTATGCTTCTAGGAGAAGAGGGGTGCTGAGGATATAATATTTATATAAAGAATTTAATTAATGATCAACTGAGAAGGTTGTTTGAATTAAAAATGAAATAATTCAGTAGAGACTTTCTATAGGAGGTGTGTCCTGAATTCTTCCTTGAAGAAAGTTATGGATTCTAAAAAGTAGATATATGGAAGGACTATAGTAATGGCATGTTAGATAGCCTTTTTAAAGATACACTGAAGAAGATAGAATGCTTGATTTAATGAACAGCAATTTGGCTGAAGGCTAGATTGTTTGTGGGGAATGTAATATGGAAAGTTGGGGTAAAACCATATTGAGACTGGGTCTTAAACACCAAGATGAGTTTGTATTTTACCCTCAATGGAATAAGCAACCATTGTGCTTAAGAAGATCATCTTAGTAATTGTGTGTACAATGGTTTGTCAAGGGCAGACACTAGTTAAAAGACCCTGTTGTATATAGCCTAGTGAGGATACATGCAAGCTGATAAGCATCTGATGCAGATGATTTATATAAGTGGAACTAAGGGGAGAGATGGAAAAGAGGCTATGGAAGTAGAATTGGTATGACTAGGCAGTGGATTTGATTTGGGTGTATGGGAGAATGAAGAGTCCGAGCATTAGTGTGGGTTGGGAACTTGTGTGATTGGATCGTGGTGGGGCCCTCCCTCATCAGAAATAGGGAATGTCAGGGGTTGTTTCAGTGCAGAAGATAATGTTTTGACTGGGTTGAATTTGAGATGACTGTAAGTCAACCAAGAGGAATTATCCATTAGTTATCCATTGATTACCAAAGCAGGACTGGAGCTCAGGAATAAGTAAGCAGTGTTCATTCAGTAGGAGAGAAGATTGCCAAAGTGCAGAATTAGGCATTTTTGCTTATCATAAAATAAGAAAGCTCCAAAGCCATTTTTTTTTTTACTTTGGGATGCCTTTTTTTATTAGTAATAATGATGTTTAGGGAATTTCCAATTATTGGCTTTTAACTTTATTTCAGTATTAAAATTTTATATAATTATAATTGCAATCATAAAGTTGAACAAGCTGAAAAATTCCCTATAATCTAGATTTCAGGCTGTGCGGAAAAAATTTGTAACTGAATTGAAGGAGCTGAGACAAAAGGAACAGAGTCCACATGTGGTACAAAGTATCATCAGTTTAATAATGGGGATGAAATTTTTCCGAGTGAAAATGTATCCTGTAGAAGAGTTTGAAGCCTCATTTCAGTTCATGCAGGTAATACTATTCATTTTAATAGTTGGTCTTTCTGCTTTCCAAAGTAGTTTAAAAATATATATTTCTATATGTACACACACTCACTAAGAACTATGTTATATGTGAAATAATTTTACTTTTTCCCATAAACTACAATGATATATTAATGTGAATGAAAGTAAATTTTTTTGCATATAGAATAACTGTTTAAAAATTGGATATGCTTGGATTTCTTATCATACTACTAATGTTATTGAAATAGTTTTGAGGAATGAAGTAAATATATATTTTAAAAATATTCCACAATCTCTGTAATATGATTATAGATAAGTTCAGAGATGCATGTATGCCACTTTGTTTTAAGATTTTAATTTTTTTTTCCTTTAAGGAATGTGCTCAGTATTTCCTTGAAGTGAAAGATAAAGACATTAAACATGCTCTTGCTGGTTTATTTGTGGAGATTCTCATTCCTGTGGCAGCTGTAAGTATTTTTGTTTACTTAAAAATTATATTTTAAAAAACACATTTATGAAATTCCATAAAATGCTATTATTGTCAATTTTTCAAATAATCAAACTCAGTAAAATTTAAAGATAGAATCTTTTAAAGATAAATGTGGTAGTTGATATTGGAGGAAAAAATATAGTGAGAGGCCACCATTTAGAAGCTTCTTTATACTCTTCTTTCATTTTACCCCCCTTCCTCCCTCATCAAAATACTCAGCCACCTAGGATTTACAAAAGGCCATAACAACTCAGTTGTGCCAATAGTCACTTATTCAAATTCATTTCCCCGGGGACTTTTGCCCCTCAGCAAAATAATTGGTTATGTTTGTAATCTCCAGGGAATATTCTAAAGCCCTCAGCTACTAACAGGAGAATTACTGTTAGTATTTAAATATGAAGCTTATTTTATAAATTTTGTTATTATAATGTACTATTATCAGCACAGACAACAATTGGGATGAAAAAAACTGCCGATTCTTCTTATTATTAAATATCCAGATATATTCCATGATTTGCTTTTCATTCAGACTTTCAGTTGCATTTTATTTTCTTTTAATATAAATAATGTCATAAAACTGGGAAAATGTGTTTTCACATAAAATATTAGATTTTTTTGGTAACTTTACTATAATAACAATAACCAGCATTTATAGACCATTTTAAAGTTTACAAAAAATATGAATATTTTAAGTCATTTGATCCATACAAAAACCTTTTGAAGTAATTGCTCTTATAATGCTGTTTTATTGATGGGGAAACAGGTTCAGAGAGTTTAAGTGACTTACCCAGGGTTACCCAGCTAGTTCACTGTCTGAGGCAAGATTCAAACTCACATGTTCCCAACTCCCCAGTTTTGTGCTCTATCCCCTACACTCCCTTATTACTCCAATTATTAATAGTAATTATCATCAGTATGTGTGTGTGAATGAAAGCATAGTTTCATTCACATATTAAATGCTTTTGAATAATTATTTCATTCAGTAGTCATGGTGCTGATAAATAAGATCAAGGTTGCAAACTGAATTTCCACTTAGACTATAGTGGCTATGGTTCTTTTTTATACCTACAGACTGCATCTCACAATGTGTGATATATTTCTCACAAAGGCCACTGCAGACAATGACTTTTAAATAATAGAATATAGAGAACAGTATACACACAAATATGTAATAATAACTTTAAAGTGCATTTTTCATTGAAAGCAATTTTGCATTTAATTGTAACATTTCTAATGTAAATTTTTTATTCAGTCCCTTCTTCCCTCTCTCATACCAAAGAACATTCACAATTTGTTACTCTTTCAAGTATTAAATCTGTAGCTGTATATCTCTTGGTTCTCCTTACTTCACTCTTCATTATCTCATGTAATTCTTTAAGTTAAAAAAAAATATCTGTTCATCATTTCTTAATTGCACAGTAGTATTCCATCATAAACACATACTACAATTTGTTTAGTCATTCCCCAGTTGATGGACATTCAGTGATAATAGTTAAGTTTTTAAAATAATGAAAATAGACAAATTTACATGGAATATTTTATCTAAGTCGTTTGAAATATTAAGTTTTTGTAAAGTATAAAAAGTTATTTATAATTATAAATTACTACCAAATGAAAGCTGCTTGTTACTGTTTACTTCTAGCTAAAGTTTTGAGAGTTTTCTTGAGAATAAATTATTTATGAATTTTGAATTTTAGTGTAGATGGTGGTGTTTGTTTCTTTTTTATTCAGGTATGTAAATTCAGATCATTTTTACTTGTTATTAAACAAATTGTTCTCTTTCATATCCAAATGTGGTAACATTGATCTGTGTTTAATGGTTACTTGCTATTAGATGTAATTCCAGCATTTTTATGAATTAATTACTATTGGTTTTCTCCTACACTTTGGTCTGGCTCTCCTTCTGAACAGTAGCATATATTTTTGTGACAACTGATTAAATTTGGTGATGGATTTGGGGATAGTACCATTTGTGGCAGTGGAACAGAACAAAATGAATTTTTCTTCCAAGTGCAACCAACAATTTCTTTTTGAGACTCTTCTTAAGCTTAAGGAATCAGCTTCCTTCATTACCTAGCATTTTTAGATAGTTTGAAAGATAACTTCACATACAAAATAATTCAGTAAAACCTTAGTGCATTATTGCTACTTTGAAAAATAAAATACTATACATATGTCACATTATATAAGTTATTAATTTCTTTTATTCATTTTGCAAATTTTTGTGTATCTGTCTTTTTACTAGGCTGTTAAAAATGAAGTAAATGTTCCATGTTTGAAAAATTTTGTGGAGATGCTGTATCAGACTACTTTTGAATTGAGCTCCAGAAAGAAGCATTCACTGGTATGCAAAAACATTTCACATATATTGAAATGATAAATATATTGTTTGCATGAATGTCCAGTGGGAAGTAAAGGGAAATGAGAAAAATTGAAAGATTACAGAACAGATTCAATTCCAAAACATTTATTACAGACTTACTTATTTTTGTACTAAACTACTTATTTATAAACATAAACAGAAAAAATGAAGTGATCCCTGTTCTGAAGGAATGTTTAAACTACTGAGGGGAGAATTGCACAATTCAAATATGCTCTGTTAAAATGAGAAGAATAGTATTAGTATTCTAAAGATACCAAAGGGCAGAATTCTTAAATGTGTATTGCACCTGCCAGGTCTTCATTTTGTTTTATTTGCATCTTTCAAAAAAGAAATGTTAAATAAATGGCTGTTTTTAGTTTTAAATGATGCCTTAGTGACAAATACTTATTATTGTTTTAAAGCTTTTTAAAAGTTTGGTAAGATTGTGCTTGAACCTATTACTTTATTAGGATTTTTCTTTCATAAGATAAATAGAATTTTAATGGTGGAAGAAACCTCTGAGATCACATAATCCAACCCGTACTTACATAGTAATAATATTCTTTAGAAATAATGATCCAGGAAGCTGTTGAAATTCTCTAGTGAAAAGGAACTCCCCTCCTCAGCAACCCATTTTACTTTTGTACGGAGTCAGAATCTGACTTTGAATCTTGTCTCTGCCTTATATTTGTCAGAGTAAAATATGAATAGATCAAATCACGATAGTATTACTATTATTAACAGCTCGCATTTTTATATTTCTTTAATGCTCACAAAGCCCTTTTTGTCATTTCATTTGATTCTTTAAAAAACCCTATAGATTAGGGTGTTTTTGTTTGTTTATTTGTCTTGTTTGTTCATTCCATTTTTGAGATAAGGAAACTAAAGTTCACAAATTCTTATAGATAGAGGACTTGTGAGTATCAAATGAAATGGCATATATAATGCTTTGAAAGTATTAAAGTCCATAAATTTAAAAATTACTTGCTACTGCAAATTCTTTTCTAACACCTATATTCTTCTATTGCTTATGAATCACAATACTCTTAAAACTAAAATTACAGACAATCTCTAAAAAATAATGTAAAGGTGAAATGTTTCTGTATGTTACCAATATTGATTCCTGGGGCAGTTAGTTGGCTCAGTGGATTGAGAGCCAGGCCCAGAGATGGGAAGTCCTGGGTTCAAATTTGGCCTTAGACGCTTCCTAGCTGTGTGACCTAGCTTGTGTGGGCAAGTCACTTAACCCCCATTGCCGAGCCCTTACCACTCTTCTGCCTCGGGACCAATGCACTGTATTGATTCTAAGATGGAAGGTAAGAGTTTAAAAAAATTATTCAGTGTGTACAAAGTGAATAAAAGATAATAATCATGCTTCATAATGAGAGATAACAGTTGGACAACCCTATTGTGACCTTAAATACATTAAGAAAGATAACCAACATTGAGTTGGGTAGGTCCTTAGTGGAAAATTTATGGGATTATAAAACTTCAGAAAACTTGGAGGAGATAGAATTTATATCAGTGAAGGGAATATCCAAATAGAAGCAAAATGGATCCTCCAGAATACTTAACATTTTGAAGAACATTTTGACTTGGTAGATGGAATAAAAGCAAAACTTGAAGATTTTCTCCTTTTTGCCTTAAGATATCATTTGAAATACTTCAGATACTTAGAGTCTTCTTTGACCTTTCTTTTGTGTCCCAAGTAGTTGAAAAGATCTTTTCCCCTTACTTTTAGGATTCATCCCAAATCTCACCTTCATCTTCTCCTGATTTTGTCAGTCTTTGATATGCATTGTCTATTCATCTTTTAAAAACATGAGCTGATCACATTCTATTTAGATACCAACTCTTTTGAAGCATTTATGTTTCATTCTCAATATTTATTTCTTGAGAGCCTTTCATTCCTTTTGATACTACTAATTTGGAGAATTTTAAACTATGGTACTCTAATTGTCCATTCTCTGGATTCTTTAAAGTCCCCTTGTCCCAAAAGTCTAGGATGCATCAACCAATCACATATATTGATCAGACACTATGCTGGCTAATCATTATGCAGGTGCAGGTAGGTGGCAATGTGGCTAGAGCACTTGGCTCTGGAATCAGGAAAACCTGAGTTCATATTCAGCTTCAAGACACTTACTAGGTATGTGGCCCTAGACAAGTCAATTATTGTCTTTTTGTCTCAGTTTTCTCATTTGTAAAATAGAGATAATAGGACTCTCTCACCCCCACTCTAGTATTGTTGTGAGGATCAAATGAGATAATCATTGTAAAGTGCATAACATGGTGGCTGGCATGTAGTAGTGCTGTGTAAATATTAGCTATCATCACCATCGTGCTATTTTCTCCACAGATTTTTTCACTCTCATCATCCCCACTTTCTCGCTAATCTCTCGCTAACTAAAAACATGTTTTAACATTTAAAAAAATCCTTACCAAATTAATTTTTCTCCTTATCCACAACTGAGATTTAATTTCCTAATGGGAAATTAACAACTACTTAGTCAAACAGGATAACAAAATAAATGATTAGAAGATTACCTCTACATTAGAGAGATATATTCCTTCATAGGATTCTATAACATTATTTAGGGGGAGGAGGCATGTGCCACAAAGCTATGCCATGTGGTCAGGGAATATACATCAAAGAACACAGGAGGCAGATATGCAAGACCAAAGAACATATGGTAATGGGGCATCGAATACTGCCCATTGACTCTAGTGATGTCATTAATTAGTTAGATTAGAATTAGGTATTCATTTTCAGGTGCTCTCTGCCTCTCTCTCCTAGGCATCCCTGTTGAGTTGTTGCTCTTCTGCATCTTTTCTTCACCTGCCTTGTAATTTATTTTCTAAACTGCTTGCTCCCTTTGCTAGTGATGTAGCTTAAAGGAATTCTTTGTCTCAAGAGACAATTTCAGCCCTTTTGCTCTTAAAAAATTTTTTTTGTTCTACTCTGCCTTCAACCCATTGTTCTATATTTCTGTCCCTCAGCTAAATTAGTTGAAGAAACTGTTTATACTTGGTGTGCTTCCTTTCCTTTCCTTTCACTTTCTTCTAAACCTTTTACCCTCTGGCTTCTGACCTAACTGTTCAATTAAAAATGCTCCTTTCTAAGTTCCCAGTGATCTCTTAATTGCCAAATCAAATGAGTTCTTCTCAATAATTATATTAAACAAAACAGGTTGTCATTGTGACAGTCCCAAGCCTACTTTAGAATCAAACTAGTTAATAGGAAGAGTGGTTGGAGAGTCAGAGGAGGTTGAATGAGGGATAGACAGAAGGGAGTTATCAAAATTTTTTTCTACCTAATTGTCCCTTTTCATTTGTGTTCTTTTTTCTATTTTATCCTGTGATTTAATATCTTTGTTCTATTTAGCATTCCCAAATACTGTCAAATATTTCATTTTTCCTCATATAACACATTATTTAATTCATCCTATAGATAATGATATTTTATAGATAAAATAACAGCTTAAATTTATGAAAAATATCATAATTATGTTTCAGATTCATTACCAGTAGGTATATTAATCCATTCATTAGGCCTGGGGTCAGCTATTAGAAAAGTAATATATGTAGAAAATCCAGGTTTTTCTTATTTCATATAGCAAAACAATAAAATAAGAACATTTTTTTTCTTTTATGGAATGAATTAAAGATACATAGCAAATGTAAAACCCATTTTAAAAATAATACTTTTTTTTTGTCTCATAGGCTTTATATCCACTGATTACCTGCCTTTTATGTGTCAGTCAAAAGCAGTTTTTCTTGAATAACTGGCACATTTTCCTACAAAACTGTTTGTCACATTTAAAGGTAAGAAATAATTTTATTTCAGGAACTGTTTAAATATCAGTACATTTGTTCATGTTGACAAATTTTGTACAATTTAAAGTAAAACTCAAATATTTTTAGTGTATTAGGTAATTTCTCAAGTACTTTTGAGTGCTGTTTCATTTTTTTCCCTCAAAAAGAACATCCATTTCATTCTTTTATATTAACATTTTATTGACCAATTTGATAGCTTTAATTTATTTTACATTGCAGAAGAACTATCAACTGGTATTATTTTAGGACCAGGAATAATTGTTAGTAAACTGATGTTATAGGAAATAAGATAATGTATACAGAAAATGCTTATTCTGTCAGCAATCCTTTATTAAACATGCAGAAAATCCCTTGTCACATAGTTAAACTCTGAATTTGTAATCATAAATCACATTGATTAACTATTTACAAATTCTCTTATTCTCAAAAAATTATATGTGCATTTTTAATGAACCAAGACATGAGTATTTACTAATAATGATTATTCTAGCTCATTTTTGACATTTCTTGCTTATGTAAAACAAATTAAAGTATCATATGTAGTTCTGCTTAGCCAGATATAAAATTTGACTATTGGATTTAGTATTTCTTAAGTAACTGGCAGATTTGTTTATAAAACTGTCACATTTAAAGGAAAGAAATAATTTAATTTCAAGAACTGTCAAAACTTCAGTGCATCCATTCATGTAGACTTTCTATATACAATTTAAAATGAAAGCAAAAATATATATTTTTTTAAAAACCCTTACCTTCTGTCTTGAAGTCAATACTGTGTATTGGTTCCAAGGCAGAAAGAGTGGTAAGGGCTAGGCAATGGGGGTCAAGTGACTTGCCCAGGGTCACACAGCTGGGAAGTGTCTGAGGCCAGACTTGAACCTAGGACCTCCCGTCTCTAGGCCTGACACTCAATCCACTGAGATACCCAGCTGCCCCCAAGTAAAAATATTTTAATAAGCATTAAAGAAACATTTATTAATTCCCTTCTGTGTGCCAGACCAGGTGTTAAGCCTTTGGGGTTACAAACATCAAAACAATCCCTACCTTTAAAGAGTTTATACTATTGAAGTAAGTAGAGAACTGTTTTTGAATTGTGATGGAAGTTGTGCTACCTATCAGGGATGGATGATAAACTCAGCACTCAAGAGTGTGACTGCAAAGTCACCACTCTAGTGGCACTGTGAATGCTGTGTTCCTAGTTTATTCTTTTTTAGATAAAAATCTCCCTTGTGTCTGATAAATGATTGGAAGGCCTATCTATATCTTTCATTGAGTTTAGAAAATTATGTTACCTATACTGAGCAAATCAGGATCTGCTAGATTTTAATAACATTTTGGGGCAAATCCATGTTTTCCTGTTTTAGGAGTTGAATGAATCTTTGTTCCATGGAATTGGGGGGAAAAAAGAACAAAAAACTTTAGAAATCGATTAACTTTCTAATATTCTTTGGGCTAAAGGTATAGGGGACAAATTTCACAGTATCTGAAGCTAAAGCACAAAAAGATTACACTTCTCTAATCTAGAACTGTTCCTCTAGATCAGTTTTATAATTTTTTCATTTCCCCTGCTTTTGTTTATCTACTTTAAAAAAAAAAAAGCTTGAGGAATTCCTGAATTGCAAATAAAATTTAGATCATTGAAATATGATAAAAATTTTCTTTTAGAATATAACTTTTAGGGGGGCAGCTGGGTGGCTCAGTGGATTGAGAGCCAGGCCTAGAGATGGGAGGTCCTAGGTTCAAATCTGGCCTCAGACACTTCCCAGCTGTGTGACCCTGGGCAAGTCACTTGACCTCCATTGCCTAGCCCTTACCATTCTTCTGCCTTGGAGCCAATATACAGTATTGATTCCAAGATGGAAGGTAAGGGTTTAAAAAAAAAAAAAGAATATAACTTTTAAAAAATTATTGCCTTTCAACTATTTTGGTGAGACTGATGATCAAATTATATAAGTAAGATATTGTATTTCAATCTCATTTTCTCTAAAAATTACTGGTTGCCTATTTTTTTTAAACTACAACTGATTAATTTCATATTGAGCATAATGATTATATTTTATGCAATATTTAATTATGTGTAGCTTTTTTTTTTCTGTTTCTTCCTAATGAAGTTGTGTCCTGGGCAACATTTATGAGAACACACATAGCAATTTAATCATTATACCAATAAGTTTAATGGAACATGGACTTGTTTTTATAAAGGGTTGCTTTGTTTTATGACATTTCATACTTTTCTTTTTCTTTTTAGATTTTATGGGAGGAATTCTTTTTATCTAACATTTATAATACTTGAGTAATGTATGGGGTTTTTTTGTATGCATGTCTTAAGGCTTTTCTTTAAAATACTATGTTTTCTTTGAACCTTTGTCTTCTGCTAAGTATTTCTGAAATATTATTATTTTCTCTCAATGGGTATTTACATTTGCTCTCTAAGAATTAAGAGCCAGCTATTCAGCAAGTATATTTAGAATATAGTCTTCTTGACCATTAACACCTAAATTACAATAAGATTCTATTTAGCAGAAATTTTATAGATAATTTTTATAGTACAGATTCATCATGATATCAATAACACATAATTAGATAGAGAAATCAAAAAATGTCTTGAATCTCACCTTGTCACAGAAATAACCATGAAATTTTTCTTAAGTAAATAATTGATCAATCTTCTTCAAGATTATTCTGCTCTCAATTTTATTATATTGAAGAAGGGAGATACAAGAAATTTCTTGATCACTTCATCTCTGTTCTCTACCTGTAAGATAGTAATATTACTTCTAAATTTCTCACCTTCAGGGTTACAACTTATAAAAATTAACATAATTAGTTTTAATTTAAATGAAAAGTTTAAATATCTGTTTATATATTTATATACAGACATATACATATAGTCATATAAAACCAATGAGATGAATTCTCAAGTTCCTTTCTTTGTCTGTGCTTCTTTAAGGGAGGAAAGAATAAACCAGAAATTATAAAATAGTTCCATTTTTTCCTTCAAATTTATTTAATAAAATTTTGAATAAGCCTTCCTTTCCTTCATTTTCTCAAATTGCACACCACCAGTAAGTGGAATTTGTTTCTACATGCCCAGAATGCTATTTTGCAATTTCTTTTACTGCTTTTTTTTTTTACCAAGAAATTTAGCTATCTCTGAAAAGAGGTCAGTGATTTTCTTTGTTTGTATGTGTGTCAATACCTTCATGCATATGGGGGTCTGTGTGTAGAAAAGAGAAATATAATAATTTCTTTTCAGTAGAAAATAATGACAAATACAAGACTAAACTAGGTTTCATATGAAGAAGGTGGATGGACTAAAGTCAGTTGTAGACTCAAATACATGCTGCTTGGTTTTTGGTTTTGGTTTTTGTTTTTTGTTTTAATTTTTTATATTTGAATCTGCTTTAAAATCATATGCAGTGCTTGGAATGGGAAAATAAGCACATTTCACATCGGAAAATGTGGTTAGAAAATGTGCATGGTAACTAAATTATAATCGTTTCCCCTCATTCTGGCTATTTTAAATGCATTCCATAAAGTGGACACCATAGGAGTTTGACCACTAAGTCCAGCCACTGCTGGTAGCCCGCTCTAATTTCTTATAAATAGAGACCTTAGTGAATAGCTGTCTTGTGCTTATTTTCATCTAACATGCATGTGCCGCATCTCATGTTGGTTATGTTTGCTGTCTCACATTGCTTTATTTAGATGCCATCTAACAACAGTATCAGAAAACAAATAGAAACACTCCAGGTGAGTTATTGTATTGAAGTTTTAAAGATCTTGCTTTGTTGTCCATCTGTGCAGCATTTTGTTCTTTGCCCATTGTTGCGTTGCATGTCTACTTTGTTTAAATGCTGCTTCAAGCATCGTCCGAAAGAAACAGCTCCTGGTAGTTCATGTTTTTATCTACTTCACGTACAAAAAAAGGAGTAATATTTAGAGAAAATAAGTTTAAAAGAAGGAGCTAATTCTCAATTAAAAAAAAATGTACCACGGTTCACAGTTGCCTTTTTCCCTTCTCCATACTTTAGGCCAATTATATGTAATCAAACTGATGATTCTTTTCTCATAAAAATTAGAATTGGTTTTTTAATTTAATAGTTTGCATAAATTGATACTTCAGACTTGTATGTTGCATTTCTTAAAGTAAAGAAATCTTATACTATCTTAAATTTATACCTTGAAAAAACTTACAGGCTTTACAAAGGAGTATAAAGAGTATTGTAAATACAAAATAGTTTCAGGAGGAAACACAAGCTTTTGGGAGACATGAATAAGGGAAGGCCCTGTATAAGAGGAGGCACTTTGGCTGTGCTTTGAGACAGGCTGCAGATGTCAAGAAGCAAAGATGGAATAGATGGGGGTAGAAAATCAAATTTCATATATGAAGACCTGCAAATATTTCAGTTGTGACTAAGTATGTGAACATTTATAAAGTGAAACAAGTCAGGAAAGGTAGGTAGGAACCCACTCTATGACAGAATATAAAAACATGCTGAGGGTTTTGTATTTTTCCTAGAGACAAAAGGGAGCTACTGAAGCTATTTGAGTAAGGTAGTAACATACATAGTTAGACTTGTGCTTTTGGCACCTCTGTGTAGAGTGGACTGGAGGAGTGAGTGACATTAATTACAGGGAGATCATTTCAGAGCTTATTTCAGTAATCTAAGTGATTCAGACCTGAATTTGTAGCAAGAGCCATCTTAATGAAGACAAAGAAACTGATGTGAGAAATAACATGAAGGGAGACTTGACTCAAGAGCTAATTATATAAATTTGGATGGGGACAAGTCAGGAGAAAATTAATTTGACAAAGAACACAAAGAAGAGGCACGATCACAACTTGAAACTAGATCTTCAACCTCAAAGCCAACAAATTTTCCTCTATACCATTCTACCTAGTTCATATTATTTAAAACTAACTTTTCAAGAAAGCCAAGAATTGAGAAAGAGGTTATTTACATTTAAGTAATAGATATATTAGTTACTAAGTATTATTTTCTTTTTAATGAAGCATTAAAAAAAAACTTTAATCTCTCTCCATTTTACCATTTTCAATCATTTGGTCATTGAAGTGACCAAATACATTTGCAGAAACTGGATTTCTTTTTAAAATTTCCTATTAGATTGCCTCTTTCCTGTCAGTTGTAATGCTTTAATTGAATTTTCTTTTGTTTGGGAATGAGCAACCTCAATAGAAAAAAAATTCCTTTCTCATTTCCTTTTTTAAAAATGTTTTTAAATTAAAAATTTTTTTAATTAATTAAAAAATATTTATGGGTACATGATTCATGTTCTCTCCCTATCCCCCTCCTAGAGCTGACAAGCAATTGAACTGGTTTATACATGTATTATCACTCAACACCTATTTCCATATTATTCATTTTTGTAATAATCTTATTTTGTTTTGTTTAAAAAAAAGAGCTTATTAGAAAGATATAATAGGATTTTGAATTTAAATTATAGTGAAAAGTTAGGGTAGTGTGTATTCCACATTATCCATTTCCTGTTTAGTATTTTATATTTAAGATGCTAACTTCCTTTCTGTCTATACCTGAAATATGTGTGTATATTATGTATATATATTCTGTGTATGCATATAGATTAGATAGGTACCTGTGATTTCTTTATTGTAGTGAACTCCGTCAACCTATACATACAAGCAACTTACTTGCAATTTGTAGTTTTAGAGAGTTCTATTGGGTCCTTCTCTGGAAGATGGGAAAGGAGCACACGCAACTATTATGTGTCAGGGGCAGGATTTGAACCCAATTCAGTACTTTCTTTATTATGCTATGCATGTGTACATACGTGAGTGTGTGTGTGTGTGTGTGTGTGTTTGTAAACTATGAAAATGTCAGGATTCGTAGAAAAGATCCTTATATATTAAAATATTACTTTATCTTTGGATTAGGTTTATATCAAAGCTAATAATCTATAATATACTAATTGAACAAGGAGCTAAAAATTGTTAGGATTTCACACATATCCAGATTCATTTATATACTTCATATTCATTTCATGGAACTTAAAGATCTAGTAATGCATTTCAAATGTGTGAAATAAAAAAATGATATAATTTGAATAGACAGCAAAGAGTTTAATGCTTGTAGAATTGTATGAGGTTAGGTTTTAAAACTTTTATAATATTATTTTATGGCTTTTAAGTGATTCCTTCAGAAACCATTTAAATATTATTTTCAAGCTTTTCATAAATGCCAACAATTACCACTTCACATTTTAATTTTTTCAAATGACTAAAAGAAATAATTATTTAAGAGACAACTAGGTTATCCCAGTGGGTAGAGAGCTAGGCCTGGAGATGGGAGATTCTGGGGTTTAAATCTGGCCTCAGACATTGCCTGGCTGTATGACTGTGGGCAAGTCATTTAACCCCCATTATCTATCCTTTACCATTCCTCTGCCTTAGAACCAATAATAATATCGATTCTAAAAGGGAAGATCAGTTTTTTAAAAAGTAGTTGTTCAAAATACCATTATCTTAACCCTTTTCTTTTCTTTGGCATCTATCATTTTGTGTGCCTATGCATATTTCACTAGACTGAATGCTTCTAATAGTTATAAGGAAATTCTTCATTTTTAGAAATAAGTGTTTTCTGAGCAAACTTAATCCCTTAAACTAATATATATTTACTCCTTATTTAGTGTAAATTGAGCCATAATAAACAATTTGGCATCAATGGCAAGTGCTTTGAAATCAGTTTTGCAATTCATGATATGAAAATAATATAAGAAGTAATTATAATAAATGTATTTGAGAGAGAATTAGTCTTATAATCAGTCTTCATTTGTGGAAGTTATTCTAGATTTTTTTTTTAAACCCTTACCTTCTGTCTTGGAGTCAGTACTGTGTATTGGCTCCAAGGCAGAAGAGTGGTAAGGGCTAGGCAATGGGGGTCAAGTGACTTGCCCAGGGTCACACAACTGGGAAATGTCTGAGGCCAGATTTGAACTAGGACCTCCCATCTCTAGGTCTCAATCCACTGAGCATCCAGCTGCCCCCATCCTAGATTTTTAAAGGCTATCCAATAAAGCACAGGGTTTGACTGACTCTACCATTCTGGTGAGATGTTTAATAAGGTCTTAGTTCCAGAGCATGTCTGTTTTTTTGAGGACCAGCCTAACTACAATTTAAAGAAACTAATTGTCTGATGGCTGGTCACCTGGTGATAAAATACTTTCCCCTGGTAACCCTGAAAACAAAGAAAAATAGAAAGTGACTCTAGAACTGTGACACTTTCACTTGTGCAGTCTTGATTATAGGGAGAGGATTTAACAATGAACTAGTAGATGGTCTCTATTCCTCTTTTTCCCCAGTGTAAATGTTAACTTAGATTTTGTTACTGTTCTCAGTTCTTCATTGAACCACAAGTAGAACTGCTGAGGGAACTAAATCATAAAAATCTTGACATCTTTGTTATAAATAGTATTACAAGACAAGAGAAAGGTACTGGCAAATGAATAGATGGTTCAAACATTCTTCTTGGAGAGGAAAGCAAAGGGGATAAACCATTTGATCATCTGAGATTGCTGTGTTCCTGATAAGTACACTAGAAAATAAATGCATCTTCTTGTGCACCAACATATTTTGTAGACATTGTGGAAATAACGAGCTTTTAGGACCTTTTAAATTAAGTCAAGATGTATTTTTAATCTTGAAGACTTCAATGCCAAGGAGGAAAACTGTAGAAAAAAGTAAAGACACAGATAAAATAAAGATTTATAATCTCAATAAAGGCCTGCCACCTATATATTGTGAGTACTTTTTGGAGAAAATAATTTGGAAGGTGCTAGATATGGGTGAGCACTTGGTAATATCTCTAAAATGTAATTGGTTTTACTATAACGCACCAGAAATGACTAGTATTGATGGAGGAGTCATTCTTGATTTTGCTACTGTTGGTATGTAGTCATGATTATTTGTGTTATGTAGAGATACATATTAATAAAGAGGTATAAGAGTGAATACAAATTAGAAAATCTGGGATATGATTTAAAACAGTTCAACCTAATCTCTATACACAAAGGAAGAACAGACATTGTTACCAATTATAACAATTTCATATAAAAATTTTTTTTATACCTAATTTACCCATAAGGAGACCAAAAGAGCCTAAAAACTGTCACCATTAGCACAAACATGATTTTGTAGATAGAGATGACAGCCAAGGACAGAATGTCTTTAGAATAAAAATGCATTTGTAAAATCTTACAGTGATACATAGTGAAGAATTATGAACAGTAATTCATCATAAGATTGAATGACATAACAGAGGTGGAAAATAGATCCAAGTTTAGAGAGCCCATTAAGCAAAGCCATCCAAGAGCATTTAAGCATTAAAGTTGTAGAGCAACAAAAAGATGAAAGATAGAAAAGATCTGTATAGATTCTTCTTTTTTCTTTTATTATTTAGTTGTTTTTCAGTCATATCTGATTCTTCATGACCTCTTTTTGGTGTTTCTTGGCAAAGATACTGGAATTGCCATTTTCCTCTCCAACTCATTTTACAGATGAGGAAACTGAATTAAACAATTCATTTTATAGAGTTATCAGAATTAAGTGCCTAAGGTCACTCTGCTAGAAAGTGTCTTGAGTCTGGATTTGAACAGGTCTTCCTGACTCCAGGCCTGACATTCTATCTTTTGTACCACCTACCTACCTATTATTTTTTATTGATACCTTTTATATATCACATTCATTTCTGAGTTGATCCCTTTTCCCTTGCTCCCTCAATTCATCATTATTCTTTATTAAAAATTTTAGCAAAGTGAGAATTAAAAAAGCAGTTCAGTAAAAGTAACCAACACTTGGACAGTATATGTAACACTAAGTATCCGTAGTTTTTCAACTCTTCTCTGAGGTCAAACTAAGTCATTATAATTATATGTTATTCAGTTTCATTTTTTTTGTACCTCACATTTATATATTTTTAGTCCTAGCTATTGTTTTCCTGATTGTGCTTCCTTTGCTATACATCAGTTCATGTAATTCTTCCTATGTTTCTCTGAATACTTCATATTTGTGGTTTTTATAGAACAGTGTTATTACATAATATTCAATACCACCCTTTCTCAATTGAAGAGAGCCAACTTTCTTCCTAATTCTTTGCTACCACAAAATGTGCTACTATAAATATTTGTGTGTGTATGTGGTACTTTTCTGTCTTTGATCCCCCTGCAGTATGTCAACAACAGGCATTGGATTAAATAAGTACTGGACATACAAAGAAAGCAAGGGAATTTCTCTTCAGGAACCATTGTACAAATAAACATCTATACACAAACAGGCCATACACAGGATAAATTGGAGATCATCAAAAAGGAAAGGTGCTGGCATTGACACTTAAGCAGAATCAAGAAAGGTCTTGAATATGCAATTTTAGTTGGGACTTGAAGGAAACTGGAGAAATTAAGAAATGAGGAGGTATAGAGAGTTTTAGGTATGATGCACAACCAGCGAAAAATCAATTGAGAGTTAAAGCCTAGTGTCAGTGGATCTCAGAGAATATGGAAGGGAGTGGGGCATAGGAAAGGTAGAAAAGTCATATAGTGAAGAGCTTTAATTGTAGAACATTTTATATTTGACCTGGAGGTAATAAGGAGCCCCTGGAGTTTAATGAATGACATGGTCAAACTTGTTCTTTGCTAAGATCAGTTTGATAGCTGAGTGGAGGATGTACTAGAAGACATATAGTTGATCAAGACAACCAATGAACAGGCTATTGCAGTAGTCTGAGTATTGAGATGATAATGGCCAGTAGCAGTATGGTGGCTTTGTCAGAGGACGCCATTTATGTTTGAGATTATACTAGAGGTGTTATGAAAGCAGAATTGACAGAACTTTCTCCTCAGTAAGCACCATTGATTCTTTGACTTTTAGACCAAATTCTGATTGTGAATGACCTTTACAAAGAATTCAGCTTGAATAGAAGGAGAAAAATAAGATGATAGCTAGAAGATATGGATTAATCAAGTGAATACTTGAAGATGGGGCAGACATACATGTGTTTTTTGTAAGTAGGGAAGCAGCCAATATACAGTGAAATTGAAATAGTGAAAGATCCCAAAAATACTGACCAAAAAAGATGTTAATATTGACCAGTCGATATGTTTAATCTCCCATCTATATATAATTTTTGTTAGGTTAATCGACGCCAATATTTAGAGCATCCTTGTCAAGGTTATTAGGATAAAGCAGACAGGCTTTCACAAGGCATATTCCATAGTTGAGCACTTCTTTATAATCACATAATTGAAAGGTGTCGCAATTAGAAGAGTCCACTGTGTTTATTGCTTATTACTGTAATTAAGCATTTGATTCGATAGAGCTACTTTAAAAATCTTTCTTCCAGAAAGGTATCTGGGTTGCATATGTCAGAATTATACAAGATTTTTTTGAAAGATGTGTTCAACCACTCTCTGATCATTAATGTCAAGCAAGGCATAAAAAAGAGGTGTTCACCACTGTCATGGTGGAAATCCAGCACAGAATACAAGTTAAGGGATGGATTCTTTCAGGATGGTGAGGTCCTTCAAATGCTTTTGTCTATGGGTTACATCGTGTTGATTTCATTAAACCCCAGAACATTGTAGCTTTGTTAATGAGATATATAATAAAAACTTAGCCTGAGTATTCACAATAAAAGCCAGGCAGATACAGTGCCTATTGTTCACTTGGATGGACAACTTCTAGGACTCATTCACTTTTGTGAAGATATACACATGTGTGTGTACATGTATGTATACGTACACATGCATTTTATGTACATGTTTGTTGAACAGACATTGTAAGTAGACAGTAATATAGGATTCATTCACATTCATCAGCATATATGCATATATGTATGTTGTATGTATGTATAAATAGCATGTACATGTGTATTTGTATTGGACAGATATTGCAAAGAGACAATAAATGAATGCTAGTTGGACTGAAATTGAACAGGAAGAATAGAGTAGACTGGCTTGCCTTTGGAAAATTAACGTTATTTTAAAGACTTTCAAGCTTCTCCCTGAAAAAAAAGCTCATCTTTTTACTGTAAATATTCTTCTAGCTGATCCAGTAGTAGTTCATGGATGATAATAAGTTTGTGGTGAGCATGAGCAGGTTGCAACTTACCCAAAGAATGATTGAATGGAAACAGCATAAATGACATCATCAAAGAAATAAGCAAAAAAGATTGATGGGCTGGCCATGTGATGAGCAAGGGAGAAACAACTTATTTATTCTGTTGTTCACATTTTTGATGCTAAAAGAAACTGAGGGATAAGAAAGAGAACGATGTAATTATCAGAACAGAATGTAATTGTCAAATGTAGTTGCCTTTATGAGTGTTTTTGCTTCATTTTCCTTTGTTACAAAGGAAGTTCAATTTCTAGGGTTGATTAGTAAGAATGAAGGGCTATCACCTGCCCACCCCACCTCCACATCCAAAATGATTGATTATAAGCATTTTTTTAAGTGAGAGGATGCTAACAGCACATTGAGCAGACTTCCTTTAGCAACCTTTGGTAAAGATTTGGGCTGGAGTCACACAAAATAGGCAAGAATGGTTGGGACGCAAGCTATGTCAATAGAGGGAATATTTACATTGATGATAGAGTTTTGGATACTGACAGATTCACAAAAATATATTAATAACAATCCTAACTATTTAGTAGCTTTCTATTTTAATTAGTACTTACTGCTCACTTAGTTCTAAACAGTTAATTTTTATACCCTTTTAATTCATTGCCCTGGGCAAAGCCATGATCACCCAAAGTTATTAATAAATATTAAATAACTCTTTTAATGATGTTTTGAAATTGCCAAAAAATGCTATGCCAAATAAGATTAATAGTAATTTACTATTCTTACTTGAAATAATTTAAAATTTTTTGTGTTGGGAAAAGTGGGAAGTTAATTTTATTAATAATTATTGAGAAAATGATTTGGAATTTAAGGATTTTAGTTATTTTTAAGAGCATAAATTTTGGAAAAAATAATACCTCGGATTTTTTTTTAACAGAATAAAGATCCTAAAATGTCCCGAGTTGCACTGGAATCTCTGTATAGACTATTGTGGGTTTATGTAATTAGAATAAAATGTGAAAGCAACACTGTAACTCAAAGGTGAGTACCGATTGTTTTTTCCTTAAAACCCTTACCTTCTGTCTTGGAATCAATACTCTGTATTAGTTCCAAGGCAGAAAAATAGTAAGGGCTAGGCAATGGAGGTCAAGTGACTTGCCCAGGGTCACACAGCTAGGAAGTGTCTGAGGCCAGATTTGAACCTAGGACCTCCCGTCTCTAGGCCTGGTTCTCAATCTAGTGAGCCATCCAGCTGCACCCAGTACCAATTTTTAATATAATATACTTAACAAGAAAACTTACTTAAGTGAAATTATTTTAGTGAGTATTTAAAATAACAGCTATATAAAGATTAGAATTTGGATACTACTCCAGAAACCCACAGACTTTATGATCTTTAGCAAATAAATTTCTCTCAATGTCTATTATCACGAAAGGTTGTTTTGAGATTCAAATGGAGTAATGTACTGAAAGTACTGGGCAATTCATAAAGACTCACATGTGAATTTTAAGAAGGATGGTGAGGATGATAATAAAATAATAAAACTGCTTACTACTAAGAAATTTAAAGAATTATTTTTAAAAGGATTAATATATTATACTGTTGCAACAGCAACTTTTCTCATTGTTTATAAATTGTTTTTTTCTTATAGTCGTCTTATGAGCATAGTATCAGCACTTTTCCCAAAAGGCTCCCGTAGCGTAGTCCCGCGTGATACACCACTTAATATATTTGTCAAGATTATTCAGTTCATTGCTCAGGTAAGCTCACCATCAAACAGCACATTTATATTTGTTTTCTGAGTAATAGACGATAAAAAGTAATTCTTTCATTTAACAAAATTTCTAAAATCTATGAAAAGTAGATGTTATTAGTGAAGTTAAATTTCATGAAATGTCTGAAACCATAAAATACAAAATGTAAAATGTTTTAATATTATTGTATTGTATTTTGTTTAAATCTTTGATTGTGAGATAGAGAATTAAGTCTTTATTTAATATTGTCATTCCAGAAAATACAATTATTCTTTTTAGAATATAGAATAAATAGGGTCTTAAATGAAATTTTTTTAGACTTGACAGAGTAGTCAATATTTTTAATTAACTAGAGCATAGAAATAATAGGATTATGATGACAAGTTTTCAGTAATATTAATAAAAACAAACTATGTTTCACATGTGATATCCCCCCAAATTAAATTTCTAAAGATACCATTGTTTTTTTCCATTTTTCTTCCTTTCTTTTTCCTCTCTTCATTATTTCTCACCTAGACTACTGTAATAGTTTATTATTGGTTGTTCTGCCATATTCAGGTCATATATTTCAACTCATTCTCTTTCTTAAAAAAAACTCTTAAACTTGTCATTATAGATTCTATACTTTCTGACTGTATCTTTCTCTCCAATCTTATTTCTCACTATTCTTCTATATGATCCTGTTTTCATCATATTAGCCTTTTACTCTGTTTATTCTTGATCCTGTGTATTAACTCTTAGGCAGTGTCACTCAAGATGGCTATCTTGCCCTGTGAGTTCCAACTGTCAGTTTGTGACAGTTGGTAATGGTGGGTTTTTTTTCTCTAGGGTGCCACTTAGAGGGTTTGTTTTGTGTGTTATGGAGGAAGAGAGAAAGAATGGAATCTCCTCACTAAACCTGCCTTTTATGCCCCTCTATTAACTGTTCTTGTAGATGAACCTCTTCCCTTGGGGAAAAAGAGAGAAATCGTCTCTCTCTCACTCCTCTGCTGTGACTATTTCCTTCACTCAAAATGAAGTCATTTGAGGATAGATGACAATCTTTATTCTAAACATTATTGTCAGAGGTAAGACAGGAAGATGTCTGAAGAGTTAGAATTTAGAGAAAAGAGGGGGAAAAGAAGTCCCTGTCTGTCTAAATCTCCCTTTCCCTCCCTCCAAAGTTGAGAGACTCAGGCTTGACAGCCTGACCTCTGAGAGGTTCAGATTTGGTGAACCCTGGTCTTTGTCACAGCAGAGCAATGTCCAAACCCAAGGTATCAAGGAGCTGTGAGAGATCTTGTTTTGTTAAGGCTACTTCTTCCTCTTCTCCAGTTTCTGCCACTTCTTGCTGGGATCTTGGGGTGGGGGTGGGGAGATACTGATTGGGTTCAAAGAGGAATTTAGTCTAGTGCTCAGGATCCAGTCTCAGATAAGACTTTTCCCTTTTCTGTCGAAACAGAGAGAGAGAGAGAAAGAGAGAGAGAGAGAGAGAGAGAGAGAGAGAGAGAGAGAGACACCAAGGGAGAGAGAGACACCAAGGGAGAGAGAGAGAGAGAGAGAGAGAGAGAGAGAGAGAGAGAGAGAGAGAGAGAGAGAGAGAGAGAGAGAGAGAGAGAGAGAGAGAGAGAGAGAGAGAGAGAGAGAGAGAGAGAGAGAGAGAGAGAGAGAGAGAGAGAGAGAGAGAGACACACCAAGGGTTTCCACTCTTAGAATCTCCTCCTCCCTCTGGCTTCTAATCTTCTTGAACCCCTCCCCCATTGTGGATGAGAAGCCTCTGCAGCTTTCCAGACTCTGTCATTCAAGTTCTTGGATTAGACCTCTATCACATCTCCTTAGATTACACATTTTATTCTGTCATATTCCTTTGTCCCCGTTGCCTGCCTCTCCAAATCTCACTTCAAATTCCATAAAACCTCCCCATTCAAGCACATTTAAAATAATCAGTCTATTAAATTTTACAATTATTGACTGCCTGCAACAGTTCTTGCATTGTTGGTTTCTGTTATTTAACTTTTCATGTTTTGTCTTCTGACTCTGAATAGCTTGTTGTTCTTTTAAAACAAGGAACTGTGTATATTTTATAATTTTTATCCTCTATGGCATCTAGCATAGTACTTCATATTTAGCAGATTCAAAATTAATAATTGTTTATGGATTTTTATTTTCCACTAGCTAAAGTGTTCCTCAATATAATGTCATGGAAGTATTTTTCTTCTAGGAACGTTTGGATTTTGCAATGAAAGAAATAATATTTGACCTTCTCAGTGTTGGAAAATCTACTAAAACCTTCACCATTAATCCAGAGGTAAAAGGATCTGATGTCTTTGCAGCTTTGTCTGTGCTTTTTACACATTTAATATCTTTTCACAAAAGAACAAATTTGCATACTTACTTAAAAAACATGTTGAAACAAACTATTGACTAGAGATCTGAAAAACCTTGATGATTGATTCTCAAACTATCTGTTTAGGCAGGTCGATTTCCCCTTTGGAGATTTATATATCTCCAAAGATATACACACATACATACATAAATACATTTACATACATTACATACTATCCCTTATCCTGGAAATAAATCCGTTTTCCTCCTCCATCCCTTCCTCCAAATACAGTGTAGGTTACCTGTTGTTATGGTAAAGGATATAATTGATTAAAAACAGCCTCTCTTATGTAATGAAAGGATAATCTTTGCTAATAACTACCTGCTCTTCTCAAAGAGATATGATTCAGTGGTCTAGGGTAAGGAAACTGGAAATGCCCAATTTGGGATTGATGGAAATAACACTTGTCTGCCACTCTTAAGACAGTAATTACTTTATATATGCCATTCGGATGTACTTAAGTGTATTTCCCAACATTTTATAACATTTGCCAATTTACTCTCATTTTCTCATGCCTTATCAAGGGTTTGCTCAAAAAACACTAATATATAATGTAGCACAAAATTTTAATATATCATCCACAGAAGTCCTATTGTAATGCTTCATTATAGTATGGCTTCCTAAAGGCTAATTCAGCAGAGTAAAAGCTATGACAGATTCTGCCATGCCAGAAATATTTTGAATGCCACCTCAACAACAGACTGCCTTGCTAAATATGACCAATTGGTTGGCACTGGTTTACAGTTACCAACATATGACAAAGGATCACATGGCATTGAACAAAATCCAAAGAACATAGTGATTGGATTCAGTGATTCAGATTCAGATACTGAATCAGAAGGAATACCAGAAGGCATGATAATAATGGATGAAGATGATTTAGAACAAATGCCTTACCAATTTTATAAGCTTTATGAAGAGGTAGACGTAGAAGGGGATGTGTGGGACACAAGTGAGAAGATAAGACTACCTGGAACCAGTGCAAACAAAATCTTACCATTAAGGATATCAAATCTTTCTTATAGAACTTTTTCCAGTGTAGAGTGGATGATGGGATTGAATTATGCAAAAGAAAAAGAAAGAATAAGTCACAAGAACTCAAACAAAAGTTTGTGACAGATACAGACACATAATTTCAATTCCCTAGAGGTTATTATTGCTAAAGAAGGAAATATGAAGGCTTTGAAACCATTCACAGATGACCTCAAATGCACCTTGCATTTTTTAATGATACTTACATTCATTTATATTCTATCTAACTATTCTTAACTCTGTTATATCTGAAATATTCTCTAGCCCCCCCCCCCATAACAAAATCCTGACTTAACTTATCTTAGCTATTCTGCTAACCTAGTGCTAAGCTAAGAGTGGGATAAGAAAATGATTTAGGTAAGGGATTTACATAACATAGTTATTTCATAACAAATCCTGTAACAAGTTTTCAAATCATTCCAACAATATCACTAACATTCAGAATATGTAATTGTCCTATTTCCTATTATCTATAAATTCACTAAGTAAAATTTCCTATCACTAACAAATGCTAACCTACAATTATGATGCAATCTACTTTTATACTTCAGTCTCTACTTTCCTAAGACTTGAACAAATACACTAGGCTGTCACTAATGTTAGTCATTAGAATATATTAATAAATTAATAATGTTAGCTTGTTAGTCAATTAGTATGTACATGTGTACATAGGGTTTATACAAATTTACATTTATACATCATTCTAAACAAACTTACCAAAAGTATGGTAAAAGACTCTGGTTATTCACATCTTCCAAAAAGCATTTAAATTGAAAAGAGGACAAAAAACACATGAAAAATTGAAAAAGATTTCTTTGTAATAAATTCTCTCCTGTGTCAATAACTGTGTACCCATTATATTTGACTTTAACTTCCTTGTTACTACTATGCTAATACTAATATGAGAAAGTAGAAATGGCACTTAAAGAAAACAAAGATTGGAAGAAGAGCTGAACCAGCTAACATGTGTTTACAACTGTTATGTGGATAGCTAGTAGAGTATCTAGACTGAAAGAAAGATTTCCTACAAATACTAAAGTTTTTCAAATTCTACTCTTTGTAAAAATGTGAATAGCAAAATATTAAGAAAGGATTAGGGCATGGGAGTAAAAACACTAAAAAAAAAAACTGCTTGATTACATGGGTCGAAGGGGATATGATTGGGGATATAGACCCTAAATGAACATCCTAGTGCAAACATCAACAACATGGAAATAGGTTCTGATCAATGACACATGTAATACCCAATGGAATTGCACATCAGTAATGGGAAGGGCGGGGGGAGGGGAGGGGAGGAATAGAATATGATTTTTGTAATCAAGGAATAATGTTTGAAATTGACCAAATTAAATGAATGAATGAATGAATGAATGAATGAATAAAAAGAAAGTATTAGGGCAATTTAATTACACATTAAAAATTTTTTCTCAGTACATTTAAAAAGTTTTTTAAATTTACATTTTGAGTTCTAAATTCTCTCCCTTCCTTTTTCACTCCCTCCCTTGCTGCCTTCCCCATTCCTGGGGATGGCACATAATCTGATCTAGATTTTATGTTTTAATTACACGTTTTTTGACAACTGAATTTTTTGTATTTATACTTTATGGATATTAATATATATTTATTTATATGTATTAATATAGATTTATAAATTATAACTGCAAAGGCATCAGTAAGAGGATTCTTTTCCCTCTCCATGCCTTGAAGTAAAGAAGCTAATGATTTTAATATATTATTAGGAGATGAGTCTGAATAAAGGGGGACCTCAAGTGAAGCCAGTAGTTGGGTAAGGAGTTGGTTAATTATATTCTTGAGTTGTAAAGTAGGGAGAATATTTGAAGTGATTGACATAAAGGAAAATAGAGAGGTAGATATTACAACTTAATAGTGACATATATATGTATGTATGCATGTGCGTGTGTGTATGTATATGTATAAGTATTAATTATTTATGAGAAATAATAAAGTATTAATGTCTTTTTATTTTAATTGTGTTTTCTAAATAGTATTTTATGAATTCAAGTAGTCAGAATGTATATTTTTAACCCGGAAGGCGTAGTTCAGTTTTTGAGATGTGTAGTATTTTTTTCTTCTCTAATTTCATATTTTAAAAAATTATTTTATTTCAATGAAAGACTAATAAATGGAATTTTTAAAATTGATTATAATTTAATATATTAAATAACTAGATGAGATAGAATATGAAATCTACCAGAATAATTGGAACACACACCAAAAAAGTATCCTTTGGGACTACAGGAAGCTAAAATTATCTTTCATGATCTCAGAAAGACAGCAGAGGTGCATCCAGTAACATCTTTACTTCCAATGTCTGACAGTTTCTAATGTTAAGGCCTCTTTGTGACTGTCTATCCCTCCAGAGACATTTTCACCTAATTATTTTTTTTAAAAACCCTTACCTTCCATCTTGGAATCAATACTGTGTATTGATATTGTGTATTGATTCCAAGACAGAGGAGTGGCAAGGACTAGGCAATGAAGATTAAGTGACTTGCCCAAGGTCACACAGCTGGGAAGTGTCTGAGGCCAGATTTGAGCCCAGCACCCCCCATCTTTGAGTCTGGCTCTCATCCATTGAACTATCCAGCTGCCCTCTCCCAGTTATTTTTAAACTTAATCTAGCAGTAGTAATAACCTAGCCTATGGAGGTAATGAGATTTTTACTGAGGGTAGGCAACACTTTCTGCCAAATTCCTTTTATTATAGAATACTTCTTTATTAGGATATTTTCTTAACAATCCAAAGCTAGCAAATAGAGGCCAGAATGAGCTCTATAACCCTTTTTCTCTGATAAACTATTTAATAGAGTCTGTTTTTCTCCCACATAAAATATAGTAGAATGACAACTGGTACCTTTTATACCTCAAAAATACTTTCTGGCTTATATTTTTTAGTTCAGAATTAGATGGGCAGGTTATAAAAGAACAGAAAAATTTTTACTGGTCATCTATATGCTGTAACATATTTTTGTTAATTTAATAATGTTTTTATAAAACTCATGTTAATTAGTAGAAAGGATAATTTTGTGACAATGTAGGCTTTAATTTTTTTCATTTTTTTCTTTGAAGAGAATGAATATTGGTCTCAGAGTCTTCCTTGTGATAGCAGACAGTTTGCAGCAGAAAGACGGTGAACCGCCAATGCCAACAACAGGAGTCATTCTTCCCTCAGGAAACACTCTTCGTGTAAAGAAAATTTTTCTTAATAAAACTTTGACAGATGAAGAAGCAAAAGTCATAGGTTAGTATTAATGTATCTGTAATAATGAGTTGATTTTAATGCATTTTACTGTTTTAATCATAATTTTAAATTTTTGTCATCACCAGTCTATATACGTTTTTTATATATACTTTGAAATAATGAACAGTTGAGTTAATGTGTCATTTGGATGAAATAGTTATTGAATTGTGATAGATAAATTTCATCTATGCTTTTGTATATCATAGTCCTTTTAGTTCTATATAACCTTATGTAATTTCTATCACATTTTCCCCCATTCTTGAAGAGAATATATTTTTCCCAGGTACAATCTCTTTAACAATGGTGACTCTACCTCAGGGTAGGATTCACAATTTAAAAACTTCCATCTAAAAAAGGAACAAGTTTTATTGCCTGCCTACTCCTATTGAATGTTTTTTAATCTATTGAACCCTACCTCTAAGGAAAGAACCAAACTCCCCTTATCTTTCACTCTTGCCTTTATTTTATAGATAAGAAAACTGAGACCCTAAGAGGTTAAGTGACTCTTTCAAGCAGTGACTGGCACTCTCCTCTCCTGATTCACAGCCCAGCACTTTTTCTGCCATTCTGCTCTGATTTGCAAATGCAGAACTCATTCTTATAGTTGAATGGCTATAAGAAAGCATTCTTCCATCTAAAATACCTTTTTTTTAACAGATCTATTTTTCTTCCTGCTATATTTAGCTCTCATTATTTTTAACCATAAAGAAAAGTAATTTATTTTATTTTCCTGTTTTATACTTAAAATTTTGCATGACAAAGAGTGTAAATTAAGCAATTTAGTTTAGACTTCCTGAAACATGGGTTCTCTTTTCTTCATATATTTATTTATTTTATTTTCCCCCAGTTGCATGTAAAAAGTTTCCAAGATTTTTCTAAGAATTTTGAGTCATGAATGCTCTCCCTTCCTCCCTCCCAATCCCCTCCCCCTGCTGAGATGGTACGCAATCTCATATAGATTTTACATGTGAAATCATATAAAACATTTGAAGCATGGGTTCTTGAAAGATATATTCAGGTTCAGATCACACCTTTAGGGTAAACATCTTTTTAAAGCTATAGCTCACAAACCTTTACCAATATTTTTTTTCCCAGACCAAACAAGAGAACATGGTGACTCAAAGCAAAGTAATTTAACTGAATGGAATAATTAGGTACATAACTAGAGGGAAAAAAATCCCTCCTGCATTGAATTTTATGCTGAATTTTGTTAGAGAACTGTTAAGATTTGCATTTCATGGGGGCAGCTGGGTAGCCCAGTGGATTGAGAGCCAGGCTCAAAGATGGGAGGTCCTAGGTTCAAATCTGGCCTCAGACACTTCCCAGCTGTGTGACCCTGGGCAAGTCACTTGACCCCCATTGCCTAGCCCTTACCACTCTTCTGCCTTGGAGCCAATACACAGTATTGACTCCAAGACGGAAGGTAAGAAGGTAAGGGTTTAAAAAAAAAAATTGCATTTCAGCTGAAACATCTTTTGAGAACTGTTATCATCTGATCTGTTGATGTTTTGACTGGGCTGTCTTCTCTAGTTTACTGGTGTTCTGTTTGACACAGAACTCCTATTTGCTGAGTTGGTATTACCATCTGCTTGTTCTCTGCTATGCTACAACTTCTAAATAACTTTTCTACAGGAGAATTCTTAAAGATAGTTTTGTCAGTATAACTTATAGCCTAGAGTTTGTTCAGCTTTTTGTGAGTCGGAACCAATCCCTGCCTAGCCAGTACAGTCAAAAGTCATTTAGGCCAAATTTGCCTTTTGAATTCTTATAGTGTGTGAGAATTGGAAATAATATTTCTACCGAGATATGTATTTTATAAAGTTTATTAAGAAGGGTAGACAATCATTCCTAAGTAACCTGACCGCATGGTTCCTAGCTTGCCAGTCTCGTTCTTCCTTCCCTCCACATGCCTGCTCTGCATCCTGACTCCTTCCTCCTTTGTTCTCTTCTCCCTTCTCCCCCAATTCCCTCTCGATTCTTCCCAAATCCTTGACCTTTATTGACATACAGCAAGTTGACTGAGGCAAAACCTGGCGCAACTGTGGCATGTCAGGAATGTTTGATAGTCATGTAAAGCTCAGGAGGGGGAAGGGATAAAACTTCCTTGACACAAGTGCTTTCTCAGTTTTCCAGGGCTTCATTATTTAAGGCTGGGTAGAACTCATGACCTTCATCCTACATACTGATACTGCCCCATAATCTATCTTCTGCTTACTCTGAATAAGTTTATTTTTTAAATAAATGTAATTACATTGGATTATTTTTTAACCAGGAGAAATTTTAAGGAAAAATTCCATGTTTTCAATATTGTAATATTGTCCCCAGATTTTAGTTTGCACTTAGACTGATACCCAAACTCACATTGTACAAACCTTAAAGAAAATGAGCTGTTTATTTCCTGTCTAACATTAGATTTCAGAGGAGGGAAAAGTAAAAGTATTTTACCTTTGAGAAACTTAAAGTTCTCCATAAACATCCTTTCCCCTTTTACTTTTGTATTCTTGGGATGCTTTCCTGTTCTTTATCTCTATTTGATCCTCATTTTTTGTTACTTTACAGTTAACTGATTTTAGCTCTTCTATATGCCCTGCTCTAATCATGTCAATCTTCTCAAAGCTCTCCAATGGGTATTCATAATCTTTATCTACTTTTACAGCTTTTTCTTTATGAGTCCATATTCCAGCTGTCTTGTACCTCTTACCAGGCCTCATCCTGTCCTTTCCTCTCTGTCTCTCTGCTCTATTTCCCACATTCAGAATGTTTTCCTCCATGTCTTGACACTGATACGATGTACTGTGTCCGGAATATTCTTTTCTCATTTCTTAATAAATCATTCTCTTCACTGCCAGACCTAACTTTTTCTCATATTTTATAGGACCTCTCCTTTTCACTCATTTTCCGTTTTGTATGTAGTCGCTTTCATGACTTATTTTTTATACTAGATTATATAACCTTTAAGGGAAAGAATGTTGTCTGCTTTCTTTCCAATTCTGTAACAATACAGCTCATGGCACATAGACAATTAATTATATTAAGCAGTTATATATATTTAATGTGTTCTGTAAAATATGTATTATAAACAATTATTTTTTATTTTCTCTTTGTTGACCTGAATGGCCATGGCACATCTTTAAATGCCATGCTCTGCTATTTTTTTCCCCCTCTTCAAAAATCCTTGCCTTCTTTCTGTCTTAACATCAGTTCTAAGACAGAATGGCAGGGGGGCATTGAGGATTGAGAGTCAGGCCTAGAGATGGGAGGTCCTATCTGGCCTCAGACACTTCCCAGCTGTGTGACCCTGGGAAAGTCACTTGACCCCATTGCTTAGCCCTTACCGCTCTTCTGCCTTGGAATCAATACACAGTATTGATTCTAAGATGAAAGGTGAGGGTTTAAAAAAAAAAGAGAATGGCAGGCAATTAGAATTAAGTGACTTGCCTTGTGTCACACAGTTAGGAAATATCTGATGCCAGATTTGAACTCAGTTCCCAGTTTGGCACTCTATCTACCCAGCCACCTAGCTGTCCCTATGTCGTGGCATTTTGCAATTTTGTTCTTTATAAATTGTGACCACTGTATCTGGTGCTGATTTCTTACAATTGCAGGGAATGTTCTTTTCACTCAACCTTCCTAATACCTCTGTTAGGCTTGAGAGAAGCTGCATAGGCAGCGTAACTGTACTGAACTTGGAAGTGGAGAATGTGGATTTGAATCCTGATTCTGCTCTTTATATATGGCTGTGACCTTGTGCCAGTCACTTAGCTACCATAGGCCTCAGTTATTTCATCTTTACTATTAAATGACTAGACTACATAGTTTTAAGGCCCTTTTCATTTCCAGAACTATGATGTTCAGAACTTGTTCTTTTAAACCTTTATGTAAGAAGTATTGAGATTGAAGGACTGTTTTGTTAATTATTTGTCTTTTGTAGTCTATAATTTTTTTAGTAAAGTTCATACTGAAACTTCCTTATCTCTAGTAATTAGGGGATGTTATGACATAAGTAAATGAAATGGCAAATAATCCAACAAGCTTTTTTATCTGTATTGTCAATTCTTGTTTATTGTCAAAACTGTAATAGAACAGAAGTGTAGGTAATCCAAAATTGCATTTTATGGTGGGAAATATTTGTTTTTATAATGAGTTTTTGTAGTTAACTTTGAAAATAGTCTCATCTGACATTCTGGTACTTCCTTTTTCCAAAAAGCCATATTGTTAAGACATTCAAATAAGACCTTGTCTAATTTCACCATTCTTCCTTCCTTGCTTAATTCTGTATTAAGAGTTAATAGTACTTATATTTTTATGTATACCTTACTGATTGACTTCCAAAAAGCTGCTGAGATGGTCAGGATTCTGGGTTTCAGGGGCTTCACTAGATGCAAAGTAACAGACAAGATGACAGCAGAGCTCTATATAGATATGGATTAATTGTTATTAGTACTTAGTTGTTTAAGATGTCAACAAAACAACTAGGATAAATCAGTAATCTTGAAAGTAATAGTTGTAAAAGACTGATCATTTAAAGTATTTGTTTTTGATAGTAGCAACATTTTTATGTTAATATTAAACTTTTTAATTAATATTAATATTGTGGTAGAATTCTTCTGAGTGGCAGAAAGAAAACTAGCCTGGTATTGAAAATTGGTTGTACTTAAATTCATAGACAATCAAATGTGAATTTTGTAATGTACGTTCCAAATGTAAAATTGTTTTGTCAGAATATAAACAACGGTTTTTGATTATTGTGATTCATTAATAATACTAACTTTGAATTAGTAAGATAAATCATAAAGGTAAAAACTGTTATGTTATGAAAAAAATCACACTGTTCTATTTCTTTTTCAGGAATGTCAATATACTACCCTCAAGTAAGAAAAGCATTAGACAGCATACTTAGACATTTAGATAAAGAAGTTGGAAGACCAATGTGTATGACTAGTGTACAGATGTCTAATAAGGAACCTGAAGATATGATCACGTATGTTATAAATTTTATTTCTATTTGCTATTTATTATCAGAATAAAGATTGCTATGTTCCTACTTAACTGGTCCTTAGCTGTAGGATCCTTTAAAATATGCACATATAGACTTTTGTTCCTTTTATGTTATCTTCCTTTAAAATCGTCAAGTCCTGGTGTTTTTGAAGTGCTCTAAGATCACTTTATTCTTATTGAGTTGTTTCTTATATTAAAAAGAACAGCTTATTTTTTCTTTGATTAACAGGCATTTATTTTCTCTTTTTTTGTTATCCCTCCCTTTCTCCCCAAGGGAAAAAAAGAAAAAAGTGTTACCTTGTAACAGATATATATAGTCATTTAAAAAAAAATTCCTCTATCAATCATGTCCATATATAAGTATATATGTATGTAATTCTTTTTTTAAGTTTATTTAATTAATTGATTTAGAATATTTTTCCATGGTTACTTGATTCATGTTTTTTCCTTTCCCTCTTCCCACCCCCTTCCCATAGCCAACGAGCAATTCCACAGGGTTTTACATGTGTCGTTGATCAAAACCTATTTCCTATATGTATGTAATTCTGTGTCTTGAGTCTGCCACTTCCATTAGGAAATTTCAAGTTCTTTATAATTTTGATCTGTCATTGTATTGATTAGCATTCTTAAATTTTTCTAACACTAATAAAGTCACTTTGGTAGTAAATAACCCTGACAATTCTAAGTATAGAAGGAATTCTAGAGATCTTTAATTTCTTTTTTTCTTTTTTAAATTAAAAAATTTAAATTATTATTCCAATTTTTATAATGCCAAATAAAACAAGCATTTCTATATACAAATGAAATCACAAATCTTCTATTGTTTAGCTGATTTTTCTTCATATCTGTATAAAAAATGCCATCCACAAGAGTCCCAGCCCCTCCCCACCTATCCCACATGACAGAAGACATCATCAGGGAGACCAGTACATACATAGAAAATGAATATTTCATGTTTTTGTTTCTTGATTTTTTTCTGTTTACTTTCTGGAGATAACATTCATAGTTTATTCTTCCAGCATTAATTCTGTGGCTGTGTATGCTATTCTTCTGGCTTTACTCATTTCATTTCATTATTTCATGTAGTTCTTTCCAAATTTTTAAAAAACTGGTCTGCACATTTTTTTAATGGCACGGTAATATTCCATCATGATCATATACCACAACTTGTTCGATCATTCCCCAATTGATGGGCATATCCTCAATTTCCAATTCTTTGTCACCTCAAAGAGAACTGCTGTAAATATTTTGGGTCAAATGGGTTCCTTTCCTCTTTCTTTAATCTCCTTGGGAAACAGACACCGAAATGGTAGTGTTGGCTCAAAAGGCATATACAGTTTTATAAATCTCTGTGTATAATTCTAAGTTGCTCTCCAAAATACTTGGAATAGTGTACAGCGCCACTAACAATGCATTAGTGTCCCCCATTTTCCAACATTCCTTCCAACATTTGTCATTTTGCCCTTTAGGCAGTCTGATGGGTATAAGGTAATTTCTCAGAGTTGTTTTGGTTTGCTTTTCTCTAATCAGTAGTGATTTAGAGCATTTTTAAAATTTTTATTTAATTAGTCAATTTAGAATATTTTCCCTTGGCTATAAGAATCATGTTATTTCCCTCCTCTCCCTCCACCTACTCTTCTCCCCAACCCCAGCCATGTACCCCCCAAACCAGTTATCCCCTTTTGCTTAATGACCTCTACTGAACACATTATTTCTGAAGGCTATCCATTCTCCATTGGGATTTCCCAATTTTTTAGTTTTTCCTTATGTCATCCCTGAATCTACTTCTCTGAAACTTCTCTGTGCCATTCTTATTTCTCCTCACTAGTAGTAGTGATTTCAATTCATATTTGGTCTCATGGTAAGAATTCTCAATATTTGCCAGAATAGAAGACCTACTCTTTGCTTAATGAGCTGGTGATATAAATTAAGTATTAAACTAATATATTATGTAATTTGTCATAGGATAGGTACTATATAATTACATAATAGTCATAGTATGGGTTAACATGCAATATTTATACATCACATTAGATGTTATATTACATATTCAATATAAAGACATTTTGTTAATATTATCTTGATTCAAAATTCCTTAAATGTATGAATCTTTTAGTTTGTTTCTTTATTCAAAACACAAACCTTTTTTTTTATCTGGTTATAATTCTATAAACATAAGAGGAGTAAAATGAATATATCAGTGCTTTTTTATAGTATTTTTATTGGTAAAGTACATTCATTCATGTTGAATAAGAAGACTAGTTTTGATTTTTATAAAACAATATCCTTATCCTTCTTTCCTAAGCTTTCATGAATTTTCCTGTCATTTATGGACTGCAAACATAAAAGTGATAATGCCAATGTCTGCTCATTGGGTTTTGCAACACATCTTAACATTTGTTTTCAGATTTCATTTTTGTATGGATTTTTGTGGTATCTTCTTGCCAATTTAGTTCATTATATTTTAGTATATCTCTAACATTATTTTCCATATCTTATTTAGACCATATTTACTATCTAGATTTTAAATAATAAAAAACTTTTAATTCCACTAATGATTTGCACTTAATATGATTCATTTTTCAGGGGTGAGAGAAAACCGAAGATTGATTTGTTTAGAACTTGTATTGCTGCTATTCCAAGATTGATTCCAGATGGTATGAGTAGAACTGACCTCATTGAATTATTAGCAAGGTAAATTAAATAAAACTATTGTTTGCTATGATCATTTTAAAACTTGCACCTGAATCTTAGATTACCAATACTGCCCTATTATTGTTGTCTTTAAAATGAATGAATGAAATAATTTTTAAATCCTTATTTTGTTTGACATCCTAACTACCACTTTTTCCTCTTAATTCTCTGTTAAGTTTGTAACTCCATTTTGACTTCTACATCTCGTCTTGAGTCCCCTACAAATCTCACTTCTCAGATTTCAGCTATATTGTCTGTGATTTCGATCTGTCCTAATTAGTTCTTGTATTTTTCATTTTGACTCATAATGTTTCTTGGGACTTATACCTCTTCATCATCCCTTTACATGCAAAACAGTACATATGTATGGAATCTAGAATCTCATGACTTTTTTTGAGCAATTACCAAAATTAAATCTACCTCCAACTATTGCTTTGACATCTCATTTTTACTTCTCTCCATTTGTAAAATTTTAATTTTTGGCCATTGTTCTCTTTTTGGTTTTTTGTTGTTGATAGAAGATATATCTTTTTACTGAAAATAGCATTAAAAAATTCCCTCTCTCATGTGCCAAAAATATTTCCAAGTTTTGATTAAGGACTCTATAATAACCATACTTTTTTTTGGTATAGTTAGAATTATGAAACAGTTTAGTGCATATGTAACAGTGACCACATAGAGTATTATTAGCAATGGTTTCATTCAGCTACATTTACCTATATTTGCCAATACAGGTAATTTGTCAGTACTGACAAATACAAGTAAATATATCTGAGAATTTGAAAACACTTATAATCAGAACCTAGAATTAATTAGGGGCCTTACAGGTCCTCTCTCTCAAATTCTTTATTTTACCAATAATTACACTCCTCATCTAACTTCATAATTTGCTTAATCACTCTCCTATTGATTTCTTGTTGACTTCAGATAAGCATGAGTTCATACTTACATGCATGTTCTATTCTAAGATGTTTAAAATTCAAATTAGTGTCAAGGATATAAAGGAATATAATTGAATCTTTAGAAACAATATGCTTTCCTTAAGTGTTGCTATATTTTTTAGTGTGAGTGAATTGTTTGTTTTGGGTTTGTTCTTTTTTTTACAGTGTGTCATTTGAAAGGTTAAAAGTACTTATAATGCACAAGCCACAATTCCCTCTCAGTTTCTGTTTACTCTTTCTACTTTATGCCTTCCATTTATCCCAACAGTTCTACCTTCCTCTTCCCTGAAGAAACCTTAATTCTCATTTTACCCAGCAAAATGAAATCATAAAGACAGTTTTTTAAAACAAAGCTTCAGTAGGATAAAATGCATTATTACCTCCTTAAAATTAAATAAGTTTGCCCCTCAGTTTGCTTTGCTTTTATTTGGACTGTTTTCAGAGCACTTCTTTTCAATTGCTAATCATTTACTTCAAAAGAGATAGTTTCCAGAGACTTCAGATTAGTAATAATTTCCTGTAATTAACTGTTTAAGTCCCAGTATAATAGAAAATATTGAATCACTTTTAGATTTTTTATCATAGTGGTATTTGTCTGGTATTTAAGTATCTATAGAATGCTAAGAAATTTTCTTGGCTTTACTTAGCCAAACTGGAATACTATGTTACTTTACATAGCAGGTAGTAAAACTATGAAATATTAACCCTAAGAAATTTTATACACTGAAAAAATATAGATAGCTTCATGAGTGATAGATCCATAATGCTTCTATGAAGTAGCTAGGGATATTTGAATAACCATTTTATACCAGTGTTATAGAAGGCAGTTAACATCCTCTTTTACAGAATGATAGAGATAGAGTACTGGGCTTGATAGACCATTGGTCTGACCCTATATGTCATTTCTTATGTTCTTGTGTAACTACTACTGCTTTGTGACTTGCTCTCAAGTCTACCTAGCTGTCATAAATTTTCTCTTCAGTCTCATTGTCAGTTGAAGGTTGGCTTAGTGAAGACCAGAACTGAGTTCAGCAGGGTGAAGACTGTGATATCTCCTTTCTCCTAAACCACACAACTCTTCTCCTCTGTCATTGTGGATAACTCCATCTTCCCAGCTTCCTAAGCATGTAATTGTGGCATATTTTTAATACTACCTAATTACTCATTCAGGCTATTTCTAACTCTGATGCATTTGTCTTTATAGTCAGTCTGCAAAATGATTTCTTCTTGCCCAAGACTTCAATCTCTTGTTCGCATATTAACATAGTATTGATTATTCTTTCTACTGCAACCATTTCTTTTATGGTTTTACTGTTTATCATCCACTTCCTTACATTCTATGTATAATCCTATTTAAAAAAGTATTCATTTCCCTATATCGTTTTCATGCTTTAAAAAAATAAACAAACAAAACTTCACCGGGTCTTTTTGCCTTATTATCATATGTAGACATAGATTCTTTAATCTTGAAGGCTTTCTTCTGTGTTGTTTCAACTTAATTTCCTTCATCATTTCTTTCTGCTCTTACCCTATTTACTTCATTTCTTCTATGTTTATTCTTTGAACTATTAAGTTCCATTTTTTCCTCCTTTGTCCAAGAATTGTTTTTATAATATTCCATTATGATTTGTTGCATTTTGTTCATAACCAGCTATCTTATATTAGCTGTATGGTTAGTATCACAATTTATTACTATAGGAACAATTTTGATAATTGATGTCTATCCCAGTGACAGTAGAGGCCTAAAATAGTAGCTTGAGACAGTGCTATAACAAGACCTTTCCAAAAGATAGACAACTGCTTATCAAGTATAAGAAAAGTTAATGAACTATATAGACTGTAAGACTATAATTTCAAAGATGATTAGGTTCCATTCAAAATGAAATGTATTTTATCTTCCTCTTAAGTTTAGTGATTGAATAATGATCAAGTTTCTTGATGAACTAATTATGAATAGGTTAACTTTAAATGGGAGGAAATCTATGTATATTTTATATTCATGGGAGGAGCATAGAAAAGGACCCATTGGATCCCAACTTCATATTTCTAGTTATTTCTTATGCAACAGCTGAAAGTATATATTTTCAGGTTTGAGCTAATCTTTATATTATGTCCTGAAGATTTTGGAGCTTGCTAACTGAATTTTGTTCTTGGTAGGCTCACAATTCATATGGATGAAGAACTACGTGCTCTGGCTTTCAATACTCTGCAGGCACTAATGCTTGATTTTCCAGATTGGCGGGAAGATGTTCTTTCCGGATTTGTTTATTTTATTGTCCGTGAAGTTACTGATGTCCATCCTACCCTTCTTGACAATGCTGTAAAAATGTTGGTGCAGTTAATAAACCAGTGGAAACAAGCAGCCCAAATGCACAATAAAAACCAAGATTGTCAGGTATTATGCTTCCTTTTATAAGAATATTTTGTATCTAAACAACAACATCTACTATAAATATTTGATGACATCTTTACTTCTTCTTAAAAGCAAAATCATTGTCTTACAAATGTATAAGTTGTTAGAAATGCCAAAATGGGTATGCACATAACCACACGTTATCTTTTCTTTTTCTACTTCAAAATACACTTTATTTCACCGATGTAATTGCTCCTTACACTGAGTTAAGTTGTAAATTGTCTATTTTATCAGTTCATATAGTCCTTGTAGACTTAAAAGCCATTGTTTGGTAGCCAGTGTTTCTAGTGATTAACTTTTTTCCTTGAATGATACATATTTAATATGTGTTCGTAGTCTTTTCAAGTAGTTTTTAATCTCAGAACTTGTGCTCTGCTATCATAATCATTATAATATTACTTCTGTCACCTCAGTGCCATTAAAGCAGAAACTCATTTTTAGTTCCCTAAAATGAACTCCTGTGTCCCCCACAAACTCCTCTCCCATATATACATATACTATACCTCTGTCCTTCTGCCTTTGTTAGCTCAGAAGAGGCAGTCTCTTTTCAGGAGGGAAACTGTACTTGAGATTGTAAAGGATAATTTTAGCATTGTGACCTAAACTATATTAATTATATGTCGCCATGAATATCCCAAATAACAAAAAATTTACCCAAGTCAATCTGGAAATTTATGGTGATTTAATTAATATAGTGGAAAGAAAATTAAGAAGAAGGGAGAAGGAAAGGGTGTAGGATTTCTCCTGCCTGGCTTGTGCTGGGCAAAAAGATTAGAGGCTCTAGAAGGTAAGGTTTTGGAGAGTAAAAGAGGAAGAAATCAGCCTGAACTCCGAGAGCTCAGCAAAGATGCTTGAACCTGAATTAACTCAAGAACAAACTCACTGCCAAAACCCAAATAGCTGCCACCTTGCCAAGATGTCAGAACGCTTAGGGTGCTGCCAGCCAGAGACGCCCCTCCGGGGAAAGAGACCAAAGAGAGCAAGTGACTTGCCCTATATAGACAGTTTTAGGTCACTTTCCTGAGTCTCATCTGTACCAATGTTAGCTTAGCTTGACTTAGGACAGCCCAGGGGTCTGTCTGCTGTTTCTGCACATGTCTGTTGAAGGCCATTTTCTCAAATACTTAATCCATGACTATGGTGCAGACATTCCTGACCTTGTTAAACTAAGTAGGGTGGAGAAATATAGACTACCCAAGACTTGATTCTGTTAAACCAAGTATCTCCATTGTTACTAATCAGGAGATAGCTAATTCAGATCTTCTAAAGTATGTTCTGAGTAGGGTGGAGTAGTTTTAAAATTCACAAGATGCAAGAAATCCTTATTTTGTTGGAGCAGCTTAAAGCCACTGGCTCAAGATAACTTTCATTGTTTCTTTCAAGCAAATATTAAATGTGTTAATTGCACTTTTATTTTAGATGCTCACTAAATGTTTATTGATTGATTATAAGCATGATATGAAATAATAAAATTTTCGAACTGGAAAGGATTTTAGAGATGATCAGGTTCAACTCCTTCCTTTTACCTACAGAAAAAGCATGTGGCAGAGTTTCAATGTCTATAGTTACTTTGTAACAAAACTGGGCCTGCAATCAGGATCTGAGAGCTCTTGCTCTAGGGCTCTTTGCTTTTGCTTGTCAGTGTTTTTTGGTATATGAGATCTTATGTTAAATGTAATCATTTAATCTTGTGGGAGAATCCATTGGTAATGATGATTATGATTTTATAATGGAAGCAGTCACTATTATTAATCTAGATTTCTATGTATTGGATTTTATTAAAATAGGGCATATTTCTATCAATAATTACTATATTATGAATTCCTTTGCATTGTTTTTACCATTATCAAAAAATCATCAGTAAATGATTTAATTTTTTAAAGCGTGATGTGTCTAATGGAGCTGCTCATACCCTTCCTTTGGAGAGGATCCCATATTCCAATGTATTCCATGTGGTGGAAGGATTTGCACTCGTCATTCTTTGTAGCAGTCGTCCTGCCACTAGGAGATTAGCTGTCAGTGTCCTTAGAGAAATACGAGCATTATTTGCACTTTTGGAAATTTCTAAGGTAAGATTAAGAAATTTCTGACAATTTTTGTCCATTCTACAGCAAACAGTGTTTTTATGGTTAGGTTCTAATATATAATTAATCTAGTTTATTTTTCTTAAGCATTATTATAATTTTCAGAGGATTCTATGTTATTTTTAGGGTGAGGATGAATTGGCCATAGATGTGATGGACAGATTGAGCCCATCCATTCTTGAGAGTTTCATACACCTCACAGGAGCTGATCAGGTACGAGTATTTTTTTTCTTGCCATTAATTTTCCCTTACTAAAGAAGATTGTCTTAAACCATTTTTTTTTGGTTTACATTTTTTTGTATGTGTGATACATTTACCTTGGAGATAATGTACATGAACGCACTCTTCAAATCATAAGGCCTTTATACAAATATAACAAGAAGTAGGCATTAATCCTTGTTGTTATATCTGCATATAGGTTTTATAATTTGAAAATAAAATTATACTACTTAGAATCTAACACACCATGTACATAATTATGAATAGGTTAACTTTAAATGAGAGGAAATGGTTTATAGATGTGGAATGACTTACTCCAGGTCATACAGTTATTGTGGTTTAAATGAGTAAGTAAAAAATTGTCCTATTAATAGTGAAGCAACTAATCAGCACTTGACCACAGCTTTCTTAATTGATTTAATTATTTTAATTCCAATAGAAGAAATAATACCTGTAATCTTGCATGCCAAACAAATGCATAATTGAGCTAGTTAGAATAGAGAAAATGTTAGTATGCTTCATTTTAAAAATACAAATCTATCCCTAAGGGAGTTTGTATAAATTTTACCAAATTTCCTAGTTAGGTTACAAAATGACATTCTTTAAATTACCTTGTGTTGAAAAGATAGAGACCAAGAATATTATGTGATTATATGCTTATATAATGACTGTTAGAATTAATGAATGGTAAAACATATGTTGTTTGTTTTTTAAAATCTATTCAGTTTAGAAATACCTAACTGAAAAGTTTTAGTGTTGTGGTTTTTTTCCCATTCATATTGTGCTCATTCTTCTTTCAATTTAGGCTTTTTCCAATTTAAGTGCCATCTATATTTTAATATTTAAACAAAAATGAAATATTTTGCTTTGAAGGTAGCATTTAGTTCTAGTTTAATACAAATATCAATAAGCAAATTTTTGAGAATGTATACCTTATAAATGAATGACTCTTTTAAACAACAAAACATAACTATAGGAGATGGTAAAAAATAGCACTATCTTGATTTTACTGTGGTTTTCTCTAGCAGTTTCTGTAGCAAAGACAAATGGAATCTATTTACTGTTTAGAGTCAAAAGATTGAATATCTATTGATATTAAAGCCAGTTCATAGTACAGAAAATTGGAGAAGCTCAGGATGTGTAATTTTTTTCTCCACAGACGACTTTACTATATTGCCCTAGCTCCATAGATTTGCAAACATTGGCTGAATGGAGCTCCTCTCCTATCAGCCACCAGTTTGATGTGATCAGTCCATCCCATATCTGGATATTTGCACATGTGACCCAAGGGCAGGATCCATGGATAATTAGTCTGTCAAGTTTTATGAAACAAGAAAATCTTCCAAAATACTGCCCGACTGCTGTGAGCTATGCTTGGATGTTTGCCTACACACGACTTCAATTGTTATCTCCACAGGTTGATATAAAGTAAGTTCTTCTGGACTGTAATTTAAATGAATATACGATAATTTTTACTTCCATGAGACATCATTTTTTTAAAGTTCTGAAAATAGGGAAACTGAAAAAACAATTTTGGAAATAAAAAGGGAAAAGGTGGGCATTGGAGATATTATGTGGCAAAGAAGTTGGTTTGGATGAAAGAATACAGGCTGTGGAGAGACTGGAATGGAATGAGAGTTAGGGAAAATCTGAGCTTACATCCTTCTAAAGTTGTTCTGATTTCACAATTTCTCTTATTAATAACATTCAACATTTATTTTGACTGCTACTAGAGCTATAAGCAAAATTACAAAATAACAAAGTTTAAACTAGCTACTCTTCTTAAATCCCCTTTAGCTACCTGAAATTCATCTGTTCCCAGAAAGACTTTTCTGCCACCTTCCGTTTTATTTCTGTCAGAATTCCAGTTCCCTAAGTACTTAAAACACACACATACACACACACACACACACACACACACACACACACCTCTTGTTGATCTGACTAACAGTGTTTTCACATTAAAAGTTCAACTCTTTAAGACATTTTCTAGGAAATATACCTTTAACTTGAATTAACTCCTGGGCATAATTTTGTTTTCAGTTATTTTTGAGGTGGGGTGCAAAGAAGACCATATCAAGTTGGTTTATGTATCAAAATGCTCTAGAGGCACTATTATAGAAACACACCATTCACCTTCTACTTTTCCATTTTATAAAATAGCTCTGTGTTACTTAGTACTCATCTAAACAATTTATTATATGGTAAGAAGTTTCTTTAATTCTTTTTAGAATCAATACTCTGTGTTGGTTCCAAAGCAGAAGAGTAATTAATTAAGGCTATACAATGGAAGTTAAGTGACTTGCCCAGGGTCACACAGGTAGGAAGTGTCTGAGACCAGATTTGAACCTAAGACCTCCTGTCTCTAGGCCTGGCTCTCAATCCACTGAGCCACTCAGATGTCCCCAGTTGCTTCCTTGTTCCTCAATCTCTTCCAACTCTACTTTCACTAAATGCAAAGATGGAGATAATCACACTTCTGATCTAGTGATAGCTCATAGACATTCTACTTGCATGTTCATGTACTCTGAATTCCCTTGATCTGATCTGAATCTTCTATCATTTTATCTTTCCTTAAATTTTTCATCCCTTAATCTTCTTTGTCTTCACCATGACTTTCCAACTCTTTTTCTATCCCATCTCCTTTGTACTGCACTCTCATTCTTTTGTCTTTCTTCAGTCTTTGGTGAACTGGTTCAACTCTACACTATCCTTCACCCTTGGAAATCCACCCACCCTTACCTCCAGGCCCCTTCCTCATGGTGTAATCATACTTTGCCAGGTTGCAACTCTGTATTACTCCTGCCATTCTTTCTCATTCCTATTCAAAATTCACAAAGCTATGATGGTTGAGTTCCCCACAAATTTACATCTTTAAAAAACCCTTACCTTCTATCTTAGAATCAATACTATCAATTCCAAAGCAAAAGAGCTATAAGGGCTAAGCAATTGGGGTTAAGTGACTTGTCCAGGATCACAAAGCTAGGAAGTATCTGAGGCCACATTTGAACCCAGGAATTCCTATTCTCAGGTCTTGTTTTCTAACCACTTAGCCACCTAGCTGCCTTTATAAATTTCCATTTATTTAATCTCAACTGAGCTCTCACTCTAACAAGGCAATTCTTTTAAGCCTCTGTAATAAATTCTTTATCTCATACCCTGAGGCTGTTCCTTAATCTTTTCAGCTCTTCTAAAACCTCACCACAGCACTTTCATCTCTACCCTTTCAGCTAAAGTTGTTTTCTCATACTTCAGGGAAAAAAAATCCAAGTCATTATCTGAGAACTCCCTTTTCTTTGTCCTTCCCTCTGTTATCATCTCACAGTACTCATATATCTCTCCCAATTATCTCCTTCAGACCTGCCTCAGAAAAAGAGGTGGCTCTGCCACAGGTGCCTCTACATACACCCTTGAATCTCTTCTAGAAAATTATTACCACTATCTTTTCTAGTCTCTCTCTTATCTTTAGTTTCTTTTTACCTACTGGGCTTCTTCCATTCTACTTACAAATATGTCAACGTCTCCCCAACCTTAAGCTGTAGCGGGTGCCTCTACTACCTCTCCTCTCCACTCTTTTCTAAAGCCTTGTAATCTGGTTTTAAACTGAAACTGCTCTCTGCAAAGTTATCAATGATCTCTTTTATTTTTCAAAATAAATTTTTATTAATATTGTGTTTTTATATTGCTTAGATTTCCTTCCATATTTCTTCCCTTTCCCTTCTTCCCTCCAAGAAACCATTCCATACTCCAAAAAAAAAATAGAAAAACCGATCAGTATATCAAAAAAATTTATACTTCTTACCTCTGAGGACCCTTCATCCCTTCAGAGAAGTGGAGAGAGGTCTCTTCATTGGGGCCAACCTCTGTTTTAATTTTGCAACATTCTTTTTTCCTTTTTTTTGTGTGGCAGTGGTTTTTCTTTCCACATATTTTTATGGTCATTGTGTTTCCTTAGTTGTGTTTATTTCATTTTGTTTCTTTTCATTTAAGTCTTTCCATGCTTCTTCATATTCATCTTAAAGTGTAGTAATATTCACACGCAACAATTTCTTTAGCCATTTCCCAATTTGTAGGCATATACTTTGTTTCCAGTTGTTTGCTATCAGAAAAAGTGTTGTTATAAATTTCTTGGTCTAAACAAACTCTTTCTTTTTATCAGTGATCTCCTTGTGGGCAAAATGTCTAATAATGGAATCTTGATCAAAGAGCAAAGTGTATATTTCAATCCCTTATTTGCATAATGAACTGCCAAAAAAAGGGGGGGAAACTCTTGGTCCTTGTGGATTTATAATAGAATTATGTCACATTTAAAAAAAACAAAACTAATATCAATTCTACATAAATTCTTAAAAATTTGCAAGACAGCCATCTTCCAAACTACATTTATGGAACAAATGTAGTTCTAATACTTAAACCAAACTAAAATAAGCAAAGAAGAACTATAGACAAATATCATATAAATGTTTAAGTAAAATTCCATCAGACTATAGAAACTCATCCAAGAAATAATTCATTATGATCAAGTTATATCTATATCTAGAATATATAGTTCTATACTAGGGAAAAAATCCATAAGTTTATTAAACACAAAACTATTTAAAACCAAATTATTATCTCAGTAGATGCAGGAAAATCCTCATTTATGTTGAACTTTCTTCCAAATATCACCAGAGATTGCTTCTGAAAAATTTAACAGTGATCTCTCAATTGCAAAAATATGATGACCTTTTCATAAGCTTTGACTTTCTTGACTTCTGTGCATTTAATGTAATTGGTCACTTTCTTCTCCTGGGTATTCTTATCTCTGGATTTGGTTTTTATTTTTTGAGACTGCTATGTTGTGATTCTCCTCCAGTAGTCTAGGTATCCCCTAATGTACTCTGTTCTTTCTCTGCACAATCTTGCTTTGTTCTCATGGATTCTGTTATAATCTCTAGACAGATGCTTCCTAGATCTGTGTATCTAGATGTGGTCTCTTTTCTTAACTCCAATACCACAAGGCTAACTCTCTTTTAGCCATCTGAATGTTCTGTGACATTTCAAACTCCTCATATCCAAAAAGCTCATTTTATTAATCTGTCCCCTCTTCCCAACTTTTTTTTTTACTGTTGTGGCTTCCACTTTCCTTCTAATCATCAAGGACCATAATCCTAATGTCATCCTAGACCCCTTAGTCTCACATATTGTACATGTCCATTCTATTGACAGATTTTATTTCTACCACACCACTACTTAGATAGCTGCCTTTTCTTCACTCAGATAGCCCTAATCTCTTTTGACACACACATTATAGTAGTCTTATATTAAAGTAGTGATTTGTATCAGTACTTTCTCCTTTCCAGTCCATCCTTCACTTAGCTCCCAAAAGGAATTTTTTAAAAAGTCTACATATATATATCTGACAATGTTCCTCCTTAACTCCCTCTCTGAAATTACCTCCAGTTTCCAATATAAACTCCTTTCTTTGACTTAAAACTCTTCCTGAGCTTGCCTCTTCCTGCCTTTCCAGTCTTCCTAGGTTTTTCTCTGTTCCATATATTCAGTCATTTAGTCACACTGGCCCATTCTGTTTCTCAAACACAGCACTGTATTCCCTGTATTTGCCTTCTCCCTGGTTGCTTGCCATACCCAGGAAATCTCTACCCCTTCAATGTTTGTTTATATAAATCTATGTGTATGTGTTTGTGCAGATACACATACCTACATGTATGCATCGAATGAGATAGGCAAGAGTCCATCTTGCTTGAGGGAATCATCCCCCAGTCAGATCTTAAATCCATTGAAGTACTAGGGAATATTCGAATGAAATGTAGTTCTTCATATTTCTTGGCTGGAATAAAAATAGGATGTTATGTTGAATGAACTTACCTTTTTATTTTTGTTTAGTAGCCCCATTAATGCTAAGAAAGTAAATACTACCATAAGCAGTGACTCCTACATTGGACTTTGGAGAAACTACCTAATCCTTTGCTGCAGTGCAGCCACGTGCACATCCTCTTCACCATCTGCTGGCTCCATGAGGTGCTCTCCTCCTGAGACACTGGCATCTACTCCTGACAGTGGTTATGGCATTGATTCTAAAGTAAGTCTCTCCTTAGTTTAAGAAACAAAGTCAGAGGATTATTTTGTATCAGATAAGTAAGTGGATTAAATGATCACTTACTTTCCTTAACATTTTCCAAATTCTATATTTTCCTTAGATTAATAAAGATTTATTTACCTAGAAAGCCATGACACTTGTATGCATTTTATTTTCTTCACAATAAAGCCACAGTTATTAAAAATCACTGTTGTGGGTTTTTATTCTTTATAGTAGTACATCTTGTAGTTTTTATTCATTTTTCTAGTTTTAAAAGGTAAGTATAATTTTAAAAGAGCAAAAGAGAGAAATGTAGAATCTTCTCTCGGTGACTGAAATTTCCCCTCATACATAAATGGATGAGAGATAAAGATGATACTTAGGTGACATCCAGGTAAGTGGACAATAGCTTATATCACAAAATTATAGAATCCTGGTGTGAAAAGGGAAGACAGAATTTTTTTTAGCTTATGCTTCAACATCTCTAAAAAGAGGCCTTCAACCCAACCTCTGATGTCATAAAATGTTGAAGGAATTGGGTGATTGCAATTTCATTTTTGATATTGGTACTTTGCATCTTATTTTGGATCATATGGATGATCTGGTCCTAGTTGGCTAGAATAATAGACTTAGTGCATAAGAGACTTTGGAGTTCACCTTGTCTTTCTCTTGTTTTACAAATAAAGACACTAAAGCCCAAATCGGTTAAGTGACTTGCCCAAGGCTTCACAGCAAGAGCCAAGATTCAAATGTCAGCACTTTGGCTCCAAATTCAGGACTCTTTCCACTACACCATGTTGCCTTATTTCATAAATGATAAAACTAAGACCCTCCAAAACTAAATGAATTTAACTAAACCATAAGGGGAGTTTTGGACAGAGTCCAAACTAGAAATCAAATCCCCTGTCTTCTAATCCACTGTTCTCCCCGCTATGCTACTTTACCAGCATCCAAAAGACTATATGGAACACTAAATGATGGGAGAGCTAGCCTGGCACAGAGATTAGATCATCCAAGTAGGAGTCAAGAGACCTGAGTTCTAGCCTCAGGTGTGTAATTACCCTGCTGTGTGACTTTGGGCAAATTATTTAACCACCTTGAGTTAAGCCAGTTTTATTGATTTGTTTTTCCAGTACAGCCTGTATGATGTTTATGTCTGTCTACTCATTATCCCTGACCAAAAAATAGTTTAACATGTTAAATTATTTTTGTTCTTTTTAGTGCTATGAGATTATAGGTTTACTTTGTCTACTATAAAAACACAGTATTTTTTCCCCCCTAGATTATTGGCATTCCATCCCCTTCTTCCTTGTTTAAGCACATAGTTCCAATGATGCGCTCTGAGAGCATGGAAATAACTGAATCCCTTGTTCTTGGTCTTGGCAGGACCAACCCAGGAGCTTTTAGGTAATTATTATCTTGTCTCTATATTTTCTATATAAGTAAATAATGAATAGAAAAATTGGCTACTTATTTAGAATTCTAGGAGTAGTGATTTTGATAATGTTTCTTCATCTCTTCAATGTAGTGATTTTTAAAAAAAATGAATCTATCATCCTTATTTATTTTTTTAAGTAAATTGAGCCTTATGATGCATCCCTGTTTTTTCACCTTCTCAAGTATTGTACTATATTTACAGACTTATCAAAAATTAGGATGAATTTTAAATAACATAAGTGCAACAGTTGTGTGTTTTTAATTCTCAAGCTTACCATAGACCAGCATCCTTAGTGCTTTAACTATTTTAGAAGCACATTCTTTCATTCTGTCTGAGTCTAAACTTCCCTTCATTTTCTTAAGAATGTCCTTAATTAATCTTATCAACCATATAAGATATCACCTGACAATACATATTTTCCCAACTGTCATGAATGATATTTCCATGACCAAACCTCCTCTTGCCCCCTCAGCACTCTAGAAAGTTCTGACTTCGTTCTGACCCTGTTCTTCTACAGTCTCTCACTTAGGTATCCCATTTCCTTCTCCAAGTTTAAGTATTCTGTTATCGGTGGGGATGATTATCATTTTTTTTATACATAGATGTAGTACTACATTTCTACATATTGTTTGAATATCTTCCTAGAACTTCAAACTTGCTCTCCCAAATCTATCCCTCCTCCTAACTTCCATATTTTTGTAGTTCATTACCACCATTTTCTTAGTCACCCAGGATTAAAACATTAAATTCATTCTTGATTGATCCCTTTCCCTCACCTTCCACACCCTATCACTTGCCTTTTCCTATTAATTTTACCTTTGAAATATCACTCAAATCTTATCTCTTTCCACTACCAATGTTCTAGATCAGGCCTCTCCACACTTCCTCTTGCCCATATTTTTATCATATCTTCTTAACTGTTCTTTCTGCTTCCAATTTCTATTCTATCTAATCCATCCATTATACTGCTTACCTGTATAATATTTCTAATGTCCAGGGCAGCCATATCCCTTTCTTGCTCAGCGGTCTACAATGACACCTTATGGCATCATGAATAAAGTAGCAACTTTCTGGTTGTGTATCTAGGCTCTCTCACAGCCCTGCTCTACAACCTGCCATCTTACAACATTTACTCCTTTTTGTGCCCTTTCCTTTCTAGCCAAACTTCCTTCCATTCTGGCCATACCGCTCCTGTCTTTGTGTCACTGATCTTACTATCTCTAGTGAATGGAAAAGAATTCCTTATCCCCACTCTCACCCCAAGCTAAGATATTGCAAACTCTGAAAGTTTTTCCAGTGTCCTCTCAACTAGAAGAGATCTTATCTTTTTTAAATTTCTCATAGCACTTTTTTGGACCTTTCCTTTGCACTCAACATATTATAATTTGTATTATATATTTTGTGTTCATATCTTCATAAGCATCATAGATATTTAAGTTTGAAAAGATTTTCAACATCATCTACTCCTTATCTCATTTCATAGGTGAAGATAGTGGGGCCCAGGGAGGTTAATTAAGTTGCCCAAGGTTACACAGGTTGTAAGTGGCAGAACTACATTTCAGACATGTGCCCTCTAATTTCAGATACAGCATTTTTATCTCCCCTGGAAAAGTATAAAGTCCTTGAGGGAGATGATTATGTCTTATTTCATCCTTTTGCCATTAACACCTAGCTTAGCACCTTGCAAATGTTAGGCACCTGATGCTAAATGTTTGATGAATTATCAGAAAGCTGAATTTTTCTAACAGTCTTCAGCAGGAAAATTTAACTTTAAATATCTTAAACATTGATAAGTAATCATTTGATGTCTTGTAATGAAATGAAGGTGTATTATATTAGTAAATTTTCCTAAAGAACTATTTTTATTGCTTAGTTTTCAATAAGTTCTGCTGTTGAGTCTCCAGATTTTATGTCCTAGTGTTGTTGCTTTTTTTAAAAATTTGTTCTCAATTCTTTTCTGAGACTGTAGTTAGCTAAATACATGTTGATAAAAGAATTACCTTTTAGAAAATTAGAAGTATATGTAGAAATAATTGAATGACATAAAAATTGACTGGCCTAATCTCTGTTTCCAACCTAAATGGAATGCTAAAGATTGGTAATTGAGACAGTTAATAGGGTTGTTTGTTCTAATGTTAAATGAAAGGCTAATGTGTGTATATAGATTTTCATATGGAATTTGATTATATTAGTTTGCTTATTAATGTAGCAATTTATCATTTTTTTCCCAGAGAACTAATAGAAGAATTGCACCCTATAATTAAAGAAGCACTTGAAAGAAGGCCAGAGGTAAGAAGGATTGAGTGATTTGGAGCATTGAAATCACCAGTTGTGTATTTCTCATTTTATAAGATCATTTGTTTTCTACACTACCATCTGTGTTTGATATTGAGTATTTGAACTATTACACCATTTAAATAAAAATAAAACCCTTGCTTATTATTTCTTTGTATCTATTGAGATGACTTGCCTAAAAGTGACTTGAATCTTGGTCTTCTAACTTTTCAGGCCAGACAGTGTTCTTCTCACACAAAATAATGGGGTTGTTTTTTTGTTTTGTTTTGTTTTGTTTTTTGAGATTAGAACAACCAAAAGAAACAACAAAGCAAATTTATAATGTCTAATAAAGTATCCTTCTCAGCCATTTATGATACTAGTAAAATCCTAATGTAGATTTCTGTGACTAAAAATAATTATCCAGAGAACTAGAGAACAAGGAGAATGAGGGATCGGGAGTCTTATCAGGTTGAACTTCTGGGATGTGTTTAAATTGAAATGCACTGGTCTTGAGCTGAAATCAGTCCAATTGGTAAACAGTGATTCAATCAATGATAATATACTGACTGACTATTATTGTGTTTCTTACTAACCTGGATTCTATAGTGAGTACCAAATCCTATAAATAGTGATCCCTGATCTTAAATGATTTAGATAGAGGACTGAAGTGTTTACTTGAGTGGTACTTTTTAATTTTAAAGATATTTAAATAATCAGGTCTATGTTGAGAAGATAGAATAGATCAGTATAGGCTGGAATACTTAGAGAAAACTTGATACAGGAGGTAGGACTTGAAATGGGTTCATTATAAAACTGTTTCTTCACAAAACCCATTGATGTGGGTAGATTGTTCAAGCTGAAATGGACCTTAAAAATGACCATCTTGGTGAATGAATGTTTTCATTTCATGGATGGAGGAGTCAGTCTGAGGCCCAGAATGACAAAATAATTTGCTGAAGCTCAAATAAGTAACAAGAAGAGCCAGGATTTGAACCTGTGTTCTCTGACTTCAGGACACATGTTTTTTGTTCTGTGCTAAACTACTGATACCATTTTCAACAAAAGAGTATGTAGAGTGAACTGAAATAAAAAGAGACTGCTAAGATGATCTGGTATTATGTGATAGATGATAATAGTAGTAGAGAAGTACTCAAACATTCATAGATGTACCCCAACTAATGATGATTCCATCAGCAAAAATATAATTTGAGCTAAAATAAGGCTATAGGGTAAATGTATTTCTATTACATTATTGAGTTAGTAAAAAGTCCATTGTTCTGAAGGCTGCCCTCCCCTTGCCTCCTCACTTTGATGTGGGGATGGACAGCCTTGAAACAGAGCTGTATCCTGAAGGAAAATAAAGAGTAGGTGGCAAAATTGAAGTTATAATTCCAGGAAGTTCTTCTCAAAAAAAGAATTGTTTGTGGAAGATATGGCCTCCATGGTGCTGTAGAAACCTCTACTTATGCTACTAAGGCTCTTGAAATGTTATGAGTAACATCCAAAAAGGAACAGCAATAAACAAACTGGTTAATACTAGTTAATATTATTTCATTAGTATTGTTTCATATGATAGTTTTGTATAATTGTTTTTCAGAATAATACATATTTGTTTGCCAGTTATGTTCCTTTATTAAAGTTTAAGCTTTTTTCCAAATAAAAGGATAGCTATAGATTACCAAAACAGTAATGAATTAAGTTTTTCTAGTTCCTATTATACATTGACCATATGATTCAGTTTTTACTTCGGCCAATATTATTTAATGTGTGCTTTCAACAGAGAAATTGTTTATTATTAGGTCTTACAGAAGATAATTATTTGTCTATCTGCTCTCCTTCCTATTTATATTGATTGTGGAGATCTAGTGGTTTTCAGAATATGTAACAATGAAAATTCTACATAATTTTCTGTCATAATTCTGTACACTTGGAAATGCATTAAAACCACTCGAGAAATAAGCTAAATTTCTTTTTAAGGATTCACCTATGGGAGAAAGAGAAAGAACATGAATAGACTTGTGAATGAAAACATGATATATTGCTTTTTTTTTTATTTGACAGAGCAGCCTTTGTTTTGTATAATGCTTTGTAGGATGTAATAGAAGTTTAAACTAATCTTGCTTGGACAATTGGACCCAAATAAACATATTTATGTTCCTGAACAATAAAAAGCTATTGAGCTTTTAGATTTTTATAAATCATTATTTTTAATACGCCTCCATTTTTGATTCTCCGTTTAACCCCCAAGTATTGATTCTAAAACAGAACAGCACCAAGGGTTAGGTATTTGGAGTTAAGTGACTTGCCCAGGATCACACAGCCAGTAAGTATCTGAGGCCAAATTTGAACTTGGGACCCCCCATTTCCAGGCCTGGCTTTCTATCCACTGAGCCACCTTAAATCTTTATTCTTAAAGCCAAAAAACCTGGATTCATGTCTAGTTGCTGTTACTTATTCTCTGTGTAACTCTGGACAAATGACTTCAGAGGCCAATTTTCAAACCATGAAATGGGTATAATCATACTTTTACTAAGTATCAAAGATTGCTGTACTTTGTAAATCCTGAAGGACTATGTTAATGTTTGATTTATATACATATATAAACATACATTTGAGAAAAGATACATTTGTGGGCTTCCAAAAATATGCTGTATTTCTCAGATCTTTTCTAATCTAAGATTTGGTTTTACAAAGAGCCCTTAGACTGACTGGCAATGGGAGAAAGCCTCAGAATTTGTAGCTGTCCTTTCCTTTTAGGGCTTAGCATGTCAGGTCTCTGTCTCCAGGTTTTCAGATGTCTAAGCTTTTCCTAAAACCCAAGAAGCAAGATTAAAATGATAGTTCTCAGAAGATTTTGAACCTTGTTTTAAAAAGTTTAACAAAATGTATTATGTACTACTAGCTAGGTTGCCGTTCATATCCCCAGAAGAATAGGATAATAATAAAATGCAAAGGATAGAGCAACACAAAGGATGAGGAAGTGCATTGATTAAAGGGGGGTCCCATTGTCTAGGTAGAGGAGGGTGGGGGAAGAGGAAGAAGACGAGAAGAGAAGATGGAGAGGTGGGATGAGTGGAGGTGAGAAGGAAGAAGAGGAGAGAAGAAAATTTGAATTTATTAAAAATGCTTGCTATGTGTTAGACTATGTGCTAAGTTCTGTGTTTGTAAGTTGATACCTCTTTGTATATTGTTTCTATTAAAAGGTTAACATCTTTGAGTTGTTATGAAAACAGGCACAAATGGAGTGCCTGAGCTAAGTTGGACTGCACACCTAGGATTTAGGCAGCCTAATATGTTGGTGATATAGATGAAACACTTCAGGATGTAATTGAAAATATTAATATTGAAAGTATCAAATTGGGACAGCTAGATGGCTCAGGCCTGTAGATGGGAGGTGCTAGGTTCAAATTTGGCCTTAGATACTTCCTAGCTCTGTGACCCTCAGCAAGTCACTTTACCCCAACTGCCTAGTCTTTACTGCTCTTCTGCCTTAGAACCAATACTTTTTATCAATTCTAAAATAGAAAGGTTTAAAAAAAAAGTACTAAAAAAAGGGTTAGAAGACACTTGATTTGAAAGTATTCTGGACCACAGTTTCTCATATGGAAAGTAAGGGGTTTAGGACCAATAAAAGGTTCTAATGCTCACTTTTTAAGCTTAAAACAAAAAATCATCATGCTGTCTCATAATAGTCATGCGATATGTAAATGTTTTCCTCTGGATTCCTGTAATCTGAATGGCTACTTAAATAAATCTCCCCACCTTTACTCCCCAGGCATCTGTAGTCCCAAAGTGGGGAACCTGAGAGTGTCATCACTCACGTCTCCTTCTGATTCACATGCTTTGATACTTTCTAAGAGAAACTGACTTTTAATTTAAGTATCTATGGAGAAGCGGTTGTAGTGTAGTGAATGGAAGTCAGGGCCTCAGAGGCAGGACAACCTGATTTCCAGGTCTGGCATATCCTACACCAAAGAAATCAGGTTCAGTTAAGAAAAACGTAGCTTAAAACTGCACTAAGGCTTTTGGGATATGCTGTATTATATTTGGGCCCTAATAAGTAAATGGTGAATACAAAGATGAATATAGTCCTTGCCATCATGGAACCAGGAGTCTGAAATATACAGTGATAATTCAGAGCACTCAGAGTATATTTTATAAATAGATCCTTTTTTAAATCAAATCATCAAATTGGGGAGAAATTGTCTGCCTGGTTTTGTGGAGAAAGACACTCATTTTAAGATTCTATTCATTTTCTATTTTCTTGGGTTGATAATATATACTAACTGCTAGGATTTTTAATTCCATGTCTCCTGACTCTAGTTGAGATAAATCTGTCTTCCATATCTGAAAATATATGTTGTGAAGCAATTTCTTAATCAGTTATGGAGGTCACTTGTTTGGTCCTTATATGAACTATTGAATTTGTTGAGAACTTTTAAAGAACATTTTTCAAATTTGTACCTTTGTGACTTCTTTTTCAATGTTTAGAGCACTAAGTCTTCTGAGAGAAGATACCAGGCCATTGTCAGATGATATAGTCTCCCTACAGTTATCTGATCCTTTGAGAGCTGGAGTAGGGAAACTCTTTATTATGAAATCATCATTATTGATCAAAATCCAAATAAAAATCAAATACTGTTGTACTCTCAGCTTAAATCAGAAAGTTTCACTAAGGCTTAGATCCTGTTATTCTTAGCTATACTTTAACCACTGCTTGCCTGGCAGCTAGAAGTTTCAGACTTTGAAGTGTTAAGTCTGAATAAATTAAGCACTACAACCTTTATTTTCTGTAATTGCAGTGCCCTAAAAGTCTTAGCACAGTTTTAAGCTCTAATAGCTTAAAACATGGAATTAAACTCTAGGAAATAGAGAAAAAAGTAACAGAATCTTTAAAAATGAGTGCCTTTCTCCCAAAAATAAGTAAGAGAACTTAGTTCAAATTATTTGTTCAAATAAATGATATATTTATAAAATACACTTCCACACGCTTTGCATTATATTTGTCTGTTGTACATGTTAGCCTATCCTATGTTGGTTCCTTTATAACTAGACCTGTGATACCATTGTTACTGGGTGTTCCCATTGAGCAAAATTCCCAAGTTTTAAATTTAATTTTAAATTTTATTAATTTTAATTTTTAATTAGATTTTTGTTATAATATTTAAATTAACTAAAATAATACTAATTTAAAATTTTTCCACTTAAAATAAATGCCTTGCTCCCAAAAATGTACCAGGGCAAATGGCACCTGTTATTTGTTTCATATTTTTAGAGAACTAGCTACCTAAAGCACTATGAGTTTAACTCTTAGAGTCATGCATGCCAGAGTTTGATATGGAAGTCAAGTCGTCCTGCCTCGGAGGCCCCAACTTCCAACCGTGACAGTGCATGGCCTTTCTATGTATACTTGAATTAAAGCTTTAGCAGCTTGTAATTACAGTAAGATTTTGAGCCATCCTGTATTCTACTTGATCCTTTAATTGTCACAATTAACTGGTTATTCATGTCATTAAGCAGCAAAATTTCTCTCTTAGCTTGCTTCTGTCTACTACAGTTTTTAGGTAAGAACCTACCAAAAGTTTTGGGGCTTCTTGGAATCCCCTCGAGTTTGGTTTCTTATTCTTTTCCTTTGATTTCTGTGAAACTTGGGACATCCTTATGGATTCTCTTCCATTTAGTACAGTTTTCTCCACATTCTCTAGCTACTGATTAACAAACTTAAAAATAGGACCATACGAGCATAGATCTAGAACTGGAAGTAACCTTCAAGACCATCTAGCACAACCTCATGTCCCCATTTTACAGATGGTTAAAAAGGTTCAAAGGGTGACCTGCTCAAGGTAATACCATGTGTGACAGAGCCAGGTTTGAACCCAAATCCTACACCCCTTTCTACTGTACCATGCTGCCTTCCTAGATCTAGAATCTTAATTTTTTCACAGAAGTTATCATAATATCATGATTCAATATAGTTATTCACCTTCTGCTTATTGACAGTATTATACCTGGAAGAATTCCTGAAATGATGTTTTATATAAATGAGATATTTCGGATAATGTGAATCAGTAGTCAATAGTACTATAACAGCCAGGTGGCTCAGTGCATAAAGAGCCAGGCCTGGAAAAGGGAGGACTTGTATTCAAATGTGGCCTCAGAATCTTTCTAGTTGTAGGACCCTGGGCAAGTCATTTAACCCCAATTACCCAGCCCTTACTGCTCTTCTACCTTGGAACCTCTATTTTAGTATAAATTCTAAGATAGAAGGTATGGGTATCAAAAAAACAGCCAATAGCATTGCAATGAGGAAAACACTTGGTATCCTTTGAAGTTCCATAAAGAAAGCAAGATAGCGCTGCATACATTTTAATATGTCTTGTTTTTCCTTTGACATGGAACAGAATATGAAACGGCGCAGGCGTCGAGATATTTTGCGAGTGCAGCTGGTACGGATATTTGAACTGCTGGCAGATGCTGGTGTCATTAGCCACAGGTTAGTTATCTGAGTTGTTTCACTTGGGGCAATAACATTGAAATACTATTGAGTATATCATTTTTCTCTCTCTCTCTCTCAAAATATAGTGATAAAAATTTTTTTGAGGAAGGTTAATCTCCATTACTTCTATAGGATAGTATTTCCAATCTAGTCAGATTATGTGGCAGTTACGTGCCTCACAAAATTATGAATCATGGCACAAGAAGGAACCATGAAAGCCAATGATAATCTAATCTGTCCCTGTCCTGGAACCCCCTTTGAACATGTCGGACTAATGGTCAATCATCCAGACTTCGACCAGAGACTTTCAGGGAGAGGGAAACTGCGGTCTCTTGAGGCCATTTGCCCTCTTTAATTTTTTTTTTTTGAGAAACTGTCATTGTGAAAAGGTTTTTCCTCTTATCAAGACTAAATTTGTCTCCTGATGTTTGTGTTCAATGCTCTGCATTCCGTCTTTAGTACCAGGCAGAACAAGTCTAATTCTTACTTTTCTATATTATGAACCTCAAGATTCTTAGAATCTTTCCTTTTCTTGTTTGGCATTACAACCATACTTATTTAGGAAGTAGTGAGGCAGTGTGCTATAGAAGAAAGGGTATTTGCCCTTAGGTTAGACAACCAGTGTTAAAATCCCACACACTACATCTGTGTGACACGGGAAAGTCACTCGTGCTACCTAGGCCTCTGCATTCTCCTCTTTGAAATGGTCCCTGAGGTCTCTTGTAGCTCGATATCTATAAGCCTGTGATGTTCCTAGAACAAATTTTAGTAAAATAGTGATATGAAAATGATAGTAATTCACTACACTGGCCATAACAGGATGGGAGAAGTGGGACAAACAATACACCTGGCATAAGTGTGTGGTGTTGTTGTTTTTTTTAAGTAATTTTACAATTTCAGTAAATATTAAAAAGCCTAATCATTATGGTCATGTAAAATTATATAGTATTCTACATTACAGGCTCTCTATATAAATGTAAGGTATTATTCCAATTCGCCCTTGGCCTTTTCCTCCTATGATTTGTCTCTCTTTATGAATTCTTTACACTTGTTATCTAACCCTTTCATTTAGCACTCATAGTGTTTTGTAATAGCATTCCTTTAGTCTCATTATTTTGTTCTACAATTAGTATCTACTGTGTACAGTGTTCTAAAATGAATGTAAAGCCTGAGACATCTTGGACATTTTGGAATTTACCATCTAGCATTGTGAAGTTTTTCATATATGCATATATTATCTCTTTGACTATAGATTGTCATTTCTTTTAGCATTAATATATAGTTTCTGTTACCTCTTTGTATCATTTGTATTATTAAGCCAATGCTGAATTCAAAGCAGGTATTCCAGAAAGACTTTTCATAGGGCAGCTGGGTGGCTCAGTGGATAGAAAGCCAGGTCTGGGGTCAGGAGGTTTGGGGTTCAAATCTGGCCTCAGATACATAAGTCAGTTAACCCCAATTGTCTAGCCCATATTGCTGTTCTGCCTTGGAACCAATATTTAATATTGATCCAAAGACAGAAGGTAAGGAGAGAGAACTAGAGTTACAATCCCTGTTTCAAGGAACTTATGTTCTAATGGAAGAGACAAGGATATATATTTATGCAGAATAAATACAAAGCAGTTGCATACAAGACAATTTGAGAGAGATGGTATTAACAGTTCAAGGGGTCAGGAATGGTTTCATAAAGAATACAGTTTTTCAACTGCATCTTAACAAAAGAAAATGATTCTGTGAGTGGGGAATTAAAGGAGACATATTCTAGGCATGTTGGATAGCTGGTGCCAAGGAAAGGGGATGAGAGGTGAAGGGATGCTTTTGAAGAAAAGAAAAAAGGCCGCTTAGTCTGGGTTGCTGAGTTCAGAAAGGGAAGAAATAAAGTGTGAGGCTGAAAAAATAGGCTGGAGTAAGGTTGTGAAGGGCCTTAAACCTGTGAAAAGTCCATGTATTTATTATTCTAGAGGCAGTAGGGGGCCACTGAAGTACATTGTGTAGGAGAACCACATGGTCAGATCTACACTTGAGGAAAATTACCTTGGCAGCAATGTGGAGGAAGAACTGAAGTAGGGAGTAATTTAGTTAGTTCAGTTAGGAGTCTGTGCTAATGTTCTCTCCATGGCCAGATGTGCTTCATGAATGTCTATTGTACCAGGTGTTAAATATCTTAGTTTTTAGTCTTTGTGGTTTTCATGTCATATTCCCCTCACATTTTTCTGAACATTTTTAGATAAAATACATCCTCTTTGTTGGTTTTGTATTCAATTTTAATTTTTACCCAGATGAGCAAAAATTAGGTCTTTCTAAAGAGTCATCTTTTGCAGATCATATGTCCTTGTTCATCTTTGGAGAGAGTACCTAAATCCATGGGAGCATAGAGTCACCTAAGTATATAACATAGGCTTAGTATGAGTTTTAACAAAGAAGTCATATCAATAAGAGTACATCAATAATTGCTGATATGCCACTGTCTCAGGACCATTTTAGAAATTGGTTAGGTGATGGCATTAGCCCAATACTATTTCATTCCCATCCTGAAATGGCTATCATGACATTATTTGGATTGTTGATAATGTTATATTGGAGCTATACCGTATCTCAGTGAGTTCCAGGTTCATTTGTGAATGATTAGTCTAATGGCCCATATAAAGTAAAACAATTAATGAAGAATGTCTGTCGTCCAAACTACAACCTTGGATGGCCAACCCATTAGGTTAGTCCTCATGGGCAACGAGGAGGGCACAGAATTGCAGGAGGAAGAGGGTGATAAATTATTTTTGAAAGATTGACTAGTACTTCCAATAGCTTTCAGATATTTGCTGATATTCAAACCTCTTTTTTTTTTAACAACTATATTGTTTTAGTGATTATATAAATTATGGTTGTTCATCATGAAACACTACCATCTCTGAAATATCAAAATTACAGGTGATACAGGAACATTAGAGACATAAATGTATGTCAGATATAGGTAGATTGTGGCATGTATTACTAATAATATCTTGTGTCTAAGAAGTGTTGTAAGATAAAGATCATACTGGAAAGGTATGAATAGGTGCATGTAATGAAAGAGGGATAAATGGGCAGTGTAAGTGCTGCATTGATGAGAAAATGTAAAACTATTTAGAAGCAGCCTCTAGCCTGAGCCCTTCTGTGGAGGATTAATGGGAAGGACAAGATGAATAGTCAAGCCAATTGGTGTTTTTACAGATTTGTATATCATTGAGCATATAGTGTTATTGAAATAATGAACTACAGGATGACAGGATATTTTTCTGAAAAGAGCTTTGTATTTAAACTATTGAAGATAACATACTACCAGTGTTTAGATTTATTAAAAAAATTTATTTATCAAACATCTTCATCACATAAACAATTAACATAATACTCAAAACACCTGGGTAATATTAATGTACACTTTAGGGTCTTTTTTAAAAAGCAGTCTCCTACTCTACCAAGGTGTAAGTATGGCAAAAATGGTATTGTTAAGTATTACATGATAATTAAAGCCTCACAGAATAATAAAAGTAATACAAGTCAAGTTGGATTAAGACACAAACATGGTATTTTTCAAAAATTAAAGATTAGGTTTATTATTTTTAAAACTTATTTTAATATAACAAGAATTTTAGGACCCTTACTACTATCAAGCATGAGACTTTTCAAAAACAGTATCTCTGAGGAAATACAATAAAATATATTTACAATTAACATAAGCGCAGACTGTAGTGGTAAAACAAAATTATAAGAGACAGGAAAGAAGATTTTAGGAAATTATATTTTAATTTTTTGTTTCCTTTAAGAGGGTTGTAAAATTAGAGAGTGTGAATACTTTGTTGTCCTGCTTTAAGAATGTAAAGTTCCACTTTCATAGTTTTCATAACTTAACTTTTAGGAGAAAGAATTTGTTTCTAGCTGTGCTTTTAAACATATTATTATGATACCACCATATTTAGATAATAAAAAATCCACTGAAATAGAAATGAGTAATTTCCTAATTAATGTTATAACATTACATGTTCATAAAATATACTTGTTCCATATAGGACCACATATCCTAACTCACAACTTATTCCCATGATAAAACACTAAACATTGTATTCAAATCCTAACACATTGGCAATCCTAGTAACATAGGAACTTTACAAAGCTGAATAAATACACTTCTGATTTTGGTTCTTAGATGACTTTTAGAAACTTTGTCATTTTTTTTTACTTTATATTTCCTTAATACTTTTCCTTTTTTATTTTCAGTGCAAGTGGTGGCCTTGATAATGAAACACATTCCCTCAATAACACTTTGCTGGAGTATGTAGATCTAACTAGGCAACTTCTAGAAGCAGAAAATGAAAAGGACTCTGATACACTGAAGGATATACGATGCCATTTTAGTGCCTTAGTGGCGAATATCATTCAGAATGTTCCAGGTATCATTTTCAGTATTTCTAGCATTAATTGAATATCCATGGTGTCTTCTTTCCCCGCTCCAATGAGATTGTGACTTAAAGTGATAAGACATAAATATTGGGAAATTATGTCAGAGAAGCACAGATGGCAAGAATTTATAGTCATTGAATTGGTGCCTCTTCAGTTTCTATCAAAATAAAGACTTAGAAATCAATGTAAAGACAAGCAGCAGTAGAGGCTTATAGTAAACTTGTTCTAGATATATTGGGCAGCAGAAAGGACTGTATAAAAGTGATGTTAGTAAAAAAGAGTTAGGAAACACTCTTTACTTTAGGGAAAAGGAGTCTGGGGGAAAAGTAAACTGCTATCAACAGTCAGTAACAATCATGAAAAAATAAGAAGTAGTAAGTCTGATATCTAGCTTTCTGTATAATACAGATGCAGTGATATAATGAGGATATAACTCTAAAGATACATAACTTGTAGCTTTTCAAATAATAATTGTAAAGTCTTAGTATTTGTAACAAATATTTAATGAGTTTTTCTGACTTATTTATAATTAAATTTATACTAGGACATGAAGTCTTAATACAAAAAATGATTATCAACTTTTTCAAGACAAGGATGCTATTGTTTTACCTACAGACTTTATTACCCACACATATTCTCTTTTCCACATAGATTTAATGAACTTTAATATCTGAAATTCAAATAGTAAACTTTGGGCACAATATAGATACATAAGTGTGATAAGGGCATTATTATTTTAAGAGACTTGGTATTTATAGCTTTTCTGAGAATACTTCTAAGCATAAAGCTCTTATATTACCTATATATTAATTTTTTAATTATCCCAGATAAAACTTCTTTGATAATTTTAATATTTCTGTGTAGATGTGGAATAGAGATAGAAATATAAGTAGGCAATGAAAGAGATCTGAGAATTATAACGAGTCAAAAACATCTGAGTTTTCAAGTTCCACCTCCTACATTTACTGTCTTTATGACTCTGGGCAAGTCACTTAACCTTTTAATGCCTCGGGTAGCTCACTAAAACTTTTAAGTTCCCAAAAAGTACTAGACTACATTAGTAAAAAGACTTTTTTTCACCAGAAACTACACCAGTGAAATCATAGAAAATTACCTATACTTTCCACCTTTGAGTCTTTGTTTTCCTTTTTTTAATTTAGACACACACATATCCATATACACAAATGGATGCATATATACATGTATACAGTTCATATAGTAGATATACAATTCATATAGAATAACTATATAACTTCCATGAGGAATTTAAAATTTATTGTGATACCAGTTGAAGTCCTCACCTAGAGATTCCATTTGATAAGGCAGAATATAGAATCATTAATGGTTTGTTAGAGCTAGAAGCATCTCAGCTGGTCCAGCTCTCTTATTTTTTTGATCTGGAAACTGAGGCCTCTTGGGGTAAAGTGATTTTTACCCAGGGCATACCATTGGTTAATACCATACTTGGAAATGTATCCTAAACTACTGACTCTCATATAGTTTTCACATATATCACATCACCAACATGGATGGAATTTCTCCTTTAATCGTTGTCATGTGTCATGTAACCCCAACTTGCTGTAGTAATTCTCTCATTCTTACTTGACTAGCATGAAATAGATGGGAAATGTGATATATTTTTCTGAAAGCATTGTAGTTGAAAATTTCCTTGATTAAAATGATTATAAATTCAAAATTGTATTTTAGCTAAATATTTTATTTTGATTATGTGGGCAAATACTTTTAAAGAATGGTAAGGTAAAACTCAAATTCTTCTGTTCTGCTTTTCTTTATAGTTCACCAGAGAAGAAGTGTTTTTCCCCAACAGAGTCTTCGCCACAGTCTCTTCATGTTGTTCAGTCATTGGGCTGGTCCTTTTAGCATCATGTTTACTCCCTTGGACAGATACAGTGATAGGAACATGCAGATTAATAGACATCAGTACTGTGCATTAAAGGTATTTACATAGAGCTCCACTTTGCTATATATCATTTTGTCTGGTGTTCAAGTGCTTCCATGCCTGCACTACCACTTTACCTTAGATCTTTTTTTACTTCTCCACTTCACACATTCCCCTACTGCTCTTATGCAAACATTTCCTACTGCTCGAACTTTGGGTAAGATATTCCTACCACCTAGAATGGCCACCACTCCTTCCATTTCACCCCAAAGCTCTCCCTGTTGAATTTGTACCAATTAATCACAAGCTAGTACAAAAGCATCTCCTTTTGCTTTTAATCAGAATTTCTGAATCCTCATAGCGTTTTATTTAGACTGCTTATTTTTGTATTTTTCATTCAGGAATAATTTGATGTTTATTGTGTCTTCCAACCATTTCCTCAAGAAAAAAGTATTTATGATCTTGTTTCCAAAACATATTTTATAACTTTTTTTTTTACTATTCTACCCTCTTCTTATATTTTCATTAATGTCATGATGTACAAAAGGCTTGATTTTTAATCTATTTGGAATATTTTAAGATTTTATAAACTACCACTGATTTGGTGGCATGTCATTTACTTTTTCTAAATAATAGATATATGTCTTATGTGTTATATCTATATTTAGGTTAGTAAGCACAAAAATTTCAGATTAACTCAATGTTGCTTAACATTGTTATTCAAGTATGTATATCTATATATATATATATTTTTTTTAATGTTATCATTTGAAGGCTATGTCTGCTGTTTTGTGTTGCGGCCCTGTTGCAGATAATGTAGGACTTTCTTCAGATGGCTACTTATACAAATGGCTAGATAATATTTTAGATTCGCTGGACAAAAAGGTGTGTCTTTTTAATATTTCATATTATATACCTGTTAAGTAATTTAGGATTCTAGGGTGAACCAATTAATCCAAGTCCTATTTATTAATGATTTAATTTTTTTATTTTAATTTATCCATACTGAAAGAGAATATCATTTAAAATTAATCCAGTAGAACCTTAGATTCTAATTTTTTTTTAGTGATATTTTTTAGTTTATGGTGTTTCATCTTCCAAATGAACTTAATAATTCTTATTTTATCATTCTAAAAGTAGTGTTTAAAAGTTAAGTGAAATATTATTGTAAGAGTACATTTGCTCTCCTATAATAGAAATGCTTTTTATATTTACTTGAGTATTCAAATCCTACCCATTTCTCACTTCCCCTTGTCATTTTTGGCTTTCTTGCTACCTTTCAAACACTGTCTCTAGTTTTGAGGAGGAACTATATAAGGAGTTCCCCTCTAAATAATTTTATCTCTGATTCCTGCTATAATTGTCTTGAAGTGTTTATGTATAAAATGCTATAGAGGCAAAGGACAGCTTAAAGTAAAAATTTACTCCCCTATTTTCATTTGATCTTAACACCATCAGAAAGGCTTTAGTAGAAGGTTTTATAACTGTGATAATGGTTTGTGAATCCCAAGCCAATCTCTTCAAGTAACCTCACTGTCAGGTGTCCTCTTTCAGTGGTTACCTCTCGGCTTAATTGGGAGAGAGGTGGGGGAATTATACAATTAATGACATAGTAAATATGTGCCTTATGTTCGTTAGTGAAAACATTTCTAAAAATCAAAGGTTAATTTTTTACATTATCCCCTGGTGTTTTTATTTGTTTTTTAGGTTCATCAGTTGGGCTGTGAGGCAGTTACATTATTACTGGAACTCAACCCTGACCAGAGCAATCTGATGTATTGGGCTGTAGATCGATGTTACACGGGTTCCAAGAGGGTAGCAGCTGGCTGCTTTAAAGCTATAGCTAATGTGTTCCAAAACAGGTGCTTTTTCATTTCACTTAGACACTTTATTTTATTCAGATAATATTCTGCTTCTAAATTATCTTTTCATTTTTTGTCAGGATCACTATGCATATTAATAGTAAAGTGTCCCTATTTGCTTTACAATATAAATTTCTTTTACAAATTCTGACCCAGATAGCATATACTTAGTGTAATTCCGTTGTATCAGAGAACACACAGGAGCAGAAAACATACTGAAATTAGTTCTGTCTTTGGAAACATATTCTAAACCATGCAGTAAATAATATTTTTAAACCCATACCTTCTATCTTCTAATTAATGCTAAGTATTGGTTCCAAGAGTAGTAGTAAGGGCTAGGCAATTGGGGTTAAATGACTTGCCCAGGGTCTCACAGTCTACAAACCTACAAATCCACTGAGCCACCTAGCTGCCCCCATGTAGTAGATCATTAATGCCTCTTGTGAAATAGCCAAATATAAAAGTATTTACCAAATATGTAAAATTTGTGCCTAGGGACTACCAGTGTGACACAGTGACTCTCCTAAACCTGATATTGTTTAAAGCCGCTGATTCTTCAAGGAGTATCTATGAAGTTGCTATGCAGTTATTACAGGTCAGTAAACAATATTTAGTTAAGCCCTTGCTTTATTTCTGACAGGCCAAAATGGTTATTTTGCTTCTTGTAACATACATCATTGGTGTTGTTATATTTTTAATTATATGATGAAGAGAGATATCTTTTAATCAACAGTGATTAGTGGACAAAGGATAATATGGATCATTGAAATAAAAAAAATTATGTAACCAGTTCAGTTGGCTGTATAGAATTCACATTTATAATTTATAATGATATAACACAAAGTCACTTCTGAAATTTAGAAGCTTTATAAAATCTCTTTGCTTCTAAAATTTTATTTAGTGTCATATTAGAATATCCTAAATTGCCTCCAAGAGTGGCACAAAGTATTCTTGAGTAAAGAAGAAAGAAGTTAATTGTTTTATAGTAGTCTTTATAAATTATCTTTCTCAAATGAATATGAAGTATTTTAACAAAATTAAAGTTTTTCTTAATGAGGGAGCATTTATATTTACTTCCAAACCGTTTTTGGCAATATAGGATGAGTTGAGAAGCTTTTAGTTAATACTCTTCCTTTTGAAGACCATCATTTATTTCCAAGTAACATGAAAGAGAAAAGATGAGCTCCAAGAGCATTATTTTTCATACCATATTCTTTTTATTAAAAATGGAGATAGCCACTTTTGTCAAGTTTCTTTTAGTGCATGACTTCTTCATATCAATATTAATACTAGTACTGAGGGAGCAACTAGGTAGCACAGTGGATAGATCACTAGGCCTAGAGTCAGGAAGACTTGGTTCAAATCTGTGCTCCTTTGGCAAGATACTTAAACTTTGTTTGCCTTGGTTTCCCCATCTATAAAATGGTGTCTGGCACATAGTAAATGCTATATATATTTATATATACATATGTTAGCTAGTTAGTAGTAGTGGTAGTAGTAATCACAATAATAATTGTTTAGTTTTTTTAATCTATGACTCATGATTTTTTTAAAATTATCTTCCTTTGTTGAAAGGGGAAAAGTGTTAAGTTTCAAGAGCAACTATATATCAAGCATCTGCATACATTTAAGACTTGGCCCTAAACTATATTGTTGATTGGTATTTAACATACAAAATTATTGGAAGACTGTTTATTGTACCTTCTGAACTAGGTGTGTTCCTTGGGAGATAATCTTGTAAGCAGACATTCATTTTAACTAACAATTAAATGACAACTCAGTTTTACCTTGAATTGTTGTATTCCTGTAGATTCTCGAACCGAAGATGTTTCGCTATGCTCACAAATTGGAGATTCAGAGAACTGATGGAGTACTCAGTCAGCTATCTCCTCTGCCACACCTTTATTCTGTATCATATTATCAGTTGTCAGAGGAATTAGCAAGGACTTATCCAGAACTAACCCTTGCTATCTTTTCAGGTATGAAAATTTAAATGGTTAAGATATGTCTTCTCATGTCGAATCTCTACTTTGAACAAATTTTTGAAAATATGTTTGAAGCTAGATGGAAGCTAGATTTAAGTAAAGAAATACAATTTTAGCATATCATTGTAGAGAAAGTATACTCTAATGATTGCTATCTTAAGAGGATCTTTGTCACTAAATCCTTTTAAGGCTTTAAACCTTGTCACTTCCCTCCCCCTACAGCCCCCCAAACAATACTTTTTTCTTGCTGAGCCACTGATATTTTAATTTCATTATTTGTGACTTTGTATTGAAAGAGTTGATTATACTTCTAGCTCTTATGTATTGTATTTCCCTGTATTTTATACTGAATGCTGTTTTGACAGATAAACATAGACCCCACCCAGAGATCATAGCTTCATCGAATTGGAAGGGACCTTAGAGACAATCATGCAGATACATATTCTTCCAGAATATCATTTTGCTTATCCTGTATGTTTCATTTGGAATGCTTATAGCCACCAGTGTGAATTGAAGGTTGGCTGTCAGGTTTGCCATGAACTTAGTTGGTGCTGATTGCTTCAAAGGAGTATTTCTCCTCTAGGCTTTCATCATGGTGGTTGCTTTAATATGTTTTGGCAGCAAACTAGAGTGTATCTAGGAAAGTTATGAGGAAAAGAATCTGAGAAGGTAGGTTGTGTCCCTATGGTAGGGGGCCCACTTAATCTCTTTCCTTTTACTCTCCGAACACTGAAGGCAATCTAAAAAAACCTAGAAATCATTACTTGGCTACCCACTGATGAATTACCTTTATCATCACCAAATGATTTCTTAAAGGTTTTCCATTAAAGGTGATGTATATCTTAATTAAACCACCAAAATACAATCATTGAATTTTTATGATGTCACAAAGTGACTTTTATAGACACAAAGTTAGTCGCATATGATCCATGTTGAAGTAATTTTAATTAGCATCCTGGGAGAAAGTTACACCAACTTTTATTCCATTGAATGGGAAAATTAAGCCTCAGGAGGAAATTTAAATAAAAGTTAGAATATCTAGCCTGTACTACATAGTACTCACTTAGTAGAAATCATATGCCTATGCTTAATTGTTTTAAATTTGAAAACTCATTAAATAATTAGTTTATAATGCTATTTTATTTAAGGATCTTATTTTTTCTTTACTTTAAAAAATAGTCTTATTTATAGTATTTTATAGTTGGATGAAACTTCTCTTCAGCCTCCAAGCCAGTGTAAGAATTTTGTTTTAATTGCATCCCTGACAAATAATCTTCCTATTCTGCAGTTGAGTTTCTTTGTTCAAGTACTGAAAAAATATATCAGACATAATGCAATATGACTTTATTTTAATTATTGATTTTTTTCTTCTAATATCACTCAAATGAATATAGAAAGGTGAAATGATCACTTTAAATGCCTATAATTTTGCAAATACAAATAGGTTCAATTTCTCTTAGGATGAACTATTAAAATTACAATAGTACCCAAAGCATTAAGAACCATCATGTTTGTAAGCATGCTTTATCTCCTTTTGATTTATTTTTATTTATAGAGATAAGTCAGAGAATTCAAACAGCTCATCCAGCTGGAAGACAAGTAATGTTGCACTATTTGTTACCATGGATGAACAATATAGAGTTGGTGGATTTAAAACCTTTGCCAACGGTAAGACGAAATGATGAAGATGAAGATGAAGCTTTAAAAGATCGAGAACTCATGGTGAATAGCAGGCGTTGGTTACGAGGAGAAGGTTGGGGGTCACCACAGGCTACAGCAATGGTTTTGAACAATTTAATGTACATGACAGCAAAGGTAACCTGGATTTTGTATCTTTGTAATAGCTATAAAGAATATTAAAGCTGGTTTGGAGTAATTAATCATTTTGGAATAGATAACGTGCTAGATAAATTTGTAAGACAATGAAAACGTGAAATTATAAGTGCTTTCTTACTTTAAGAAATTTCTCATTTGTTAGAAATGATACTCTTGCTGGCTGCTATGGCCCTAAGTGATAACTATATTTATAATTAAATTGTATCAAAGGAAATGAGTATTCATTTGATTTGTCAAAGAGATTGAACAAAATAATGTAGCTGCTTCAATTAGCTTTAAATGGTGATGGTCAAAGTCTTTTAAACTAATTATATACATTTCTACTTTATATATTTTATCTTTTTAAGAATGTGTCTTAATTTTGTTTCATAGTATGGTGATGAGTTGGCATGGTCAGAGATTGAAAATGTTTGGACTACATTAGCAGACAGCTGGCCAAAGAATTTAAAAATAATTTTGCACTTTTTGATCAGCATTTGTGGAGTGAATAGTGAACCCAGCCTCTTGCCTTACGTATGTATTCAATTGAACAGTGACCTTCTGAACACTTATTCCATGCATGAGCAGTATCACTACAGTCCAGAAAAGTAGCTATCAAGGTTGGGAGAACCAGGCTAGCCACAGTTCAGGATTTGGCTGGAGGACAACCCTTTTTCACCCACCTGGAACAGCTCCAATTTTTAAGATATTTTTCTGTACATTGAACTGTTTGCTACTCTTTTGTTTCTACCCATTCCTCTACTTTTGGGGCAAAGCCAGAAAGTCAAAGAATTAGCACTGGAAAGGACTTGAATTATCATTGTGTCCAGTCTCTCATTTGACAAAAGGGGTAGCTAGGAAATGTGGTATTTGAATCAATATTTGTGAATTCCAAAACTGGTGCTCTTTGCAAGCTGCTCCCCAGGTCTCTTCCTTGTTGCTGGCTCTCTGCTTATCAGTCTTTAAAACCCTTTCTCCTCTCACTGGTCATGGGAAGTGGAACTTGTAGTCACTCTTCTTGTTCTATTCTCCCTGCCCTTTTCCCTTATTTGTAACATATTTCTGTGATGCCATGTAAGGAAATTAATAGCCCAAGTCTATTGAACATAATAATCATTGCTGATATTGATATATAGCACTTTTTACCTCATTAGGTTTTCCCCAACAAATCCTATATGAGATATCTACCACAAGTATTATCCCCATTTTATTGGAATAGAAAATGAGGCTGCTTTTGCCCAGGGTCACACACATGGAGTTCTTAGTCTGGGGTCCATGAACTTTTAAAAATATTCTTGGTAATGTTTTCATATTACAACTAGTTTCTTTTATAATCATGTGTTTTTTATCTTTCATATTTTAACATTTTTCTAGAAAGAGACCAAAAGCTTTACCATTATGCCAAAGAGCCTCTGTAAAAAAAAAAAAGATAAGAACTTCCACACTAATGCAAGGGTACAACTCTTTTTGTTGCCATTACCTTACATAGTTATAGAAATGTTAGCAGTAACAATAAGATAAGAGGAAATAACTAGAGATAGATAGTCAAAGATGTGGCAAAACTACGTGCTAATAACATGATGATATACTTAGAAATTACTTTGAAGGGGCAGCTGGGTAGCTCAGTGGATTGAGAGCCAGGCCTAGAGATGGGAGGTCCTAGGTTCAAATCTGGCCTCAGACACTTCCCAGCTGTGTGACCCTGGGCAAGTCACTTAACCCCCATTGCCTAACCCTTGCCACTCTTCTGCCTTGGAGCCAATACACAGTATTGATTCCAAGATGGAAGGTAAGGGTTTTAAAAAAAAGAAAAGAAAAGAAATTACTTTGAATATAGGAAGTGAGGGAGTTAACAAAAATGACTTCTCATTTTCCAGTGAGAAATGAGAGCTTTAGAAATAGATTTGAAAGTAGTATTTCTTTTTTAATAACTCCATCAATTTATTTTGGGAATAGAAGATTTTGTAAAGACCCCATCATTTTTAGCCCCTCAAAAAAATTTAACCAATGGCAAATCAAAAATAAATTTCCAAGAATGAAAATACAGGTGCAAATGTAATTAGGAGTAAAGGGACAAAGAGGTTTTGTGACAAAACCTAATGTCATTTCATTAACTAAGTATCATAGTTTTATATCCTAGAGGAAATAGAAGGAAAGCAGTGTCTTAATACAAATTCATTTCCCTTTGGACTATTACTTCTATGAGCAAACAGTGTTAAATTTTGAATTATACCTTATTTTAATATCATCTGTTACTTGAGTCGTTATTACAAAAGTGATAAGTATTAATCTTTCATTATTTTGTTTTCTGAAAATTTTTTCAATGACAGGTAAAGAAGGTTATTGTATATTTAGGTAGAGATAAAACAATGCAGCTGTTAGAAGAACTGGTGAGTGAACTACAGCTTACGGATCCAGTCAGCTCAGGAGTCACTCACATGGATAATCCACCATATTACCGCATTACTTCTAGTTATAAAATACCATCTGTCACCTCAGGTAAGAAGTTATTTATTGATCTTTGATCCATTTATTTAGTGCTAGTCTCTTCCTTGAGGTCACCTCCAACTACCTGTTAGAGATTTCAAACTGTCTTTCTCTGAGGCTTCTTGAACTCAACACATCCAAAACAGTACGTCATTTTTCCTCAAGTACCCACTCATCTTCCTAACTTCCCTGTTTCTGGCAAGAACACCATATTTCCAATTGACCAAGTTTGCAATCCACATATGATCTTTACTGCCCCACTCTTCCTCAGCCCACTTAGTTGCTATACTTTGTACTTTTCAGCTATCCATCATAACCTGCCTCCTTCCCTGTCTCTCATTCTTTTCACATATCCTTTATCCTGTTTCACTTAGGCTGTTGAAGCAGCTTCCCATTTGGGTTGGTGCCTCAAGTATTTCCCCTCTCTTATCCATCCTTCACTTGGCATCCAAGATGAATTTCCTAAATCGCAAGTCATACTAAAATCCAGTGGCTCTCTATTTTTCTGTAGAATAAATATAAAAGTTCTTCTGTTTAGCTATTAAAGCCCTTCATGGTCTGATGCCGATCTACATTTCCAACCTCATGGTACATTGCTCTCCTTCCTCCATTCTGCATTCCAGCGAGACAAAACTTGCTATATAACTCCTTCTGTTTCTGTTTCTCCGATGACTGTCTCTGCCAGAAATACTCTCCCACCTCTCTTTCTGTCCCTTAGACTCAAACCCTTGTTTCTTCAAAACTCAATTTAAGCATCACCTTCTACCTGAAACTTCTCCTGATCCTTACAGTTGTTAGTGCTATTCCTCCTGGAGGAACAATGGTTTTTTTTGAGGGCAAGGATTTTCCTTTTTTTCTTTTAATTCCTACTGCCTAGCATATATTTCTGTTTGGAAATTGACTAGTAAGGAGCTTTTCTGAATTTGGCCAGTCTCGTTCTCAATCATAAAGGCCATCATTGGACCAAGCTAAAAACCTGTAAAGCTTGGGAAGACCTTACTGTTATTTTCCACTGCATTAACTTTCAGGAACCTAGATTTGCTTCCATACCATGTTTTGGCATAAGAGTAGGACTTTAATTGGGTTTTACTTTATTACTTCGTATCTTTGAAAAGAAAATTGACATTAATGGCAATTAACAGATTACTATTGTGGAAACAGCACTAACACCAGAGTCAGAAGACCTGTTGATCCTACCTCTTACACTTTGTGCCTTTTTTACTTTAGATAAGTCACTTACTTTTCCTTGGCCTCAGTTGCCTCAACTTTAAAATGGAGGTGGAGCTCTAAATTTTCCAAAGGGTTCCTTCTAGCTCAAGATATACAAAATGGCATGACTAGATTTTGTATGAGCAATGAAAATGATAACATATGAAGATTCTTAAGTTTATGAGAATTGGCATATTCATCTGCTTAATTCACATTAATATTTAGAATTATTCACATATTCCTTATAATGATTTGTATTATAATGCTATTTTTTTTTAATTTTCCCATGGTTACATAATTCATGTTCTTTCCCTTCCTTCTTCCCTTCCTGCTCCCTGAGTTAGCAAGCAGTTCCATTGGGTTATACATGTAATATATAATGCTATTTTTTTTAATGTTCACAAATAGTAACCAAGCATTAAAATTAAGCAAACAAGCATTTATTGAGCACCTTTTGGGGGCAGGGTACTTCCTTAAGTGATAGGAATGCAAAGAAAAAAACAACTTGAGGTATGTACCCAAAAAAGCAGATACAAGGGGACCTTGAAAGAGGAGCCCTGCCAGCCACCCACTGGGATTGGGAAATACACCTGATGCAGAATCAGCCAGTTGGTCAGAGTTTTCCATGGATCCCAACAGTCCAAGGGGCAGTGGTAAGGAGGGAGTGTGTGCCAGGCTTGGGGGAAAGTCAGTGTAGAGGTGCAGGAACAGAAAAAGTAATGCCCTGTGGGAGAAATAGCAAGCAAGTACAGTGGTGCACCACTGTCACTGGACCATGAAGTTTGGGAATGGAAGTGATTTTAAGAAGGCTGAATAGATGGGCTCAGGCCAGATTGTGGAGAGCTTTAAATGCCACACAAGAGTTTCTGCATTTAACTCAATAGGTAATAGAGAGCCAGAGTCATTATTGATTAGGAAGGCAATATAGTCAAACATGAACTTTGATTTTTTTAGACCATGGGGATTAAGTGACTTGCCCAGGGTCACACAGCTAAGTGTCTGAGATCAGATTTGAACCCAGGACCTCCTGTCCCTGGGCCTGGCTCTCCATCCACTGAGTCATCCAGCTGCCCCCAAACACAAACTTTAAGAAAATCACTTTTGTGGCTCTTTGGAGAGTGAATTGGATTAGGGAGTCTAGGACTAGTACTAGGCATGATGCAGGCTTGAACAAAGATGACAGCTGTATAAAGAGGAAAAGTGGATGTTTGGAAGAACTTTGTGGAACTGAAAATGTCATCTGAGATAAGAGTATAAGGAGGTGACGACCACCACGGTTTTGAACCTTAGTGACTAGAAAGAATAATAGAGGTCAATTTCCTCAAGGAATGATAAAGAATCTTATTTTGACATACTAAGTTTGAGGTGCATGCAAGACACTCAGTTTGAAATATATAGGAAGCCGTTTGAGATGTCCATAGGTAGCTCAGGAGTGAAACAAGGGTAGGCTGTATGTATGGATCTACGAATCATCCATATAAAGACAGTCATTGAACTTGTGGAAACTAATAAAGTCACCCAGTGAGAAAAAAAATAGGAGAGGGCCCAGGCCTTAGACTGGGAGGCCGGCCCTGGTTAGTGTGGGTGTGGCATGGAGGATAATCCAGCAAAGAAAAATGGCATTCAGGAGGAGAGATAGGAGTCATGGTGCTCCAGGCATTGTAGCATGTGTGGGAACACATGCACAGAGCCACAGATCTTACTGTGTTTGAGTTAAATGAGCCACCGCCTACTAGCTGGAGGGACAAATTGAGAACAATATCATACCTAGGCTATTTACAGATCAGTTTTCAGTTGGATTTTTTTTCTTTCAGATAAAACTATTCAACAGCCAAATAAAATTTTTATGCCCACAATTCTGTTAGGTCATGGAGTAATATATATGTATCATTCATCAATTATATAATATTATACAATATTCACTTATTAGATTGTACACTTTTATTATATATAACTACTAATACTTTTCATTCTGATTTATAGGAACCACTTCTAGTAGCAATACAATGGTACCTCCTACAGATGGCAGCCTTGACAATAAGCACATAAAAGATAATGCTGAGGAGAGGTGAGTGATTCTATACTATTACTTATTGTAATTTTATAGAATAATTGGTATTGAACTATGGACTGCAATTTATATTCCTTCATAAAAAAATTCTTAAAATAAATGTTTTATAGTAATGGGAATTTTCTTATTTCTTATGAAGAGTTTGTAAAATATATTTTAAAATAACTTAAAATATGTCATATTTTGTTTTGCTTTTGATCTTCCATGGTTATATTGCCTTTGTGCAGCAGATATAAATATCTTAGTATCTGTATTCTACTTGACATTAATCTGCAAAAAAAAATTGTTATGAAGTATAAGAATCTTTAGTTAACCTTTAGCATAAAAACTTTTGGTTTTGAGTTTTCAGAAGAAAATTTAATACTACACAAACATGGTACTGATCCCAAAACCAGGCAGGTCAAAAACAGAGAAAGAAAACTATAGACCAATCTCCCTAATGAATATAGATGCAAAAATCTTAAACAGGATCCTAGCAAAAAGACTCCAGCAAGTGATCACAAGGGTTATTCACTGTGACCAGGCAGGATTCATACCAGGAATGCAAGAATGGTTCAGTATTGGGAAAACCATCCACATTATTGGCCATATTAACAAGCAAACCAACAAAAATCACATGATTATCTCAATAGATGCAGAAAAAGCCTTTGATAAACTACAACACCCATTCCTATTGAAAACACTAGGAAGTATAGGAATAGAAGGGCCTTTCTACTCTATATATCTAAAACCATCAGCAAACATCATCTGCAATGGGGATAAACTAGAAGCCTTCCCAATAAGGAGTAAAACAAGGATGCCCATTATAACCTCTATTATTTAACATTGTAACACTAGCAGTAGCAATTAGAGAAGAAAAAGAAATTGAAGGTATTAAAATTGGCAGTGAGGAGACCAAGCTACCACTCTTTGTGGATGATATGATGGTCTACTTAAAGAATCCTAGAGAATCAACCAAAAAGCTAATTGAAATAATCACAACTTTAGCAAAGTTGCAGGATACAAAATAAATCTGCATAAGTCATCAGCATTTCTATATATCTCTAACCCATTTCAGCAGAAAGAATTAGAAAGAGAAATACCATTTAAAATCACCCTAGACAATATAAAATACTTATATATCTGCCGAGACAAACACAAGAACTATGTGAACACAACTACAAAACACTCTCCACACAGTTAAAACTAGATCTAAACAATTGGAAAAACATTGATTGCTCATGGGTGGGATGAGCTAACATAATAAAAATGACAATCCTACCCAAATTAATTTACTTATTTAGTGCCATACCCATTGAACTACCAAAAAACTTCTTTACTGAATTAGAAAAAACCATAACAAAGTTCATTTGGAAGAACAAAAGATCAAGGATATCCAGGGAAATCATTAAAAAAAATGCAAAGGAAGGAGAACTTGCAGTTCCAGATCTCAAACTATACTTTAAAGCAGGGGTTATCAAAACAATTTGGTACTGACTAAGAGACAGAAAGAAGGATCAGTGGAATAGACTTGGGGTAAATGACCTCAGCAAGACAGTCCATGACAAACCCAAAGATCCCAGTTTTGGGGACAAAAATCCACTATTTGATAAAAACTCCTGGGAAAATTGGAAAACAGTATGGGAAAGATTAGGATTGGATGAACACCTCACACCCTACACCAAGATAAACTCAGAATGGGTGAATGACTTGAACATAAAGAATTAAACTATAAGTAAATTAGGCAAACACAGAATAGTATACATGTCAGACCTTTGGGAAGGGAAAGATTTTAAAACGAAGCAAGACTTAGAAAGGGTCACAAAATGTAAAATCAATAATTTTGACTACATAAAATTAAAAAGTTTTTGTACAAACAAAACCAATGTAACTAAAATCAGAAGGGAAGCAACAAATTGCGAAACAGTCTTCATAACAAAAATCCTCTGACAAAGGTTTAATTACTCAAATTTACAAAGAGCTAAATCAGTTGTACAAAAAATCAAGCCATTCTCCAATTGATAAATGGGCTAGGGACATGAATAGGCAGTTTTCAGTTAAAGAAATCAAAACTATTAATAAGCACATGAAAAAGTGCTCTACATCTCTTATAATCAGAGAGATGCAAATCAAAACAACTCTGAGGTATCACATCACACCTAGCAGATTGGCTAACATGATAGCAAAGGAAAGTAATGAATGCTGGAAGGAATGTGGCGAAGTTGGGACATTAATTCATTGCTGGTGGAATTGTGAATTGATCCAACCATTCTGGAGGGCAATTTGGAACTATGCCCAAAGGGCGATAAAAGACTGTCTGCCCTTTGATCCAGCCATAGCACTGCTGGGCTTGTACCCCAAAGAGATAATAAGGAAAAAAAACTTGTACAAGAATATTCATAGCTGAACTCTTTGTGGTGGAATACTATTGTTCTCAAAGGAATAATAAAGTGGAGGAATTCCATGGAGACTGGAATAACCTCTAGGAAGTGATGCAGAGCGAGAGGAGCAGAACCAGGAGAACATTGTACACAGAGACTGATACACTGTGGTACAAGAGAATGTAATGGACTTCTCCAGTAATGGCTTTACAATGTCTGCAGGGATCTAGGAGAAAAAAACACTATCCACAAGCAGAGGACAAACGGTGGGAATAAAAACACCAAGGAAAGGCAACTGCTTGACTACAGGGGTGGAGGGGATATGACTGAGGAGAGACTCTAAATGAACACCCTAATACAAATACCAACAACATGGAAATGGTTTTGGATCAAGGACACATGTGATACCCAATGGAATCACATGGCGGCTATGGGAGGAATGGCGGGAAGGGGGGAGAAAAAGAAAATGATCTTTGTTTCCAATAAATAATGTTTGAAAATTTAAAAAAAAGAAGAAGAAAATTTAAGAAAATAGAATTAGTTTCTGCTACTAAGTTGCAAATTGTATTTTTGTGCATAGAAATGGACAGTAAAATGTACTTACTGATTTACTATGATTTGTGCCAAATTGCTAAACAGTGATACTTTTTTCTGCAGCTATGTTCATCTAGACATCTACAGTGGACTGAACAGTAATTTAAATCGTCAGCATCACAGACTAGAATCCCGTTACAGTAGCAGCTCAGGAGGGTCTTATGAAGAAGAGAAAAGTAATGCTCCAAGTTATTTTTTCTATGATATCAGAAATATTGAAGTAAAAACAGAACATTCTGTCACAGGTGTATTTCCATAATTTTAAGTTTATACTGTTAGATTTCATAGAATATTCTTTTGGTGAGTGCATTTTCAAACAGTTGCCAATTTAGCTATAGTATATAACAATTACTAATAAAGCTATTCTTAACTTAATGGCATCTTCATTTTAGGAAGAAAAATGTTGCTATTTTATTAAGTAGGTTAAAATTTGAGACTCATTTTGTTGTGACCCAATCTAAATTAATTTTTGGTCCCAAATAAGATACCCAAGTCAGTTTGGAAATTTATGGTGGTTTAATTAATATAGAGGGAAGGAGTTAAGGAGAAGGGAGAGGGAAAGGGTGTAGGGGGAGTTCAAAGTCCTCCACCACGAGGTCTCTGAAGAAGTTTAGTGGCTTCTAAGAGGATAGTGTTTGGAAGGTAAAGGAGAAAGAATCAGCCTAAATTCCAATAGAGCTCAGTAAAGATGCCTCACCTGAACTAGGCTACTCAGCTTCCTCCAGTATGGTATCAAGGAAAACTCACTGATAAACCCAGACAATAACAGCCGCAACCTAAGATGCCGAAACACTCAGCACGCTCCGTCAGCCACCTCTCCTCTGCCAAAGAATACTATAGTCAGTATTGAGCCTAAAAAAAGCCAAAGTAGTAAAGCAATTGATTTCTCCAAAATGTGGTCAAATAGTTATTGAAAACTTACAGCACATTTTTAAAAATCATGCAAAAAATGGTATTCCTTTATCAACTCCCTTGTAGTATAATGAATGAACTCTTCTCTATGCCCTCCTTGTTTCTGAGAAGAAATTCTATGAAAATTCTCAACCCCATTTGTCCCTGAAGAAATTAGGCATGTGATTATTGATTCTTATATATTTTAGGTTGAAATTAGAATAGATTAATTCCTTTGCTCTAAAAATGGATTTGTGTAAAGAAAGAAGATAACTGACTTAGAATTGCAGAATTTTAGAACTTAAAGACATCATGGATTTCCAGTCCTCTTCATTTTACAGATACAGATAGAATTAAGTAATTTTTCTAGGATTATAGACAATTTAATCACTGCTGGAATTAAAAACTAGCAATTCTAACTTCTTTCCAAAGAGTTCTTGTTATACTACCATATTACCTCAAGGTGATTTTTTTATGCCTCTGATTCTACAAATAGTAGAAAAATACACTTGTGTCACTTGTAAAGCATACAAGTCTTTCCCTTCTTATTTGAGAGTGGGAAATTTTAATCATTTCAATTAGTATTGAACTGGTCCAAAAAGTTATGTATTTAATGCATATTTAAAAAGAATAGGAATAAGGAATATAGTTTATGCAATTTTAAAATTTAAGAAATAGTTTCTTATTGTCCTAATAGAAACATGAATTCTTTTATTTTTACAATGATGAATTGAATGACAAATCTAAACTTTGATTGTCTAAGAAAACATTTTATGTGTGAAAACTTTGGCTTAGTGATTTGTCCTTTTTTTTAATCAGTTTCTTCTTAACAGTTATTAATAGATTTCTGCCATTTCTTCTTCCATTACAAACTCTTTTGATTTTCTCTTTTCTTTATGCAGTGGTATAGCCAGGATTATATAAACTGTTTTCCTCATTTGTCAGTGTTCTTTTTTTTTCCCTACCATACTTCCTGCTTCTGTGCTGTAGGATTGGTATAGGTATAATATAGCAGCTCTACCCAAGAGCATTACTCCAGTACCAGAATGACCAGCTGATAAGGCTACTTTATCAATAGAGTCCACCCCCCCCCCAAATGTGTGAAGTTCAAATGTAATGCTATTTTCATCTCTTCACAGAGGATTCCCAGATACTGCTATCTCTGCCACAGGTTCTTTTCTGAGTTCCAGCCCTACATCAAACAACTGCTTGTTACGTATATTTTAAACTGGATCTTCCTCCCCAGGAAGATCCCTCAACATGACCAAAAGAGAACTTGTATTTCCCTCTAAACACATCTCTTTTCTTAACTTCGCTCTCTCTGTAGTGAGCACTGACAGTCACCCAGGTTCCATCATGCTTTCAACTCCTTACTCTAACTCTCTCCATATTCAGTCCATTGCCAGGTGTTTACTAGTTCTACCTTCCACAGCCTTTTCATGCTTGTTTCCTTCTCTTGACTTTGATGGCCACCACCAGGGTTTGTGCCTTCATCACCTGTTATTGGTACAATCGCTGTAACTTCTAAATTCATCTCACTCCCTCAGCTGTCTTCCCCCTAAAATTATATTCCTACGGTATAGACCTACCTCCTGCTTAGTAAGTTCCAGTAACTAACTTATTACCTCTAGGATCAAGTACAACTCATGTTTTACCTTTAAAACCTTTTACAACTTGATTTCAGCCTTCCTTTCCAAACTTATTACACGGTGCTGCCTTTCTTGCCCCGTATGCACTATCTAAACCAGACTTGTCGCTATTGCTCACACATCATGTGTCCATGCTTTTGCATAGGTCCTTCCATGCCTTGAATTCACCCTTTCATCAATCATCTCCACCTCTTAGAATACCTAACTTCCTTCAAAGATCAAGTCAAGAGCCTCTTATGTGAGAGATTTCCCGATCCCCAAAGCCCCTGACTGTGTCTGTTTTCTTGTTTCCCTGATAAAATGTGAACTCCTTGAGAATAGGGACTTTCTTTTTTTTTTTAATCTCCAGCACCAGGGGTATGTGCTTGGAACCTAGAGGTGCTTAATAAATGCTTTTTCATCAGATAAAAACTTAAGCTAATTAAGACTGTGTTATTGTAGTAGAAAAGAAAAATGAATTTGGACCCTTTGGACCTAGGTTGGAGTCTCAACTTTGAAGTTTAATTCTGTGTAACTTTGGATGGGTTACTGCCCCCTTTCTGGTTCCTAATTTCCTTATCTGTAAAGGGATTAGATCAACTAGTTGACCTTTGAGATTTATGATCTTTTTCTTCTTAAATTATTGATTATGTATATTTATGCCTAGCCTTTCTAGCAAAAACATTTTTAAATTGTGAAGAGCCCTTTTTTATTTCTTTTGACTAATGTGTAATTGATATAAAAATAAAAGATGTCTAAAAGGAAAATAATTTTATTTTGATAGGTGATTCAATGCCACTTTACTCTAACTGGCGACTGAAAGTGATGGAACATAATCAAGGAGAGCCACTGCCTTTCCCTCCTGCTGGAGGTTGTTGGTCGCCATTGGTGGATTATTTGCCAGAAACTTCATCGCCTGGATTATCTCTTCACAGGTAAAACTTAATGTGTCATTCTTTTTTTCCCAATGCTAAAGCAATTAGTACTTTTATTTTTATACATCACAATACAAATATAAGCTGCATTTCTTCCCCACTCTTCCTCTTTAAATTATTTATTTGACAGGAAGTGTGAAGTCTTACATGTTTGAAAACTACCTCTGGGGCAGTTAGGAAAAAAACGACAACTGGCAAGCTATCAACAATCATGACAGAATGCTCCAACTCTCTAAAAAGAAAAATGCAGGGGGCAGCTGGGTTGCTTAGTGGATTGAGAGCCAGGCCTAGAGATGGGAGGTCTAGGTTCAAATCTGGCTTCAGACACTTCCCAGCTGTGTGACCCTGGGCAAGTCACTTAACCCCCATTACCTAGCCCGTACCACTCTTCTTCCTTAGAACCAATACACAATATTGATTCCAAGACAGAAGGTAAGGGTTTTTTAAAAAACAAAGAAAGAAAAATTAAAAAAAGAAAAAGAAATGCGATTAAAACTCTGAAACTTCACTTTACACAAATAATTTTGAGAAAGATGGCAAGAGGCAAATGATCAGAATTGGAGAGTCTGTGGAAAGATAGGCACACTAAGGCACTTTTGGTGGAGCTATGAATTTGTCTGACAGTTCTGGAAAATGGCTTGGTTATTCTAATGATATTTTTGTATATATGGGATGTTTCTTGCTATCTTTGCCCTTCTTGGGTTATATGCCAATAGTGGTATCACTGAGTCAAAGATGTGTGTTTTAGTGTGTCATTCTTGTTGAACTTCTAAAACCCTCAATTTTCTTTATATAATATCAAAAGGTACAAAATGAATTGAACATAAAATTAAGACCACAAAGATCCAGATTCTGGCTATAATTTTAAAATATGTATCATTAAATCAATATTTATTAAACTCCTTTTATGTGTCAGACAATGTACTACATAAAGCCCTGATGATATAAACAGAGCCAAAAGACAGTTTCTGTCCTCAAGGAAATTACAGTCTAATAGGGGAGACAACAAACAACCATATTCCAAGCAAACTATATCCAGGATATATAGGAAATAATTAACTCAGGGAGGAGTACTAAAACTAAGAGGGGTTGAGTAAGGCTTTCATGTAAAAGAAAGGATTTTAATTGAGACTTAAAGGAAGGTTACTAATCAGAGTGGAGGAGAGATAACATTCCAGACATGGAAACAGCCAGAGAGAATGTCTGAACCTGAGAAATGGAGTCTTATTAGTGGAATAATCAGGAGGCCATTGTTTCTTAATCAAAGAGTTCATATTGGCTAGTAAGGTATAAGTAGACTGGGAAGGTAGTAGGGAAGCTAAAGCTTTGAATGCCAAACACAGCATTTTGTACTTGATCTTGGAGACAGTTGTGAGCCATGGGAATTTATTGCATGCCAGTTGATATGACTAGACCTGTGATTTAGGAAAATCACTGGTAGCTGAATGGAGAATGGATTGGAGTGGGAAGAGTCTTGAGGCATGCAATTTTTGGAAAGTTATTTTAAACTTAATTTTATGATTGCACATGTAAATATCAGCTTGCTTACCATCTTGGGGAAGGAGGGAGAGAATTTAGAACTCAAAACTTTTTTAAATGATTGTTAAAAATCGTTTTTACATGTAAATAGGGAAAATAAAATATTATTTTAAAAAACTTTATAGTAACAATTCACTACATTCAAAAAAAGTGCTTTTAGAAGGGTTTTATTATTTTGACTGTAGATTAGTTACTAGGCAAAAGTTTGGTGTCATTATTACATTATTGTCAGAATACTTTAGCAAGTAATAGAATTTAGGAACTTAGTGATGTAAGTTTTTGCTTTTACTCTGTAAATTATTAATTGTATCTATTGTCTTTCTTAGGTGTAATATAGCAGTGATCCTTTTGACTGACCTGATCATTGATCACAGTGTGAAGGTAGAATGGGGAAGCTACCTACACCTTCTTCTTCATGCAATTTTTATAGGTAACAAAAAGTTAAATGTTACTCTATAAGATAATAAGACAGATGTGTGTATATGTACATATACATATAACTATAAATATGTACACTTCTATATGTGTATACATACATAGAGCCATATGCAACAAATATGAACTTGTCTAAGTTATTAAAATTTTGTACAAAATTATACACTAACACATTCATCTTGTTTTTCTCCATTTCAATGTTTTACATTATTTTCACTTGAAAATATTTTTAGAAGAAATGGTATTCTTGGAGGCAGAACTTCTTTTTAGAAAACTTCATTTCTTAAAATTTTTAGAATACACTTAAGGACCATCTGATCCCCAATTACCACTATTTAATGAGGAATATAGCTTTTCAATTTTATGAAATAAATAACATTTAAAATGTTTCTATTACCTCCCTCAATTGTTTTTTTTAATCTTCAGATTTTTATTGAAGAATATAATCTATTGAATTGCAAATTTTACAGAAAAAGTAATTGATATTTTTTTCATCAATGCCTACTAAGTATTTTTATAACTTTTTTTTAAACCCTTCTTTTCTGTCTTAGTATCGATTTAGATGAGCGGGAGGGATTCAGTAATGGGAATTAAGTAACTTTCCTAGGGCCACATAGCGGAGGAGTGTCTGAGGCCAGATTTGACTCTAGGCCTGGTACTATACTACCTAGCTTCCCCTATAATTATCTTTTTTAAATGGAAGATAACCCCTTTTTTCTTCAATATTTTAAAATATATCTGAACATATTACTTTGATCGCTTATCTTTTAAAAGTTCTAACATTCTCAGTATTTGGTAAAGATTGCTAGAACAACTGGAAAGTAGTTTGGCAGAAACTAGGTATCATAAATCAATATCTTACACCATTCACTAAGATAAGATCAAAATGAATACGAGCTAGACCTAAAAGGAGACATCATAAGCAAATTAGAAGAACAGGGAACATGAGAGGAATTAATTTAGAGTATTTTTTTCATGGTTACATGATTTATATATTGTTTTCCTCCCCCCTCCCACAGCCAATGAGCAATTCAGCTGGGTTTTACATTTGAGCACATTAATTTTATAAGTTTTTGTACAAATTAAACAAATGTTGCCAAAATTAGAAGGAAAGCAGAAAATTGGGGGGAAATTTTCATAATCTCTTGAATAAAGATCTCAAATCTAAAACATATAGAGAACTTTGTCAAATTTATAGGAATAAGAATCATCCCCCATTGATAAATGGGCAAAAGATATGAACAGAAAGTTTTCAGATAAAGAAATCAAAGCCATTAATAAGTACATGAGAAATGCTCTAGGTCATTAATGATTAGGGAAATGCAAACCAAAACAGTTCTGAGGTATCATCTTTTACACCTCTTATTGCCTAGAACGACAAAAGCGCAAAATGACAAATGTTGGCAGGGATGTGGTAAAGTGGAGACACTAATACACTGTTGGTGGAACTGTGAACTGATCCAACCATTTTGGAGTTATGCCCAGAGAGCTATAAAACTGTGTATATCCTTTGACCAGCAATAACATTCCTGGGTCTGTTTTCCAGGGAGATCAAGAGAAAAGGGAAATAACCTATCTGTTCCAAAATATTTATATCAGCTTTATGGTATCAAAGATTTAATATTTGAAAAATAGCTTGTAGATGTTCACCTCCAGAGAACAAACTGAGAAATAAATACACAAAAGACATAATCTGTATATTTTGTGGGATGGTGCCTTCTATGGTGTGGGGAGGGCAAATTTTTAAAAATTGCTTTAAGTCATTTCTCGAAATTGCAAAAAAAAAAGAAAAAAGTTCTAACATTTTCAAAGGGGAAAGAGACACACCTACCACCATCATCCACCCTTGAGAGCTATTAGACTATTTTATACTGTGTATAGGATTTACTGCTCTAGCCCCCTTAGGAGTTTTTAAAGTCAATGCCATCTCAATCTGAAATTACATAGGAATTCAGGAGCATGTTAGCAATGATTCTTGTCTTTCCTAGTTTTAACTTGCTCATCTGAGAATAAGTTTTCATTAACTTTTCCTAATCTGTTAATTAAATATTACTTATAAAAGCTTTACAATCAAAACTTTACTTTTTTAAATTTTTTTTTTAATTCATCTTCTTGGGACAGCTAGGTAGGCTCCATTGTTTAAAAATGCAAATTATCCCAGAGCCAAGCACCCTAGGACATTTCCATGGGAGGATCTACTTCTGACTTGGCATCAAACCATTACTAACTTCCTTTCAGACTAAGCCATTTAACTAGCCTCAAAAGTTCAGTGGCTTATTCAGTTGCAGAAATAATGCAGGACAGAACTGGCACTGAAATGTTGTAGGTCTTCTGTCTTTAAGTGCTTTCCACTTCCACCATCACTCACTGATCCCTGAGCTGTCATTCATTTTTGTGCAAGGGATTATGCTTACTGGAGAATTAAAAAGGTTTCCTAAGCTAAAAATACAAGGAATTTTTCTATACTTAGTGCCTATTTGTAAACAGAGACCAGGAAGTGCCGTATTAGACTTTTAACTAATTATTATTTATCAGTAGCATCACCGATAAGTAAAAAAACAAAAATATTATTAAAACATTGAAAAAAAAAGTAGAACATTATTTTTATTTTTAATGCTTTCATTTTTTTATGGTTTATGTAATAGAGATTTTAAGCAATTAAAATTTAGTAATGAAGGTAGTTGATATAATTACGTGTATCATTAGTGATTTTCTTTTCCTGGTTAATTATTATGTCTGCTTTCTTTTGTAGGGTTTGACCACTGCCACCCTGAGGTGTACGAGCATTGTAAACGCTTGCTTTTGCATTTATTGATAGTAATGGGATCCAACAGTAATGTCCGAACTGTTGCTTCGGTCCTCCTCAGGAATAAGGAGTTTAATGAGCCCAGGGTGCTGACTGTCAAACACCCTGCCCATTTAGACTATACTTTCACAGGTATTTGAAGTTTTACTTGATTCAGAAGCCTGGTAGGCATGCTCTATGGCAATTACTTTTTTTATTTTCTCATGATCCTTATCCTTCTTCCTTTCAAAATTTGAAAGTTCAGCAAAACCCATTCAATTTAGAATTTTGGAGTAGGAAAAGAAATTTGACACCAAAATTAGAATTGGCAAGTACTTTTAAACAAGTTAGTTTTGTCACAATTCCATTTTTTTGCTAGGACTTGGGATTTCATTGGTATAGAGAACTAACTAGGTGAGTGACTTCCTTTACCTAACTCAGAATCTCAGAGGGTTTCCTAGGCCACTGAGAGGTGAAGTACTTGTCCAATGTCAGACTGTCACAGCCAGACTTACTTAAACAAGTCTGTCTGACTCCATGGCTCTCTCTAGCCTTTGTAATATGTTGCCTTTGATTAAGCATCACAGTACTTAATATTTTACATTATCATTATGTGCATATATGTAAAATAATAAGGAATTAACAAACAAAAGGAAATAGCATAAAGAAAACATTATACCTAATAATTACTCTTCATTGCATACAATAATAAACATAAAAGTTTCCTGGCTTCCTTAACTTGAAATTGAAAGAACACTGAAGGAATACTTCATTGTCTGACTGTTTGAAGTTTCCACTTGAAGAGAGAGATGCCTTTTATTTTTGTGTTGGACTTTTAAATTTTTTCTTAAATTCTTTTGAACCTTTTCTTAATTAAGATTCATTTTGACGTATAAATTCTGAATTAATGGGGTCCAACTTGATGATACTTTAACAGAATTTATTTCACTTCTTGTTTTTACTTGTAAAATTTTATTTCCACTATTTCTATAAATTTACAATATGGTTTTATTCTCTTTTCCCACTCATTGACTTTCAAAATGATAAAACAAAAATCTTGAAAATGACTCAGGTCTTGAGTTAAAAACTTTCTAGAGTTCCTCTAGTGTCAAATACATTGTTAATATTCTTTGATATTTACCCTTTTAAAATTATTAGGAAATTTGATATTTTAATTCTTTTTTAAAGCCTTAATAGACAAATGAAGTATTAAAAATACTTTAATTTATAGTAAAAGTTTTATTGCAAAAACTAAATCTTTTTGGACTCAGAGGCATGGAGTAAATATCAATGTTGAGGACATCATAATACTGTTAAAATATGGACCAGTTGTTCATTTTTGTTTGTTTTTACTTCCAAGGAGGTTAGGGAGCATTACAGGTTAGTAGAATTTGTCAAGAGCCTATTAGGTCTGTCCCCTGTCTCTGGGCAAGAGTGCTCTGTGAAAAAATATGAATAGAATTAAATATTAATTTAATAATGTTGCAATTGTTTTATTCCAAAAAACATGGTAGATCATTTCTGCCTTGGTGGCAAAGAATAAACCTCTGTGCCTCCAGGCACCCTGAGTGTACAATATTGGCCCAGTGCTGATCTGAGTCAGTAAAGGAAGTTTCTACCTCAGAAGTTCTCATGAAATCAGAGCCTTGCAACAAAAACAAAATGGAATTGTTTTTAAATACTAAGGCTTTGTGCTTAAATAAAGTAAAAGTAGTACAACACCTAATTATTATTGCAATTATTTTATTTTTTGAGTGGGTTTGAGAACTTACCAGAATTCAAGGGAGCTGGCTATGTCAGCATCCCCCAGCAGGGGGCAGAAGCCGTGCATTGTTCAGTATTTTATCCTAGATGGAGATGGTTCAGTTCTGTGTTCTGTAATGTAAAGGTCCTCCAAGGGTTTAATGCAAGTATCACCCCCAGCATCTGTAAAAACAAATCACTCTTTTATATGTGTCCTCCTCATCCCATTACAAACTAATATTTTGAATTCCTTCTTCTGATGACTTTTTTCTTTTAACAGGTGTTAATGATTTTATACCTGATTACCAGCCCTCCCCTATGACTGACTCAGGGCTTAGTTCAAGTTCTACCTCTTCTAGTATCAGCTTAGGAAATAACAGCTCGGCCATTGCCCACCTGCACACCACTCTCCTGCATGAGGCAGATATCTCAGTAGAGCAGGATGAAAAAGTAAAAACTCTCATGGAATTCATCACCTCCAGGTAATAATGGCAATTCTTGCCAGAGTAGTCATGCATTTGTTAAGTGGCATTGACATTCAGGCGTCTGCTTGATGACTCTCTGAGGTGCCCAGGGAGGCGATGCTCTCTTTTCTAAAAGAGTGATCCTCCTTCGGCCCATGTGGATGCTCTGCAGGAACACCTTGGTACATGAGCAGAGGGGCGAGTATAGCCTGGAGACAATGCCACTTTGAGGAACCACAGCACGCGTTGATAAGTAAACATGTATAGAGTGCCTCCTCTAGGCAAAGCTGGATATGGTAAGGGATGTGTCCAAGTGGGCCTTGACTAGAAGGAATTCTCTAGTTAGAGAAATAAAAAATTTAAATGTTAAGTAATAATATCAGGTATTTGTTTGGTTACCACTTATACCTCACTTAAAAGATTTGAGATTATGTACGAAACTCAATACACATGAAAAAGGACAGTTAAAAGCAGCATATATTGCTCTACAATTTAAAGGACACTTTTTTCACGGTCAACCTGTGAGATTAGATCGTCATGCCATTTTATGATGTTCTTTCAGTGGATGAGGACACTGAGATAAAAAGATATTCATTTATTTTCTTCTGATTAATTAGTATCAGAATCAAAACTAAATAGGACAAGGAATATGTTTTATCACCTAGATGACATGAGTTAGTTCTTGCAATTATATGCACAAACATGAGGTGGGTTTTTTTTGTTGTTGTTGTTGTTAAATATGGGGGAAAGGGAGAAGTTTGAATCTTTCCTTTCATAGCATTTGATTAAAGAAAGTATAATCTGATCTCAGTAGACACATTTTTTTTCTCGTCATTGAATGCAAGATAAATGACAGTTCAATACAGCAATGTAAAAGATGGCATAAGATGGTAAATTAAGCATATATCATATGCAAGGCACAGTTCTAGGTCCTGGAAGGGGTGTACTGATGCACAAAATGAAATAATCTCTACTGTCAAGGGGCTTACTTCTAGTGCAGGAAGCCACAAGTACATATTTAAACATATACAGCATCTGTCTAAAATAGATTCATACAAAATATGTTGTTAAATTCAGGGAAGTTTGGGAGGGGCAAGGCTTCAAGCAGTCAGTGGTGTCTGGGGTGCATCTTCCAGAAAAAGAGGGATTCTGTGAGGTGAATATAAGCAACCAGGAAATTCACTACAAAGATTGAAAGATGTGAGATAGAGTGTTGTGTGTATGGAGCAGAGAGAAGGCTAATGGAGTCCCTTCCCCAACTTGTTATAGATTGCTAGGGTTCTGTGCTTTCCCTCCCCTCTAACCCCACCATTGTAATAAAATTATATTTGAATCAGTGAAATTGTCTTTCTCAGGTCAAATGTATTTAGAAAAGAGTTATAAATGCTATATAATCACCCCTTTAGGGTCAACAGTGTTAGGAACACAGAGAATTATTTCTATGTTTTATTTACAGAAAAAGAGGGCCTCTTTGGAACCATGAGGATGTTTCTGCCAAGAACCCCAATATTAAGAGTGCTGAACAGTTGACTGTTTTTCTAAAACATGTGGTGTCTGTTTTTAAACAATCAAGCTCAGGTATCTTTCAGAAAATATTTTGTAAAATTCCTACTTTTTAATGTATGAACTCTTTTGAAAACTAGAATTACTAGTGACCTCCTTTCTTTAAAGAAACACATACTCACCCACTTGGTATTTTAACATTTTATCTCCTAACAGTATTGTCACCTCCCAATTATATCCTACCTCCTATAGAACCTTTAAAAAAAATACAATAAAGTAACAGATCCACACATTTTCCCTATCTGAAAATGTAGGCCTTATTCCACACCTATAGTCCACCATTTTCTCCTAATATCCAAAGGGCATACCAACAGTTTCTTACTGCATTGATCAAAATTCTCAAGACTTCTAATGTTTTCCTTCACATTGTTGTCATGTAAATTGTTCTGTTGATTCTACTAACTTGCTTTAGATCAGTTTGCATGTTTGTTCAGATTTTTCTGAATTCTTCATATATTATTTTTTCATGGTCTAATGCATACTACATCATAATATTCCATTATTTTTCATATACTATACTTCAGTCATTCTCTAATCAATGGGCAGCTACATTCCTTCTAGTTCTTAGAAGTCAGAAAGTGCTGCTACAAATATTTTTACTTATATGAGACTATTCCCTCTGCCTTTGACCTCCTTGGAATATATGTCTATTAGTGGTAGTACTGAATCAAAGGAAACTTACTTTTTAATTAACGGAAATTAGACATACATGAGGTCTGTGTCAAAATAGTTTCCTTTTAAAAATAAAACTTTATACCTACTAGCAATAATATACAGTATTATCTTAAAGAAAAAATAAATGAAATATTAAGGTACCATTTCAAAACAAAGGGAATACATATTTGTCTTCTTTGATTTGTCTCTGAACATAGCAAAAGTTTTGTCAAACTACCAGTATCCATAAGTAATTTTCATCACTGTATCATGAAAGAATTATATTAGAGGTACATGGATGTGACACACACTTGATCAAGGTTCATAATTTCTTGATGTTTTAGCTTTATCCAAAAATATTTTTTAAATAATTATGGTTAAAGTTGTTGAAGATTTATTGCTCTGGAAATGAAGATAATTGTGAATAGTCTAATGACATAAAAATGAGGAGACAAATACTTTGTCATTATAAACTGACAGTTTTGAAAAAGGAATTTGTTTCATTTATTTTTCACAGCAAGATTTCAGTTGGAACATCATCTTAGTGAAGTTGCTTTGCAAACTGCACTTTCTTGTTCTTCTCGACACTATGCTGGGAGATCTTTTCAGATTTTCAGAGCCCTGAAGCAGCCACTTTCTGCAAATACACTTTCAGATGTTCTTTCTAGACTTGTAGAAACTGTAGGTGATGCAGGAGAAGATGCCCAGGTAAATGTATTTTAATTTAATCAGCATTATAGAATAGCTATGAGGGGGTTAACATATTAAAACAAGTTTGTGGAACCAGGATAGCAAACATAGAGAAAACATAGTACCTTTAGAGTTCTAAATTAAACGTATTAGTAGAATGGCAAGAAATCAAGAATGTTGCAGTGGTGAGTGCTGAAGTGATTAGGTACATAGAAATCCTCATTCCCTCTCTGTTTAGACCAGGAAAGCTTTCTGAAGAAGCTTTTATTTATTTTACTTGATTAATATCCTGAAAAAAGGGGGGGGGGACTGGGTAAAGTGGGTAAGGGGGAAGGTTATGTTTACATTTACGGGAGAATAAGTTTATATTTTGATAGGTAGAATCTGAGATGAGAAATCAATTGCATAATGGAGAAATCAGTATGCATACAATTAAAATGATGCTGTTGCTCCGTTCTTACATTCAATTTGTGCCATCAGCTTGATAGGTTTTTCTTTTTGTAAAGATTATTCTGTTTCAAGAACATCCAAGTCACTTTTTAATACTAAATTTTCCCTAGTTTTAAGACTCTACCTTTCTTAATATTTCATTGTGATTCCTTCTTTCATAATATAATGTATTAAAATACCTATCTCCTCTTTCAGGGTTTTGTGATAGAACTCCTTCTCACTTTGGAGTCTTCAATTGATACACTGGCAGAAACCATGAAGCATTATGATCTTCTTTGTGCCCTTTCTCAGTAAGAATTTATCAACCACGAATTTTGTGTATATAAATCATTAGCACACTGCTCATTATATTTTTATGATGTGAGAAACACAACATTAAATAATTGTATTTTTGTTTAGTTCTAAACATAAATTTTTTTAAAATTCTTATAACTTCTGATAACCTAATATGTAGAGATATATGCTTATTTATGTGTGTGTCTACAAAGATAAAAAGATATTCTAATGGTTCATTTAATAGTAGAATTAATAACATGAAAAAAATTGCAAGTTTCCTATTACTGAATTTGTTTTTGTATTTTTCACTTTATAGTAAGTGGAATTGTTCATTTCTAAATTTGAATAATTCCATGTGGACTTTTAATATAGTATTTCTGAAATGCAGTTTTATAAATGGAATTTTTTTTGGTCTGGAAAAAGAGCTTTGTAAATAAAGATTTTTATAGTATAAGGTATAGCAGTAGTCTCACAAATGGACTGAAAGACAAGTTTGGATTAAGAAAAGAGATTTCCTAATTCCCTCCTCAGTGTCCCCCCAAAAAAACCCGAAAACTTTGTAATTAAAAGTAATTTTCTTAGTTTCTTTACTTCTACAGGACAAAAATAAATCAAAATGGTAAAAAAGCATTGAATAATAAGCTAGAAGATGGGTTTCATGTAGAGAAGTAGTGGGAAGGAGGTGAAGCTAGAAATTTTAAGGACCATAAATACCAAGTCCTCATTTTCTGATTTCAGGGAATTATACCTGTTCATTCTCCTCTTCTCAACTTGGAAATTCCCTAATCTTTCCTTCAATTATGAATCAGATTACCTAATTTTGTATTCTAAATAATTGCTTCCTTTTAATTAATTAATCTTATTTGATGAATTGCATAAAAAAAGCTCTTTCCCCCTGTATTTCAAGCTGAGGAGGTCTGATCTTGGTTTGTTATGCAGTTGGCAAGCATTGCTTAATAAATGAATATTCTCAGAAGCTCAAACTTTTGTTTCCTTGGTCATTTCATCTTTGACCTGCCACATAGAGTTTGGGCTTAATGTAATAGGCAAGGGAGAGCTTTTTTATTTTTTGTTTTTTAGAAGAATTGAGGCAATTAATTTGGCAGCAACATGTAGGTGAATATGAAGTGAAGAGAATCTGAAGGTAGGGAGGCCAGTTAGGAGGCTATTTTTAGCAATTTTGGCAAATAATTCAATTACTGATGTCTGACTATAGCAATAAGAACTAAAAGGAGATGGATTGAGATTCACCAGGAAATAGTTAGCAGAAATCTAATTTACATTTGAGAAGTATTGGAGGAAAGAGTCAAAAATATTGCAGGTATTATTTAAGTCTTAATGTCTACAGAATGTTGGTGTCATAACAAAAACATGAAAGTCTTGGTGGGGGGGGGGGTTAGATAAAATAGGAATTTGGTTTGTAGAATAAACTACAATTAGGTCACTTAGTGTGGCCTCTGATAGTAAGCCTAATAAGAATCATGCTGAGGGCAAGATTGGTCATGTGTACAAAGTGACATTCTATTTTTTAAATAGAAAAATAAAGTATCACTCTGTTGCAAAAAAAATAAAAATAAAAAGGTATTTCTTCTTGAGCCAAACATAAGCCCAGGTCAAGGAGGAGGAGGAGAAGACAAGAGGTTCCTTTCCCTCCATTTAAAAAAAAAAAATCTGTTCTTGATTCATTGGTTTGGGTAACTTTTTGTTAGGACACTATCTTGATAGTACTGCTGCTTTAATAATAATAATAATGGCAGTGTTCTTATAGTGTTCTAAAATTTATATTTATTATATTTATACATTTGATCTTCACAACAATCCTGTTAGATAAGTGTTATTATTATTCCCATTTCATAGAAGAGAAAATGAAGCAGAGAGAGGCTGACTTGCTCCAGCCCAAGATAACAGTTATTCATGTCTGAGTCAGGATTCGAACTCTGGTTTTCCTGATTCTAATTCCAGTTGTACCATCTAGCTGCCCTAATGTGTCACTTAGTCTTAGAAAGCTGCTCAAAGCCCTGAGAGTTGAAGTGACTTGCTCACGGCCACTCAGCCAGGATATGTGAAAAATAGGACTTCTACCAAGCTCTTCTGGACTTCATTGCCAGCCTTCCAATTCCTTTGGCCCTGTTTCATGCTCTGGAAAAGTGCATTTCTTAATATGAAGGAAGTTAACGTACTTGAACAAACATTTATCTTTATAGACACACACGTGCCCCCTGGTCTTTCTGATGTAAAATTTAAGACTGTGAGCAAAATGATGGTTTACATGCATAACGTATACTCCTTCCTTTTTTTTAGAACCTCATACCATGATCCTGTCATGGGAAACAAGTTTGCAGCTAACAGGAAAAGCACTGGACAACTCAATCTAAGCACAAGCCCCATTAGTAGTGGCAATTATTTGGGATGTTACAGTAATGCAAGAAGTAACTCTTTGAGACTAAGTTTAATTGGGGACCGAAGAGGTGACAGGCGAAGGAGTAACACACTGGATATAATGGATGGACGGATAAATCATGGTGGTAGTTTAGCAAGGACTAGAAGCCTTTCCTCTCTGAGAGAGGGAGGAATTAATGATGTGCAGTCCACTACTGACCCTACTAACTTGATGGCCACCATATTTTGGATAGCAGCATCCTTGCTGGAATCAGATTATGAATATGAATACCTCCTGGCTCTCAGGCTACTCAACAAACTGCTCATTCACTTGCCTTTGGATAAATCTGAGAGTAGAGAGAAGATTGAAAATGTACAAAGTCAATTAAAATGGAATAATTTTCCAGGTCTTCAGCACCTTTTCCTTAAGGGCTTTACCTCGGTCTCTACACAGGAAATGACAGTCCACCTCCTCAGTAAACTCATTACTGTCTCCAAATATACTTTGGTGGATCCTTCTCAGTTATCAGGTAGTGTTAAGAATCTTGCATCAGCACCTTTATTTTGAATCAGTGGGTATGAGTTAAAATCTTTATCGTTGAAATTCAGAGTATTATGATTTTTTTGTTCATAGTTAAACATACTATATTGCATTAGAATAACTGCACATTGAATGAGAGGTTTCTGGATGCATTTGAAGCTTTTATGAGGAGATTTGATCATTTTCTCCTATATATTCCAATTCCTATGCTTAGTAGCAAATAACTTTCCACATGTGGAAAACCAGCGAAAGGAAAAGAAGAAAATCCATACACAAGATTTAGGTTCAAGGGAAATTTTATAAAGGATATATTTTAAGATATCTAGCAAAGAGTATATGAAGGTCTTGCCTAAGATCTTTGGTGCCCTGGGGCCATTTGATGGACATATGAATTTATAATTGGGGAAAACTAAACTAATAGTTTCAGGGATTATAAAAAAAGAGAGAAAGCAGAAGAGCAATTACAACTGCATAGGTATGCAGGATAATAATAATCAATGAGTTTTCTCAGGGTATTCTGCCTCTTAATTGCCTGACTAGTACCAAGATGGCATTAGGCTGTCTTCTCAAGGAAAGAACTGACATCTTATGTAAATGCTTATGGCATTTTTCCTTAAAATATTTTATTCAGCTGATAACTCAGATTCTATAGAAGCAATTCATAATTGCTTTACATTGACCAGGTGAATTTTGCAGATACAAAATAGTAAGAAGCAAACATATACATCATAACAAAGTTCCCAGCAACCAGAATGAAACCCCATGAAATGAACTATTGTAGTGTTAAGGGGCCTGACAAGCACATAGGTGATTTAAATTTCAACTTTTGTACTTGACAAATAACTGAAAATAGATAGGAAGAGGGAGGAGTATTATTTGCCTGATTTTGAGTTTTTATTCTCTAAAAATAGATAGTAATCTTCTGTGATATGTGGATTTTTTTTTATATCTGTAGGTTTTCCCTTAAATATCCTGTGCTTATTGCCTCATTTAATCCAGCATTTTGATAACCCAACACAATTCTGCAAAGAAACAGCTGGTCGAATAGCAAAGGTGCGTAAATCACTTTTAGAGCTTTTTTGATATTGCAATGCTCTTTAAAAAGCTTTATATTCATTATGAAAATGTTGATATCTGAAATTTTCCTAAACATTTCTAAACTGATAAAATCAAGTAAAAAGTGAGAAAATGATGGTAATAAAACTGCTGCTTTGAAATCTGTTGGCATCTACAGATAGGAAGTTGTAATGAATTTTTCTTTACTTCCTCTTGCCATTGTCAGTCTGTACACAAGCTCCCTAAATTAAAAATAAGCATACTGTCATATTTCTGAAGCTTTATAATGCATCTTGTAATCCTGTAGGACTTAAGAGAAAGGTAGGTATTCTCAGAGTTCTAATCAAACCCCCCCTGACATTGACTTGAGTTGAGTTGAACACTTTGAACTTATTACTTGAATAAATTGCATCAACTAAAGATTCTCTGACAAACACATACAAATTGATGCTCATCCCAAAGTAAAGGAAGAAATTAAAGAACTCAAGAAAAGGGATTTTGCTATGCCAGGAAAGATTCCATTCAATGTGCAAACACTACAGAAATTGAAAATATTAATAAAGCAGAACTGATCCTTCATGCAAGGAACCTAGTATACTGAATTTACACTAGCACAGCAAAAGTGAATCATAACCCAGAAAAACATAATATTACAAGAGACAATGAAGATTTAAAAATAATGATAACCTAATCATTGAATAATAGGGCATTGTGCAGGAAATAGAAAAACAGTTTGAAAGCCGTAATCAAGGAAAGAATTAAAGAAATTTTCCTGAACTAAGAGATAGTCTCAGCATGCAGATCACTTCTCTGTTACTGATGATAAAAAATGTTTATTTCCTTCCTGTTGAGCAGTGACTAACAGGTTCCTCTTTAGATGTCTTTAGTCGGCAGGAAGTAGATGAGCTCTGGGAAGTTTAGATTGAATCTTTTAATTGCTATGTCCTTTATAATTCTTGAGTAGTCTTTGTGCTATTTTGTGAATACTTCACACGTCATGCAAATATCTTCCCTTTTAATCTCACTCAAATCATCATCTTCTAAACAGCCTCTATGTACTTAAGGGTCTCAGCGTGGGACCCACTGATTAGGAATGGCCTCGGTATGCAGGCAAAAAAATTAGTATATCAAGAAATTCATATTGTCAAGCAAGGTAGTTTATTAATCACATTTTCTTCCAATAAGTCAAAAGTTAACTTCAAAATCACATTTTCTCAAATGTCACAACTTTTGTTCAGATGAGTTTTTTCTCTTTTCATAAAATATAGAATCCTCTTATACAACCTCATATGGTATTGGTAAAATGGAGGCATACCTTCTCTATTTTACACACAGGTACAAGTAATGCATTCTTATGGACATAAATCTATATACATACTTCAAGAAAAGAGAATCAGGAATTTCTGAAAACAGAATCCTCTGTGTGTGTGTGTGTGTGTGTGTGTGTGTTTAGAATTAGGTACCAGAATATTCTGGACATGGAGTCCAGAAGACCTGGGTTTAAATTCTGTCTCAGCAGATTATAAATCATGTAATCTTGCCAAGTCACAATTGTTTTCAGCCTCAGTTCCCTTATCTGAAAGACAGGTATAATCCTTTCACAATGCCCTTACCAGATGGTTGGATGGATCAAGTAAGATAACATTCTTTATTGACATTGTAAATGTCAGCTATTATTTTTCACCATGTCTTTCCTTAAGATAAAACCTAATTTTATTCTTTTGGCAAATTTTTCATTTTCTCAGGTATTTAAATACACAGTTGTGACATTTTAAAAGTATTTAATAGTGTTTCTTTTCATATATTATAGATATTCTTTTATCTCTTGCATAAATAACCAGTTTACTCAAATACCAGGTTTTTAATAAATATTTTAAACTCTTATTTTTATGAAAAATAGATATTTAGGAAATATATGAAAGTGTCATTTTAAAAAAACCTTCTACAATTTTTCATGGTGTTAAGATAGTTTCTTGTACAGAACACATCAATTCATTGGCCATGACCATTTATGATACTGACCCAAAGCATATTACAAAATCTTTAAATGCTTTCTTAACCATTAAAGGAAAATTATTAACTCATAAGTACAATTTTATTTAATTGTTGGTAGTACACATGTAAAATTTTTATTACAAAGCTGTGAGGTAAGAACATTAAGAGTGTTCATTTTAATTTACTCCATTTTTCAAAAACATGATAGTTCAACATGTAAGGATACCTTGTCATAATAGATAGAATTTTGGATTTTAGAGTTAGGAGACATGGGCTTAGTTCTTGTCTGTGCATCTATTGTGGAGGGAGGAAGGAGGCTGTGACTGAGTCTCCTCATCTTGCCCAGGTAGGCTGGGAGTAGAGAAGCCACTCACAGGCCCTATCCCTATCCACTGCAGATTGACTCCTGATCTTTGTCCTGTTCCACTTCTAATTTGGGCCAATTTGCCCCTGCTTAGACAAACTGGCACCCCACCTCCTTGTTCCACAAACCCTGCTTCTAATTCTCATGGGCTCACCATACTGATACATAATGAAAACATTCAGTTAACTTTAGCCTTCCTACATATAAGAACTCAAGTGAACCATCAAAATCAGCCTCTCTTAGTAGCAGAAATGATAAGCCTGTACCATCATCCTGATCATGGGATTCTAAGATTGTCCATAAATAATAGTCATAGAGCCAGTTTACTCGGTTCATACTTGGAGGGGGGAGGGGGAGGGGGAGAAGGAGAAGGAGAGAAGGTATACTCTGGCTTCTTGTCCCAGCCAAGGGAAGAGAGTCTTAAGAACTATGGGCCTTACCTGGAGGCGTGAAGCCTCCAAAGCTTCTCAAAGCTTTTCACTCTCCAATGGGCAAAAGAAGTATGGGTGTTGGTCTTCCAGGCGCTCCTCCCTCCTTCACTCCAAGCCCTGGTGAATGACTGTCTGAATGTAGTCTTCCCTTCAGCTCCAAGGAACTGATCCTTAACTCCAAGCTTAGGGTGACTGACTGTGTATTCAGTCTTTTTTCCCTCTATTTAAAGACCTTTTTCTCTTGTTTCTCCTCCTCTAAATTTTCATATCTACCAATCACAGCAGATGCTTTTCTCTAGGACTACCCATTCTTTAGTTCTCACCTTCTCTGGTTAGATTAAATCTTTTTGGGTTACTTAAATCCTCTTTTGTTAAGTTCACCTTTTGTAGTTACTTAACACCTTTTTGTAGTTAAAACCTAAAAATAGATTGTAGCTTACAATTCTAGCTTCACTATAAAGGAAGAGCTAAGTACCTTCATTGTTACAATCAGGAGAGAGTTAAATCCAATCTTCACAAGCATTTCTCATAAGTAAGAGCTAGCAGAGCTTTAGTTCTCCTGGTGTAGAATTCCAGAACCCAGGATCACCTCAATACTCATCAGAATAGGGTTTGAGTTGAAGGAAATAAATTGATATAAACAGTAATTTAATATGGCATATTCCATTCCCACAATATTCTAATGTCCTGACATGCCACTATAATATTTTTAAAGCTATATCTAATAGCAGGTGAGTTTCAGAAATGTCAAATTTCCTTCATTGTCTTGTCAAAAGAATTCCTTGGCTGTATGACCATGGGTGATTTTCAGACATGGTGTGGAGCCCAGGGATGATTGATTTGGAATCCAGAACTCAGAACTAAATGGGACTCTCTAGACTTACTCAGATACGTAAGAAACCATGAAAAATGTGCTTCTTGAATAAGATTATTTCCTTCAATGTCTAACTGGGAAGTTTTAGAGTAGACCAGATTTCCTATGACCCTATTAGTGCATACTTGTACTTTATTTTAATTTAAACATGTTAAAGTAATAATTTGCCTTGATGAGTTTAGACTTACTGTCTTTTGTTGTTGTTATTTTGTTTTTTAATGAAATATATTTATTTTCCAGGTCTGTGCAGAAGAAAAATCACCAACGCTTGTCAATTTGGCACATATGATGAGTTTATACAGTACACATACATACTCCAGGGACTGCTCAAATTGGATTAATGTAGTATGTCGATACCTACATGATTCCTTCTCAGAAACTACATTTAATCTTGTAACTTACCTTGCTGAGGTAAATTTTCCTTAAAATGTTGTTTTGCCCATCATTTTTTAATTTGGCAAGATTTTTTATTTAAACACATTTTTATAATAGCTCCAGCTCCCATATCTAACTGATATTCAAAGTACTAATTGGCTGAAGTCAACAAATTTGAATGCAAGAAAATTTTGCCTTCTCTTAAAATAGACAGGCTGAATGATTTGGTAGGCTTCTAGCCTGAACAATGTTTGTAAACTTCTTTTACCTTCAAAATGGCAGCAAAGTCTTTAAGTGTTCTTCATTTAGAGAATTAGAATAATAATTTCACTGCTTTGTAGTCCATCCTATAGGCATATGTGTTGTCTAGAAATATCTATTATATAAATTTTTATAATAAAGTACTGTAAGTTCTCCACATTTGAAATCTGATTGTGGTTCAAAATAGCAAAAAGTTACCTTTAGATCACCCATAAAAATTATCATATTTTTACAAGAAATTTCTGGGTCCTTACTTATAAATTCTGTCCAAGAAACCCCTCTAACATGACAATGAATAATACCAAAATTTCCTTTCAAATCAGAACTTCAATTTTGCAATCAATGAAAACTGTTGGGCCCCTCCGCAAAATTTCTGATTAGTAGCCCAGAATTTCAACCTGTGTCTGAGTCCAGACCTAAGGGTACATATAGGAAAGTAAAGATTTGAACAAAAATGGAAGATATTGTAGCACTGGTAACTAGAAGAGAACTTCATTAGGCATTAGCTTCTCTGCTAGTAAATTGCTGTGCCAGCAATAATAAATGTGAACAGGGCTAATATGTGATTTTTAGTTCATATTTAAAGATAGTAAATAGCCCTTTTTAGTTTGGTAAGTTCATAGTATGTTAAAATTGACATATCCCAACTAGCACCTACTTCTTAATAGTAATCCCAAAAGGGCAAGATTCTCTTAAAAGGCAATACTCTGAGATATGAAGCAAATATATCATTCCCAATTCCTAGCTTCCTCTTGAATTATCCTAAAAAAGAAACTGGCTTCTGCAAATCCTCTATATTGAAACCCACTTTAAAACAGACCACATATCCTAGGCCAGCACTCAACTTTGGCAAATGCCTCTTTCTATCTCCCTAGAGATTCCAGGACAGACCCATGCCCATTAACCACTAACTGTCACTGAGCCAAAGTGTTTTTCAGAAGTATAGTAAAGGTATAGCTTTTCTGTTGTTATGGTTCATAGATACCTCTGACCAAATATTTATTTTTTTATCTCCGTCATGTATTATATTTAGTTGTCTCAGTTAAGATGTTTATTTGTTACTAAAAATGGATGTGCTAAGAAATGGTAGTGAGCACAAAAATAAGCAAAGTCCAGTTTTCCCAAAAAATCTTCAGAAACACAGAAAATTAAAATAAAAACATTTTTCCTACCTGATAGTTCAGTATAGTCCTCTAGGTTTTATTATAGCCTCCTTTCAAACCCTTAGATTACCAAATTAAGACAAATGTCTTATTTTAACAGCCCAAAGTATCATATTGTTAAATGCTGTTATTTTTTATCAGTCCTAAGCATACACATTGTAAATAGCCTAATTTATCATATGCTTTTAATCATTGTTATTTAGATTTTCATATGGTATAGATATATATATTTTTCCAAATATCATATGTAAGTAATTTAAGTAATCCCGGTCCAGTAAAGAAACTTGATTTGTAATCTGTCTTAGAACTTGGCTAAAGTACAACTTTATGAAATTTTTTTTAGCTTTTAGAAAAAGGACTGTCCAGTATGCAGCAGTCTTTACTACAGATCATTTATAGTCTTCTGAGTCATATTGACCTCTCCACGGCCCCAGTGAAACAATTTAATTTGGAGATCATAAAAGTTATTGGGAAATACGTACAGGTGAGTCTTCTAACTTGAAATTCAGATATGCTCATCTCTAATCTCAAGTATTAAAACTGACTTGACCAGTTGAAATTCCTGATGACTTTGGCTATAATAATAATAGCTTTGAACTATTAATAAGTTTATTAAGGAAATTGGTATTCAGCATTCCAGTGGATAAGTTTAATTTAGCAAAGAAAGCAGACTTTAACAGGATAATTATTTGGTCCTTTGCTTATTTGTATGTAGAAATGCTTTTAATCATTGTTTTGACTTAAAACTTTTCCATTTTGCTTTTTTTATTATTAAGTTTTATTCACATAACATAAATTATTTTCTTTTTCTTCAAATCCTCCCATCAATGAAGAGTTTAAAAAAAAAAACCCTTGTAACAAATATAGTAGTGGTGGTGGTGGTGATAATGATGGTGGTGACGGCAGCTAAAACAAATATAGCACCTACTGTGTGTCGAGCACAGTGCTAAGTGCTTTATATATATATAATCTCATTTGATCCTCCCCCCAACCTTGAGATATAGTTGCTGTTATTATCCATCCTCATTTTACATATGAGGAAACTAAGGTAAACAGAAGTTAAGTTACTTGTCCATTGTCACACAGCTAATGTTTAAGTCTGGATTTGAACTTGTCTTCCTGACTCAAGTCCCAGTGCTCTATCTACAGTGCTATCTAGCTACCTCTGATAAGCATTTGAATTCAAATCAATATAATATTTTAAGATATTCTGTAATTAAGGTACAGCTAAATATCCAGATTCCTGAGCTTTCACTAGAGTTCCCAGATCTGTAAAATGTACAACACTATATAAATATTTGCAAGGCATAGTTTCTTTTTTTTTTAGTAACTCTATTCTGTATCCAAAACTAGAATAAGAAATTTAATGTATAAAAATTATATTTCTTTAAAGAGAATATCTCATTTCTTCTTGAATTTTCCTTTTTCTTATTATAAACAAAAGTAATAACATCAAACATCTTTTTGCAACTCACTCCAAAATATACCAGGATTCTAAGTTCCTATTTTTTTAATGCATTTCGTTAGATGATGCCAGTCATTTACACAATTGTGCCCTTGGTGATCTCTTTTACATTTGGAATAGAACTCTTAATGTAATTTATTGGAGGTATTGTCCCTGGAGAAATTTTGGCTTTTTACAGAAAGCTTGTACACAAATGCCTGGAGCCTAATTACTTATCTGCAAAATGATTATTCTTTCCCCTTATTCCCAAGTTTATTTAATGTTAAATATGGTTTTTACAATAACATTCTCATAGTGACTCCAGAATTATCTGGACATTTTCATTATTGACAGTCATGTACTTAAGTGATAGTCCTTGGGCCAGGACAAAGTTGATTAAATGGATGACTCAGTGCCACCACAGCTTTTTTTATATGGCATTGCTTTTTTAAGTATAGAGTTTTTTCTTCATTGACTCTAATTACTCACCAACTGAAAAAAACATATAGAATCAGTGGCTTAAGGACCATTTGTGTTTAGGAGCCCTGGGAGTGGCAATCCCAATCTCAGACCATTGGTCCCAATTGCAGTCCAGACCTTGACCCCAAACCATCATCTGGGCAAAAGAAGCACTTTATTCTTGTGAAATAGAGGCCACTTGTCCCATCTGCTGTCAACCAAGTCCCACCAATAGGACAATCAAGCCAGTCTGTCTGAAATATCAAGTCCCTCTAAGGATAAGATGAGGTGGCATATAATAGGAAAGTCAAACCAGATCTACTGCCTTGACCACCATCTCCCCTTAGGTCCTGATGAATATAGCTCAGTGTCCTGAAGCCATCACCTGGGAAGCATGTCCTAGCATCCTGCCTATTGAAGATTCAGAAAACAAAGTTCTAGCTAACAGTCAGATAAATTGTACAAATTGCCAGCACAATACAGTATAGTACTACAAACTAAGATTTTATTGGTGAAGATGACATTAAAGGAAAGACATTACCATTTGCATTGCTGCTGTATCCTAGAATAACCACCAAATTTTTCCATCTGCATTGCAACTGAAACTTTCCATATACTTCTTTAATAAGAGGAGGAAAAGGTCTGGTCATTTGGCAAGAACAAGGAGTCACAGGCAGACAGCCAGAATGAGGTTGGTAGAAAGTAATCTGTATGGCAAACTGGGAGAATATGGATAAGAGTCACACAGAGATTACAGATCCTTTTGAATGTCACAGTACAAATATTGACAATTTAAAAGCTCTCTAGCATCAATTAACCATGTATAAATATAATATAAAATGCTTTTCTACAAGAAGCTTAACAAAATGTTTCTCCCCTTAAAAGTTTCTAGTTCCTGTTCAAGATTAACCCTAAAAAACTTTAGGTAAATTTTCAAAGTTCTTGAGGTATACCCAAGAAAGCACACCACTTAATTTGTCACCATCAATATGTGAATTTCTTTTAAAACCTTTGTGAAATATCTCCCAGCTACTTGGGTAATTTGTGTACAATGATCAAAGTCTAGGAATATCACCCACTAACTTAATTTATGGCCTCATCCTTTTATAATTTTATCAATCCAACATTTTAAAAACTAATTTTACTAAGAATATCTTAAATTCATTAAAATGCTATTTCATAATGTGGCTTAAAAATTAGTTTCTCTGCTAGAAGTATTATATTTTATGAGGTTTATTAAAGATTAAGAATTTAAGAAAATACAAGTAAGAAAGCATGTGCCTAGGAGGGGTGAAAGACCCATTCAATTTCACTTACATCATGAGAGACACGTCTGCTTGGAAGCGGAAGTAGGAAGAGAATTCAGTAGGCTTTTACAGCCAGTTAAATAGAAATTTTGATCTCACCCAGGTGGAAATTTCAGTGAGATGAGAGGGCATCTTGGGAACTAGAGCAAGGACTTCTGGGGATTGAAGTCCGGGGTTCAAATCTCCATTTTTACAATAAGGAATAAATACAGATATTTGGTTATTTGCTGTCTTACCTAGCATAGGATTAGTACTTGATTTTCATGCTTTTGACATGTGTTCTCATCCTCCCAATTTGTTGTGAATTTAAATATAGTTAATCTCAAAAGTTTACTTTACAAAAACACTCAATTTTAAGTACTTTTTTATACTCCTTAGTAACAAGTGTTCATTTTAACCAGTTTTGGATATATTGTGTCAGTATGAAATCTTATTAAATCTGTTACGAAAGTATTCTACTAGTAATAAATCTGGGAAAACAAATCTTAGCTGTCCTTATTCTTATCTCAGGGTTATCTATAGGAACAAATTTATCGGTGTTATCTTGAAATAAAATAGGCCAACTCTCTTGAACCTCTTAAAGATAAAATAAGTTTCTATATAATTCTTTATTAAAAATAAAGTTGATTTGTGGTTGTGGGAATATATACATATATATTGATATCACTATATATATGATATTGAAATATAATGATGTCTATATTGATAACTATAAAAATGAATACCACCTATTTCTTTCTTATAAGGATTATACATGGATTTGGAAGTAAAAGAGGTTTCCAAGGCCACCTATCTTGTCAGGACAGGATAGAAAAAAGCTTTTGCCCTTTTATCCGTAGCAGCTTATGGGACCCTTTACTGAAACAATGACTAGAAGGCTAGTTACTATATAATACCTTCCTGTTCTAAGCTAAGTTTTTAAATGACCACTTTTTATATGATTTCCTCTTCAATCCTTGCCTTCCTTTCCATACATTGTATTTCCCTCCTTTTTTTTTAGTGTACTAGAGAAAACACTTACAAAATAGAAATGGCATTTGTCTTTGTGTTTCACAAAATAATTAATGACTTGAGTGTCTTCTGTAATACAGGGGTTCCTGTTTCAGTTTTGTCTTTTTCCTCTACCCTTTGCACAGAATAGGTGACATAGGGAAACTAAAAGGCTTCTTTAGGGCAGGGATATTTTCCTGCATGGTTATATACTGCTCTGTGCTTACCTTTCATCTATTCAAAAGTCATCTAATCTCTCTGGAACACAGCCAAAAACTGGATCAGCCAAGTGCAGTAGTGAATGTAGAGTGGTCATCTTGTAGTCAGGAAGACCTGAGTACAAACACAGCCTTAAGACACTTAACTGATGGTATAATTCTGGACAAGTCACTTAAACCTCTATCCCAGTTTCCTTATCAATAAAATGGGAATAAAAAACCTTCAAGGGTTATTATGAGGATCAGGTCATATTATCATAAAGTGCTTAGCAGAGTATTTGACACATAATAAGTGTTATAAAAATGTTAGCTATTTTTAAAAAAGGAGTTTTTGGTACTTAAAGAGCTAAGACTCATTCATGAGTAACATACCATTCTCAATGATGTCAATTTAATGAATAATATCCTACTGCATGTGATTTTAAAATTTATGTGCTATATATGTGCATGTTCCAACTTTGGGGAAGAACAGCCAGATGTCCCACTTCTTCAGGGTCTTTTCCTGTACCCTAGAAATCTTTCAAGAGCAGTGAATATCTAGATTCTATTTTGCATATGCTTACCATATCTGTTTGTTATCTTGAAGAGGAAATTAGTAAGAAATGTTTTCCAGGGTTCCTCGACTCTGTAACTATTATATTTTTTATTTCTTATTAGAGTCCATACTGGAAAGAAGCACTCAACATACTAAAACTGGTGGTATCCCGATCTGCAAGTCTTGTTGTCCCTAATGATATCCCTAAGAGTTATGGCAGTGATATGGGTTCTCCTGAAATATCATTCACAAAAATTTTTAATAATGTTTCCAAGGAGTTGCCTGGAAAGACATTAGATTTTCATTTTGATATATCTGAGGTAATTCTTTTAAAGTAATTTAAGTAGTATAAAAACATGCAAGTCCAACCTAATTTTGTGTGTGTGTGTATACTTGGGGGTTTTCTCAACAACAGAATGTAAACAGTGTTTTTTAAGACTATCAAAATCTTATCTGACTAAAATGTAAATCTTGGCAGTATGTATTTTTGATTCCTTGATGAGAGAAAATGAAGAGAAATGTGTTTAAGCAAGTACACATGCATTTTTTGTTTGGGCCTTGGAAGTTGAAAGAGATAAACTAGCAAGTAAAATGAGTGATAACTCTGGGTGAGTTATTACTATGAAGAATTTCTAATGTTATGGCATTTCTTAGATTGATTTTTAGAAATTTTGTTTTCTCTACCATTTATACTTTCTGTGTCTTGAATTATTTGAGTCAAGCTTATTTTTCTCTTTCTTTGTAGACACCAATTATTGGAAATAAATATGGTGATCAACATAGTGCAGCAGGAAGAAATGGAAAACCAAAAGTCATTGCAGTTACTCGAAGTACCTCTTCAACTTCATCAGGTTCTAATTCTAATGCCCTTGTGCCTGTTAGCTGGAAGAGACCACAGTTATCACAGGTATGTAAGAGGAAGGGAGGGAAAGAGAAGGAAGAAAGAAATGAGGGAGAAAGGGAAGGAAAGTGGAATGGGCAGAAGGAGGGAGGAGGAGTAAGGAAGGGAATAATGTAAGTACTTACTCTGTACCAATTACATTTCTAACTGGAAATATCTATTTAGAAGGAAAGGAAGTCTTTTCTCTCAAGATGATCACGATCTCATTGGAGGGAAGTAACACATAAAGGCTAGTTCAGCTGTAGGGTCTAGGAGAAGCCCGAGAAGCCGTAAATGTTGAGTGTTGAGGCAGATGGCAAGGCCCAGGAGTCCTTAAGTTATACAAGATGACAATGCCAAGGCAACGACTTGAGAGCAAGGCATATAGATGGTAAAACCCGAAGATCTTAGGGGGAAGCAGTAAGTTCATAGTTGTAGGACAGTAAGGTTAGGTGCCTGGCCTGATAAAAGTTAACAAAGTGGGGATGCAGAGCCAGGTCTTCTCCCTAGTGCCCTGCCCTTTCCACTATACCAAATTTGTGCTAACATAGATAGGTTTTTAAAAGTCATCTTTTGACACTGAATGCTACTTTTCTGTTCCAGAGAAGAACAAGAGAGAAACTAATGAATGTATTGTCCCTCTGTGGTCCAGAGTCTGGTCTTCCAAAGAATCCATCGGTGAGGTCACAGTAGATATTTTTAAAATCATATTATCCACACAAAGAAACACATATTATTCCTTCCCATTGTTTTCATGCACTAATTGCCACTATATTTATAGTATTAAATTTGAGAGGAAAAGTATTGTTCCTTATAACAGTTGGTGGTCAGTTAAGAAACTCTTTTTTAAAAAAATATGCCTCTTTGGGATAGCTGGGTGGTTCAGTGGATTGAGAGCCAGGCCTAGACATGGGAGGTCCCAGGTTCAAATCTGGCCTCAGACACTTCCCAGCTGTGTGACCCTGGGCAAGTCACTTGACCCCCATTGCCTAGTCCTTACCACTCTTCTGCCTTGGAACCAATACCTAATATTGATTCCAAGATGGAAGGTAAGGGTTTGAAAAAAAAAAATTATGCCTCTTAAGCCATTATCCATTTAGAGTAGGGTTGATTTGTGCTCTGATCCACAACATTGTTCTATTCTTTTCTCTGTAGGTTGTATTTTCTTCTAATGAGGATTTGGAAGTTGGAGACCAACAGACAAGTCTCATTTCTACAACAGAGGAAATAATTCAGGAGGAGGAAGTAATTGTGGAGGACAATAGCAGTGAACAGCAATTTGGAGTTTTTAAGGATTTTGACTTTTTAGATGTTGAGCTGGAAGATGCCGAGGTAAGGATTTGGATTTTCTGTTGTAAATGTTAGCATACTTAGAAATCAGGTTTGTCTGAGAACTAAAAGTATACCTATTTTGTCCTTTGTGAAAGTTAATTGTAAGAACCAGTTTATTATTCATGATGGATGATAATTGAATGAGAAACTTTTTGTGTCATTTTATTTATTATATACAATGTTTCAAAGTGGAGAAACAGATTTTTAAATAGACATTTTAAGCATTTAAATTTATTTTTTTAATTGAAAAGATTTGCTTTTTAACCTTGTAAAGTTCTAAGATTATTAAAATATAGCCTCCCCCCCCAAAAAAAAACCCATATACTGTGAATTCATTATTCAAAAGTAATTTATGTATGTGTTTAAGTAACTATCAATAGTTATGCAGATTCTTACTCACCACAAGAGGAAAAGAATATTATGGTTTTAATTACTAGAAGCATGACATATTATTTTTAAGATTGATTATATTTGAGGCAGCTACATAGCACAGTGGACAGAATGCCAGGTCTGCCTGGAGTCAGAAGGAAATGGGTTAAAATCTAGCCTCAGACACTTTCGAGCTGGGCAAGTTACTTAATCCTTATTACCTTGCCTTTGCCACTTCTCTGTTTTAGAACTGATATTAAGACAGAAGGTAAGGAATTTGAAAAAAAAATTTTTATCACATTTTTAAAGATGTCACCATTTTTATCTTTCTGCCCTCTCCTCTTGAACTCTTCTCAGTGGCAAAGCCCTGAATATTTTTCCCTTTAACATTCCCAGTTTCTTGCTTTAGTATTATGTAGCCATCTCCTTTCAAATTTCAAATTGTATTTGTCCAAGAATCCTTTTCCTTTATGATGTTTTAACTATAAAGGTTTCTATTTCCTCAAAAGTTTTAAGTGTATTAAACAGCATAAGGAATTCAACTAGCACTTCCTATGTAAAGCAAAATGTACTATGAATTGGACTGAATAGAACAAGCTGTTGCCTTCCCCCATCACCATTACTAATCCCTCCATTCCTTTGTAGTTTCTTTTTAGCTCAGTAATATTAGATCAAATGTGAGGATTTACATAAATAAAAGATTCTTGAATTAAATTTTCCATCAGCCTATTTCCCTAACAGTATTATAGTGTTGAAGTAGATGTTTTTCCTATTGAAGAATCTTTAAGGTACGAAAACTCCTTTTAGGACTTTAATGCCAACAGTCTTTTGGAAGAGATCATTAAGAAGTTTATTTTATTTCTAGATCTATTCCTAATTTTTTTCTTTTTTTCTCAAATTTGCTCTTAAGCAGCAAAACAAATTTCTAGATGGCTTCCAAAATACTAATAGACCTGCTCTTATCTGAGGCCTCATGAAAATATAAGCACATTACTTACTCATAAGGAGGCCCAGATCCAGGGCATTTTGCAATAATATTGTTAAATGAATAGAAATAGTCACAAAACTTCTGTAATACATGTTGTTCACCTGATCACATTTTGTCACACTGAGCTTAAGGAATTGTCTCCTGAGAAATCAGTTCACCTATCATTGTGTTTTCACAGAACCAATTAACGGTGTTAGGCAGGATATGCCTGTACTTTGAATAATCAAGAAGATAATTTTTATACCTGCTTTATACAATTTCAAAACTTTTTAGCAAAAATTATTATTGCATGTCATGATTATTGTGTCATATCATATTCTTAGAGGTGAATCCTTTTGTTAGCTAAATTTTTGCAATTTGTCTTCACAAGACTTTAGAGAAATTGTAAGAATTTTAATTCCTACATTTCCTTCTGACCTTTTGGAACAAGGGAATAGATTATTCATTTATATTTTGATTTTGATTGTAAAATGTTTAAACCGACATAGGAAGTGACTTTTTAAAAGCAGGCATAGCCTTTCTGCAGCGTTAAATTGTGAACCCTCTATGTTGTTCTTGACTGTGAACAGTTTAAGTCATTATAATATTTCGTCACAAAGTAGTAAGTCTGTGTGAAACTAGAATTTTAAAAATTCATTGACCAATTTGTTCTGTATGTTTAGCCAGACAAAAATGTTGTTTCAGTTGTTTGTCTCTAACTTTTCCATACTATTTTGTACAAAAAAAGAGAAGTTTGACTGGCCGTGCTGGTGTTCCAAACAAAGCTTAATCCAGAGCTTGAATCAGTCTTTTACTATTGGCAAATCAAAAGTCATTTTCCCTAAGTTAGAGAATGTTTTTAAATGTTTGTCTTCGTTTTTCTAATTATGTGTGTTTTCCTTTTTGCTAACCAGGAGCTGCAGGTAAGTTGCAGCCTGGTGTAGGGGCTGCTTAATCTGTTGTCACCTGTGAAGTGTCTGTCTGTACTTTCATAGTCTCTTATGTCTCTATTTTAGTGCAGATACATGATTTAGACATTAGAATTAGCTAGTCCCAAATCATAATGCATAGAAAGTTGAGAGAATTATACATTGTCTAAAGTTACTTACAGGTTATCATGTTTTGATCCAGTTAAATACAAACATTTAACAATATGATAACATTTTTTTAAAAATTAAAGGGCTGATTGAAACTCTGTTTATGATGTTTATGGCAATATTTCTACTTGTTATGTGTTTTCCAAATACTTTCTTTTCAAAAGTGGTTATCAAGTAACTAATTGTCTTGTTTTACAGGGTGAAAGTATGGACAATTTCAACTGGGGCGTCCGTAGGCGATCTCTGGACAGTATTGACAAAGGGGACACGCCTTCCCTACAGGAGTGCCAGTACTCTGGCAGCACACCCAGCCTGAATTTGACCAATCAGGAAGATACTGATGAGTCCTCAGAAGAGGAAGCAGCACTAACAGCAAGTCAGATACTCTCCAGGTCCCAGATGGTAAGTGTATAATTTTTCAAATGATTGAAGAAGCAACTTGGTGCATGGAAAGAGTGGTCCTGAGTTCAAGTAACAGCTCCACTCATTACTGTGTGACCTTGGGTGGATCTTTTAACTTCTGGACCACAGCTGAGAAGGATCTCTGTTCTCCTGTCTAGGTGACCTAAATTCCATTCAACCTTTTACTTTATCAACATGTGAATTCATTTTTTTCTCCCTCGGACCCTGACTGTCAAAGTATATAAATTTTACTTGCTTTCATTAGGGTCTAGTCATCAGTAGCAATGTTATATAAGAGTCTTGAATCATTCTTTTTAGTAGCATCAGTGGGTCAGGCTTTGCTTTTCTCCCTTTCTTTCCACTTCCATATTCAGTCACCCAATGATAACAGGGGGTGAAGTGGATAAATCTGCACACTCCATGTGAGAAGCCTGCTACTGTGACACTTCTGAACTTTGTAAACTTTGTTAACTCTGGGCAAAGTATTTTATCTCTCAGAGCCTTCTATAAAATGGGGATAATAATTCATAAAGTTAGGAGGCTAAAGGAAAATCCTGTTTCCAGATTATATCACAGACTTGAAAGTATAAATGTCATTTCTTTATTCAATCATGGCACTAAGGGTAAAGATCTTATTGGCTTTAACTGCCACATTTTCAGATAACATAAGACCAGGAGAGAAACTTAGAATAGATGATAAAAATTGAAACAAAATGGTCTTAGTGATTAGAGCTCTAAACAACAAAACAACAAAAAAAAGAGGAAACCTAAAAAATTCAACCAATATTCATTCATTAAGCATCTATTTTGTGTAGATCCCTAAAGACAATAATAATTGCATTTGTGAAGCTTACAAGCTAATAAAGGCATCCTACACATTCACAAATGATTGCAATAAAGAATAGACAAGAGAGAACAAAAGACGATTCTATAAGGAGGGAAAGATTATATCCCTGTAGACCAGGAGTTTTTAACATGAATGGGGGGAAAAGTCACCTGACATCTTTATTATCATTATACTCTAAAACAATTAATATTTCCTTAATTTAATTTAAAGTATTCTGGGAAAGGGTCCATGGACTTTTCATGACACAAGAAAAGTGAAGGACCTCTGAGCTAGAGGAATCAAGAATGCTTTATGAAAACTGAGGCAACTAGGTGGTTCAGTGGCTTGAGAGCCGGGCCTAAAGATGGGAGGTCATGGGTTTAGATGTTACCTCCCACATTTTCTGGCTCTGTGACACTGGGCAAGTCACTTAATTGGACAGGCAGACAGACAGACAGACACACACACTATGTGGGAGAGACTTGAAGCTGTATAAAGCCCAGTCTTAAGGATTCGTGGAATTCCCAGTCTGGTTGAAGGGATGTGAGACAGACATAGAGAGATGAGTAATGAAAAACTAAGTATCAGAGGTACGGATACTTTCACTGTAATAGTATTAGTATGGAAGACATTGTGGTATTCTAGATCAAGAACTGACCTTGAAGTCAGGAAATCCTAGGATCAAATCTTGCCTCTAACATTTACTATCTGTGGGACATAGGGAAGGTCTTCTCAGGAACCCATCTACAGCTCTTTAGTGGTAGAGAAGGTGCCCATCTGCACTGATGGAGGAAATTATTCCTCACTAGGAGTTCCCTTCATTAATGAAATCACAGGTCCAGTTTTTTTCTTAGTGTTTTCTTAGCGTAGTTAGTTAGGTTTGATTTATTATCAAGGTTGTTGTGGTTCAACTGGTGCATTATCTGAGAATGTTACATCTGTCGTACTTGGTTTTTTTTTTTAAGGAGAATGGGAAAAATTTCAGAAAATTGCTGAAGTGGATTTTAACCCAAACATCACAATGTCTTAACAATATAAACCTGACTTCCTATCATCTTTAGAATTATTATTGACTCCTAAATGTATACCACATTGTGCTCTTTCCTCCTCCTCCTAGTTAAACAATGAGTCCACTCTCGATGAAATACCAGACCACCCTGACTCCCTTCTTCAGTGCCAAGATTCAGCTCTCATTGTCACCACAGAAGAAGTGCTTCAGATCAGAGCTGACAGCCCAAGTGTGGAGGCTTCTCTAGATAATGCTAACTGCCAGCTGCCTGAGGTGGGGAGACAGGTGGGCTGGCGCATGGCTGATCGGGGCTCTCCTTAGCACTCTTTTACTACTCTTTTCTTTCCAAAGAATGTTCATCTGTTACACTGATTTTTAATTTGTCTTCAGTATTTCTAACCTGTGGGAAGGTCTTAATTTATATTTTTTGTTAATGTCATCTCAAAAATTAAGAGTTGATATATTATGAGAAACAACCCACAGGTTAAAAATAATCGCCAGTGTTTTCAATAAGCATTTTGTAGTGCAGAATAACATTAAGTTAATGGATTAAATGCTTTTCTGGAGATGGTGATCATCTTTCTACAGCACTTTTATTTTCTTTGAAAATACTGCTTTTTTTTTCCTTTTTTTTGCTTTGTGTTTGGGTTATGTGATTGGTGCTGTGATTGGGATTAAAACCTCAGGCCAGCTGTGTTAGCAGTTGGTGCAGTCAAATCCTTTAAAAAGGACCTTGGAACACTAGTATTATGGTTTTTGGAAAGGCCTGTAAGGAGTAAGCCAGATTTCAAGCTAATGACTGAACAAAAAGATGTGAGTATCTTAGCTGCCTTTTTTGACTTTTATAGATGATTACTTTTTTAAATGCAGTTACTATGGTTTTTTATGCTTTTTAGGGGAAAATAAGCATAAAGGTGAAATTTTAAATGAATGTTGCTCCATTATAGGTGTCAGTGTAGTAAGCTTGCAAAAATAAATAAATAAATAAATAGATGAATAGAAAATCCCATTTTCTCTCAGTTGTTACCAAAATATAGTGGCTGTCATAAATTCTCTTCTCATTAAGTAGGTTATTGGGGATATAGAACTTAAAGTTATTATTCCAGTTTATTAAGTAATGTTCTCAAATTCTTCATACATGTTTTGTTTGAGGATCTCATCTTTCTTAGTCTTAGGTATTCTCTCCATCACAAAAAAGTACCTAATGTGTGCCAGACTTTGTGCTAAATTTTGGGGATACGAATACAAAAGGAGACACAGTCCTGCCCTCAAGGAGCTTACTATCTAATGGGAGAAGATAAAACACAACAGAAAGCTGAAAGGGAGTGGAAGTAGGGGAGCCTAGGGAGTGCTAGGATGGTAGAGAAGTCAGGCATGTCCCAAAGTAGTGCACCCAGAGGAGAAATGAGGAGATAACTGAGCAGAACTCTCTCTTCAATTTGATGGCCCCATCCTTCAATGAGAGAAGCAGAGGGTAGTGATGAGGTGGAGTACCAAAACTAATGAGAACCTACAGAGTGATGAGGTTATTCCATAATGAGTTTCCTGAGGCAAGATGAAGTCCCCAAAGAGTATACTCGGGAGAGAGATGAGGAAACATCTGAACTGAGCTTTATAAATAAATCAGATGTCTCCCCTTATTTCGGCTTGCTTAATTGATAGATGGTGATAAGGAAATGTAATTATGGGAAAGAAAAGCAGAATTCACCAAAATGTAAGTTTTTCCACCCCCTCTGCTTTCTTCTTCCCTAGTTGTTTTGTTAAATTTGTATTATTTTTTAAAACAAAGCAGGAGAGGCTGAATAGCATAGTAACTAGGGAGCTGGCTTTGAAACTAGAACAATGTACGGCCCTATCCTGCCTCCTAATACTTACTAGCACAGGCAACTTCTCCTCTTCAGTGACATCCAGGCAACTTTCTATGACTCATAAGTCATAGAGAAGATGCTGACTTACCCTAGTGGAAGGAGATAGCTCACTGGCAGTTTCCCTATACCAATAAAATCATGGCTTTACCCTGTATCCCTATGACCTTAGGCCCTCACTCTCTCTTAACTGGGAAAAAGTTTTATATAGGCATATATATGTAAATGTAAATGTATTTGCAGGGGATATATACACACACACCTTTCCATTGAAATGGAAGAAATAATTTTATGCATAAATTCATCTCTAATAAAACTACTGGCTACGTCTTTATAAAGTAGATAGTGTAGAATCAAAAAGTAATCCAGAGTGTCCACTTAGTGGAAAGCTCCTATTCCTTCTAGTAATTGCTGTGCTAAATAGCAAAAGTAAACTATTAACTGTCATGGTCCTATTATAAGTGTTTAACCAGTAAGATTAACTTTGATTTGAGAAGCAGTAGCATAGATAATTAACTGGAGAAATGGTTGGAAAGCCATTAGTTAAAGTCCCTGCCTCTGACACATACTGGTTATGGGATATAGGGGACTTACCTGACTTTTCAGCACCTCAGCCTTCTCTCTAACGCTCTTGTGTATCAGAAGCATTACTGACCTGCATTGAGAGAGGGAATTTTCCTACTGAGTGCTCACTAGAACAATAAAATCTTATGTCGGGTCTAAAAAAATTGATCAGATATTCCAATTAATAGTATGTTACCACAGCTACAATGAATAGATTACCGTCTTGGGGAGGAATAATCTTTATATAATAACCAAAAAGAGGGGGAAACAGACAATTATTTTCTTTCTTTGTATTTCCAATGCTTAGTACAGTGCCTGGCACTTCATTAGCATTTAATAAATCTTGTTGACTTGAAGAAAATTAAGAATTTTAAAAGTCAGATGTGAAGAGATAGTAAATTCCAATTAAAGAATAGGTAGCCTATAAAAGGCATATAATTGGGAGTGGCAGTGCTGAATTTGAGTAGCAATAAGTAGGAGAATTTGTCTGGACAATAGAGTTCATGAAGAAGGGCATTGTAAAAGAATATCAAAATGGTGGATTGTGTCTGACATCTAGTATGTCAAGGAGCAGGGTTGGGAGGAAAGCTAGTTTCATGCCATAGGAAGGGAAACCTATACTGTTCCATTCTGAAGCTTAGAAGTTACATCATAGATCAAGGACACATGTAATACCCACTGGAATTGCACATCAGCTATGGGAAGGGTGGGGTGAGGGAAAAAAAATATGATTCGTGTAACCAAGGAATAATGTTCTAAATTGACTAAATAAATTTTTTTAAAAGTTACATCGTAGAAAAATATCCCCAACTTTGTAGACTTTTAGAACATTGCCATTATACCATTTTTCCCTTGCAAGATTTTTTAACTTTTGGCATAATTTAAAAGATAGAGTACTTAATAGAAGATTCCATTTGCAAAATGGAAATTTAGAGATGGGAGGAGGGTTCCTGGAAAATTGAGTCCAGCCCATTCATTTCACAGGTGAATAAACTAATGCTCAGAGGTTATGACTTGTCTACAGGCAAATGATTGATTTGTAGCATACTCATTGACAGTAAAGATATTGTGAGGTCTCTTAACTGATTGAGATACTTGTTTTAGAAAGAAATGAAAAAACATTGTTTTTTTAGAGTTCTATAACAATTGCCAAAAGTCTGATTGACCAGAAGCAATGGTGACTAATATTCAAATGAATAATGAGAATAATGTATTGTTTAATTAAGGGGGGGAATCTTTTAATATCACATCCTATATATAAGTAAACTATTTAGAAATTTCCCATTCTTTTGGATGGACAGTGGTAAGGAAGAAGTCAGTAGATGATGAAAGATTAAAAATTTTAAATGGGAGATAATTTTGCAAATAGTTGTGATAGAGGAATGAGAAGGTGTGGAATCAAAAGTACATCTAGAAGGATTGACCCTGGTGAGGAAAGGGGTCACCTCTTCCTCAAAGATTGCAATAAAAAAAATGAAAATGAGAGATATATTAGATATGTGGGTAAAGGAAGAATGAGGAGTCATAGATAATACTCATGTTATAAACCTGGGTAACTGGAAGAATGGTAGTGTCCTTGAAAAAAAGAAAGAAGTCTGAAAGTTGGAGATTTGGAAGTAAAAATAATGAATTTTGTTTTAAACATACTGAATTTGAAATGCTTAAGGAAATTCAGTTCATAATATTCAGTATGCAGTTGAAATATCCAGTAGGCAAGATAGTAATGCCTCTTAGACTTATAGTATCTCAGTGGATCATTCTGAAGTATAAATGAGATAATATGTGCAAAATGTTTATAAACCTTAGAATGCTATGTAAATGATAGTTCTTATTAATACTTTATTATGATAGCATACTATTTTCCCTTTGGGGCTACACAGTATTATAGCATACTACAGTTACATCATTGAATTTAGGAAGAGACAAGTATAAGTAAGTTTTATAATGGATACTTCCTTTTATGGAGTTTGGCAACTGAACTACATTTGTTCTTTAATATTCATCTCAGAAAAATGAACTTTTAGTTAGATTAATTTTATATGCCTTACATGCTAACATTTTTTCTCTCAAATCATTTATAAAGGAAATTTCAAAACAAATCCAAGATTTAAAAACTATTAATCATGTATGTTGATGGTTATTATAAGCCTGGAATAGTAAAAGAATCTTTAATCTCAAATGAAATACCAGTAGATGTAGCATTTGTATTGCTACAAGATTTCCAAGTACATTTTCCAGTCACATTGGCAGTATTTTGTAGTTTTCTACAATGTTTAGAAGGAAATATCTTGTCTAACACTCTTAATTGACTGAACCAGTGACCCCTCACTTAGCATTAGTCAGACAAAATTTAAAGATAATATATCTAAGGATATTCAAAGTAAAATTGTGTGAATAAAGAAATAACTATCAAAATAAATAGGCTGGCAGCAGTGCCATTTATTCTATATTTCCCCTAGAAAAAGGAGTTTCTTGAGGGGGAGTTTGTTTTTCATTATCTTTTTATCAATAAGGCCACGCACAATATCTTGTACATAGTGGGTTCTTAATAAATGATTGTTGGGTTGGATTGGACAGTGGACATCATAATGAATTTACTTTATTAAAAAAGTATATATATATATGTATATATATGTAATTAAAACTCTCATTGTTTATAGGATGGAAATTTATTATTAAAAAATGAACAACTTAGTATGGCTTTTGAAGAAGAGAGGGCATTTGTTACACAAGAACAGCAAGAATCTCTCATTTGTCAAGAAATTCTTGAATTAGAAGAAACTGAAATCCCAGAGCCCCCAGTCCTTGAAAGCTATCCTGAATCAGTTTGTGAAGAGGACGTTACCCTTGCTTTGAAAGAACTAGATGAAAGATGTGAAGAAGAAGAAGCTGACTTCTCAGGGCTGTCCAGGTGAGAATGTACTCCATTAGAAGAGAAGAGCAAATATTTGTAACAATAGCATTTTATATTTTCTCATTTCATAGAAGACTTAACTGCTTTATTATCTACTCTTAAGGTTTTTTCAAAATAGTTTTTTCTATAAGCTACTTTTATGTTTTGAGAGTCTGGTGTTTATAGTGTTGGTTGTTAACATCAGGAGCCTTCATTAGGATTGTCACAGCAATCCAAACTTTTATTTATGATAGCACAGTAGGAAGGAAAGGAGAAATTGGGTCAAATTTGAGCAGGTCAAAAGCTCCATAAGATTCCCAGTAGGGGGCAGCTGGGTAGCTTTGGATTGAGAGCCAGGCCTAGAGACGGGAGGTCCTAGGTTCAAATCTGCCCTCAGATACTTCCTAGCTGTGTGATCCTGGGCAAGTCACTTGACCCCCATTACCTAATCCTTACCACTCTTCTGCCTTGGAACCAATACCTAATATTGATTCTAAGATGGAAGGCAAGGGTTTAAAAAAAAATGAGGCTAACACCACCTACACTACATATTTCCCAGGACTATTATGAGGATGAAAGTAGAAAATATAATGAAGGTGATTTGCAAATTTTAGAGAGTTAATGAATGTTAGTTATTCAAATTTATTTTTATATATCATAAATATCTCATGTTGATATTAAATTCAACTATCACATTAATATTTCTATAATCAACTTAAATCCTACCTCTTCTGAAGAATTTTTTTCCAAATGCTTTAATCTAAACAGATTTTTCTATTTTTTAAAGTTTTAGGAATCTAAAGATTTGAATTCATAAATTTAAATATTTTATATTAACTCATTTTCTCCTAGAATTATTTGTTTATATATTGTCTTCCCAACCAAATTTAAGCTCTTCTCAGATGGGAGCCACTTCTTATATTTCTTTTGTATGTTTCGACCAGCACAGTACAATAACCACTTGACATTAATAAGTAGGTATAAATAAATACTTGTAATGTATTTGATGATTGGATACTTTTAATAAAATAAATTTTAAATTAATATCAATGAAAATGGATGTAGTCAGGCAGTGGTTGAATAGGCCCAGAAAGAGGTAAAGAAATGGATATGCCTGAGGTGCCCATTGCAGTTCTCAAGCATAAGAAAAGTAGGAAATGGGGAGGTAAAATTTGAGTAATAAATATTAGCAGTCCAAGAACTAATCAGTCTTATAGTATAGTCCCAGTTAGAAAATTGGTGTGTGATAGTGAAGATTTATGCATATTTGGTGCTGGCTGATTGTTGGACACAATCAGTGGTACTTACATTGTGTATTTTTTTAAGCATTCTTATTAACTTATTAATATTTATGTTAACAGCCAAGATGAGGAAGAACAAGATGGCTTTTCTGAAATCCAGACATCCCCACCACCATCACCATTTCTTTCTGCCATAATAGCAGCTTTTCAGCCAGTAGCATATGATGATGAAGAAGAAGCCTGGCGTTGTCATGTCAATCAAATGCTTTCTGACACAGATGGATCCTGTGCTGTCTTCACTTTCCATGTGTTCTCCAGGCTGTTTCAGGTCAGTGAGATTTGGGGTTTCTAAAATTCTTCGGTACTATTAAAACTTCTTATCATTTAGTTCTCCTGAGATCAGGTTCTCTTGAATAACAGTAGTGATTTTCTGGAAATTTCCTCTAACTGAATCATATTCTTCCAAGGTCAGGTGCAGGATAATGCCTCTTTCTTAGAGGCATTGAACTTGAACACCCAAACCATGTGGCTCCAGCCTTACTACACATTACACACCTTCACTTCACTACACTCTTGCCAGAACCATCCCCAAATTTGGCATCCAATGTATTCATTCAAGTAGTTTTCCAAGCCTGAAATATACACCCTCCTCATCTCCAGTTAGGAATCTTAGCAGAGCTCTGCCCCATGTCCCCATTCCCCAGAGAGAGATGAGGAATGGTGAGTGGCCATGCACACAACAAGCACTTAACACATGTTTGTTGAATTGAATTGGAAGTATCTATTATAAGCCCCCTAACACAGATTGTAACTATCAGAATGACTCAAGCCTACTTCTTCTTTGATCCTAAAATCGCTTATTGCCTTAGGGTAAGTTCAGTTACCTATTAAAAGCTTTTGCCTGGGCTAAGTAAGCACCATCCTGCTAATTTCAGAGAGCAAAGATCTTTGGGGTCAGGACTGAAAAGTTCAACCTTTTAGTGACTCTGGGACCCAAGCTGCCTGCTTTCATCTTTGGGAAGCTTAATAATGATCATAAATTCCAGGGTCAGGATTAGAAAAGCACTTTATAAACCATAAAGCACTATATAAATATAGGATATTACCATTATAAGACCTGAGATTATGATTGAATTGGGGAGATTAGATTAATTCAAATTAATATATATCAGTATATAATATTAAATAAGCATATAATTAAATGTTTAATTGTGTTAGTAGAGTCAGCTTTGCCTTTGTTTATCCTGTGCCCTTCCCAACAAATCCTGCCCAGCCTTCAAGGCCCCCCTTTTGCTTCCTGTTTCTCCTTTTAGCCTTTGTTGATCACTTGATCCCATTCCCTCCTTTAAACTCAATGTATATATATATATATTTATACCACTTGTTTGACATTTCTCCACATTGCTTTGTATTGTTTGACTTTATATACTCTATCTAGTTGGGTTATAATGTCCTTGATAGCAAAGACTGCCATACTCAGCTTTCACAATCATAGGCCATTCTCTTTACAGATTGCTGAAGGCATTGTAGTAAAATTTATCCCTGTTTTTCACTATATACTGAATACTTTTCTCCATTATAGCCCAAATTCCTACTTAGAAGATGCAGGAGACATCATCAGACTTGGAGGGATACAGCGTATGTTAGAGGTAGAAGAGACACTTCTGGCATGTGTATTAAGTCTTGTTATATTAATTTAGAGATAAGAAGTGAAGAAGCTGGCTTGAGAAAGAATTGGAGTTTCAAACAGCTGAGGCAGTGTCAGTTTCAAGTCTAACAGTTTTTCTGTGGCAGTTGGTGTCTGGCAGTTGGCTGAGTTAGACTCTCTCTTAGGGCTTGAAGGAGGGAAAGACCTGAAGGAGCTGTGTTTTCCTTTCCCAATTTAGGAAAAACTAGTGACTATCTATTAAATTTTTTATAGATTGTTTTAACTCTGAGAAAAGACCTGGTCTTTGATTTGGACTCTTGAGTCTGCTAAGGCTCAGAATCCTAACTTGGTTCTTGCTGAGACTCAGCCAACTGGCCTTTGTTATTTTTATAACTTGGAGCAAAGTTAAGAATTATAACGATAATAGTGTGTTTATTTAGAAAAGTAAAAATTTGGGTTAGTCAGATCAGAAAGGATCAGTGTAGCTACTGTGGAAACAAGAGAAGTGGTTCCTTGTGGAACCAGGGAGTTTTATTTGGGTGGAATTAGAATCCCTTAGAGTTAGAAATCCTTTTTGTCCTTATATTTTCAGTAAATATTTTATTTTTTATAACAAGTCTTCTTACTGTCCTTATGCCTGGCCCTGAAGAGAAGTTCACTTATGAGCTTAACTTCACTAATATAAACTGAAGATACTTTGAAAGCGCCGCAAGCAGAGTATCAAAATCAGTTTATAACCAATAATCAATTCATTGCTCATTAGTTTTACAGTTTACCTTTTTATTTTTACAGTTTTGGCGAGTTATACAGGACAAAGAACCAGACCATCTGATTTTTAAGGGACCAAGCAGCTAGAGCTGACAGTTTCACTGTGAGCTGTAGTAACAATGAGCTGAATTCTAGGTGGCTCTAAAACCCATCTCCCAGTCAACTTGACTCAAAGGCTCTGTGCTCTCAGAAAGCTGGTAAATTAGCTGCATACAATCACCATGGGATTTTTTTCTGTTAGATATTGCTTTTCTCGTTTTCACTATTATACCGGATTATATGCAAAATTTACTTGCATGTGACTTTCTAATGCCATTACTCTCATTGATGCTCCTACAACTAAGCTCTTATCTCCCTGTGCTACTGTTTTTCTTGTGCTTTTACATGATGATCAAATCTTTGGCAGTCATGTTTAAACATTTAAAAGCAAGCATCAAGCAAGCTACTGCAAAGACCTTATGTTAAAAGTGAACTATCTAGAGACTGAACTAAGTAGCATGGAAACTCAATATGAAAAATTATTCAAGGCTAAATAGGGGGAAATGGCAGAAAGCAAAGAATATGAAGCAACTAAATTAGAGGGTGCAACCAAATCTGATAAACCAACTAAATTAGAAATGGAAACTGAAGCATTAGAAAGCACACCAGCTCATATGTTTCCTTTAAGGGAGGAACCCATAGTGTCCCCAAAGCATAGTATAGTGAATCTCGTGTACCACAAAAGGTTTATACAAGCTGATATAGACAGTTTTAAGGAAAATGCCCCAAAATATGAAGAAGAACCAATGAGAGTTGTAAAGCAATTTAAGTGCTTAATTAAGCTTTATAATCCTTCATATTTGGACTTTGACATCCTTATGGATGATTTATTGACAAAGAGGGAGAAACAACAGAGTATAGAGGACACTAATAATAACTACTGAATTGCTGATTGGCCAACTGAGGATCGTGGATGGGAAGTTAACTCTGTTGTGGGTTACAGAGATAACTACAGCCAGGGAGGCAATAATTGAAACTATGAGACAAAATCCCAGATGCCCAGGAATCTGGTTTAAATTTGAGCGCCTAAAGCAAGAAGTAGGAAAAACTCCCTCCACTTTCTTCAATAGAATTATTGACTATGCTAAAAAATGGATTGGGTTGGATATTTTAAGAGAGGAAAACGTAAATCAAAGTCACAGGCAGTTTGTGAAAAATGAATACCTTGTAATCCAAAATTATTTTTGGAGTAACTGTCCAAATTGGTTTGATATGGGTCTTGATGAAATTTAGAGAATTGCTAATTATGTTTTCCAAGATGAGAAAGATAGTGTAATAGGTGGATTAAAAGAAGGGTTCAAAAATAACTATATATCTATATAAAATAACAGGTTTATTTAGCTAAAGAGATGAGGGGGAAAAGGAAATTAGGAGAAACTTAACTCTTAACCCAAAACAGAGATTAAAACCCTTATACCTTCTATAATTATTCTAAACTAAATTCTTACAATAGTAATTAAGACTAGGGAGTTTTGTAGGAACAAGGACAGGGGCCAAAGAATCTCACAACCAGGAGTCCTCTTTGAGTCAAGCAGTAGTCCCAATAACAGCTCTGTTGAAATCCACTTGACAGCAGCAGCACCAGCAGCAATAGCAGGCAGAATATCAAGAAAGCCAAGGAAGAGGGAATCATAGGCTCTCTGGGTCCACCCCAGAAATACCAGGCAGAAACCCTCTTGGCTCTCCTGACTGCTGGGAAAAAGCAGCAGACTCTTATTATTCCAGAGGAGTCCACCAACTGCTCTCAGAAACTGCCTGTGTGTTCAATTCCCTAGCTCTTGAGAGTTCTGTGTGGAATGTTGGTTTGCAGGATCTCTTGCTGTCAGCTTACCCTATTAAAATACCTTACTACAATAGGCAATCAGAAGAAGAAAACAATATAATTGATAGCTTAATCAAAGAAATCAGAGAGCTTAAAAAAAAAACTGAAATCCAATGAAGTGCAGGAAAAACCAGTATCTGCACTAAGAACTTATACCCCAGACAACACAGACCAACCCCAAGATGTTATCTTTGTGATAGACCTGATCATCTCATGAGAGAGTGCATATTTAGGGGACAATTCTTTGGACAAAACTTCAGGGGAAATCGAGGCAATAGGTTTAATTGCTTCAGTGGATTCAGGCAAAATGGGTATGGAAATTATGGGTTTAACAACAGATTCAATAATGGGTTTAATAATGCATTCCAGTATGGGAGACCATACTACCCAAATTATTTTGATACTGGATGCTACCATAATTCACAACAAGCTCCAGACCTGAATTCCATGCAAGACTGTATCAGAGCAGGTACTCGTCCAAATATTCCCAGGTAGTTGGTGAGAATCCCCAAAAACTCGATATGCAAAAAGGTGCAACTTCATTATGAAGATGTGCCATGGACTGTGCAGTTAAAGATCTGGTATATGGAGAAAATGGACTAGGAAGTATGGGCAATGAAATAAGAACTAATAAAAATGACAAAAATATTTTAAAAACATGGAAAGTATTTGTGTATATGAGTGGAAAAAGTATGGGGGGGAGGTTGGGTCCAAGAGAACACCACAATTTTTCCCATTTAAATGAATTGAAGTAGGGTTTTCATAACATTTTTACCTTAATAGATAATTTTCACGAGGCAGATCTTATTTTTATAGCAAAGAATCTGTGCATTTTATAAATCTTTACAGCATCTAGTATAGCACATAAAATATGTATTTTGCAGATATTTGTTGAATTAATAACTGTGCTCAGAATTTTGAAATGGGGAGTTTTCAAAACTCAGTGAAGAATGGCAGATATATCTTTGCCTTAAATGAATTTTCAAGAAGATACTTTGTTCAAAAACAAAATTCAGTTCAATTCAACAAACATTTAAAATTATTTGTGCTAGGCATGAGTTAGTACAAAAACAAAAATTAAGCATTCATTACAGGAGACTATAATCCACTGGGGAAATAAAAGTACAGATATGAATAAACTAATACAAAATGATTTTAAGAGAGATTTGGGTGTTCAAGAAAGGTTTCATGTAAGTAACAATAGCTTTGAATGTGTTTTGAAAGACCTGAGACCAGGGTGAGGAAGGCCAATTCCAAACCTGAATGTATTGTCACAATGCCTGTGTCAGTTCTATTATGACAAATTCGCTTAAAAAGTCAGAAGGGGGGGGCAGCTGGGTAGCTCAGTGGATTGAGAGCCAGGCCTAGAGATGGGAGGTCTTAGGTTCAAATCTGGCCTCAGACACTTCCCAGCTGTGTGACCCTGAGCAAGTCACTTGACCCCCATTGCCTAGCCCTTACCACTCTTCTGGCTTGGAACCAATACATAGTATTGACTCCAAGAAGGGAAGGGAAGGGTTGAAAAAAAAAAAAGTTAGAAAGGCCACATGAATCACTAACCACATCCTGGTAGTATCAGTTTCTAAAATGATTTTGTAATATTATTCTGAGTGTCTTCAACTTTAGAATTTTGTTTCTTTTCATGTATATTTGTGAATAATGGTATGAGCATGCCTAACTTACACTCCTTTGATGACACATTTTTCATTACTACAATAACAATTTTCCTAGACCATTAGCAATAATAACAAATTATTCACTTTGTTCCTTTTCAGTTCCTGACTGTGACCATACTATATGTATGCTCATAATATTTTGTTTGTCATTTCTATATTTTCATAGGAAATATATATACGTATGTGTATACATGTACATATATAAATTTTTTTATTCTAGAGGCTCTTATTATTTTATATCATTGACTCTTTCAACATTCAGACTGGCAAAGTATTGTCAATCAACTCCTTTTCAAAATAATGTTTTGAAATACATAAAGTAAAATATGTAGGATTACAAAGGAAACCAACAGGTAGTGAAAAGTCCTAACTTTTTTCTCTATCTAAAGTCATGGAATCCATAAAATCTATCTGTGAATCTTAGTTTAAAAGTCCTACGTGGTGGTGTCTTCATTTTGTTATATATTTTTCCATATTCTTATGTATCTTTGTATTCTGTTTTCATGGGACATTACATTTGATGGCATTCAGTCATTCCTCAACTGATAGACCTTTATTTAGGTAGTTTCAAATGTTTTCACTCTACAAAAGAAGTATATGTGTAATATGTAATTAGATTTTTCTGTATGTTTTCTTCTAGACCATTCAAAAAAAATTTGGGGCTATTACAAATGATTCAGTCAGTTTTCTTGGTGAGAGTCTCCAACGAATTGGTACAAAGTTTAAAAGTTCATTGGAAGTAATGATGATATGTTCAGAATGCCCGACAGTCTTTGTGGATGCTGAAACGGTAAAATGTGATATGTGGGCCCAATATAAGGGGTTAAAAGTTTACTTCATGTAATTAAAAAATCTTAGAAAACAGAAAGTGCCTTTTGGTGTAAAAAAAAAAAGTAATATATATCTTGTCTTATCATTTTTAGGTTTGTTTTGCTTATAGGTTCTTCCTGATTACTTTCAGATTCTAGAGCTTGCCTCCCCAAATTACCTTGTATTTACTTCATATATATTTTGTATATACAAATGCATATGCATTGTTTCCCAAGATAGAATATAAGCTCCCTGAGGTCAGGGAATTAATTTAATTTTTGGTTTTGCATTATTGGCTTGTAAGTAGGAAATATTAAAGTCCAACGTCATACAGCCAATTAGCAGCAAAGCTGAATGCACCACCCAGATTTTTTTTACTTCCAAATCAGTTTTCATTCCACTACAGTCCACTAAATAAGCCTAGACGTGGTCTAAAATGGTCCTCTATAGCCCTTCTTCCAGTACCCTGGGGGAAAAAATGGGTAGGCTAGGGCAAGCCCTAAGCAAAATTTTTGTTTGCTGTCCTGCATACTCCTTCCTACATTATTAATGCTCTATCCCTACCCCAGTTAGGTGCCCAGGGTTCTTATCCTATGTTCCCACCCCTTGTATCTAACCATTCTTCAGATGATTCACAAGAAGAATGAATGTTTCTCCTCAGGGCAGCTATTTTACCAACCTCACTTTCACAGTTTGATAATGCAGCAAAAATCTGGATTCTCCTGTAATCCTCTTCTAGCCCCTTCAGCTTGGTGTTCCTAGGGCAGTTCTTTGTGGTGACCATGCCTTTCCCTCCCCCAGTATGGTTTGGGTCCTGTGGCATTACATATCTGATGCCCCCAGTTTCCATTTTAACCCTACATTGGGGGGATACTGGGCCACATTTCCACATGCAACTTAGGGAGTTGGCAGCACTGCCAACAATGGGAATACCAGAACTTGGTGCTAAAGCATGGAGTTGGAATTAAGTTCCTATAAGCTCTTCTTCCACTTATAGGCATTCTTGCCATGGAATAGATTGGCTGAAAACTTTCCATGGAAATTGAGAACCACTAGCTCAGCCCTTTTCAGTTCCCAGATTGAAATTAATTGCCTTGCCCAGTTTGTCCAGGACTACATGTTGCTTGACCCCATTATTGCCTCTAAGGCTGGCATCTATGGTGTGGTAAACCAGTTCTGTTGTTCATATAGCAACAGATATGAGGATATCTAAACGTCTCTAAACACACTTTAGCAGGTTGTTGTGGGACCTGACCACATGGCTCTTTCAGTTGGGGCTCCTGGGTTTGGTATATGCCTCCTGCCTTTTGTCCTGGGATTTGTACTTTTTTTCAGATTGGTATATACTTGCTCTCCTCCTCCTTTCCTCTAGAATAGGTCAACTGTACTGCCACCTTCTATGTCCCACTTAGGTACAGTTTTCTTTAGGTAATTGGCAACCTAAGGACTCTTTGAAACCTAGGTCCAAAGGAGGGAATTGTTAAGACTAAAGTGATTTCATTTTGTAACCATAATTTTTAACTCCTAACATTGACATCTTGGAGTTTCATGCCTTTCAAATGTTTTCTAATCTCTAGTTCATGAAAAATGTGTTCATAGCCCAAACCAACAATCACTACTTGGCTGATGCAATCCTGTTTCCTTCTTGCACTATATAAAAATCCTATAAAAACCAAAGAACTATCAGCCTCTGGGTCCTTGTACTGAGAACCTTGGACCTTCTTCAACCACATTCCTTGCTAAGTAAATCATTGCCTGGGTGCTTTTTTAAAAAACGCTTCATAACATGAGTGTTGACCTTTTCACAACACAAGCATATTTCTACATTTAGTTAGTGGATATTCTTTGGAGAATATTCTGGCTTTCTCAGCCCTCTTTCAGAAACTAAAATAGATCTCAAGCTTCTCCAATTAAATGTAAGGCCAACCCTACTCATAAGGGAGAAATGAGCACATTACCTCTAGGACTTAATCCCTTGGGTGAACAGAGGTAATGCTGAAACATCCTTAACTACAAGTTTTTAATTTTGTGACCATAACAAAATTGGCAAACTGTATAATAGTAAATTTCTGTGTCTACAGTTGATGTCTTGTGGTTTGCTAGAAACACTAAAGTTTAGTGTGTTGGAATTACAAGAACACCTGGATACATATAATGCCAAAAGAGAAGCAGCTGAACAGGTGAGTCATTTCAATAAGCATTTTGTACTTTAATAGAAAGGATAAAATTGAGTTGCTGGTTTGCCTTTGGCCATAAATTTTAAGGGGCAACAAAATAGTTCAGGACTCACATCTCTTGGGTTTTTACTGCTTTTCAAACACAATTCTATCTGCCTGTCTTGGAGTGGGCGGGGGAAGCAGAGAACACCTGAGATTTTGTAATTGAGCGGCCTCCAGGCTAGGAGTTCATACTACTTAAGCTCTAGGTATAACTTCTGTAGTTAAGTACATACTTATGCAACTGAGATTGGGGAATTAAATATTTTCAAAAGAAAGAAGAAGGAAATAAAGATTTACATAGTACTTACATACCAAGTATGTGCTATGTGCTTTATGAATATTATCTCATTTGATTAAAGGAGGGAACATCCATTAAGGTTTTTTAAGAAAATGAAGTTTTCAATAATAGCAGTATTCCTAGGCTGTGAACCTTGCCCTCTTGTATGGGTGGTTAATATAGAGATTGATAGGTGGCTCATTGGATTGAGAGCAAGGCCTAGATACAGGAGGTCCTGGGTTCAGATCTGGCCTCAGACACTTCCTAGCCTCATGACCCTGGATAAATCACTTAGCCACCATTGCTTAGCTCTTACCGCTCTTCTGCCTTGGAAACAATACACAGTATTGATTCTAAGATGGAAGGTAAAGATGTTTTAAGAAAAAAAGATTGATATTATAGATTATTGACTCCTACCTTCTTCAGTACTTTAGTGACTTTTATGAGCCCACCAGTGTGGGTAATCTCTTCATCAAAGCAGATCACAATTCATAAACTTCCTTATTCTGTGTAATTTTTTTTTTCATTAAAACCTTTACCTTCCGTTTTGGAGTCAATACTGTGTATTGGCTCCAAGGCAGAAGAGTGATAAGGGCTAGGCAATGGGGGTCAGGTGACTTGCCCACTTGCCCAGGGTCACACAGCTGGGAAGTGTCTGAGGCCACATTTGAACCTAGGACCTCCCATCTCTAGGCCTGGGTCTCCATCCACTGAGCTACCCAGCTGCCCCCATTCTATGTAATTTTTGTCTGTGTTCTTTTCATAAATGATGCACCTCATGTGCCAGAGACTTTCTTCCAGATCTTATTAACATCTAGAAGGGTATTAATGGGGCATCAGGGTGTCTATTACTCTTGTCTTGAAACACATGTCCTAATCTCCACCCGTTTCTAACTATATCCTTCCCCAGTGAAACTTAGTCTCTTATGCTATTTTCTCAGTTACCATGTAATACTGAAACCTTGTAATAACTTGCTTGTACCCATCATGAATGAATGAAAAATAAAACACTATGCTGGAGGTATAAAGCACTGGTGATACAGATAGAAAGAGGAACTACTCTCAGGGTTCACAGTCACATTCTTAGAGGGGGAGCTAGCATGTAGAGGAAGTCTTAGCTACAAGTAAGCATTTATTAAACAGCTACTCTGTGCCAATCACTATTCTAAACACTTAGAAGAAAGAGAGGCAAAACCAGACCTTGCCTCAAGGAACCTGCAGTATAATAGAGATGGCAACATGTAAATGACTGTGTACAAACAACCTAGAGAGATAAATTGGAGATGATCTCAGAGGGAAAGCATTAGCATTAAGTGGGATCAAGAAAGGCTTCTTGTAGGAGGTGGGATTTCAGCTAGTGCAAGAAAACTTCAGGAGAAAAGGATGGAAGAATGCCAGGCATAAGGGACAACCAGTAAAAATGCACCAAATCAGGATTTGATTTGTCTGGTACAGTGAACAACCAAAAGGCCAGTGCCACTGGATTGTAGAGTTTATGGAAGGGAGTAGGTATAAGGAGCCTGGATAGGGAGAAAGGGTCAAGTTATAAAGGGCTTAAATGCCAAACAAAGTATTCTGATCCTCCTGGTTCTAGGAACCACTGAAGTTTATTGAAAAGGTGAGTGATTAGAGGTCTAATTCCAAGACTTAGACTTGTGGAATGTTCCTAGGAAGGTAAGGGTTATGATGAAAATGGTGTTTGTGCAATGTATTTTTATTAGCTCTCTGCAGAATGAAATAAGAAGGCAGGAAGATCCTTGCAATGACCCAGGTGATCAGAACTCTAGACTAATAACTCAAATGTGAAAATACAGGAAGGAGAAGGATATTAATTTGAGAGACACTTCTTCAGGGAGAGATTGGACTAAATGGCCTTCTGAGGGCCTTTCCAACTAAGATGCTATGAATTGGCAGCAATCTTTTTATTTGAAGATATAAAGTCAGTATAGGTGCATTGGTAACATACAGCAGCTTGAGTGATGCAGCTGAGCCTAGAATCTAAGACTCAGTTTGAAGTTTTTTTTGGGAGATGTGTTCCCTCTCTCACTTGAGGCATCATTTTACATCATTCTGGATTTTGGAAGGAAAAATAGAAGTTATGGCATAATACTGCTCAGGTTCTGGACACTTCTAGATCTGGTGTACTTCATCTGCTAAAAACTGTGAATATATAGGGGTTTTTAAAGCATACATCAACCTGAATATGGAAAGTGTTGGATAAACATATTTGATAGAAATCTTGAGCTCAACGCAGAATATTCCCAGCCATCTTGATATATAACATAGTTTGAAATTTAGTGAGTTGCCTTTACAAGTCAGTGCCCCACTGCCTTATGCATTCCCCTTGGTGCCTATAGTATAGAAGCTTTTCTTGTATTGGCTCGTACATTTAGAGCTGGGAAGGGAACTTTGAGATCATCTACTTCAACTCCTGCATTTAACAGAAAAATAGACTCCCAAAGATGTAAACTCAACCAGTTGCACCAGAGCTCAGCCAGGCCTCTCACTCGCATCTGCCACCCTAAAACCACACCTGCTTCTGTGAGAATGATATGGCAGTGCTTGGGACTAGGGGTGGAGACAGGAGAGATAATGAGAATGTAAGGGTAGCTATTTTTATACATACATTATGTTATTTTGTAAACAAAGTATTAAAATTATATTGGAGGGGTGAGAAAGTTTAGATTTTTAGATATTTAAAACAACTGGTATATTTGCCAATGTTGATTGTTTGTTTTTTAGAAAGGCTGCTCTAGCATGTTTATTCTGTTAGAGAGTGGTTCATGAATAAAGATAAATGCATAATCTTGTGATAGAGGTCTACTGTGTAGTTTGATACTAAGAAATCTGCTGGCTAGCATTTGACAATAATTTCTGTCAGCCTTATCTCACTGAGAGTACACAATGTGTTTTTCTTCAGTGATGCTGTCAAAAAATAGTCCAAAGACCAGTTCATTCTGAATGCTTGGGGCAGAGGTCCAATCTAGTCAAAAGTACTGTTTTTAAATAACTGAAATCTAACCTCATTTTCTATTCTTTACATGCCAAAAGCTAAAACAGAAGTGAAAATGTTGTTTTTATTGACCATGGAAGTGTTTCAGCTAAATACTGTAAATTTTTCCCATGCCCTGAAATTTTGCTGCTTAATAGTTTTGCCCATGTTGAATATGTTATATAGGCCCAAATCAGCCTACCCAGTGAAACTGTTAGCTAACATTTTTCCCCACTATCCCATTTGATAGTATATTTTTATCAAACAAGAATGTGTTAATTGTGTATGACTTTAGGAGTAGGTAAAAAACACTCGCTGCAGAGGAAAAATTGATCAGGTCTATATCTGATTTTCAAAGCTAAAATGTTTCTTGACACCCATGATCTTTTCCCCCTTTGTTATAAGATTTAAAATGGATCTTGGATTCTGTGTCACTAATTGAAACTGACACCACAGTGTTCAGAGAATTCCACTTCTGATAAGCAAACAGACCTAGTTAATTCACTAAGAAGCCTTTATTAAATTGACCAGATGGGAAATCACATTTTTCATTTCCCAGTCTTACATTTCACAAAGGTTAGATATAGGCCATGAAGATTTCCAATAAAATCTACAGTAGTAAAGTGGACTGTTTACTAATATATATGTCTTGAGGTAGCCACAGTGAAAGAAGTCTTCCCCATGTTTGAAGCGGTATGGTAACTGCACTTAAATCTCAGCAGTGTGTATGTACATTACCTCATTGTTCCCGAATAAAATTCTACATCATCAATTAAATTGTAATCAGAACTTCATTTTACTCATATTAAACAACCTTTTACATTCTAAAGATGTAATAATATTTGCCAATTCTAAATAAATAATAAATAAATGCAAATAATGTGCAAATACACATCTAAGGAAATTCTTTTAACCAACAGGGTCATATTTAAGTGCATCAAAATGTCATCTTTATTTATATCTAAGACAATGGTTTTCCTTAAGTTTAAGGGACTTATTGATTATACTTCTCCGTGTGCTTGATTCTGTGCAGTTAAAAAAATTAAAAATCAATGATTGCAAAACATTTTTCTGAAGGCTATAAAGGTTAATGATGTTTTGGCAGGAGCTTTTCATCTGAGGAGGCGGTAGTCATCATTTGGATTGGAGGCAGTCAGAAGTCTTGGCTTTGCAGCCCATTTTTACCATGTCTACCCTACATAACCCTATTTGGGCAAAGTCATCAGAGTCACCTCTCTATTTCTGGGCTTTCTTATCTACAAAATAGAAATAATAAAATTTGTACTATCAGTCCCACAAGGCTATTAGGAGAAGAGTATTTTATAAACTGCTAGGTGATGTATCTAAATGAGCTTCATTTCCTCTTTTCAATTTTTAGATAAATGGTTGCAATTATTTATCCTACATATGGATGGACATTTTTACAATATAAAGTATGGTTGGACATTATTACAATATAACAAGGAAAGGAAACACCAGTGTAATTATTGATGTTTAATTATCTGGCAAAAGAGTGAGGTGATGACTGCAGTTAAAGGAAAAAAATAATTCTCAGTCCGTATCTAGAGCAAAGAATATCTTCATAAATACCAAATAAATAGAGTGGAAAAACTTGACCTCCACTTTTTATTGGCTCTTGAGCTAGTCACTTTTCTACTCTCTGAGTCAGTTCCCTCTTCTGTAAAATAAAGTTCCAGTAAGCTGTCAAGTAATAGTTACTTGAGAGGCTTGTTGTTGTGAGAAGGTATGGTAAGCACCTTACAATGCCAGGTGTCATTTTGTGACTCGGCCAGCATGGCACTGCCCTGGACAAGCCTCTTTACTCAAGGTCACTTCTGTATTTTTTTTTTCTGTAGTGGTTAGACAATTGCAAGAGGACATTTGGTGGTGGTGATAATATGTATAGAAATAACACAGATGCGCAGGTAAGTGCCTTATTCTTGCTTTCTTGGTACATTTCTGAGGCAAATTAAAATAACTCTTGTGTGCCTTAGACATTTTCTAATATTCTTAAAAAGTAATAAAAGAATATTTGTAAAGCTTTTCATTTTAGTTATCAAAATCATCTTTGTGAAAGTTAAGAGTCCCATGAAATATTGGCTTAATAATGAAAAATTCACTTTAATAAAAGTAAGGAACCAGTTTGTGATATGAGATTTAATAATATTCAATAGATAAGTGAGATAAAAATCTGTGTACCAGTCAGTCCAGGTCTGCTTTGAGTGCAGCTGCCTAAAAGAAAAGGAATTAGTATTCTCTCTCAGTACTTCACAGATACATTGTCTAGTCCAAAAACCAGACCCAGAATTAGCACTCTGGAACTATATTATAGCCTTTCAGATGATGAAATTCTAATTGGACACTTTGTAATTTGCTTATATGAAAGTTCAGTGAAAATACACATGGGCTGCATGCATTGCAACAAATGAACATTGCCAATATCCCAACTAATTGTTGCATGAGGAAAAACATTGTCTATTTTGCATTTAATATTAAAAGGAATTAAATAATATGATGTTGATTAATGTAATGTTGAATGACCTTCCTACTCCAGAGAATAGTTGAGGAGTTATGGTCAGCTAGGAAGATAAATTTTTAAACATTTTCAACACTGGCTTGCTTATTTGAGGGGGGGAGGGGATTTAGCCTGAAGAATCATTTTATATAGTCAGGGTTGTTTAAGTGGGAGCATTGATTGTTGGCTTTCTTATTAGAAAAAATGAGTTAGAATGAAATACTTCTGCTTTCTTTGAAAAGCTGTATGGATACCAGTCATGCTACAAGGCTAAAGAGAACAATTCCAGGTGAAGGAAGGAAGAAGTAAGGGTGGGGTTCATCAACATCAAGAGAGAAGTGAGAACATTAGTAGAGAGCAGTCAGCAAAGGCAAAATTTGGGAGCTTATTCACTGGAAACCATCATGGTTGAGAGTGATTCATGGGACTAATGGGTGTTTATTTAAAGTAAGGAGTGTCTTTGTTCTCCTGCTCAGTAAAACTTGTTCAAACTAAAACATTAAAAATGCAGAGAATATAAATATATCTAACATTGCTATATCTTCATGTGCTTTTCTTTATTTGTGCAATTCACTGATAACCTTTATGATTGGGGGGGGGTATCATTCTCTGCAAAAAATGATTTTCAAATACTAACTTATTTATGGAATTTTCCCCATAAAATTCTTCTTTGCTCTTTTAAAATTATACATGACTAAAAATAGATGTCGGTCCTTTATTATCTTACAAAAGACTAACCTATAAATTAGAATTATTTGGTATTTATCTATATCTATTTAAAAGTTGTCATTTTATATACATACAGGCATTTTACTTGATTCTATTTTAAATTTACTTCTATACTTCTGATATAACCCTAGTACAGTAAATCTTCTCTTATAAATATGTTATAAATACAGTTGTCCTTTTCTAATATGCATTCTATTTGAAGTATTTAAAGAGACGTGAGAAATTCAAAATGACTTCTGGCTATTATATAGTACTCTGGTGGTATTTTCTAAAGGATTGAAAATATGAATACTGAGAAAATATAAAATATGAAAATGTAAAGTCAGTTCTTGAACTGTGTTGATATAACCCTAGTAAACTAAATCTTCTCTTAATGCCACATATGCTATGCTCAGTGTTCCAGACTCCTCTAATAATTCACTTAAATTCAAAAAGGCTGTTGGGTTGTGATGCTCTATGTACACAATAATAGAAACTGGACAGAAACCTAAAATGTAGGAAATTCTATCTTCACTGACAATTTTTAATAACATAAACATGTACATGGAAATGCTTAAATAATTTAAGAGACTACTTTTATTACATTGGAGTACTTTATAAGAAGGTAAGCATAATTTACGTAATAAACATTGATATTTTAATTTTTAAATTATTATTCTCTATAGATAAAAGCAGATACCCTATCTCATTTTAATTCTGATTGTTTTACTATTTTTTTTTTTAATTTTATTAAAGGCATTTTATTTCAGGTTTTCTCTTTTAAACACTTTCAAAAACAGAAATGATAATATTATCTTGTACTATTTCATGTTATAAAATTTATTAGTGATCTCTTAAAAGTTTACTTTTTTTATATTTTTTATATTTTATATTTTAAGTTTTTAAATAAGAATACACAAATTTTCTTATTATAACCATCCAATTGTATTATATTTTGGCAAAGCAAAAAACTAATTTCATTCTAAGTGCTCAATTGTTTTCTTTTTGGGAGTAAATATATTTCTTTCAGTTTTCCTGGGACATCTGTGACCCTAGTTAAAATGATTTCCTACACTAATTCTTGGTCTCTTTCTTCCTTTGTATTTTTTTGTGACCCGCTCACCTTCTTGCTTAGCAAATGGAAATTCTAGCAGTAAGTGAACTGTCTTGATTTATAGACTTACTTAACATGTCAGACAACAAACCGGTCTTCATCTGTCTCTTGTCCATTTGTGACATAGCAATGTTTTTGTCATAGACTACCTAAAGAATACTGTGTGCTTCATTTTTGCATAACCCTAACCCATGAAATGTTGGTCCTACTGTGATTATGGAATTTTCTAATTAAATCTAACTAGTAGTGGCTTTTTCTAAGAAATGTTTAGTAATCATTAAAAGACCCCTGTTAACATCACTTTCTTATTTAATGAGGATACAAAATTTGGGGGAGTTAATAAAAATTCATTTACAAGAAGGAAATGATTATTCTTACTTCTAAGTAAGAATTCATTTAGTTTTTGTTCACTCTCTCAGGCAGCTGTAAGTAAATGCAAAGGGATATGTATTTTCTCTATGAAAAAAATAACTTCTATTTATTTATAAGTTGTTTTCTTGAATTTAAGTGTTATGCAGACACTGTGCCTTTCATATAGCCTGGTAGTAGACCAACATTATTATTATGTTGGAAATGTGCTTAAACCTAAAAATAAAGTACATAACCTAAATCAGTGGTTCACCTTTAAGTATTAATTATAAACCCAGATTCCCTAAGCATCTTTCATCTGCCTTTAATCAGCTTTATGCCCTATTAACTTGTTAAAATTTCCTACATTTCCTTCTCTGCAGTAAGCAAGTAACTATGTACAAATTCTTTGCTGGAAAGCTGGCTAAAATGTGTCTCGTCATATGTTTATAGAAAAAATAATTCCTAAATTTTAATGTAATGTTGTTTACTCCTAGGAACTGGAGTTGTGTCGAAGGTTATACAAATTACATTTCCAATTGCTACTTCTGTTCCAAGCCTACTGTAAACTTATTAGCCAAGTAGATACAATCAAAAATGAAGCAGAGGTAAATATATACATATATGTATACATATAAAAATATGTTATCATTTAAATATTCATATATTGGATCATTGTTGAAAGAATCTTAATTCTAAAAAGGGCCTTGCTAGTTGACCATCTTGGTGAAGTTATAACACGTCAGTTAAAACAAACAATTTCTCAGTTCTTGAAATAATTTTTGATCATGTATTACTTAAAGATGTTAATGTGCAAGAAAACACACTCAATAGGATACTCAGTTACCTATAAAAAGGTTCAAGGCTTCTAAATATCTCAATTGTAATGGTAGATAACTCTTAAGCAACAAATAAGGTACATTAGGATTAATCAAGAGATAAAATTATACAATAAAGCCTCAAACATATTTTAGATGGCTTCTTATCAGTGCATTGTTCCAAATGTAGTTCCATTAGTGCATTTGAGAATATGAACATGTTAAAATCAATTTATAATATTAGAAATAATTTATAGGAGCATTGACTCTTAGTTAATTGATTGAATTAGATGGTTCTGTTCTATGATTCTAATTTCAGTTTTCTTCTGGAATATGTTATAATTAGTCATGTCATTTATCTTTCTTCTTTTACTTTGGCAAAAAATTTGCCACACCATCATTAAGATTCAGTGACATTCCATTTACTTCTTTGTAGGGCACATACTTGTCCTGCATATATCTTCATATCTTATGTGTATGTGTTCCGAGAGCAAATGATCATATGATCTCATAGTTACTGTACAAATTAAACCAGATATTAAACTTGTCCTTCATAATAATTTCTATGAGGTAGACTCAATCCTGGCTCTGTCACTTGTTACTTAAGTAGCTTTGGCTAAGTTAATTGTTCAGGGCCTCTGTTTCCCTTTCTTTTTTTTTAAACCCTTACCTTACATCTTAGAATCAATACTAGGTATTGGTTCTAAGGCAGAAGAGTAGTAAGGGCTAGGCAATGGGGGTTAAGTGACTTGCCCAGGGTCACACAGCTAGGAAGTGTCTGAGGCCAGATTTGAACCAGGACCTCCCATCTCTGGGTCTGACTCTCAATCCATTGAGCTACCCAGCTGCCCCCTCTGTTTCCCTTTCTATAAAAGGGTAGGTTGGGCTGATGGACACCCTTCCAAGACATTCCACCAAGACTTCCTTCTTAGTAGACATCATTAACTTTTATCTCTAAAACTCTATGATTCTATTTTATGAAGAGTATCTTATTCATAGTACACTTATGTAGTGATGGAAAGAACAAATATATTTACCATATTAGGAGAATTTGGTTAATATTCAAACTGATAACCTTCGAAAGACATTTTTAAACAAGAAAAAGTTTGAGGAAACCAATTTTTTACTATAAAATTTATTATTATATAACTGAAATCTCATATGAAGAAATAATGAAAGGATTACTTGTTTTAGGTCATTAATATGTCCGAGGAACTTGCCCAGTTGGAAAGTTTTCTTAAGGAGGCTGAAGCTGCTTCTGAGAACATTGAAGAGATTGATGTGTCTGAGGCTGCACAGGCAACAATAGAAACTGCCATTCATTCTCTCATTGAAACTTTGAGAAATAAGGAGTTTATGGCAGCAGTAGCACAAGTCAAAACTTTCAGGTAAAATATGAAATCATTCAAAAATAAATTTAGGGGTAAACTTGTAATAAGTGAAAATTAATATATCTACCCAGTTATTAATTTTATAAAGTTTACTAATGGGAAAGGTAGATAGATCAGCATAGTTTTAAAATCTCTTTCTTACTCTAAGTTCTCCAACCACATGTTTCATAGCCTGCCAGTCCCTTCCTCTTCCCCGTTACCTCCCTTCTCTCTCCCCGCACTTGTCAAAAGGCCCCAAAAAGGACCTGCCCCCTCTCTTTTATTGACATTCACATATGCTGTGCTGGCATTTTAAGAATATTGACAGACAGGTCAGCAACCCAGGAGGGAGAGGGAATGAGCTTCCCTGACACAAGCTAAAATAACTTACTACTGGCCATTTAATGATATTCTTCTGTCTTTCTGTGCTTTGATAGTATAGAGGACAGGAGCTGAGCAAAATTGACTGGTCTTTCAGATGAGGTCTTTGGTAAGCAAAAAGAAAAATGGCAGCTTAAAACCTGAAAAGGGGTAAAGAGGAAAAGACTTAGAATTGCTGGTAGGAAAAATAGTTGGGGTTTCTAGATATAGATAGCATATTGTAACATCCTGGATTACCACATTTTATCATGGGTTACATGAGTTTTTATGAGCTTGCCCCAACCCCTAGCTATACACATTGATGGGGTGGGGGAGGAAGGTCCCCACAACCCACTTAAATATGATAATAGATTAATGCTGCCTGTATGTAATTTTGGACATGAAAGATTTTCACTACTGTTTTCTAAGATGTTACCTTTTTTAAAACACCAGCCTTATTTTCCATATTGAAGAAAGATCCTAATGTCATGATATTTTTAAAAGACATCTATAATTGATTAAAAATGATCAATTATTAATTGCTTTATTTTTTATTTCAATGTTTATTTAAATATGTATTTGCAGGTGTCTTTGGCCCAATGACATATTTGGCAGTTGTGAAGATGATCCTGTCCAAACATTGTTACACATATATTTCCGTCATCAAACATTGGGCCAGACAGGCAGTTTTGCAGTGATAGGCTCTAACCAGGACATGTCTGAAGCCAGCTTAAAACTGATGGAACTTAATCTAGAAATAAGAGAATCTTTACGAATGGTGCAATCATACCAACTTCTAACAAAGGCCAGACCTATTGTGAATTTGGTGAGCACTGGATTCTGAAAAGCTTCATCATTTAGAAAATGAAAGATTAAACCTGAGGATACCTCAGAATTTTTTCAAGCACCTTTCCCAAATTGTTGCAACTTATTGATACCTTTTCCAGCAGTATCCACAACCTTGATGACCAATGTAGAATTTTGTCAAAATAAGAAATCAAGAACTTGAAAACAAAAGCTCTGAAGGAAAACAAAATGCTTACTGACTGCCATTACTTCACATCATAACTGTGTACAGTAGTAACTTTTTAAAAAAAAATTCTATATAAACTACATGAAAGGAAAAGGGCTAAAAAGCGATGCACAGAAATACATTATTTTCTGCAGCAAGAAAATATTTCTAAGTAGTTGCAATAATGGTCTCTAATACTGAAACAATGACAAGCAGGTGGAATGAAGCTGAAATCAAGGCTGGTTTATTTTAGCTGAAGACCTGCAAGGCTTCCTGGCTTTCCAGCAATCATAAGCATAATCATCACTCAATACCTAATTATCTACATGGAGAATGTGCAGTCAGACAACAAGAGAAAAAGACTTGTTTGCAAAAACCATTGATTTCCTAATGTTTGGGGATTTGCAGTTGTGTGTGGTGGACTTTTTTTGGTGTTTTTGTTTTGTCTGCATAAGGAATTATATGTGTGCGAGTTAGGATGTATGGATATGTGACAGTCACAATTTCAAAGTATGGATGTTTGTTGATAAAATCTCAGAGCATGCCTAAAAGAGCACTGCAAATTATTTTTGAAGAAATTTTATTTTATTAGATCTAACTCTTCATAGTGTGTAAATGTTAGGACATTAAATATTTTAAAACTGGGCTTCCCCAGGATTTCTAAAAGAAATAATATATCTGTTAATTTTATTGGAATGCTGCTCAGTTCTCTGATCAGTGCTTATGTTACAATTATTGATAACAACTAACCAAAGTAGCTGCCTGCAGAGACTTTAAAATGTATATTAAAGATATATGCTGCCCATCAGCAATTCTCACTAGAAAAAGTTAACTTATTTTATCCTGTAAATATTCTAGAAACTGTATAGAATAAAACCAGTATTTTTCTTGTACATTTGTGCAATGCACTGTTATACAAGAATAGGTGTACAAAGCTAATGAAAAAATTGTGGCCACTGGTGGTAGAAATATATGACTTGCAGATCCTTCTGGTCTGCTGAAGAGGTGCAAATGTGTCAATATGTTTATTCAGGACTCATGTGACAACTAAGGAAGCCTGGGTTGCAGAAGAAAAATCAAATTAAAGGACCACAGAGGATGGATACCAAAATATTCCAACAGACGTCTTTGTCTGTAGCATAATATGAATTGTACCTGTTGGGTTTTTTTTTTAAGCATTTTATAAAAGAAATGAATGTAGTCCCACAATTCCTCTAATTTGAAAAGGACACCTTGTATTTTTTATATGCATCTCTTACCCACTGTGATTTTTTTTTTCAAACCAGGCTCTGTGATTCCAGAGTTTAGAATGTAGAAATGAAATTCTTAGCTTTGCCTTTTCTTGGGGAAGAGGACCCCACCAGAAATGTAATTATGCTGAAATGCATTAATTGAAGGCACTGTGCACGCTGTTGGACTGCTGACAGTACTTATGTTACCTTTAAAGTTCTATAACTAGTCATGGCACATTCATAATCACTGTATTTTTTTTTTGACCCTGATAAAACTGAATTATTTTGATGGCTTCTTGGTACTGTAGATGGTGTTCTTTTAATTATTTAATAACTATTTACTGAGGTTAGGTAGTTTTATTTAGTGGTGCGTTACACACTTTTATTTACATCATCTCTTACCATTTCCTATTTTCTCTCCTCCTTTGAACCCCTCCCCTGCCTTTTTTTTTGTTCAAATAAAAACATTCTATCCTACTTGGTGGGTGTGTTATTTTGAAAGTCGGGGATTAAATAATTTTCATGTCAAATATTTAGAATTTTTAGATTTACCTAACTTAATTCCTCTTATGTATCATTTTTAATTTAAAAGATCATAAAATGGTTTCTTATGTCTCACTACAGACCCAAAAATATATAATGAATATGGAACAAAATATTTTCAAAGTTTAATTTAAAATCAGTTTATTTTTCAAAAGTTGTAACAAAGGATTCTTTGAAGCCCTATATTGACACTGAATTATCTTTAGTTTCTTTGAGAAAACTTAGGTAGCACATTACCTATACAATGTAACAATATTATTGTTATAAATATAACAAATTACTAATTACTTCCTATGAAATGCATATTTAAGAACCTATTATGATTTATTTACATAAAAATTGATAGTTTGGGAATAAAAACCATCAACAACCTGGTCTGTTCAAAAAATAATTCCAAGGTATTTATAACAAAGATCAATGTATTTAAGCCAAAGCCTAAATGACCTAAAATATCACCACAGTGTCAGGCCTCTACTTTAAGATAAATTTCTTCTTTGTGATTATATCCCATTTCTGGACCAAATAGAAATTAGGACAATTAAATGTTTGTTGAATTTAATTGGATTCAACTACTAGCATGTATACCTAGGAAAAAAGCTCTCTCCCTCAGTGATCTCATTCCTTCTGTTAGCAATATTCTTTTGGGAATGTCAATTTTGTGAAAAATTTAAGTAGATTAAAAGAATAATCTGAAATAGGCCAAGGACCATTGCTGCCTTCAATAGTAATACCAAACACTAGTGGCTGGAAGAGGACTGGAAAATGGTCCTATACTTTGATCATCTGTTTTTGATCTTCGATGGCCCACATTTGACACAGAGCAAAGGCAAGACTAATTCCTTATTGTCAGTAGGGAGAGGTGTGACATGTGCATGAGACTTATACACAAAAGTATGAAGATAGGTAAGGCCAAGCTCTAATACTAACTGCCAAGATTCTTCAGAAATGGCTGAAGACTATGTTGAGAGAGACAGTACAAAATGTAGTGTGAGAAAAAAACAAAATTGATTATCTGAATCTTCATATGATGCTTCCAATTCTGTAGAAAAATTAAAGATCAAAGATAAAGGTGTTGAAGAATAGAAACTCGTTGGCTTTGTAAAAGAATCGGTTATTCACAACATTTAAGAAAATATTTTAAAGTGAATTAATTTTATCCCATTAAGCTGGAATTCCTAAATGTCAGGATATATCAGGTCAAAACTATAAAATGACATTGAATTATGTTGTAGATTCTGTCCAAGAAAGGTAATTGGCAACTGGGAAATTACTTTTCACCTAAAAAACGAAATCACTTGGAACAAGTTGTCAAAATGTTTCCTGCCTATATGAGGTTGCCTTTGCTAGGTCATTTAGGAAGTCGTTATGAAAGTTCATTTCTTTGCAGCAAAACAAGAACCTCCAGGGACTTTGGTGGCACTAAGATATTTTCATGTCCAGTTTCTGTCTTCTCTAAACTTATTTCTTAATCCTGTTGCCTTAGGATGCAACATTCAAACTTCTAGAAGAAAATGATTACTAGTTTTGTCTTAACCACATTCAAAGCAAATGGCTAAGTAACTTAAAGATTTAATTATGAGCTTTGGGTGCCTGTACCTTGCATACATGTTTTATGCCAATTAGATACCAATTGTTAACATTCAAATATTTTATAAAAATACTCTGTTGTCTTCTCCAATGAAAGCATTACTTCAAGTGTAAAATAAGGATAACACCATCTGTGCCACAAGGTGGCTGATAAAGCACTTAGGTTCCATATAAATTCTGAATTGCTACAGCATAAAAAAGTTACTATAACATCAGTATTTAAATTGAGTGAGCTTGTTTCTTCTCATTTTCTTCCTCCTTCGCCTCTAGAATACTAAGGAGCAGTGAAATGACTGAAGAATCAAAATCCTAAATCAAATCGTGGACCTCACTGTCAGTAACCTGGGATGATGTGGGTTGTAGAACACTCCCTCTGCCAAGATTAGTCATCCCCTGTTCTGCAAGTTTATTGTCAAATTCTTTAAATCACTTGTCCACATTAGCCAGTGGTAGGTTTTCCTCATACAAAGAAAGGTCTGCTATTCAGTCTCGGATAAGGATTTGCTTCCCAGATTCTCCTTTCAGGTTTTCCCTTTGGTTATCAGTTAAATTAAGATGTTTACTAAGCACCTATTATGTGTCAGGTTCTGTAACCCATTACAAAAAGCTTGCTATTTTAATCCAAAAACAGCCTTCATTTACTCTTGTTCAAACTATCATTTGGCATTCTATTTTCTGGTTTAAACTGCCCAAATGCTTTCCTCATCTTCACCAAAATACTGATTTTGCGCATTTGAATTAAGTCATTTTGAAGAGGTCATTTTATTAAATTGTTTTCCCACCCCCTGAACCCTGTGAGGCCACACGTATTGTTAGGAAAGACTTTTCAGGAGGTTCTCTTTGGAGTTGGGCTTTAAAGGACTTGAGAGCATTAAATAAGCTAAGAACAGGACTGAATAGCCGACATTGGCAATGTAGAAACATGGGGGCCAGCCCTTTTGTAGGCCTGAGAGCAGAGGTGTCCAATTTAACTCCAGCATATGCCTCAAAAGGCAGGAAGACACCAAGCTGGGAGGGACTTAAGAGTGTGAACTTTACCCAGAGAAGAGAGGACCACTGGAGATTTGAGACATGCTCAGGTGGTCATTCTGGCAGCAATAAGGATGGATTAGACATTGACTTTCAACCCTTTTATTATGAACTCAGGTCTAAAAATCTTGGGAACTAAGGATTCTGAGTAAATATTTCTAGTTATTTCTGAATAAGTGAATCAGCCTTGAGGGTTATATTTAAAGTAAAAATGTTATTACTTTGTAACTTCTGCCTTCTGTTACAGTAATTGTTTAGAAACAAATTAGCTACCTTTGGACTTTAGTTTTCTACTCAAAAGAGCTCTTTAATCAGTTCTTGCAGAATTAGCAGCTATGATTTTTAGGTTAAAAAGGAAACAAACAGAATAGACTTCCCATCCATGTCTCAGTTCTACTCTACAATAAAAATCGGTTCATGTATAAATAAGCATACAGAAGTCATTGTCCTCATGTGCTATTTGTAACAGATTGCCAGTGTCAGATTTTATGAAATAATCTAGGCCCAGATGCATTACAAAAGTCGATATCTGGCCATGGTGGGATTATGTGCCATTCTAGTCTTGTAAATTGAAGGGGAATGTATCTGAAGTAAGGAAGACAGCAGATACAAAGTTTGATCTCATTACATTAAGTCCCCTTTGAAAGAATAAAAGACATAGGATCACCTCAAGCTTCATTTGAAAGGATTTGTTTGGTTTTTTCCAGCACTGCTTCACAGATGCATAGTTTTGTTTTTTTAACTCCAATAGCTAGCTCTAGCTTCATAGTTTTAATTAGCACATGAAAAAGATATAAAGGAGCCCGAGGATGAAAAGAAGAAATTGGACTTTGGCATCAAACTAAAATCTGGCTCCTCCAACCTTTCTTCCCTCTAGTTTCTTTATTCAACTAATCAAGTTCTACTGTGAAATTTACAACTGATTTTTGTAGAGCAAAGAATCCTTTTATAATAATATCACCCACTAATTAAAGATTAAAGTCTTTTCTATTTTGATTTTCTATATTCAATTTTAATTACTTCACATGAGCCATATTTAAAAATGGAGTATACTAGAATTCTCAATTATATGCAAGTTTAAATTTCACTTCGCTTGAAGACAAGCTAGCAAGATAGGAAATTTAAAAATGAACATTTTAATTTGCTTCAAAGTAGCTAATAAGATCACACTGAACATCAAGGATTATTTTTTTCTCTATTTGTCTTCAATTCCAGTGGAATATAGTTTGAATCTTATTAACCATAGCCAACTGGCTTTAGATGCCTACATTTCTGTCATGTTTCCATACACAACAGAAGAAACTTGGAAGAAAAACCAGCTTTTTTTTTCTTTTAGATCTACATTTTCCTCATCTCTAGGAGGGTCTTCAAGTGACTATTGCTGTTGATTTATGGCAAAAGCTGAAAATTTCTGGAATCACAGTAGCTCAAGAAAATAAATTTTTCCCCTCCCAATTAAATTTTTATTTTCTAGGATGGAAAATTTTGAAAGAAAAACAAAGGTAAGATTTTAATAATGTATAGACTGTTTTGCAATACCTTTATTTAAAGGCTCTATCAAGTAATCCTGTTTTGATTAGCCTAATTCAAAGAAAGGTGGTAGGCAAAAAAAGCTCATCTGTTTGCAGAAATTACAGCTGTACTCTTTACATATTCATTCTCTTAAATGATGTATTTGAAGCTGAAGGTGCTATCACAGGAGAGGCGTTTGCCTTTGCATCTCCCGCACAAATCCTGCCGATGAGGTCTTTTGGGATCCACGTGGCGAAGTTTCACTGGACAGGAGCATCTTGTCTGTTTACAACTCTGGAAAAAAATTCAAGAGAATGCTATATGACAGACTGAACCAGAGGAATGCATGTCTCAGTGACAGGAATGCCGCATGGAAACTAGCCTCATAACCACAGAATCTAGGCTGTAGAAAGGACCTTGGAGGCCATCTTTCCTTTCTATAACATCCTCAGATAGTCAGCCTTTTCCTGACCAAGTTACTACCAATAGTGAGGATGCAGGTCCTCCATGCCTTCTAATTCAGTACTCTTCCTATTATAATCTTGTGATTCCATAACTATATCTAAAACAGATGTCAAAATTAGCTTCTTTGGGAATAAAGTACACTAAGAAAAATCAACCCAAATCACATCTGCTCCCTCCCCTACTTAAAAGCCCCAAAGTAAGGAAAGACGGTTTACCTGGCAGGTGATATCCTCCACTCGGTATGGGTTGTAAGACTTCTGACAAGTTCTACAAAACTGCTTGAAGTAGACCTGATACATGAGAGGTTTTAAGTTAAATGTGTTCCTCCCTTTGACACTTTAAGGTAAGAGGATAATACCAGTTACATCATATTTCTTACCTTGTTGGTACCCTGCACACACCACACATAGGCACTTTCCCATCGAATGTTGCAGTCTTTGCAGTGATAATAGCCATATTTTTGCTCTAAGAACTAAAGAACAATATTGTGCAAGTGAGACATAATAGCCATATCTTCCCTCAGACATGATGATGGAAGCCAAGATTAACTTTTGTAATACTCAGAGCCTAGAAGATCAATTAACTTTTAGAAACCAAAGGAAAGGAGAACATGAACTATTTCTACAGATCCACTTCCTATAACATACTAATGAACAAATCACTAATTAGCCAAGCAAAACAAAGTAAGTCTAGAGGCTCTAGGTAGACAAGAGTGAGCTGGCCTGAAAGGCAAGGTGGCAGATGCCAAATGGCATCTTTATTTACCCTTATGAGCCAAAGAGGAAGCTCAAAAGCCAAGATTTTCTGCAGCTTGGGATTTTTAGGAAAAGAAAGGAAGCCCTTACATAAGCCAATGGAGGGGGGGGAAGGGTATGTTAAAAGATACTCTCCTGTGTATAAAGTTTGGAATTCCACATCCAAGAACCTCAAAGGAAATCTAGGCCAGCAGTACCTGAATCAAAATTGCCTCCACAACATTCTCAACAACTAACCATTCCACCTTTCCCAAAGACTATGAGTAAAGAAGAATCCCTTATTTCCCCCAGGAAGTAGCAGCAAAGATAACCCACAAGAGTGGCTAAAACAAATTACTCTTGATATTTGCTCAATGTACTAAAGATTCAATAAAATTCAAATGGCTAAGATCATAAAACTAGTCATTATGGGGAGAGCCAAGCCCAGAACATGTCACTTGACTCAGATCAAGGCTCTTGGCATTGCCTTAACTTTTTCTCCAACATCGTTTTCCTCTTATACAGTCTCTTTCCTCCCCTTTGAAGGGGGAAGTAGATCTAAGTGGGAGTTTTTTGGTCTTCACTAGGCGGAAGAGTGCATCAGAACCTCATTCTACTCCACAACAGCATCCTCCTTACCCTTTACCGATTTCTTCCTACTTCCCCTGTGCTAGTTTCTCTCTGCCAATCACTACAACTCTCCTGCAAGGGCTAGCAGGAGGTTGCCCAAAGCTATAGTAACTGCCGGAACTAGCAGCTCTGGCAATCAAAAGCTGTTTAGACCCCACACCTCAAATTTCGGAGAACAAAATCAAATTCTGTATAATGATTTCACCTTCACAGTTTGAATCCAAGGGAGAGAGAGGTCTGCTAAAGGTAGATATTTTCTAAAAGCTAAATTAGAAGGAATTCGATGCTAGTTCCTTAGTGCCACCTAACACCTGATATGCTTTCCATGACATTACCATTAATACATTACAGAAGGGAGGAAGGGGAGGAGAGAGAAAAGAAACAAAGTCAAAAAAACTCTTCCTTCTATTGTGCTTACTGTGGTTTTTGTGTCGTCGTCCCCCCTTTTCTCCCCCTACACACGCATACTCCAACTGAAAATAAAGTATATAGTATCCCTGATCATATTTAGGAAGAGAAGAAAACTAGCCCCAGGCTAAACCTTTTTTTTCCAGTCTGCAACCAAAAGGCTCCTGTTCCAGTAAGAAAGCTCTCTGTGCTGACTCACTGCAGCCAGTATGTTACAGAATATCGGGTTCTGAACCAAAGGCGCGCTCAGGGTGACTGAGGCAGCCGCATCTTCCGGCTGGCAGGCTTCTTGGGAAAGGATGCTGAGGACTGGCTCTTCTACTTGTGTTCTCTTGCTTCCTTGGAGATGAAAGGGCAGGTCAACCTCGCTCTGGGGGTCAGGAGCCGGTTATTTATGGGTTTTCACTCGACCTAATCTAAACACTTTATTCTCAAAAGGCGCCTAAGAAACACGCTGGTAGAAAGAAAAGGCTATAGGGAGGTGGGTGTGGCCTATCACCATCCCGCCTCTCCCGCCCCTCGCCCTCACCTGGAAGCGAAGCCGCGTCTTGCTCTGCTCCGGGCTCTGCGGCTGCGGGGCCTCAGCCGCCTCCTCTTGCTCTTTCTCGGGCTCCTTCACAGCCTCGCTGTTCTTCAGGCCGTCAGGCCGGGCTTGCTGATCCTCCCAAGTGGCCTGCACTGTGGCCTGGGCCCGACCTCCATCGCCCTCCTGGGACTCATGCCTCAGCACGTCGGCCTCGCCTTCCCGGCTCTCGGCCTCGGGCGTCGGCTGCGTCGCCTCCGCCTCCGCCTCCGCCTCCTCCCTGGCGGGAGGCCGCACCTCGTGCCCGACGCTGACCTCCGCACGGCCTCCCGCCTCGACCTCGGCCTCGGCCTCGGCCTCCTCCAAGAAGGTGGCTAGGCGTCGTGAGGCCACGGGGGAGTAGACGGCGACGGTGCGCAGGAAACGCGTGGGCCGCGGGGGCCCAGCTGCCAGACTGCCCTGCGAGAAGGGCCTAGGCGGCGGGGATGCAGCCGTTGGCAGCGCGATGCCCCCTGACTCCCGGCTCCGGCGGAGCAGGGTGCGGCGGCCGAGGGAGCACTGCACTGAGGCGTCCTGGCGTGGGTTCACCTGCACGCCCACGTCGCGGGTGTTGGCCTTGCGGAGTCTCGGTACGAGGCCCGGGTTCACCTGGGACAGGATGGCCATGAGCTGTGCGCGCTGGTAGCTGTCGAAGTACTCGGCCGCTGTCAGCTGCCCGTAGCCGGAGAAACCCGCCGCTCCCACCGCCCCGGACCGGGGCCGCCAGCCGCCCCCGCCGCCCCCTGAGCCTTTGCCCTTGGGGCCGGGCGCGTAGGGGTAGGTGTAGGGACTGTAGGGCGGGTACATGTAGCCGTCCAGTCCTTCGTCTCCCAGGGCCGCCATGTGCGCAGCCGGGTCCTGGCCATCTACAGAAGGCTAAATACCCAGCCCTGCGGGGGCGGCCCGCCCACTCCTCATTAGCGGGCCCAGCTTGGGGCCTGGTCTGGATGGTCTCCCCAAGGCCTGTGACCCAATTAAACACTTCAGGGTGAGGAAGTCCTGGCCTTCTCGCCATCCACCCCCTGGGAGACCCAGGGTGGGGCTGGAGCAGGGTAATTGATTGGATTGTATAGACCTCTAGATGTGGATTAGATATAGACCAAAAGAGACCAGGGCGAGAACCCAGGGCATAAGTAGGCCCGGTGTGGCAGCTAAAGGAATTACTTCCCAGTCTGCCAGGTCTAGGTGGCTGCAGCCTTGTCAATTACACTAGTTTGGGGTTGCCCAGATAGAGAACTGGAGGGAAAAAGTCGCAAGAACCTCCCCAGCGTCCCTGGTATGGGCACCGAGTTTGGTTGTTATTGCGAGGCGGTAGTTCCTATTGAGTCCCTATTTTGGGGGTGGGAAGGGGGAGGGTAGCCCTTGAGATGGAGGTGTCTGCAAGGAAGATGAATTTAAGGAAACCCTGATTGGGCCTTTTTTTTTTTTGCTGAGGCCCATTTCTCTTCCTCTCTGTCCCACCTATTGACCATTTGGGTTTTCCTCGGTGGCAGGCCTTTTATTCATTCTAATTGAGAATTTTATAATTAATGCAAGATATTTTATCCAAGCTTGACTGACTCAAAGATTTGTTTTAGTTAGTTTAGGAACTACTTCACTTATGGAATGGAGGAGTTGTAGAAATCTTAAATAATTAGTTTTTTAATACCAAGGCATAATATCAGTTCAAGTAATAATAGACATTTTAATATTTTTACTGATTTTTTTCTAACTTGATGATGTATGTTTAACAGAATATACATTGTTATACCGTATTTAATCCACTGAACTTAACTGGGAGTACAAGATAAATCCTACTTTTTTTTACAATGAGTACATGAAATTCAGTTATGTTTTTACAAACATAGCTTGTTTTTACTCACAAGGCACCAACATTTTATGTTTGAGAGGTCCTGATTTCTAATAGCTTCCCCATTTAAAAAGAATAAACTGGCAACAGCAAAAATCTGAACAGATATTTACTTCATTTCAAGTCTATGTTGGCAATCTGATATACAGGCTATGACACTGAATATGAATTAAGCCCTAAAGGTTAAAATTTAAGATTTGAGGAAACATTTATGGCCACACTAGTGAAGCCATGGTCATCTTACAATGGAAAGGATATTATGGTTATATGTAGAAGAATCCTGCTATAATGGAGCCATTTAATACTGCTTAAGCCTACCACAGACCATAATAGGAGGTAAGGGTAGGAGCTTCTATAAGTTGCTATACATTAAATTTACTCTACAGTGAGGTCTGTGTGGGTTCCATCATTATTGCATTACGTTCATCTACTTTAACTGAGCCATAAGAAGTATCTGCCATTTCCTCTTCCTTCAGTTTTTTATAAGAAATATCTGTATCATCTTCATCCAAAGAATCTTGCTTATGTACAGTTTCCCTTCCATACATCTTATATACTAATACAAAAATCCCTGCTTCTGCAGACTGGAAAAGGGCATAAAGCAAGGGAAACATGTACATATTTCCTATGGGCTGTGGAGGAAAGGTTAGTTTTAGAATAGCTGTGCAGAGTTGTACATTCTGACTACCTGTTTCCAGAGAGACAGTCCTCTTACAGTTGGATGGAAGATGGAATAAGGTAGCTAAACCATATCCTGATGCATATCCAGCCAAAGGCATAAAAATTGCTACAACATAAACAGTTGCAGGGATACTTGCCAACAGTTCAGGTCCTAACATAGTGCCAGTCATAATGAAAAGAACCACCAGAGTCACTAACAGAGACCACAGGGAAACCTAGGAATAGAAAATAGAGAAGTAATTTTTAAAAAATCAAATAAAATGCAAGAAAAATTCAATAAACTAGTTATAGGCATCAGCATATATAGCAAATAGTGTTGGACTTATGGTAAGGAAAACCAAGATTCAGATCTGCTTCTGATATTTATTAGCTTTGTGATCCTGGGTAATCACCTGACTTTTCTGAAGTTGCTTCCTCATCTGTAAAATAGGAGTGGTAATACTTGACCCACAGACTTGTAAACTGCTTGGCAAACTTTAAGGTTCTCTGGAATTGCCAGCTGTTGTCAGACTCATCCAAATCAGTTTGCTCTGTTATTTGACAAAGATGTGTTCAGTAAATTCTTCCTTTATGTTGAACTGAATTTTCCCTCCTGTAGTCTCCACCAGTTAGTTTTTGTTGTGCCCTTTGTGGCAAAACACCCATCTTCCAAATAGCTGCCTTCAAATATGCAAAGATCTGTCATCTTGCCTTCTCAAGGCTAAGCATCCCTACTTGTCTTCATATAACAGTTTCCATATCCTACACCACCTCTTCTATTGTTTCCTAGTTCATCTTAAAATGTAGCACACAGAATTGAACACAGCATGAGAGATGTGGTCTTATCAATGCAAAATATGACAAAATTTCCTCAATACTTTCTACATGGAAACTAGTCTCATATCTGAGATTAAATCAATGAAATATTAAAATGCCTTTTAACAGACAATATTTTGAACAGTTAAGTTTGTATTTCCCATTCCAAATGATTTTTTATAATATTGAAAGATGACATCTCTTAGGTTTTGTGATGACAGGAATGTAAACATGCTAATATAGAATGTGAATGGATTTCTTTTACCAATAGAATTTTCTGGATTCTGTTTGTTTTTACCCATCTGTTAGATTTTAAAACAGTTTCCTATAATCCTTTGTCATCATCATAACAGGTACCTTGTTTTTACTTTGCAGCTGGCACTAAATATGTTTTTCTATGTTACGGAACACTGTGTCATCTTGGTATCTTGCCAGATACTTTTAACTCATTCAAGTAAGACTGACTGCATGGTGGGAGTGGGGGTGGGGGAGATCATTTTGCAACAGATTGTTTTACAAATTATAAGATTTCAGGCGATACCTTTGATGCTGTATCCGGCAATTGTAATTTAAAATATATTTTAGCTAGTAACTTTTGAGTTATATCTCAACATTGGAGAATTCTAAGAGTATGTTTAACATACATTCAAACAAGAAATGGATAAAAACTAAACAATCAAATCCTTATTGCTTAGCAAATATGAAAAACATTGTTCTATGTGAATTGTCAGTACAGGTGGAAAATCAGGACAAAGGAAATCACTTTTCTTCAGTTTGAAATATTGAAGTGTAGTTTGCCTTTGTCTTTCAGCTTTAATCCTTTGAATTATTACTCGATATTTGATGCTCATATAAAAGTTGAATAGGTCTGATAATATTAAATATTGTGACACTGCATTTCCCTAAAATAACACATTTAAGAAAATAGTGGATCAAGAGCTGGCCTCTGTGCAGGAAGCCCTGGAGGTACCTCTCACTGACCTGGTGGAGGGAGCCACCCTACTGCCATTCTCTTACTGGAATGAAAGTACAGATCTAGTGGCCCCAAAACCCACTCACATTTACTGAGCATTTTTGGAATTTGCAAATTCCAAAGCCCTCTAAAGCAAAAACTCTCCAAAGAGAGCTTCCTAGTAAGGTTCCTTTGTGACAGAACTTAGAGGGGAGGCCAAGTCAGTCAAGGCAAAGTGACTATAAGGTTTGAGAATTATTTCCTCAGAGCAATCCTCTAAGGTGTAGGTAGTGAAAGTATTACCCCTCTTTTAGAGAAGAGAAAACTGGGGCTCTGAGAAATTAAGAGGTTGTCAAAAAGCTAGCTACTAAATGTATCTAGTGAGATTCAAACCCATGTCTCTGGACTTCTAAGTCTAGTAGCACTCTTTCCACTATGCTATATGTATCACCATCTTCATTTTCATCTGAAATAATTCATTTATTTTTACATAAGTGGTTAAAATGATTCTCTTTTGAACATGCATATTTGATTGACTTTTGTCAATTGTCTTGGAGGAAACTTAACCTTTGAATGCTTTTTAAAAATTAAATGTAAAATGTATTTTAAGGCCATATATTTATTTTTTCATTAAGACTTTCAAGTTGAGTATATGTGCCAAGATATGACATAATTATTTTTGCTATTAATAAATTTAAGCATTCTATATAATAATATAACATTAGGAAACAAGGATGTTGCTAACTGATAAAGCAAAACAAATTAATATTCTCAAATGTCACATAATTAAAACTATCATAGTTTTCTATTCAGTTGCTTTAAGTCAAGATATTTTACCTTGTATTTTGATTAAATGTTTTGTCTATTTTTGTTGATTTGACTAAATATTGGTAGAGAAAACATTGTTTATTTAAAGAGCTGGTTGAGTAGCTCTCCCACAAGAAAAGTAAGATCCTACCATTGCTGATTATTATTTACAGTTAATTATGTCTTTTTGGGTCGTTTTTTTTGGATGTTGTTGCAGGAATACATTTTGGAATCCTTACATTTTCTTCCATTTCCTAAGGTATTAGGAAACTTTAACTACAATAACAACCAAAAATAATGCAAGATTATATTTGGCTGAAAAGGAATAGCCACATTTTTGGCACAAGATTCATTTTAAGAATATAACTTTATGTTCACACATCCATATTTTGTGTTTGTTTATGATCCATTTGCTAAGTCATTATTTCTGTTCCTTTTATGTTAATGTCTAGGTTTGTTTTTTAAAGTATTAAATATTTTACATACTGAAAAATGATGAGACTGATTTGATTTTTTTCAATAAGCTGTTTAAATGGTATTCTTCAAGGCAATTTTTGTGAGTTTTACAAAACATAGCAAATTGTTCCTAAAGATTCATACAAATCCTATTTTGATGGATTATTTGATCAGCTCTGATTCTTAGAGGAAAATTTTTTTGCTGTCCACTGCATTTTCCTATTTTTATTCAGCTATTTCATTTTTGCTCCTTTTACTCATGCCTTGTAATAGTCTTTTCAGAAAAGCTTTTTCTATAGTGATAATTCTAGGAAGCCTCCATCAATACTTTGAGGTGGAGGTGGTCTTTTGCTATAAACATGAAATCTTAGTTCCTTGGAGCCTATGAAGGAGATTCTCCCCAAAATTCAGGGCCATTGGGAACATAATTAGGACTGTACCTTAAGGACATAGTCAGCAACTCTTGTATATTTGTAGCGAATGAAAACACCTATACCAATAGGAATCAGGGTGCTGCAGAGGGTCAAGGTCACTGCTCCCAGTGGTAATAACTGTACCAGAGTTGTATTGATCCAGGCTCGGCTATAGATCCATAGGCACAAGGGCATCAGCAGTAAGGCCAGAAGGGTGGAAGAGATAGTCATGATAATACTGTAGAGATGGAAGTGAACACAATAAGTATCTGTTAGCACTGACCCATGAGCCAGCCTTTATACAGAAGGGTAAGAAAGAAAGGGAATCTGACTCACACAGCTCCAGGGCTGGGGAGGGGTCCCTAAGCGTCTGAGAAGAGCTACTGGGAGAAATCAATGAGTGATAAAAGAGGACATTGGAACCTCCCTCCTAAGGAAACTGGGTAAAAGAGAGGTTAAGAGTTATGTTCCACTGCTGTCTCCCTTCTTTATTGGTCCAAAAGAATTCCATTGTTCTGGGTTGGAGCTAGTTAATTAGAAGGGCACTGATCTCTAGTTATTAGATTTTTCTTTATTTTTTAGTTTTCCCTACTAGTACTACCCGAATAAATAAATAAATAAATGAATGAATGAATGAGTTGAATTCAACAGATATTCTGTATGGTTCAGCTGCCCAAAGAAACTAAAACATTCCTGACATCCCTGAAGTGCAAAAGTAATTCCAGCTTTTAAGCTCATTGAAGGGCTGGAGGATCTCTCTCCTACTCTCACCTACACAACCACAACCCTTTTCCCCCTATATATCCATTAGTGTTTTCCTTCATTTGGAAGGCTCTCACATGAAAGGCTTTCTCTACTTTTTGCTCATCCATTCTGTTCTTTTTTTTACAACCCCCTTTATTTCTCAGCTTATTGGGTAGGTAATTGGATTGGAGAAGTTGTCTACAGTAGGGATAACTGAAGCTCATACCTGAGGTTCATGTCGCCATTCACCAGCAGAGACATAAGATTGGAAAGGTTTCCACCTGGACAACAGCCGCATAATAATACTGCTACAGCCTCTACTTCATTCAGAGAGAAGATGAGGGCCAGGAGAAAGGCCAGCAGGGGCATGAAGACAAACTGGCAGATGAGTGCCAGCAGTACCCCGATGGGCCTGCGGATGTGAGCTCCTATGTGATTCACGTCCACAGTGCAGCCCAAACCCAACATGGTAATGCACAGTGCCACTCCCACAAACACATTCAGTCCGTGGTTCAAAGGGGTGTCCCAGAATGGGTTGTCTTGGGGACCCCAGCCCTGTGGGATGTGAGCAGAATTTTGTGGGCTATTGCTGATCTTTGACTCCCAGGTGAAGGGGGTAGGATTCAGGCTGGAGCTGAGACTGGGGCTAAGGCTGGAAGTAGGGATAAGACTAGGGGTAGGAATGAGGCTGGGGCTAGGGTCAGGGATAATGCTAGCGCTAAAATTGGGGCTGAGGCTGGAGTCGGGGATAATGCTAGTGCTAAAATTGGGGCTGAGGCTGGGGTCAGGGATAATGCTAGAGCTAAAATTGGGGCTGAGGCTGGGGTCAGGGATAATGCTAGAGCTAAAATTGGGGCTGAGGCTGGGGTCAGCAAAGATACTGGGACTGAAGTTCAGGCCAGGGTTTGGGCTGAAGCTGCTGATGTTGGTCCCCTGGGTGTAGTTATCCAGCTCTGGGGAAGGTGGGAGCAGCAGAGTCTCATTGTCTTGGCTATCCATGGCTGGGAATCCCTGATGGATGGAGAGGGATGCTCTATGTCTTCCTGCCTTTGCCGCCGATGCCTTTCTGACTCCTGAAGGCTTCTCGCCCAACTGCCAATTGCCAGTAGCTCATCCGAACTGTGGGAGCAGCAGGTCCTGAGGAGACTGTCACCCGGTAGGCAGATTCACTCCCTGGTGCGCTTGCTCTATCCCCACGCCGACTGCTTTCCCCACACCTTCTTCTTGGCGGCTGTCAGCCCATTCACTGAGGGGAGCCTGGAGCACCCTGCAGCCCTTGCTCCATCCAGTGCCTGACAGACCCAGATCTGAGCTGCCAGCAAACCCAGGCTTCAGGGGCTTCACTGCTCTCACCTACTGGTCAGAGTCCTCCTTCCACTGTGCTTGGAAGGGCTGAGATGGAAGCCCAGACTTTCACTGCCTCTTACTTCGTGTCCCTGCTCCCCAGGGGCAGCACTGGCTCCTCCCTTTAATCAACATTAAGTGCTTGAGTTAGAATGTGACCTGAGGCTGAACAAAGACTCACCATAGAAGGGGGGCTGAGGGGGAAGCCTGGCTGGGCGTTCCAGGCAGCCCCGTTTTTGCTTTTTGCTAGTGAATGATGTTTGAAGGGATTTGATGGTAGCTTCTTTTAAAAACAGACAAAAATAAAGCTGTTCGAACAATCTCTAGTATTTCTGTCTGAACAGCCAGCCTGTGTGTGACTTAACCATTATGGTTACTGGGCAGAAATAGTGTTCTTGTTGAACAATAATCTCAAGGGCTTTAATGTCACTGGTGACTAAGGACTAGATGGGGCCCTCCTACCAAAAGAGGTGTCCTCAATGAACACAATACTGCTTTTTCCAAATGCTTTACTCTTTATTCCTGTCTGTGCCTCTTGGACTTGTGTTTTCCAGCACTCTGTGGCAGTTTCTATACGGATAGGAACTCTTTCTTAACCAGAAAAACCTTTGGGAAGAAATGGGATTTTGAGGGAGAGAAGAAAAGATGCTCTAATAGAGGAACGTTTTTCTTCAAAGAATGGTATTCAGCGATTAAGTTTAACATTTTTTCATGCTACATTCATATTTTGTCTTCTCATTCTCCTTTAAAAGTTACTACATGCTTTAAGAGTGATCATTTGTTGCTTAATTTCCCTGTTGCCTTCCTAAAAATGTTACCATGTGTAGTGAAATGTAAGAGAAACAAAAAAAGTAAGAAAATATCTTCTGTTTTCAGATAGACAGCTCAGTGTATCTGTTCTAATTCAAAAAGGATTCTTCCTCCTCCTTTCAAATCAAACACATACTTAAATGCCTACTTTATGACAGGCACTGTGCTAGGTCCTGGCATACAAGTACAAAGAACAAAACAATATTTATCAACAGTAGCTGTTTGTAAAGTACCTCAAAGTCTACGAAGCATTCTATGCTTTGCAATCTCATTTTGTTCTTAAAACAACTCAGCAATCATTTATATAGTGCCAGCTGTGTGCCAGGCACTGTGCTCAGGGCTTTAAAATATGTATAAACGGGGTCCTTACAACCACCCTGGGAGGGAGGTGCTGCTATTATCATTATACATTTGAGGAATTATACACTGTACCATTATAGAGTTGAGGAAACGAAGGCAGATAGGTTAAGTGACTTGCCAGCACCGTAGGTGTCAGAGGCAAATATAAACTCAGCTCTTCCTAACTCTATTCACTGTGCTACTAGCTTACCTCTGGATCTAGCTAGCCAAGTAGTTCTGAATCCCTTTGATTGTTTTATTGTCTAATCCATCTCTCTACAGATTCTCTACAAAAATAGTGTGAGATATTTTATCAAAAGCTTTGCTAAATCTTGATAAAATTTATATACATAGCATTCCCCTCATCTAATAATACAATTTTAGCATGCCCTTAGTGTTCTTTTTTCCTCACCCTGCTTTGGACTGACAACTTAGGCTCCTGAAAGAGAAGATACTCCATTCAGGGTCCTATCGGTAAACTTGAAAGGCTGTGGCTTTCTAATTTTCTCTTACCCATGAGCCCCCATCTGGTATGCCTTTCCTCCCAATGTCAATCAACCAGTAGACCTCTATTGATTTCTATAATAGAATATTTACTGAGAAACTACAACAAAGGCAGAAGGTACAGACATATCTTCCAAACTGGGAGCACATTTTACTCTTGGATATATAATATTAGGTACTAAGAATATAGGGCAGCAAGGAGGTACGGTGAATAGAATGCCATATCAAGACGAGTTCAAATTCAGTCCTCTGGCATTTTTAGTTGAGTTACTGAGCTAACAAGTTACTCTGACTACCTCAGTTTCCTCTTCTGTTAAGTGGTGAACAAATAATACCTCTGTCAACGTGGAATCTAGAGGTCCCCAAATTTGTAGCCTAGAAAGATTAAATGAAGCCCAGTTTACTTATCTTAAGGGTGAAGGCTCCTGGTTTGACCTAGTCTTCTAGCCTGGTGGCACTCTCATGGGGTCAGTGTCCAGAGAGGCCAGAGTTCAATCCTTGGAATCTGTGCAGTCATATGTGGCATGCAGCTCTGTGTGGAGTCCGGTGACAAGGAAATCACCTCAAAAGACTGGTATATACTAATTTAAGGTCGCCAAGGAATTCAGCCATGCAATTCCCAAATGAAAACTCAAGTCAGCAGTCAACCCCCTATGGAGTTTAACTACAACAGGAGGAAGAAAGGAACTAGAGATAGAGAGAAAAGGGAGAGAAGGGAATAGGGCCCAAATACCCCCTCTGTTTAGGCTGGGCCAAAAGGCCCAAGCCCCTAGATAGCTGGGGCAAAGAAAAGAGATCAGTCCCTACCACTCACGTGACCAAAATGGAGAAACAGTCCCAGAGGCCCCCACCCCCAGCCTCCCCCAGAGCAAGCCTCTCAGAGCACACTCCAACCACTCAGACAAACTCCTCCACCACCACCCTGAGTCTTCAGAGCCCTCTATCTTTAAGGAAACCATCCAAGTTCCCTCCCCTCAGTTCTCACATCTACCAATCACTGTCCATCAATTTCCCTGTGCCAATGGAGGCTCTAGCTTAACCCAGGACCGCCCAGAGGTCTCTGGCTTTGCACATGTCTGTTGAAGGTCATATTTTCAAATAATTAAATCTTTGATTCTTTGCTACAGCCCTTCCTAAATCCTGTTAACCTGAGTAGGGTAGAGATTGGAATAATTAAATTTTGATCTATGCTGCAGCCCTTCCTCAATCCTGTTAGGACTGAGTAGGGTGGAGATTGATTCCAAGTATCTCCATTGTATCAATTCTAAAATCAATCATGACTCAAAGAAATTCCTGTTCTATGCTTAAGCATAGGTCAAAGTCCTTTCCATTGTTCAGCAAAAGGTTTCTGTCCTAAAGTAATCTTAAGAAGGGAGGAGGAGGAAACTCTCATGCCAATGGGGTTCACATTCCAATAGCCAAGACCCACTATCAATAGGAAATTTTTCAAGTATGAAATTTCCCAATGGTGAAATTTCCAACATTTATAAGTCTAAGAAATTTTGAGGTTTACAGTCCTACTATTGCATTGAACCCCTTTTCCCCTTAATTAAATTAATTCATTAAATTAATATTATTAAATTAATAAAATTAATTAAAGAGTGATTTTGACTATTTAATAGTTCTGTGTTTTTTCCCAGTTAACATTCTGGAGGTCCCACCGAGATCCAAAGTCCCAACTGCCTGAGCCTCCCTGCTCACGAGGACCCTGAAATTTGAGGTACCCACACAACCTGTTTGGGGTTGAGTCAGGAGTCTGGTTAGCAGAGGGTCCAGATAAGTGGCTCTTGGAGAAAGGACTTGGCCACATGTATTTGGGAGTGACTCACTCTTTAATTAAGGGATATTAAGCAGGAATCTGTGGGGTACACAGAGAGCCACATAGTCCAGAGCTACTCAGGGTGTTGCTAGACATGGGAAACCGTGTGTCTGTGACTCCAAAATGGAGGTGGGGTCAGCCGGCAGCCTGAGGAATCACCTCATGTTACAGCCATTTTCAAAGTTTGGGCCTGATGCAGGCAAAAGTTTAGAGAAAATGGAGTCTGGCCCCAAAGCAAGTGGACAAAATGGAGTCTAGTGCAACCTGGCTACAATCTCGGAATTTAACTAGATTTTGGGTGTGTGTGTTGGTGCCTGTGTGTGTGAGTGCAGCTGTGTCTATACTAGAGGTGAGGGCAAGGAGAGTAGTTCAGAGGCATGAATGGTTGGCTGAAGGCTTTGAATGGGAAGTTGAGTTGGAGTGTGAGAGCAGGAGTGTTCGAGCAGGAGTGTTCAATCAAGGGTCTGGCTAACTGCTTTAAGTTAATTAAAAGAGAGAAAGTTTCTTCATGAATTAATGCCACCCCCAAAGGGTTAAATGGTTATATATATATATATAAATAAAAGGGTTAAATGGTTATATATATACATATATATATATATATATTTTTTTTTTTTAACAAAAGAGCTTCTCATAGAAGCTTAAGAACTTAAGTTCTGGATTTCTTGTCTGTTTTCTGTGGGGTTTTGCTCATATTGTATGTCTCATGTATTTCTTAGACGGAGACTTCGCCAATAATTTCAAATGCTTGTGATTTAAATGTTAGCAAATAATGTCTGAAAGTTGTTGAACAGTGAATTCCTCCCAAAAGTTGAAGAGATGAGCCTGGAGCTGGCAATCTGGAGATGGGAATATCCAGCAGGAGGCAAAAGGAGGCCCAGAAATTCTTAACTGTAAGGTCTAAATTTTTCTTCCCAAGTGTTGGCATGGTTAAATGTGTGAAATATTGTGTATCAAGTGCAGTTAGTTTTTAGTACTGGCATTATATTTACCCTGAGCAAAGTCCCTTTAAGTAGAGAACCTAGAAAGGACCGAGCTCTTCTCCAAATTTAGTTGAAGTAGAAAAAAGTGTAAAATAGGAACATTTTACCTTGATAAGAGGCTTAAAAGTAATATCTATTATTTTGAGAATTTGCAGCAAAGATTCCAGAGTGCTAGGTTGGCTCAAAGTAGTATCAGAAGAAGTTAGGAAAGAATGATGGAGCCTAAAAATAATTGTTAATAACAGAAGGTAATTTTAAATCTTGAGCATGGTTAGAGAGAATTGCCATCCAAGGGTGAATTGTATGGGAAGATAATTGGGAAAAGAAATGCTATGGAGGAAATTGGTTATTAGTACAGCCACAAGGGCGAATGGAAGGGCTAAGTTTCTATCAAGTTCTACAGATGACTGCTGATCATTGCCAATTTATGCATGGCATTAATATTCCAAAGTATGGGAGCTGTTCTTCCTCATTTTAAGTTACTTCCCAGTTTTCTCCTGTTAATAGCAAATTTTCTGTAATTGTATGATGAAGGAAGCCTCAGGAAGGCAAGGCCTAGAATATGAGAATTGTGAAGGCAGATAGAAATTTTTAGCCTTTATGAATGAGAAAACAAATTCAAAGAGGTCCCTTTTTTTAAAAGGGAGAATTTAGGTCATAAGGAAAACCTGGCAAAATATCAGGGCCAAAAGGGAGGAAGCCTTGCAAATAAATAGTAGATTCTAAGCAGCATTTTTAATAAACAAGGTCAGATAGAACACTGAATTGCTCCCTAGTACCAGTAAAGTTTATACATTTTGGAGCTGCAAGACAGGAAACAATGAGATTAGAGAAAGCCTTTGTGCCTACGAATGCTGATAAAATCACCTGTAGACTAGGTTTAAGTTCAATGGTGAGTCCTTTTTGCTAATGAATAGATGCTCCGGAAATTGAAATGGGTACCCAAAACTAATTTAGTTAAGGCTAGAACTCAGTCAAATCAGGAGAATTATTTTGACAATTTTTATCTACAGACTTGTTACATTGACTGACTCCGTTGCAACATTTTTTCATACAATATAATTGTTAATAGAAGTAAAAAGTCTAAACTATTTAAGCATGATTATAGTTAGTAGTTAAAGATGAATGAAAACAGTTTTTAAATCCCTAGCATGTCAACCTCCCCAAAGGGGGGGGGGGGGGGTGAGGTATGTGAGAGGTTTTAAAATTAAGGAAAGTTAGAAGCATTTTTTTAATCTTGAGAATTTTTGGAGTTAATTTCCATGTTGAAACTTAAATATGACTTTTAAAATTGTTTTGAAGCTGAAATTGTCATGCAGTTTTTCTAAATATGATTTGGGGATTTTTGTAATAGAATATCTAGTCAGAATTTTACTTAGTTCTAGACAGTGTCAACGTGGAATCTAGAGGTCCCTGTACTAGAGGTCCCCCTTATCTTGGAGGGATGTGGTGACCCCAGTGTATTTAGTTTGGAGGTAGAAACCCCAGGTTTTGACCTTGTCACAGGAGAGTTCCTCCCTAAGGGAAAGTCCTACTTCACTGATCTCAAGCTAACAGAAGACCTTCTGATAGTTTGAGTGGGAATAGCTAATCCCATCAGGTATTAAGTATCTCTTTTGTCCCAATGGTTTCTCCCTCTTAGGCTAAAGTCCTTTACCAAGGTGGCCCTTTACCTAGGTTTTCCCTTGATTAAAGAGTGATTTTGACTATTTAATAGTTCTGTGTTACCAGTCAACAACAGTATTTTAATTTTGACCATGAAACAGGACGTAGAGCCACTTCTAGATTTACAAGTCCTGAATAACCTGTGATGTGGATTTATTTTTGCCTTTATATTTCTATAGGTTTTTTATACGATAATTTTGATATAGAGTAGGCAATCTTTCTGATTAAGCAGGTAGCCTACAAAAATTTATAATTTATATAGAAAACACATCAATGGAATTAATAATATGGGATTGCAGATTTAAGGTTAGCAGCGTGGATAATCTTTAAAATGAGTAAGTAGTATATTGGGAGTTGATCAAGTCCTGTTAAAGAATGTGTTTAGGGGGGGCAGCTGGGTAGTCAGTGGACTGAGAGCCAGGTCTAGAGATGGGAGGTCCTAGGTTCAAATCTAGCTTCAGACACTAAATCTAGCTGTGTGATCCTGGACAAGTCACTTGACCCCCATTGCCTAGCCCTTACCACTCTTCTGCCAATACACAGTATTGACTCCAAGACAGAAGGTAAGGGTTTTAATAATAAAAGAATAAAAAAATGAAAAGAATGTGTTTATGCATTTCTCTTGTTTTCTCTTGCAGCAATGAAGTGGTCTAGTATAAAAGGAGGAGCCTACTGGAGGACAGAGGTCTGCAGGAGAGAGGAGGCATTAGGACCCACCAGATTTGAAAAATTTAAAGACTTTGGGGCATTTGGGGTAATTGTTGTGTTGTCAGAATTGCCAAGAGTAGACTGCCTACCTATCTCTGGCACAAGTGTCAATGCATCAGGCATTGGGGAATGCCCCCAAATGCCAATTGCCCGCACCTGTTTCAATCCCATATAGCATTATCCATTTGTCCGTTTATTTGGTCAGCAATGTCCAATCTTGACCAAAAGAGGTGTATATCAACGGGAAATCTAGAAGTCCCCAAACTTATAGCCTAGAAAGATGAAATGAACCCCAGTTTACTTATCTTAAGGGTGAAGGCTCCTGGTTTGACCTAGTCACAGGAGAGTTCCTCTCCAAGGGAAAGTCCTGCTTCACTGCCTCTCAGACTAACAATAGACTTTAGGATGTTAAGTGTCTCTTTGGTCCCAATGGTCTTTAGCCCTTAGGCTAAAGTCCTTTACCGAGGTGGCCCTGCCCTGGGCTGGGTCTTTCCCTTTTGTGTCCATTGTGAAGCATCAGCCCCTCACTGTTAGTCCTGTCTGGAACTCCTCCTTTCCTTTGTTGCCATTGTAAATTCAATCAACTATCCCTCATCCTCAGCCTCCATGTTTCACCTAGAAAGGTATTTAAGCTCCCCAACTTTAATGGCTCTTCAGAGTCATCATCTAGCCTGGTGGCACTCTCAGGGGTCAGTGTCCGGAGCGGCCAGAGTTCAATCCTTGGACTCTGTGCAGTCATGTGTGGCGGCGTGCAGCTCTGTGTGGAGACCTACTATTGCATTGAAGCCCTTTTTCCCTTAATTAAAGAGTGATTTTGACACCTCCCAGGATTGAGGAAATCAGATGAAATAATAATTATAAAGTCCTTAGAACATTCACTAGAACATAGTGCTATATAAATATTAGCTGTTAAAAGTGAAATAGGCTCTGCCCACAAGGAACTTACAACTTAGGTATGAGGAAGACAATATATGTGCCTATAAGAATATGCAAAATAGATTGAGGATAATTTGGTGGGAAGAGAAGAAGTACTAGATAAGGGTTTAAGGGAAACTTTAGTAGGGAGTGAGTGAGCTGAACCTTAAGGAAAGATAAGGATTCTGGGAGATGCAGAGGAGGAGAGAATACCTGGGGACATGGAAAAAGGCCACTGCAAAGGCTCAGAGACAGAAGATTGAGAGCTATGTGCAAAGAACAGGGAGAAAGCAAGTTTGAGAATAGAGTCATATAGTAGTCTAATGTAAAAAAGTCTAGAAAGGTCTGATGGAACTAGATCTTGAAGGATTTTAAAGAACAAGTTTACATATGATCCAACAAGTAACAAGGAAACACTGGAGTTTTTTGAGTAAGAGAATTGTCAGATTTGCACTTTAGGGAAATGGCATTGGCGACTGTGTTTGATGATTGTAGTGGGAAGAACCTTGGAGTAATTCAAATAAGAGCCCTTTTTCAGTGGGCCATCCAAGGGCTAATGGAGGCCTGAACTTAAGACAGATTTTAGGATTTGTCAAATGATTGGATAAGTTAGATGAGAGGGTGAATAGCCAAGGATGACACTAAGTTTAAAAACATAGTAATACTGAAGTATGAAACCAAGAGTACATTTTAGGGAAAAAATAGTGCATTGGTTTTTTTTTTGGACCTGCTGAATTTTAGATACTTCTAGGACATTCAGCAGGTCCAAAACAAATGCATTATCTTTTCCCTAAAATCTATCCTTTGATTGTACCACCTTGGAAGCACTAAAAACATAGTTTCCCAGAATTAACTCTTGGAAAACAGCAGCACAGAAAACCTGAAGTTTAAGATTATGCTTCCTCCACCCAGGAGCAGAACCCAGCTTTAATATAAAGTTAAAAGTCAAGAAACAGGCTTGGGGGGAAAAAAAGAAGGAAAACAGAAACTGACCATAAAAAGTTCATAAATTCCGGTGCTCAAACCCTGAATATAACATTCCAGGTTGAGTGGAGCATAGGAGACACAATGGCTAGAGCCCTGGAATTGAAGTTAAGATATGAGTTCAGTTCCTGCCTCAGATCCTGTGACCCTGGATAAGTCTCTTACTCTGTCTTGATTTTCGTTTCCTCATCTGTTAAATGATGGGGTTAGATTTAATGTCCTCACTCTCAGTTCTAAATTTAATATCCTTTGATTCTCACTACTGTGAATCTTAAAATTTCTCAGACTCTACCTTGGAACATTTGGTTAAGGCTATTCCCATTTAAACAATGGAGGTACTTGATCAGGAATGTATTAGGAACTTTAAAATTACTCCACCCATATTTAGGCATACCTTAAGGGAAGATAAAGTTGTAAAACTCCTTACTGAACAATGAAAAAAGTACTTAACCCATACTTATAGTGAGACAAAAGCCCTTAAGCTAGGTCTATTTTTAGATCTAATACAAAATTTGACCTATGAAGGTCAAATTAATCACTAAAAGGTCAGGCAACTTGCAAGGGACAACCTTAGCAAAGAGCTATGAAATACTCAGAAGTTTTAGTCTACCCAGAGAAGATGATAACAAGATGAATTAAGAAGGTAATAACAAGATGTGAATTAAGAATGGCCAGACCTTTGGAAAACATCTACTGTGATTGGTAGATGTGAAAATTTAGGGGAGGTGACATAGGAGAAAATTCTCTTTAAAAGGAGGTCAGAGGCCTCTGGAATTAGTTCAGCTTTAGGAAGCTGAATTGGAGTCTCTCAGTGGCTGAACTTAGTTGAGCTCAGGAGCTGAACTGGAGGGTCTCTCTGAACACTAGAGTTTTGCTTGGAAAAGATCTTGTGGTGAGTGATTAAAGACTGACTTAGTTTTCTCTCTTAAGGAGAAAGGCCTAGGCCCCATTTCCTCTTACTCTCTCTCTCTCCCTTTCCTTAATTCCTTAATTTGTATTAATTAAAATTTCCATAAAACCCAGCTGACTTGGGTATTTCATATTTGGGAATTTTTCCCAAGGAGACCACTTATTTTTGATATAAAATCAAGACGCTAAAATTATCTTTACAGTTTGGGCAATTCAAAGTCTTGAAACCATATTTTCGCATTTACAGTTTATGGCAACCACTCTTTTGTCTGTAACACTACCTTCATACTAGAGCCAAATCATACCTAATAAACAGAGTTGACTTTGCTTGAGACAGAATGAGAAAAGTGTCTAACAAAACAGAGTTAGAATGTAGACTTCTGGGGAAATTTCTAGAAATTTTATGGGAATCTGGAAGTGATTTCTATTGAGGATGATTTTTAAAAATTATTTTCGTTTTTTCAGTTACACATAAAAACTATTTGGCCATTGTTTTCTGCCATTTTAGGATTCAGATTTTCTCCTTCCCTCAGTCCTCCTTGAGGTGGTAAATAGTCTGATATAGGTTATGCCAGTGTTTTCATGTGATGCATGTTTCCATATTGCTCACAATGTGATAAAAGACACACAGCACAATTTTTAATAATTCTATAGCTATATTCCTGTAACCATGTGCAAATTATTCTGATATTAGGTTACACATCAGTGCCTTTCCTAGGAGTACTTCCACACAAATCCAACCAGCTTCCCCAAGAGCTAAAAGATTGCTGCTGCTTACTGTTTAGTCTTCTAGAGAGAAACAAGAGAAAGTGCAAGAGTGCTGTGGATCCATCTATCTCACTACTTGCAGTCACAAGATTTCCTTTTTTGCTGGATGGAGTCTATAGCTCTACAGTTAGCTAAACTCAAGGTTAGGAAATAAATTCTATCTTTTGTGTTCTAAGTAGATTAGTAAAAACAAGCAACATATCAACAGTGTGACAATATAACATGAAGTCTTTTACACCCTTAGTTCCCCCATCTCTGCGAAGAAGGGAGGGAGATACATTTTCTCATCTTTTCTAAGCTTCAGGCTTAGTCAACAAAATTATAGTGGGTGCAATTTCCTTTTTATTTTGTTATTTCCATTGTCATTGTTTATTTACTCCCCTCCCCTTTTAATATGACTCTGGGATCTATTGAAATCACTTGTCTCCAAAGCCACAAATTGTTCATCTTTGGACATTTAAAAGTTTTCATCTTCCTTGGCCCTAGTAGTATTGGGCACCATTGACCATTCTGTCCTTCTTGACACTGTCTTCCTTAGTTTCCATGACACTATTGCCCTATGATTCTCATGAGCTCTCTGAATATGCCTTTTCTGTTGACTTCACAACAGTTTGAGTTGGTAGAGCTAAAACGTGCAATTTGGATCTGCTTAATTCTCATCCTGGGACTTTTTATTTTAATTGGAGATCTTTCACTTTATTTCCTTCTCCTCAAGAATATGCTACAAGCTAGGCTGTGTATTGATTTATAATCTGGAACCCAAGCATATTAATTTTAATCTTCTACAGTTGCTTATGCTACAAACCAACCTGAAATATTTTGACAAAGTTCTAAAAGTCCTAACTGCTCTCAACATGCGGAGTAGAGATTCTGCCCTGTGCTTCTATGAGGAAATTCAGACCTCTGACAAAAGAAATCTAAATGGATAATAAATACTGGGAGAGGGAAGGAAACTTTAAAAGAGATATGGAAGTTTCTTGCTAACTATTTTGAGTTTATTCTCCTCCTATAATAGTGAACAAGTCTATTGGGATTGGTGAAAAGGATTTTGACTGCACTGCCTGTCTGCACTTTCTCATTGGTTTATATTATTGTATTTACTGATTGCTTTAAGGTTTAAATTTGTTTAAGTTTATCTGTTTTAATTTAATATCTTTCTGTTATACTGAATCATTTTAAGCTATGCTTGCCTATATTGATCTTTAATTTGTACCTTTACCTTTGCTGAAGAACAAAAATATCATTGTAAGCCCATGAACATCTTGCCCAAACCATTTTCACTAGATCCATGGAAGATGACTTGTTGCCTTTGTGTACTGTCACATAGATGATGATGGATGGACTTCATCAAAAGCTATATTGCCACAGTCAGGGTCCAGCCTCACTCGCAACTCCAGGGTTCCCGACTGGTGGCAAATGATCAGTCAAAATAAATAACAAACAGAAGACAGCTTAATCATTAAGGCCACGGGACTGCTTTGCATCTGACAGCTACTCCACCATTCCCAGGCTTGGTTTTTTTATTTTTATACCCATTTTCTTGGCATGCAGATTACATTACCTGACACACATGTACAAAGAGAGATAATTGGAAAATTGATACATTAACTTTTAACAAATTACTTGATTAAACATTCTATATTTTTATATTATGATTATAGACAGAATATAAGACTAATGATTTTGTCACAGGTAGTTTAGTAGGCAGTTTCTGAGTTACTTATTTGTGTAATCGAGTCACTGAGGCATATTGAAGTTTGATGTACTTGTACTTATTGTATGAGCCTCTATGATTGATTTGTGTGCTGGCTTCATGAAAAAGTTTGGGCTTGGCCTGTAGCTGCAGTTTCACTGGGGATTATGTACCTAAATAAAAGTTAACCCATGATAGTCTTTTGGGGATTGGGTTTAAGGATCTGATCCTTTGGTGATGTTTTGGAGAATTAGGTAGGGTACAGGTGTTTTGCTATTCCATTATTTCTTTTGAGACTAGGGGGAATAATAATCATGTCAATTCATAGGTAAGGGGCATTGATGGAAAAGGTCATGTAAAAAGGGGACTAGGTGGGCAATCACATCTTGCCAAGGACCACTCTGTGGTCTCCTCAGCTACCATGCGTGACTCTGTCAAGGCATCATGACCTGATGGCTCCCAGCACTATATACAACCTTTAGAGAATCGAATAAGCTAAGAATTTAATTGTATTTCTAAGGGGTCTTCAGAAATAATTTTAGTAACTAGTAGATTTAAAAAATTTCATATGCATATATTAGGAAGAATATTATATTAAAGGTAGAAAAGCAAATAAATGTTCCTGCCAAGATGTTTCTATGAATCAGGAAGCAAGAAAAAGAGTTTCTGAAAAATTCAATTTTAATTTACTTCCAGCAGAACAATCTAGATTTCTTGATGGTGTTCTAGACCCAAATAAGTTTTACTTTGTTTAAAAATGTTTGCCAAGGATGAAAGATTTGCTACATCTATAAAAATTGTGGCAAATATCCACCAGTTCATAGGTTTTTTTTCATGTCTTACAGCAATTTATGTGAAATATGTGGGTTTGTTTGCTATTGTAATTAACTGGGCTATTGTGAATTTGGGGGACTTTGATATTTTGAATGTGCATTATCTACTGTGTTACTGTTTTATTCTGAAAATCATTTGTATTCACACCTGGCTGATACAGTGTGTCACAGATTTTAAGCTACATATTTTTTATTTAAAAACATTTTTTATTGTTTTTCCTTGCATGTGCAATATATTATCTGAATTTTATTTTTTCTCCCCTTTTTGTATTTGAAGCACATCAAACAGTATTGAGATTTTTCTTTAATTTTTTTTATTTTGCAGTAATACAAGTTTTATACACATTTGTTCTAATATTAATGCATACTCAAAAGCTTTAGACTATAAAAATGATGCCCTTTATTGTATATATGTATAACAGGACCTGTTATAGATTTGTTTTTCCTTTACTTAGTTTTTTTAGACATAAGATTTTTACATTTTGTATTTCATCCACAAGTTATTTTCTCTTTTATTTGGATTGTTTTCATGTTTTTGAGTTTCTTTTGCAAATTGATTCATATACTTCATAACTCAGCATCCCTGACTGATCCCTGTGTTTGTTATTATTCACCTCAGGGGGGCCAAGTTATTGTTGTGAACTTTGATTTAAATTTGAGCAATTTTAGGATAAGAAACTTGCTACCTCCCAGAATCCAGAATGTGCCATGAAGATAGATACCTGCAGAGACCACATGCTGCACCAGACGATCCAGACTGAACTTTGGAATGTGAATTGAACTATGGGGGGTTTTAAAACCTTTGTTTTGAATGTATACTCTTGTGCCAAAAGGGACTGCCCCCAAATTGCTTTTTTGTCAACTTAGTAATCGTTGGTTTTGTTCTCTTTTCCTTTTATCCACAAATTATTATAATTTTTAAGTTGATTATGTTTCCATGTTTCCCCAAAAGGATCACAGTGGGATATATATATAAATGGAGATTTTGAGCCTTTGGACTTCATCTCCCAGAAGTCCCTTAGTTTTTCCCAAAATTCCCTTTTCCTGCATCCCTAAATTTTGCGTGATTGTTTTTAAGTGGCTGTAACTCCTCCCTCTTCCCCTCTTGGACCTGCGACCAGGCTGAAGTCAGGCAGTTCTTTTGTATTAGTTATTATTAATAAAACTTTATAAAATATAACATATAGTTATTGATTATTAATTTTAAAACCCACAAACTCTTGATGTGTCCTCTTACGTCCTATGAAACTATGATCTCATCAGTTTAGATACACCCTCCAGCAGTGCCAATCACAACCTTTTCATGCCTTCTACGGTGGAATTCTGTTCAGGACTTTCTATTACACCCTTCCCTAGAGTTTCCATCAATGTTTTGGAACTTTCTAAATCTCTTGATATTATGCAGACGCCAATAGAGCACATGGGCTAACTTTCAGTGGTAGCTGGTTTTGTGCTGTTTACACTGTTATCCCTTGGTCTCACCTTATCTAGGCACACATTTCTCTAATGGCATCCCTTAAATGATTTCTCCTCCTTGTTCATACCACGTTCTTCCTTGGTAATAAGCCTACTAAAACCTCTGTTGCTTTTCAGGTAACACTAGGCAGCTAGGGTTGCACAAACGGATAGAGTGCTGACTTCGAATCAGGAAGGCTTAAGTTCAAGTGTGACCTCAGAAACCTACTCGGGCACACTTAACTGCTGTCTGCCTCCATTTTCTCAGTGTTAAAGTGGGGATGTGTAATAGCGAGGGGAACTTAAAAGGGGAAGGGAACCATAGAGCAGCTGTTTGGGGACTGAGTTCTAGGTGGCACTTCCTCTTTCTTCCCCTGAGTTAAACAGTTACTAATGGAGTCAAGCAGTTCAGACTACAGGGGAAGTCTGACTCCCACAGCTTCCTTCTTAATTGATAGATGGAAATTCCTCCTCCTGTTACATAGAGTCTGAATCAGTCTCTATTGTGACTCAAAGAATCCAATTTATTTTGCTATGCAGTTATAGAAGGAATGAGGAATTTGAAAGGAAGGGAAAAGAAAGAAGGGACAGAGGGAAAAGGAGGGTCCCTACTATCTCTTTCCTATGGCAACTTTTGGGGGTTTGATCAAAACTCTCTCCAGGGAATATGGCTCCGAGTTGCCCTAAGGAAAAAATATAGTCTCTATTCCAAAGGTTGTCTTCAGTTGGGCATGAAGAATTTCATTCAGTTCAGTTCAGGCAAAGGGATTTGAAATGAGTATTTCTCCCATCCAGCTCCCTCAGAGTCCTAGATAAGAAGAAAAAGATCTTTCTGGCTCCAACATTTTTTTTTTAATCTTCCTGGAACTCTCCCATCCCCCACAGGTCCTCTGAATGTTCCATTTGCCCTTCTCTGAGGCATCCCTTCAAACTTCAGGTTTTTCTTGCTTCTGGTCATTCCCCTATTCACAGATGATAATAGCCCTTACTTCCCAGGGTTGTTATGAGGATCTAATGAGACACTCTTTGTAAAGCTCTTTGTAAAATTTTAGTGCTATAGAAATGCTAGCTAATATTATTTAGTATTATTATTACTATGCAGAGATACTGACATTCCATAACTCAGAATCATATAGCATCAGAAGAAGAAATTTTATCCTAAAAAATAGACATTTGTTTCAGGGAGACATTTGATATAATTTAAAACTGTTTAATTTCTCAAAGAATTCTGTCATTTTGTTGATCTATTCCCAGAAACTCAGCATCTCTGTCATCTTTGATTCTTTCCTGTCCATCTTTGTATGATAGCATTGGTTAAGTTCCATGGATTCTGTCCTCATGATACTGCTTTTATCTTTCTTCAGCATTTGACACACTCTATAGTAACTCATTTCAAGGTCTCATCACTTTACTTCATCTATTCCTGGCTGTAGTCAAAAGGTTCTTAACCTGGAACCCACCCATCCCCACCCCCACCTCCGACCCCAACGCATTCTTGGATAGCATTCAAGAGGCCTCTGAAACTCCTACAATTTTTTAATTTACTTACAAGTTAATTTTTTGGTAACTGTATTTTTAATGCAATTGATTTCTATCCTGTGCTTTTATTTTATGCATTTAAAAAAAAATTCTAAGAAGGGATCCATGGGCTTCACTAGAAAAAAGCATTAAGAATTCCTACTTGACTCTTCCCCCTTTTCAGTTCATGTTTCACATTACTGCATAGTCTTCCTTGTGTGCCAACCAATCACATCACCCCTTTCAAAAACCTCCAACAGAAATTCTTTTATGAATGTAAATTATCCGCTGAATAAAGTAGAATCTCCTTGTCTTGCCATTTAAAATCTTCCACAATTTGATGCCAGTTTTCCTTTCCAGCTTTATCTGCCTTTACCACCATTCATGAATTTTCATGTTCCAAGCAAAATCACCCATTCTTCTTGTGGTTGTGGCTTTACTCATGTCATACTCCTGCCTAAAATGAATCCTCCCTTGTCATTCACCCCTCTCTTTATTCTGGGAAACTCTTTATTGTAAGGCCCAATCTCTTCCACAAAGCAAGCCTTCGGAGGAGATTTCTCTTAGCACTTTGTCTGGATCTCTTTGCACTCACTCAATTTTGGTTGCATTATAGTTAAGAGCAGGACCATGTGTGCATGTGTCTAGAATTCCTCTTGGAATTCTATGCTTTTAATTAAAGTCAGGTACCATTTATTAGTTAATTATATAGCTCCAGCACACAGTAGACAATTACGAAGTACTTGTCTACTGAAATATGTCACTGTTTAGACTAATCACATACTATATATATCTAGAATGAAGCTTCCTTGATCCAGTGAGAAGCCTCAAAGTAGGAAGATATAGGAAGGTTAGAAGTTCTGTATGCCGCGAGGGTGGTGGCGGAGTCAAGTTAGAGATATGAGGTGGCAGGAATGAGTCAGAAATCCAGGCCTTATTAATTATCAAGGAGCCACAGCAAAAACTCCGATCAGTGGACTACTCAGAAGGCTTATACCCATCCAGTGACCCAGATTTAATACCACACAGGTCGGAGATATGATAGAGAAAAGAGAGTGCCTGGCCGAAGGCCAGGTCCCAGGTGGGAGAGGTAGATCAGGAAAGGAATCAAAGATGGAGCTTGGCCAGAGGCTCCAGCAAGGACAGGCATCAGTGAGAGCTGAGATCCAAGTGAGGAAGAGAGAAAGGCGGAGCTTGCTGTGCCCTGTATTTAATCTCTTTGATATGCAAATATACACAATACATAGGGATGATTATCATTGGTTAATGACAAGGCATAGGTGTGGTTTCTCTTAACCAGGTGAGCACAAAGAAACCTGTTTTCCTGCCTAACCTGGGAGAAGCTGGGGTCAAGGGTCAGAGGCTTTCCCAGCCATGGGCAAGACTGAGCATGCTCAAGACTGAGCATGCTCTCTTCTAAGCCACTCTGTACACACTAACTGTTTTCCTTGCCCATAGCTAGGGGTGGACTGCTACATAGACCATCCTTTGATTTAAGGATAGCTGTTGTTTTTGGTCTGAAATGTGTGTGGTTGATGTTTCTACTTTGGTAATTGACTAGTAAGCTTGGTCACAATGCTAGAATTCTAGGATTTCAAGCTAGGAGGGAGATTTAAAGATCATCATCTTTCATTTCCTCATTTAGCTGATGGCCAGAGAGGTTCATTGATTTGTCCCAGGTCATGTAGCTCTTAAACTGAAGAGCCCAAGATTTGAGCACAAGTCTCTGAACTCCTATTCCAGTGCTCTCTTCTCAGTTATAAACTATACTGTGACATGTGTACATATGTCATGGGCAGCTGACATCTGTTGCTTTTCAGTGGTCCCAACCTAAGCTATAGAGTTTAAAACTTTACTTCTTTGTGTTCTTACACAAATCCTATTTGCCTTCAAATTACTTTAAATTACTGTGCAGAAAATAAATTGAGTGGCTAACATCCACATCTGAACAATTAGCACTCTCCTCCTATTTTACTGTGTATCTCCCCCTCTCCCTTTTTTAGGTAATAAAAAATGTGTATTAGGGAGATTCCACTAAGCCTTGGCTTCCTTCCATCTTAAGCTTTCCTTTTCATTTTATTTCTAATCTTGCACCAAGGAATCTTCTTTTCCCCCTTCCCTAATTCCTAAAAACAATACATGGCCCTCCCCCCACAAATAACGGATTTCTCAGTGACTGGTTGAACCCACTGGGTAATTTCTACCATGCAGAGCTGCTGCTTCCATGAAATGTTGCTTCCTTCAAGAACTGATTGTTATCTTGTATATCTATGGAATATATGTCTAGTAATAGTATTGCCTTCCAGATCAGAAGGTATGTACAGTATTGTGGCTTGGAGGCATGAACTAGCATTTCCTGAAGTGAGACACAATGGATAAAGGGAGGGTTCAAACAAAATCTAGAAAGGTAATAAAAGAAATTAAGTAAGGAGTAAACTCGAATCTGGTACATTAGAAGCTTTAATCCCTTGAAGGCCAGAGAGAAATAAAGAAAGAAGAAGAAAATTTGTAGATCAGAAGATTCCAAATATACTGTAAAGGAAGATAGGTAATAAAGAAAACAAAGTAAAGAAAAACGTGTTAGGAAAAAGCTGGAAAGCAGTTTGAGACTATACCTCCAGAAACTTTAAAACTATACATCCCCTTTGACCCAGCAATAGGTTAATGCGCAAGAGAAATCGAAGAAAGGGGGAAAGAATTCATTGTTCAAAAATACATGGCTCTTTTTGATGGCAGAAAATTGGAAACAGAGAAGATGGCCGTCAGTTGGGGAATAGCTGAACAAGTTTTAGTATATGAATGTGATAAGATAGTTTTGTGCTGTAAGAAATGATGAGGGGTGCAGGTCACTGGGTGACTTATTGGATTGAGAGCCAGGACTAGACACTTCCCAGCTGTGTGACCCTGGCCAATTTACTTAACTCCCTTTGCTTAGCCTTTACTGCTCTTCTGCCTTGGAACCAATACATAGTATTGCAAGGCAGAGGGTACGAGTTTAAAAAAAGAGAGAGAAAAAAGAAAAATAAAGAAATGTTGAAGGGGATGGTTTCAGAAAAACCAAGGAAGACTTATATGAATTCTTGCTATAACCAGAAGAATAGTTTATATAATAACATCAATTCTTTAAAGACAACCAACTCCAAAAGGCTTTATAGCTCAAAGGATTCATGATGAAACATTGTTTATATCCAGAAAGAAATGGTGGACTGAGTGCAGATTGAAGGATAATTTCTTCAATTTCTTGCTTTTTCTTCTTGAAATGTGGCTAATGTGAATTTTTTTGCATGCCTATAAAAGAAAAGGAAAAAACACAGTAAAAAGAAAATTAATTTAAAAAAATAAGCCAGAGGAAAGGGACTTTGCTCTTAATTGACTAGGAAATAAAGAAAACTAAATAATTTCCAGAAATCCAAGAACTAAGGAATAGAATAGGCTTATTGAGCAAGGGAGGGAGAGCCCATATGACTATTAGATTAGCATTTAATTTTAAGCAAAATCAATGGCAAGTAAAAAGCATTGACTTAAAATAGGAAGAGAATTTTTAAAAAATATTCTAAAGAAACAAATTGAAGTGATACAAGCCTAATAATCATGGCTTCAAATGTGAATAGATTAAATAATCTAATAAAATTTAAATGATAGAATGTATAAGAAAATAAAACCCAACAATCATGTATAAGAAACATACCTAAAAACTAAAGATACATATAGAATTAACATGAGAGGCAAGGACAGAATTTATTGTGCATCAGAATTTATTATCTAAAAATGAGTAGTTGGAATTATGTTAGCAGACAAAACAATAAAAATTCATAATAGCAAGAGAGGAATTAACAGATTGTTTTATGCTAAAAGGAACAATAGAAAAGGAAACAATGTTAGAACTAAATACATATCTTTCAAATGGCATAGCATCTAAATTCACAAATAATAAAACTCAATTGCAAAAAGATACAAATAGGAATACAATAATAGAAGACATTAATGTATCTCTTTTAGAGCTAGATAAATCCAACAAAAAAAGAAGGAAAATAAAAAACTTGAAGAATTTTGTTCTAAAGACAGCATCTTCTCGGTTTGAAGACTATATTGAAGAGTATATACATATTTCTCAGCACTACCAGTTACCTTTATAAAAACAGATCATATAGATGAAGTACAAAGAAAATAGAAATAAGTGTAAAAAGAAAGGAAAAATGCTAAAAATATATTTTATAGACCATTTGTAATAAAAATAGCAATTACTAGAGGAAGCACAAGCAAAATATAGAAAACTGAATAAAGACAATAATATACTGCATAATTAGTGAGTTAAAAAACAACTCATACACATAATAACTTTCTATGGTGTGAGAATAAAACATAGCAGAAGGTTCATGTAGGATATCTCAGGGACCTAAGAGTTAAGAGAGTTTCTTAAATTAATATGGTATTTGTGTAATTGTATATTGGAGAAGAAAGTGAATGAAAGGGTAATTCTCAGAATTACAACTAACTAGCAAACATTTGACAAATTTTTCAAATATTCTAATTTGGGAAGCATTACAAAACTTTGTGATATTGTAGAAGACAGTTTAAAGAGATAAAATGTGATATCGATGGCACATGTGGAGAAACAGGCACATTGTTACACTATTGGTAAAACTTTATTCACTTTTTTTGAATGGCAATATGCTGATACAAACTAAGCATGAAATTTTGTTCATGCCCTTTGCTACAAGGATTCTATTCCTGGGGTTACACTTAAAAGATGTTATTGAAAAGATGAAAACTATCAAAAAATATTCATCACATCATTATTTGGAATGAAAATTACCAAAAAAAAGCAAAAAAAAAAACAACACCCTAGGAAATTGTGTCCAGTAAGGGAGAAATGACTAAATAAATTGTAGAATATAAACATAATTTTAAAATCACTGTACTATATATGAAGATTAAATTTAACTCTCCCCTGACTGCAAAAATGAAATTAATTAACTCTCCCTGATTGTAAAAATTAAATTAACTCCCCTGCCCATTTTTAGATTTAATCACCAAAAGGGTAAACACCCTACTTAAAGTTGAGTGGGGGAGGTCTGTGACCCATGTGTGCAATAGTGGGTGATGAATCAGAATTAAACTGACTGCCCCTGGGCAGTCCTAAAAGCAAAGATTGGTGTGATTGGTAGACGTAAAATTGGGGGAAGGCTCAGGAAGTGATGCAAAAGAAAGTGTCTTTAAAAAGGAGTTACAACTTGCTGAGTACAATTCTACTTGGAGTTGAACTTCCTGTAAGAGATAGTTCTTCTGTCTTTGGAGTTGAGACTGGAGAAGAATCTGCTGACTGGACCTGAGATCCTGTTCCTGGTGAGGTTGTTCTTAAATCTCTTCCTTTGGACTGATATGTGGTGAGTGAAAAAAGATGGAATCCTTTTCCTGGATATTTTCTGAAGAGACTAGCCTCACTAGAGACCTATCCTCTTGAGAGAGGCTCCCTGTATCCCCAGGTCCTCAGCTACAAGAGCCAAGGCCTCTCTGGTTAAGGACTAAACTCCCCTGCTTGGGCTGAGCCAGGGGCCAGGAATAAATTACTTAGTGCTTAAGCTAGATATTTTACCCTAGCCTCTCTCTGATTATCTTACTTCACTCCTATATTTTGTAAATAAATCTATTTGGAATAAATTAAATTCCTGGCAACCCTATTCTTAAATAATCCAATCCAACTTTTTTATATAATTAACCCCTTTTCCCCCTTATATATAAAAAATAATACAAAGAAATATGGAAGGGAAAGCCAACAAAGCCCAGAAAACTGGTTTCTGAAGGGGAAATAGAAAAGAATATGTTTTCATTAGTATTAAGTAACTACATATAAAATAAACCATAGTTTAGCATTTAGTATATAGTATTTGTTATTCATGTATTTGAAAATCTTTTGATAATTACTAGAATAAATTTTAAGGCAAGAATGGATTGCAAGTGAGAAGAAAGAGTAGAAGACTACTGTAATAGTTGAAACAAGAAATGAGGGCCTACATGAGAGGGATAAGAATAGAAATGGATAAGGTGTAGGTTATTGAAAAATATTAAAGCTGTAGAACCAATAGTATTTGGCTAGTTAGATGTGAAGGGTTATGAAGAGGAGGCACTCTAAAATGGTACTGAGATTTGAGGGATGGCTGACCATTAAGAGAAATAGAGAAGCATAAGAGAGATATCTTAGATATGTTGAACTTGGATGTACCAATGGTACATCTGCTTCAAATTCTGAAGACAGAGGTTGGAAATGCAGTTTTGGGGCACGTAGCTAATAATATGATTTCAAGAGTCATCTGTATGGAGGTAACTTAAGCTTTGGGATTTGATAAGAGAAGGATAGAGATAGAATTTAGGAATTTTTTTTTAACCCTTGCCTTCTGTCTTGGAATCAATACTGTGTATTGGTTCCAAGGCAGAAGAGTGGTAAGTGGTAAGGGCGAGGCAATGGGGGTCAAGTGACTTGCCCAGGGTCACACAGCTAGGAAGTGTCTGAGGTCAGATTTGAATTTAGGACCTCCTGCCTCTAGGCCTGGCTCTCAATCCACTGAGCTACCCAGATGCCCCAGGAATTCTTTTTTTAAGAGAAAGGAGAAAGAATAAGAGCCCATAAAGGAGATTAAAGTATCGAAGTTATATTGGAGAATAATCTAAGAGTTCAGTGTCAATGAAACAAAGGAAAAAGAAATTATCAAGGATGGTGGGTATGATGAGTTGGGTTAGTTGGGATTTGGGGAGATCAGTCTCCAGTGCTTCAGGGAGTTCAAGGAAAATGAATACTGAGGAATAGGTTGTTGGTTTTGGTGATTAGTAGATGATTCTTGATATCTTTGACATTCTTAGTGGGTAGAGGAGCCAAATTGTATGGGCTCCTGAAACAAGTAGGTAGTAAGAAATTGGAAGTATAGAGTATAGATTACTACTGCCATAAGTTTTCAACTTTCAAGCATTACAATGATAAAAATTGCTGTCTCCCCCACACAAAAAGACAGTTGAATGTTGCCTCAGTTATCTATTAACTTTAAAACATTTCTACAATATGCTACTAAAAGCCAAAGGATTCTTTTGGTATGGTAGATGCCAGCAATTTCTTCTGCTGTATCTGTGACTCAACAGCAGGATGTTGCCAATCATGGCCACATAAAGCAGTCTCAACGCTCTTTTTCAAATGACCTGATGTGAGTCTGTCTAGACTGTGGATTGAATATTAAATAACTTCATGTTTTTGCAGCTAGCTGAGCTGCTTTAGTTCCAGCTGCATTAAGAATGTTTTAACAAAATTAAAGCCTTAGTAGGAGGTAGGGATTTGGATGGGAAAGGAGAGGAGAAAAGGAAAATGGACTGAAGGGGGGTGAATAACATAAAAGGAGAAAAAGAAAATGAACATATGTATTATATCATGTTTAGCCATACTATGAGAAAATACTGATTAAAAATGAGATTGATTTTGGGATTTAAAATTTTTAAGCTATCTTTAGTGTTTAATTATGGAAAAAATACTTCTCAAAAACTACACATTCTTAATTAATAAGGGTCACTAAGGCCCAAGAAATAAAAGCTGTCTCCTTCAATGACAAATTGAGACGGATCAATTACTTCCTGTCACTACCTATTTTCCAACTAATGAATTACATTTTTAAAAGCTCTGGGCTCTGGGAGCCTCTGGATTTGGGATAAATGGAAAAAAATTCCAATGTGTATTTCACACGAATTAAAAGGGATTAATGAGCCAGTGCTGCTGCTGCTGCTGCTGCTGCTGCTCCTGTTGCTTTTCAGAGTTAACATAAATCATACTCAAAAGGAAGCATTTGTCTTTACTTGTTAATACAGAAAATCTGGAAGTTAAAAAAGCCTTAGCTGTTAGATGGAGAGCATCTAGAAACAAGACAGCTGCATTTATTTCCAACCAAAGGAATGCTTCAAATGTCACCTATAGTCAACTAAGCAAAAAACTGCACCCTAGAAGATTGAAAGAACTCCAAGGTTAAAATACCATACTGGTACATCAATCCCTGTCCACTTCAGAGTGAAATTAATTCATTTACATACGTGACTGAAATTGGTTGAAAGGATTAATTTAAAGGTTATAAAGTGATATCATTCACATCACTCATTTATGGAAATATAAAAGGCTCCACAAGTTTTTTTACATAAATATGAAGATGGATGGAGTAAAGATTAATAAATCTCTCTGGCCCCTATAAGCTATGTGTATATAAATCCAAAGATAAACAAAAATGCCTGTAAGAACAGTCTTTTGGCCAGCTAACCCCGACAATGCATCCATGTAAAGCAACGTGTGAAGGACTAAAAGAGATGCACCTTCTTGGTGCAGAGCCAGCAGTAAATCTAAAGCCTGAAGATAGAAAGAGATTTGTTTTTAAATCTGTTTGGATCCTTCTGGTTCATTGGGAGGACCAGACATGTGGACAGCTGCCCAGCACAGTTCATGGGACTTTGGTGCCAGGGTCCTCGCTCTGCTAATTGCTGCTGTTGTCACTTTGGACAAGTCTTTTAAGCCTCTCTGGGTCTCAGTTTCCTCATCTATAAGTTGAAGAGGTTGGACTAGATGACCTCCCTGGATCCTTCCAGTTGTAAATCTGTGCTCTAATAGGCCCATGTCATGGGACTATGAAAGCCATAATGCACCTCCTTCTCTGGATCTCTAAGCAAAAGAGACAAGAAAATATGACATCACCAGAGAGTATGAATGTTTTTGCCGCTGTTACTGTTCTCATTCATTTTATGAGTGATTTGTCTTGATGTTACAATAATTTCTGGAGAGGAAAAAACACCCTCTTGCCACTTCCTGTTGGTTCTTCTCCTGTAAAAACAAAGTACATTTAAGAAGAAACACCATTGTCTTTGACAATGTATATACAATAGTGTACCCTGATAATTCGCCCAAATCTCTGCTGGGAAGTAGGAGGGTGGTTTTATTATTCTCGAGGAGCATCATTGGATTTTTAATGATTTATTTGAGGTTTGGGTCTTTTAGAAGTCTTTTCATTTATGTTTTTGTAGAAATTTTGTTTATTGTTTATTGCAGAGGCATTGTGGCTAGAGAGCTGGCTTCAGAGACACAGGTTCAAGGTCCAGTCTCTGTCACATAAACTTGGCTAATCTGTTAATCTCTCAGTGCCCAAGGAAACTTGCTCAGATGACAAATTACAAAATAAATGCAAATCCACTTTGGTAGAATAGAAGGTATCTCCTTACCAGAAACTCCTTACACCACTGTGATTGTTGAAATCAGTTCATGAAGATCTTTCCATATTTCTCCAAATTTCTCATATTCATTATTTCATTTCACACAATATTTCATTTCATTCATATACTACACCTTTTTTCAACCCTCTTCAATTAATAGGTGGATTTTGTTTCCAGTTCTTTCCTACAACAAAGAATGCCGCTGTGAGTATTCTCACACATGTTATAGCTTTGTTTCCATCTTTGATTTCTTTAGAGCAAATGCATTGTATCTAAGGGTATAAAAATGACAAATCATTTTTCTTGAATAATTCCAAATCGATATCCAGAATAACTGAAACAAGTCGGAATTCTATCCAACAGCATCCCCGTTGTTTTTGCCAGCTTGTAGGATATATGAAACCTTCGGGTTTTGATTCTCATCTCTCTTATTAATGATTTAGAACTTGTTTTAAAGTGGTGATATGTTATATTAATAACAACTAGCATTTGTATAGTGCTTTAAGGCTACTTATAGTTGATTTAATACTCACAATAACCCTGTTCAACTTTCAAACGTTTATTTTTTAAAGATAACCAATGTTGTCTTCCCCTGCCATATTTCTTCATTTGTTCAGTAGATGAAATGTGTGTTGAATGTAGTCATTTCTAGGCTTTTATGGCAGTTGTTTTATAGCTGTTAAACATCTGAGAAATTATGATCACGTGTTCTTGCATCAATTTCATAGTTTTTACTCTTAGTAGCTTGTTTTAAAAGGTCAAAATGAATTTGCTTCAATCATGCAATGTTTTCACATTTTTGTTCTTTTAATATCGTATTCCTTTCTATTTTGGCTCCCAGTCAATAGTTATGTGGACAACTGATTAAGAAAAGGTTCGCACATCCATAACTAATTATTTTTTATTAAAGTATCATCAGTTTCATTGTTTGTAATCTTATTTGGTCTTGCTCTTTCAAATGCCTCTTACTAATTTCTGGAAGAAAGGGATCATTGCATGAAGATTCTGTTGAGTCTAGGCTTGTTCAAATCCTTAAAATCACATTTTGCATGCCTCTCTTCTCCATTCTTTGAAGCGATCATTTTTGCATCAGAGTCTCCAAATACTAAAATATGTATTAGAGCCAGAGGTTTAATTTCAAGGGATTTCTTAAATTATCTCTAATTCTTTATCCTTACCAGGAGTTTTTGGCTCATGAAATGCCATTATTTTCTACATATTTTTTCTACAATACAGGTTGAGCAAAGGCCCAAACATGAAATCTCTTCTTGTCCATGGACATGATAAAACAAAGCCCTCTGGCTCTATTTTTTTCTTCAAATAGAACCTGTGAGCTATCTTTCCATTTAGATGTGCTTTTTTCCTTTTCATTTGTAGAGAGTGAAACAACTGATACATTTCTGGTCTTCAAGTAAAATAACTACCTATAGCTCATTGTACAGATATTTCACATATGTCATACTAACAAACAAATTAATTCTTATAGGTGTTGTAAAAATATGTGATCCTTATTACCTTTGTCTCCTTTTCTGCCACCATCATTACAAAATAGGAGATATTAATAGCTCTATAAAATGCTGAAAAGTCACACTCACTAGGAAATACAAATTGAAGCAATTCTGAAGCTCCACTTCACACAATAATCAGATTATCAAAGCTAACGGAAAATGACAAATATTAGATAAACTATGAGAAAAGACTGTTGTTGAGCTGTGAATTTGGGAAAATAATTTGGAACCATTCAAAAAGTTGCTAAGCTGTACATACCCTTGACCCAGTGATGCCTCTATTGCTTCTGTCTCCCCTAATAAGTTCAGAGAAAGAGGAAAAGAATTCATATACACAAGAATACTTATAGTAGTTCTCTTTGTTATAGCAAAGAACTAGAAACTAGGAGGGTAAGAGAGTGTCCACCTATTAGAGGAGAGCTAAGCAAATTAGAATGTAAGAGTACTTTTGTACAAAAAGAAATGATGAAAGGGATGGGCTCAGAGAAACCTGGGAAAACTTGTATGAACTTATACAAAGTTAAGTGAGCAGAATCAGGTGAACAATTTAAAAAATTCAAAAAGCTTGTAAAGAAAAACAATTTTGAAAAACAAGTTCAGTGACCAAACAGGATTTGAGAGGCCAGGAATACTGTCAGAGAGGTGATGGTTCAAGAAACAGAATGAGACATTTTTTTGGATATGAACTGTGTAGAAATTTCTGTAGTTTTACTAAATATTTATTGCACAAATTTTTGGTTTTTCTTTTCAATTGGGGGAATAGAAGCAAGAGGACAAGAACATAAATATTTGTTCACTGAAAAAAATTTAAATAGGAGAACTAAAAGATGACTACAAAGGACTCAAGGCCAGTTTGCATTTTTTTGTTGTTGTTTTATTACTTGCAGCAGCTAACCTACTTATGATGAGCCCTTCTGTACTTAACTAAGTTGGTTCTCATAAGACAGAAATAAGTTGGCAGATATTTCCGAAGAAAAGCACTGATTGCAAAAGCCATTGTGGCTTCATGAAGAACAACTCATAGCAGATTAGCCTCACTTCCTTTTTTTGATAGGTTTACTAAACAAGTAGGTTAGGGGAATGCTGTTGATATACTTCACCTAAATCTTAGCAGCCCTTTGGAAAATATATTCCTATGCTCTTCTATTAGAGAAGATGGAAGGTATGAATTAGATAGCAACACAATCAGATCGGTAATCACTTAGTGCCAGTGTGACGAAATGTTTCTTGTAGAGTATCCCAGGGATCTGTGCTCAGCCTTGTGCTCTCTAACTTTTTATCTGTGACTCAGATGAAAGCATAGATGGTATGCTCATAAAATTTACAGATGTCATAAAGCAGTGGGGGAGAGGAGTTGAGACCATATTAGATGACAAGATCCAAAAGAATCTTGACAGGCAAAATCCTTGGGCTAAATCTAATACAATGAAGTTCCATAGGGATGATTGTACCTGGCTTTGTTTTGAATGAATTTCACCAATATAATATGGGGGGAGAAGCCTTGATAAACCGCAGTTCTGAAAAGGATCTGGAGTTTTAATAGATTACAAGGTCAGTGTGAATTAGCAGTATTATGTGGCAGCCAAAAAGGTTAATTCGATCAGGGGCTGCATTAGGAAGAGTTCCCAGGAACAAGAAGATGATAATCCCATTGTACTCTGCTCTTGTTAGATCTCATCTGGAGCCCTGTGTTGAGTAGAGCTGGGCACCATAGTTTATTTATGAAGGACATTGATAAGCTGGAGAATGTCTGGAGCAAGGGCAAGTAGTATTGTGAAGGGCCTCGAGTTCATAACATGAGCATCATTTGAGGGAGCTAGGCATGTTTAGCCTGATGGGGAAAAATACTTAGAGAGCACTTGATAGTATTTTCAAGCATATGAAGGGTTGTCATGTGGAAGAAGGAAGACAATATATTTGGTCCTAGAAGACAGAACCAGGAGCCATGGGTAGAGTTGCAAAGAGGTCAGTTCAGACATGATGTCAGGAAAAAAAACTTCCTAATGATGAGAGCCTGTTTAAAAGTATCCTCCAAAAAAAAGTAGTGGATTCCTCCTTTTCGGGGGTCTTCAAGGAGAGACTGGGCAGTTGCTTATTGGGTATGTTGGGAATGGAAGTTCCTTTTATGTATCAACTGAACTGAATGGCCAGTAAGATTCCTTCCAATACACATTCTGTGAATCTGGCTAGAAACATGCCACAACCCCTTCAGAATGGTTTCCCCAAAAAAGGACACTTTCAAGATATTTGTAATCTCCATGTGAAATAACATTTCAGAGGGACACCCTGTAGGGACAGCTTGTGACAGATCACAGATTTAGAACTGGCAGAGTTCTTAGAGCTCAGCTCATCTAAACCCTTGATTTAAAAATGAAACCGAGAAGTTAATTATGTTACACAGGCATGAAGTGGCAGAATCTGGATTTGATTCCAGATCATCTGACCAAAATTCAGCACTTCAACCTCATATTGCTTCCTAAAATGTGGTGCCCAAATTTGAGACTGGATATTTATCAGGGACCATAGCAAAACACACATTGAAGAGACTTATCCGATACATGCTGGAAGGCTCTGACTGCTTTTAATCTGGTTAATATACTGGGCTGAGTCCAGAGTTCTACTGTGCTGTGGCCTCAGATGCCATTTTCTTGTTCTTTCCCTTCCCCCAGACCCATATTGAACCCTCCCTATCCCTAGAACAAAGAAAATCTAGAAAACTACCTCATAAACCCCCCCACAAATACATCATTCTACTTTTATAATCTCCCACTCCTGTAACGAGGCCAAGTAAAAAATGTATTTATTCTTTGGAGCCAAGATTTTTCTTGGTAATTAATTAATTGATCTGTTTACCCTTTAGTGTTTCCGTTTATATTCTTATGGTCATTGGGTATACTGTGTTCCTGGTTTTCCTCCATTCTTCATTAGTTACTTTCACTCTATCAATTCTATACCAGAACTGTGTGTGTTTGTGTGTGAGAGTGTGTGTGTGTGTCGGTGTAATGGTGTGACACAGAAATATGGATGAACCCGAACTGCTGGGGTGGCTGCATCTCCCTCTCCTTCCCAGGGAGGCTCTTAGTGAACTCTACCGTTAAAAAAATAAGAGTTTATCACAAATAGAAGGGAAGGCGTTCAAGAAAATAAAAGCATGCCCAACAGCCTTTGCGGAAGTCCCACAATTGCTCCCTGGCCCTTTTACAGCTCCATTCTCTAAAATCGCTTCCCATTAGCCCTCCATGGCATTGGCAGTTTTGTAAGAATGGAGTTTTCCAGCCAGAAATAGCCCGTGAAGCTCTTTGTACCATGTGGCTGGCGCTAAAAGGACATTAAAGAAACAAAAAGCAGAGCCTGCACTTTTATAAGGTTTCTCTGGAGATGGGCAGGGAGAGCAAAGATTCCTGCGACAGAAGCATAGGATGGAGTTGCCATAGGAATGCTTGCCACGAGCTCTTTTGCAAATTCCCAGAAGCTGGGGCTAGACGTCATGGTGTTTCTGGAAAGCACTGTGGACGTCATCCACTCTAACGCCTTCATGTAATAGGGATGGAGGGCAATAGATGTTAAGCAACTTCTCCCACATCACACAGCTACTGAGGGGCAAAGCCAGAGCTGAAGCCTAGATCCTCTGGCCAAATGTTCAGTGTTCATTTCCCACTACACCATCGTCCTCCCTCCTCATCAGAGAAGAATGTAATTTGAAGAACAAAGTATAAGGGAAAGAGATGTCTGGCAGAAGAATTGCATAGAAAAAGAACACATGACAACGAGTCTTCTTAGGTTGGAGGAAAGAGTTAATTTTTATATTAGTTATGAAATATTAAATGTTACATACCCTGTGCATCTTTGGTTTTGTATTCACAAAGGATTGTAATGGATATTTAATACCTATTGAATTGAATCCTCATTTTGTTTTAACTCAGTAACTTATCCCTCTATCGGTAACCCATTTCTTTAATAAATGTATTTAAATAAATACTAATAAAAGTATTTAATTGGATTGGATCATCTTCCTCAAGAGAAATTTATTTGTAGAAAGATCATAGCAGGCCACCTATTATCAGATTTAAAATGTGATTTTATCTGTTAGAGTTTTATTTATGTTGTTCCATTTTTCTCAAATGCACTTTAATAGGAGAGTGTTGTGGGCTGGATGGTAGGTTGTGTGTCTGATACCTCTAGAAGAAAAACAACTGTAAGTACTCCAGAATTCTGATCCACACAGTAACCAGTCATGACTGATGATAAAGCATTTCTCCTAATGGCCTGGAGGTGCAGAATGAAGCATATGTTTTCAGACGTGGCCAATTTATTGATGTGTTTGACGACTATCTTTATTTGTCAGAAAGGAGAGCCAGGAGAGTGGGGATTGTTAGATTTAAAATAGTTTTGAGCGTTAAATAGTTGTAGATAAGAGAGTGGGAGCCATAAACTGTGATAATTAAAATGTTTGGGAGCAAGGGAAATATATATATCAATTATGACCACTGAAATATGTTTTCTACTGTGTCTTGGTTTTATATAAATATAAGATGGTTGCCAGGGAATATATTCCCAATTTATGAATATGCCCAAGCCAACTGGGTTCTATAGAGAAATTTAATTTATAATACACTGATTAATCAATAGAAAAAGAGAGAAAGTAAGAAAGGAATAAGAATGAATAAATCAGTCAGTTGGTTTTATCACTCACCCAAGATCTCTCTAGGTAAGGCTTCTCATGCCAACCTCAGGCTCCACCTTCAAGAGAGCCTCCTTTCAAGAAATGTTTCCAGAGAATTCTCCTCCTTCAGAGCCATCCTTCTCTCCTGGTCCTCCAACAGAGCAACCTCCTCAGTCCTCCTTCAGAGCCACCTCCCTCAGAGCAAAACCTCCTCCTTCTCTCCTCAGACCCCGCTATCTTTAAGCAAACAATCTAAGTCCCCTCCCCTCAGTTCTCACATCTACCAATCACTGTCGATGTCTCCCCTGTGCCAATGGTGGCTCTAGCTTAACCCAGGACCGCCCAGAGGTCTGTTTCCTTTGCACATGTCTGTTGTAGGTCATATTCTCAAATAATTAAATCTTGATCTATGCTGCAGCCCTTCCTAAATTCTGTTACTCTGAGTAGGGTGGAGATTGTAAGTTCCAAGACCTGGTTCTGTCATTCCAAGTATCTCTATTGTATCAATTCTAAAATCAATCATGACTCAAAAAACTTCCTGTTCTATGCTTAAGCATAGGTCAAAGCCCTTTCCATTGTTTAGCAAAAGGTTTCTGTCCTAAAGAAGTCTTAAGTAGGGAGGAGAAGGATCCTCCCATGCCAAGGGTTTTCACATTCCAATAGAGTTCTTACAATATCAGTAGGAAAATTTTCAAGTATGAAATTTCCCAATGGGAAAATTTCCAACATTCATAAATCTAAGAAATTTTAAGGTTTACAGGATGGAGATGAGTTAACAATGAGAAGACACAGAAATACAAGAAGAAATATAGAAAAGCATCAATGAAACATTAAAAATATACATGTAGAAAATGGAAAATTCAGAAGGGGAACCCAAATGGGGCAATTTTATTTCTATTGTGTTTAAGATACATTTTGTTTTGTTTTTTAACTGCATGTAATAGGGGGTAGCTGGGTATCTTAGTGGATTTAGAGCCATACCTAGCAGCAGGAGGTCCTGGGTTCAAATTTGGCCTCAGACACTAACTAGTGTGTGACCCTGGGCAAGTCACTTAACCCCCATGTCTAATCCTTACTGTTCTTCTGCCTTGGAACCAATCCACAGTATTGATTTTAAGATGGAATAATAATAATAATAATAATGATAAGCCTACAAAGTTTCAACTACTAACAAAGATGTTTTCATTTTAGATTGTGGCATTGTTGTTGTCTTGTCCAGCAGTAATGAGGTGAGCCAGCCAGAGGGTACCAAAAACCTGGGGTCAGGTGTCACCTGTGACTCTTGCTATCGGTATAACTCCAAGCAGGTTCCTCCCCTCTGAGATTGTCAGTTGCTGAACAGCTGTTGGTCAGCACTGAGAGGATGAGTTTCCTTATCTGGAGTTCCTTGTAACAGTGAAATCCCAGATGTGGACCCCCAGAAGGGTATCATTCTTCACATTTCTTCTCCTCACCTTCCCAGAAGCCTGGCTGGTACCACTCAGGGACCACGAGGTGACTCTGCCTGCTTTAAGACTGTGCTAGAGTGTCACAGGCTCTCCCAGACTGTACGGCATTGGAAAGGTTTCTCATACAGTCCCATCGACAGAATGTTGTTAACCACCAAGTACGACACTGATCAAGAGTGGAGAGACTCCCCCCTCGAAGGTCAGTCATTGGGCCATGAAGTGTCATGGTGACAGGAAAGTGTGTTGGGAGTCTACGTGTTGGGGCTTTAATAGGCAACATTGGTCTAAAGATACACAAATTGATCTAGTATTGGAAGAATTGAACTGAATTCATGTTGGTTCTCATTATAATTGAAGTCAGAAGACATGAAAAGATTTTCTGCCAGATGGAATGATGGTTTGCAGGTTCTCCTTGGAGAGGGGGATGAAGTGACATTAGATGAGAGATACAGTCTGCACAGCAAGGACTTGATTTACAAGGAAACCTCATGCAGGAAGAAAATGGAACTTTGCTGACAAGGGGGATGGGGCTAGAACCTCTAGCCAAGAAAAGCAGATGGACAGTTGGAGAGGGGTTCTCTCTTTTGAACTGAAAGGGAGAAGAGCAACTTGATGAGCTTAACCTGCTGTAATCCCTCATCAATCTGAAGAAATCAGATTAGCCATCTTTCCTCAATAGTGTTGGATAGAGACTTTTTCCCTTTGGGGAAGATAAGAGACTATGCACCTAAGAAGATTTTCCATTGATCTCTTCAATAGTTGTATCTCTCTATATTAGGAAATTACACCAGCCTGACTCCACAACTTCATCAGGGACTACCAGACCTGCGCGCTCAACCCCTGAAGGGAATTTAGGTTGAAATAGAATTAGGGACTTCCTATTTTTCCCTCTTCCCTACACCTACCATTTCTGAATATCAAAACAATAAATAGACCTTATTAATTCAGAAGAACTGAACATCTCATTGTTCAAATGTACTAAGGGGAATCGATAATATCCATCCAGGGAAGAAAACAGAAACCAGGATTGAAGGAGATTTCCTTTTTACCTGTTCAGCTCTGGACATTGATCCAATCTCACCTTCCCTTGAATATCTCTGCTCGGGAGAGGAAGTGGTGCTTCTATTTATCTGTTCCCGCCCTCAATTAGACCTTTCCAAGCTTTGGTTTCTGATCCCCCGCTAGTACATTAGGGATGTCAGTTTGGCAGTGGGATGGTATGATTTGGCAAGATCAGAAAATTTGGGCAGGGAGTCCAATCAGGAAGTAGTTGTAGTCATTGGGGTGACAGCCCCGAATTAAGAACAGAGGTTGCCTGAGTAGAATAAAGGACAGTGAATTAAGTGCCTACTATGTGCTTGGCACTTCAGTAAGGTCAAAAACAAAATTCTAATAGAGGAGACCATGTGCCAAAAACCATGTTCAAGCATGACCTAGACAGAAGAAACTGGGGCTAGTCTCCAAGGGAAGGCTCTCAGATAGAGACCTCAGATAGGATTTGGGGCAGGGAGCCTGAGAAGGAGGCTCAAAGGATAGTTCAGATGTGATGTGATGAAGGCCTAAACCAGAGTAGTCTCACTGTCAGAGGATAAAAGTGGGCATCTGACAGAGACAAGGTTTTGAATTTGCAGCGAACTAGTGACAGTGACGACCCGGAGCCTTTACTTCCTTCCTCTATAAAATAAAGTACCTCCAGTTCCTTTATATATGTACACACACACACACACATATATATGTATATATATTCGCTCTTTACAAACATGTAAAGTGGTAGTGATGACATTGATGGAGGTGTCGCTAGCAAGGTTTCAAATGTAAAATTCTGGCTTATGCTATAATCACATTAGCTCAGATTAGTGAGGAGTCAGTCTGTGTCCTAGAACAGTGGTGCCAAACTCAAATAGAAATGGCTCCCCTATATCCTATGTATTGGTTTACTGTATTTTTATTTACTTTGCTAAACATTCCCCAGTTCCATTTTAATCTGATTGGACTTCATTAGGGATTTTTGGCCAGTGGACCATGAGTTTGACATCTCCATCCCAGAGTATTTCCAGGCTCTTGAATGAAGGTCTTTTCTACCTCAGGAAAAGTGAGGCTACTCTTCTTCACAAAGGCATACAAAATACAAAGAATACAAAAGAATACAATAAATCTCCACCTGGACTAATCCATTTTGTGTCTTCAACAAGATAAAAAATCCACACATACCTCTCCTGTGTTTGAAGAAAACTATGCTTTTTATATACCCCCAAAATTTTGTTCCTCCAGTTAACAATAGTAATTGGACACCACAGAACACAGACCTATGTGGAAAGTGGAACTTCCTGGCATTAAAAACAATGCACATTTGTTCAAAGTAATGCTGAAAAATATCCCGTGTTGCATTCCATATGGGCTGTGACATACATGTAGAAAGTACCCCCTAGAAAATGACTTACCTTATTTTTTCTTAATCCTGGCTGAATTAAAATACAACAGTTGTTGAGAAAAGTACATTGATAGCAAAGTAACATATTTGCTCTTTTCACTTGGAATTTGATGACCAAAAGTGGATTTTTAAATGATTCAAAACTTGGAGGACAGCTAGGTGGCTCAGTGGATAGAGAGCCAGGATTGGAGAAAGGGGTTACTGCGGTTCAAATGTAACCTCAGATACTTTCTAGCTGTGACCCTGGGCAATTCCCAACTACTCTTCTGCCTTGGACCCAATACTTAGTCTTTCTTTGTTGTTGTTATTGTTGTTGTTTCCAGCAACCAATTAACACATAAGTTTTCCAAGGTTACATGATTGGGTTCTCTCCCCTCTTCCATTGAGTTATATAAACATTATCGCTCAGAACCCATTTCCATGTTATTTGCTTTTGTAACAATCTTTAAAAAAACAAACCCAATCATATACCATAAAAACAAAGGATAAATCATGTTTTCCTTCTGTGTTTCTGCTCCCACGGTTCTTCCTCTGTATTTGGATACTGTTCTTTCCCATAAGTCCCTCAGAATTGTCCTGGATCATTGCATTGCATAGTAGAGAAGTCCATTACATTCAATTGTACCACAGTGTATCAGTTACTGTGTATTATGTTCTCCTGTGGAACCAATACTTAGTACTGATTTCAAGACAGAAAGTAGGGTTAAAAAAAGGATTCACAACTCAGAGCCTCCTTTCTATTCTTCCTCTTAAAATTCATACTCGTAGCTGCACTTAGCAATATTACAGTGCCTTGTAGGGTCAGCAATACCATAACTTTCATTAAGCACTACCAGTTCTGGCATCTGCAAGGCTATGTGGTAGAAATGCTGCCAAGAAATTCTGTTCTGTTCTTAAGTGAATTAGTCTGAGCGTCATCATGGTAGGATTTATTCACTTTCATTATGGAGCAGGCTTAGAATTTGCCAAGCAAACAAAAGCATATCAAAAGTTATATTTATATCTATCTTCAAAAGGTTAACGTTTAACATTCAGAAGATTTTTTTTCACTTAAAACAATGTAGATTTCTTTTTCTTTTGCTGTTTTTTAAGTTCTTCAAAGGGTTTTACCAATGAGTCATTGATGTCAGTACTAAATAAATGTTGGTTGATGATGAGTCTCATAATTGAAGAGGTGCAGTAGCTGCTGAATTTTATTTACTCATCATTTCTCATAAGTTAGGAGATGAATATGGGCAGAGCCAGGGCTTGAGTTGAGGTAAGAATCAGGAGCATCATGTATCCCATATCTTATCGGATGATGAGCATGAGCCCATAGTCTGCTTTGGAGTGCTTTGGAATTGCTTTTCTGGGGGCCCAGGGGTCTGACCTCAGAAAGCCCCACACTGAGATATGCTTTTCTCCTTTTAAATCTCTGGATCTGGGCAGAGATAAAAGCCCTTAATTACAAATATCCGTTTAAATTAGGATACACCCAGAATTTCTGGCTTTGTATGGAAATAAATTTAAGTAGAAAGGTTAAAACTAAGGTGTCAGGTCAGTGTTCTCCTCAGGTGGAGCCCACGTTCCTGACTTATGGCTGATTGCTTTGGGGCTCTCTTGGTCAGCTGAAAAAACCCTTTCCTTTCCCTACATAAAAGATATACAAAATAAACACAAGGAAATGTGAATAGAAGGGACATACTACTAGCTGGAGGGGAGTCAGGAAAGACCAAGGAGTGTGTAAAGGGGAATGATATGTAATATAGCTGAAAAGGTGATTAGTTTGGAGTCAGTTTGCAAAGGGTTTGTTTTGTTTTGTTTTTTTAATTCTTATTTTCTATCTTGGAGTCAATACCATGTATTGATTCTAAAGCAGAAGAGTGGTAAGGACTAGGCAATGGGGGTTAAGTGACTTGCCTAGGGTCACATAGCTGGGAAGTGTGAGGCCAGATTTGAACCTAAGATCTCCCGTCTCTAGGCCTGGGTCTTAATACACTCAGCTACTCAGTTAAAGGGTTTTAAATGTGTTTGTCTTTGACTCCAGAGGCAATAGGGATCATTGGAGCTGGAATTAAGCTTTTAGTTAACACCTACAGGGAGAGTTGTAAAAATTAAAATTAATATACAATAACTTCAAATATTATATTTTATAAGATTTATTAATGATCACTAGAAGTAACAAAATAAAAAGTTAAAACAAAACCACGTGCCCATGGCTAATCTACCTGTTCAAACAGCCCACTCTGCCAAAGTCGACCCAGGAAGGAAAAAGAGTTAGCCAGGGAAGATCACCCTATTTATCTCCTGTCTATGGCAGCATATAATGACAGAAAGTCAGAGGACTCCTGGGAAATGTAGTTCAAAGGACAAGATTTCCAATTACATAGATTGCCCTTGGTCAGTGATTGGGAATATTTTAGAGATGAAGGGCCAGGCCCTGCCCCCAACCCCCTAGACCAAGTGCCATGCCCACCCACCCCCATATTCTGTGCCCCTCCCTCGACTGAATGCCAGGCATGCTCCCCCCCCCTCCACTCAGGGGAGGGAGGGAGCACTCCCATTGGACTGCTAGGCAGAGGAGTGGGTGATGTAGTCAGGTTTGGGGAGAGGGGAGGCAAGGGGTACAAATACTCTGCTCTCCTCTAGCTATATGAGCTATGATCCCCTCAAACCTAAAAAAAAAGCACAAGAACCCCAGCTTGCAGGAAAACTCCTTATTTATAGGAAAATATAACCCTCAGGTTAAATGACATCATCATGACACATTCAGTCAGTTTCAGCCTTTCTGAAGTGGGTATCCTCCAAATTAACCTTTTTAGCAAATAGTCAAGGGTTGAAGTCAGGTTGCAATCTGGATGCAGGGCTCATTGCTCCTTCTGACAAGCCACTACTATGTTTTCCAGAGCTTCTAGCCCACATGTTTTCCCTCAGGCAGGCACCCCTTTGAATGCAAATTAAAGCAGCCCAAGTTTGCTGATGAAAGAAACTGGGGAAAGGAGCTGTAGAACTGCAAAGAGGCTGTTAATCTAGTCTCAGGATCCTACAACTTATTCCTAAATCACTAGACTACAGTTTTCAACATTTTAAAAGTACAAACTCAAAAGACATATCCCCATATCCCAAAAATACTTTGTATAGTTTTAAGTGGATTTTTGAATGACTCAGTTTACCCTTACCTTTGAGAAATCCCAATGCCAAGTACCCCTATTTTGGTTTGAATATTAAACACCTTTTTGTTTGGGAAGTTTCTCTATTAGATGAAAGCTTTCTTCTCAGGAAGTCCAGTTTTACTTTGACCTTTGCCTTTGATTTATTACATCTGATGCTTCTTAATATCCTAGTTGCTGACTGCAAAGAGGTTTACAAACGTTTTTGTGATTAATCTGTAGGTTTCCTGTGCCTATTTACTCAAAAGATATAAGGACTCCCAATCTCCTTTCCTTTTTGGAGAAAGTATCTAGTATGATGTCTTCTCCCAGGAGTACAGTTCCCAGGGCCTTTGGCTCTGGGTGGTATTTAGCTCATGTCTCTGTGTGGTGGACAGAATTGAACCTATCCCTATTCCTCCTAAAGAGTGTGTTTTCTGACTACTTTGGTAGTTCTGAGTTTTTTTCAAGTTAACAATAGTAAAGACACTGGTTGCCTCTGATAGCAAAGACATAAATTGTTCCTGTTTCACTTAGGCCAAAGGTAATGAAGAGGCTATTGTATTCTGAATGAGGTGGTGGGGCAATCCTGTCCTGCTAGAAGTGACCTGCTTATTAACTCCTCCTGGGGAGAGGAGAAGGGGAACAGCCCAGCTATGCCTTCATCCTGCTTTCTAGTTAGAAACCTGTGCTGGGACACTGGGTCCTTGGCATGTGTGCCCACAGTGAGATCTAGTCATGTCATCTCTGGCATACATGCCATAGGTTCACCATCATGGTCCTAGGTCATGCAGTTTGGATGTAACTGAGGCTAGATTTGAATTCAGGACTTCCTGACCTCTGGCCACCAGCCACCAGCTGCCTCTGGGCAGGGAATTAAGACCTTCCTCTCCCCCCCACCCCCACTCCATATCACTGTGGAGAAAGGATTGGAGGTGGTGTCTAGACTAACCTGGAACCTATGCAGCTTAAACCTGGGAAAATGAAACCTTTATGTTGATTTTTAAGGATTATTGTATCTTTTCACATAACTTGATTCAGAGATATTTTATGTTAAAAATGATCTCTAATTCTCTTTAGAAAAGAATATAATACTGTAGCTTGGTTTTGTAAGAAGGCAGGGCATACTTGTTTAGCTAGATGGCTTATAATGAATTGGAATTTGGGATTTTTGCCCATTAGTAACTAGTAAATTAAAAGCATTTTGCTTCAAAAGCAGGGTGGGAAGCCTGGATCCTTGCCCCATGTGCACTTTTGAATTGGGGATATCAAACAGAACCCTGAAATAGAATCCTATAGGATATACCAGGAAAACCCACTGAGCTTTCTTCTTTCTCTCTTCTGCTTAGGTTTGTAATTTTTCCATTAGTTCTTTTCTCTAGAAGAATGAGATCTATTTTCATCACTCAACCTTGTGAAGAGGCAAGATTTTTGTTTTTTTTATTATTATTATTTATAAAGATGTTTTATTTTAACAATTATATATAATAACAAATTTTCACATCAGTTTTCTGAAGTTCTATGATAACAATTGTCTCCCTCCCTCTCTTTCCTCCCCCATCCCAGAGCTGGCAAGCAAGACAGTCAGGGTGATACATGTATTATCATGCAAAACATATTTCCATATTACTCATTTTTGTAAGAGAATAATCATATAGAACCAAAAACCCAAATGAACTAAGGAGGCAAGATTTTGAGAAAGCAGTGTGGTCATTGGGCCTTTGCTACCAGGTTCTGATACTTCTGGATTTGTCAACTTTGTGGGGCCAGAGTTAACCCTTTGGGTTGGGTTGAGGGGCTATTAATAGGCTTCAAACTGAATAATGACAGGCGCTGGGAAGGGGCACAAACAAATTTGAAATTGCTGTGGCTCCAGGATGTCTGTCTTTTATCCAAAAGAGAAGGTGTGATATTTTATTTCTTTATAGACAAAGTTTGAATGGACCCTGGATTTGAGTTAGATTCTAGGTCTACCAATCAGTCTCTCAGCCTCAGTTTCCTCAAATGTGGAATGAAAGGACTGGACTGCCAAAGTGCTCTCTAGCTCTGATTCTATGCCTTGGTGATCCTAACAGTCTTAAAAGAAGTATATGCATCAGTGGTACAAGTAGGAATTTTGTCATGTGTTTGACGAAAGGATGTTTCCGTGGCCTAGGTAAAAGTGATCCTTGTTCTGACCCAGACCTTCGAAAGTTGGAATAGTGGAGAGTTCAAAAATCTGGAAGAGCAAACAACACCCCCCTCTAGCGTTGGACTGAGTAATGACCCGCCTTTCCAAGTAGTGTTAATGCATATGTGGTCTGCTCTAAATGAAAATGAATTAGACACCATGGAACACTTTGCTGCTTCAGACAGATTTATGATGTCCAGGTACTAGTCTGGAGGGGGTAGTAGCCCCTTTGTGGTACAGAGGATGGGGGAGAACCCCCAACCTGTCATTTATTACCTCCATTTCCAATTCTCTGCTTTGGCTCTTTGAACATTGTCATTGGTTTAAGGGACAAAGGGAGAAGGAAGGGCAGAGGAAGGGAATGTGACTCATCTCAGGGGTAACCTTGGCCCCATGCTCACAGGTAGAAGCCTGTTCTGGGAAATTCTCCTGCAAATGTATTCACGGTATCATTCACAGAACAAGGTGCCAAAGTTTACTTGTGGACCAAGTTTCTGATTTAGCTCTTAGGTCTCATGAACCACTCCATCCATCTCCATAGGTACAGTGAACAGGTTCACGTCCATTCGTGGCCCATTGGGTTTTTTTTGTATCTATGAAATAGACCAGTAGAAAATTTCCAGGGCTTCACTTTGCCCTTAGATACTTCCTAAAACATGAAGCTGTCCATATCACTCCAATCAGGAATGTCATTGACTCCTACCACCTGGATATAAAGATAAACTACAAACTCTCCCTAGTTTGCCTTTGAAAGCCCTTCACAGTTTGCCTACCTTTCCAGACTTATTTCCTGTGTACGGGACACTAAATATCCCTTTATGTATATAACGTTCCAGTTCAAGTAGCCTACCTGTTCCTCATTCTCAGCAGTGTCAAGGGCCACAGAAGATCAAAGAGGCAAAAGCTATTAGATTCAACAATTAAAACTTCATTGGAATAACCTTACCATGTTGTAGTAAAGTGGGAAAAGAAATCCATTGACTTGGTAATAGGAACAAAGAAGCTATAGGGTCAGAGTAGGCAGAAGGATGGAGGTGAGCAGTGTAATCATGAAAATGTAATATGTAATAATTAAAATGCTACATTTAATATTTAGAAATTGGTTTTGTTAAATAATATTAGTAAAAAAATTGTTGTGGTCGCCATTTATAAAATTAACTCAACTCACGAGGATGATAGTAGTTTTTAACAATTTAATTTAATATAAATATAAGAAATAAATAAGGAAGGAAGTAGAAAATATATTTCCTAGCCTACCACTCTAAAGTCTGATCCATAGAATTTCAGCTCACTCCCCAGCAAGGTTCCAGTCTCCACATGGAAGTCCAATAGTCCCTTTAGAGCGAGAGTCTTAGAAGCCCATGAGGGTATCTTCTGCCGGAGCCACCAACGCCGAATGGAGTAGAAGAATCAATCCCAGCAAACTCATTCTAAGAGACCTCGATCTCCTAGTCTAAGGTCTCATCTTTTATAGCCCTTTTCTCCAAGTCTCTTCCTGTCTCTCTGAGCTGCTCTATTGCATCTCAGACACCAATCCAAGCCTCCCTAATCTAGACTCAACCCTTAGTTCCGGGGCATGTTCTTAGGGCTCTTCACCTATGACCTCTGTTTGGTGTATTCCAGCCATGATAATGGAATGGGTCGGATGAGAAGAAAGTTCACAGCCTGGGAGGAAGGGGTTCCCTTTACACAGCAGGATGATAACAATAGAAAGCAAAGGATTTAAGAGCAAAGTACATCACTGAAGTGACTGTATAGTCAAGGCTCTAAATGAAGTTCAGTGAAGACAAAGTGTAAGTAAGCAGGTTGAGGAGGACAAAGGTTGGTGAAGTGGAAAGATTGTGATCAGAGGGTGATTCCCAATGTTGGGGGGGAAGAAGTTTGGTGTATCCTCAAGGTCTTACCCACTGCTATGGGTGACTAATGATGGACAGAGGCACAGGAGCTGAAAGAGATGGACTGGCAGATCATCCCAGTAGAACGGTCCTCAGTGTTAATATTGAAGTTAGAGAGGATAATAACAGAGGCTCAGATGGAGAGGAATATTTTAAACATTTTAAAGATGATGCATTGGGACAGTTAGTTGGCTTAGTGGACTGACCTGGATAGGAATAAAAGTGTGAGATATAGAGGGCAAAGGCAATTTGATGTAAAATGTTTGAAACTTGGAGATTTTCATGTGATATTACTAATCATGACTTACTTTGGGAAGAACTTGATTCTTATATGACCTCAATAAAGTTAATGGCAATAAACATTATTTTTAATAGCCTTAGTCGGAAAATTAATTAGAAGTTATTAACCTAAATGCTTTTCTTTGGAGACAATCTGAATATCTTTTTAAATTGTGCCTTTTGTTGTTAAAGATAGCCTAGCACCTTATAAAGAACATTAGGCCAGGAATCAGGAGACACCAACAGTCATGTGTGCATGAAGCTGCTTTACTTTTCTGGGCCCTAAATTTCCTCATTTCTAAAATGAAAATAGTGATCTTGGCAACTCCCTGCTTCACTCGGTGCTTCTATATACACATCACCTCCCCCAAGACTGTCTAGTCTACTTTTGGGCAGGGACTGTTTTCTTTTTGTCTTTGATCAACTGATCACGTTATGTTTGACCAGGTCAGGAGAGCCAGGAGAGGTTCCACCACAGATTCTCCCCAGAAGCCCAGCGACTCAGGCTTGAGGAGCAGCTACTCCAGGGCCCACCTGGGGGCCCCGGCTCAGCTCCGAATGGAAAGGCAGCATCCTGTCTGTTGGTGCCTCACCTAGCAGTGGCCTTGAAGAGAGGAACCCTCATAGCAACCACTTTAAGTTGGAGCCTCCTTTTTCTCAGCCTGAGATTAGAGATGAGTGTGCGCTTCCCACCTCACAGCTTTTCTACTTTAGGTCTTCTTATTCCTTTTCAATCGAACATCCCTTGGTAAGAGCTAAGCAATGTTAAATGCTTTGTCTGTGGCAGTGAAGAGATAGCAGTGGATAGTTCCAACGTGGAAGCTGTTTGCTGGCTGATTATGATTGGGGGGGGGGGGGGTCGGGGTAGGCGCTGAATGGGGCCTCTGAGCTATCCTAATGAAAGAAACTCCCACTGTAGCCTACCAGTGCAAGGGAGATGGAGAATAAATCCAGAGCTGAGCCTGCCCCTCAAAGCTAATTCAATCTGGCTGGTTAATTGGTATCAACTATCATCAGTGGGAGAAGCAGCCTTTCTCTGGGGACTATAGGCATTTGGGGAGGAAGCATCAGTCAGTGAGCATTTATGAAGTGCCTGCTATGTGCCAGGCACTGTGGTAAATGCTGGGACTACCTAGAAAGGCAGAAGACCATATCTGCCCTCCAGGAGCTCACAACCTAAGAGGCACAGTGGAAAGAGGCAGACCACATGCAGATGGCTCTGTACAAGCAAGTTCTATACAGGATTGATTTGAAATAATCAACAGAGGGAAATCTACTAGCGTTAAGGGTTGGGAAAGACTTCCTGTGGAAAGTAGGATTTTAGTTGGAACATGCAAGGAAAAGGCCAAAAAAGCCAGGAAGTAGAGATGAAGAGAGAGAGCATCCCAGGCAGGTGGAATGGCAGCCAGAGAAGATGCTTGTAATTAAGAAAGAGGCCTTTCATTGTCCCTGGACCGAAGAGCACATAGTTGGGTAGAAGGCGTAAGAAGATTGAGAAAGGGACGGGATAGGAAAAGGAGGCAAGGTTTGACATTCCAAAAAAGAACTTTGTATTTGATCCTAGAAGAGATGGGGGTCCCTGGAGCTTACTGAGTTGATTGGGGGTTGCATGATCAGACTTTCACTGTAGCTGAATAGGGGATGGACTGGAATAGGGAGAGACTTACAGGCAGAGGCTATTGCAGTCGTCCATGAATGAGGAGATGAAGGCTTACACCAAGCTGGTGGCAACAATAGAGGAGGGAAGATTTGAGAGATGTTGCAAACATGGAGTCATCAGGCCTTGGCAACAGTTTGGATGTATGAGGGATGAGAGAAAGGAATCAAGGATGATAGCCCAGTTGTCCATTGGGGCTGGGGGTTGGTACTAGGAAGAAGATGGTGCCCTTAACAGTAATAAGGATGTTTGGAAGAGGGGAGGATTTAAGAGGAAAGATTATTAGCCCAGTTTGGGATGTGCTGACTTTGAAATGCCTGCTAGACCTCCAGTTCAATGTGTCTATTTGGAGATGTGAGACTGGAGGCAAGCAGAGATGTCCGAGCTGAATTAAGTAGACCTGAGAATCATCAGCATAGGGAGCTGATGAGATCACTGAGTGAAAGTGTGGAGGGGGAGAAGAGAGGGCAGCCTGGGCCAGAGCCCTGATGAGATATCCTTGGTTATTGGATATGACCCGGATGAAGAGCTATAAGAGGAGCCTGAGAATTAACAGTCAGACAAGTAGAACAATCAGGAGAGAGGAGTGTCACCAAAATCCAGAGAGAAGAGAGAATCAAAGAGAAGAGTGCTCAGAGAAGTCAAGGAGAACGAAGCCTGAGAAAAAGATGCTGCATTTGGCAACTAAGAGATCATTGGTAACTCTGGAGAAAGCAGTTTCAGGTGAATGACAAATCAGAAACCAGATTAAATTAAGAAGAGAGGAAGTGGAAGCCCTTATGGAAGGATGGCCTTCTTAAGGGATTTAGCTACGAAGGGCAGAAGGGATAAGGGGTGAAGGAGCAACGGAGGGTTTTTGAGGGACATGGGCCTGTTTGTAGGTGGTAAGAAGCAGTCAGTAGACAGGGAGAGATTGTAGATGAGTGAGAGAATGAGGGTGACAGAAGGACAGTCTTTTGGAGAAGACAGGGTGGAGTGGAGTCTCTTGAACAAGCAGAGCAGTTAGCCTTAAGGAGGAATAGAGCCACCTCTTCACAAGAGAGAGGGATGAAGAATGTTGGTTGTTGTGAATAAAGCTAAAGAAGAGGGAAGAAAAGGCAGCTCATAGTGCATGGCTTCAGTTTTTTCAGTAAAATATGAGACAGGGTTCTCAGTTGAGAGGCTTCCTGAGGAATCATGGGAAGTTTGAAGAGGGATGAAAAGTTTTGGAAGAGATACTACAGAAAGTGCAGTGAGTTGTTGAGAGAACTTTTCTTAGCAGCAGCAAAGACCCAATTGAGATTCAGCAAGAGTTTGTCGTGGATCCAGTTGCGTGATTTTTTTCTGCCTTCATTCAGTAGCACCTGTAAGGGAGTGAGTGGAGGTAGTGGGTGGGGGGAGAAGGGAGTAATCCAAAGCTGAGGCTTAGCTGGGCGCCATATGCTGAAGGGACTTGAGAAGTGGACAGTGGAGAGCTGAACTGGTTCACACACTAACTAGGGCCGATTTGATGGCCTGGGACAGATAACAGAGAGGTCAAGAGATTAGAGGTCATGTTGTAAAGAGTAGGCCTTGGTATGGAGAGGGAGAATATTTCTGACATTTCAGAGTTCTTGAACCCAGAATGGGTACATTGGCAGCTGATGTCAGAATCAAGAGAATACTGTCTTTGTGTGGCAGAGGTCATGGGAGATAAGTAATAATAAGGAAATAAGTAGGGTGGCAAAGTGGAAGTTTTTGAGTGAATATCAGTGTGTATGTTGCAGTTCCTAGTATGAGCAAAGGTGTTTGGGAGGAGAGGAAGATGTGAGCCGGGTGTTGAACTAGATGAGAAAAGAAGCAGGGATGTCCCTCCTGGAAGTCTGCAGGCAGCAGCTGCCAGCATTTTGATTGTATGAAAGCGGTGGATTATATGGACCTCAAAGAAAGAGAAGTGACCCAGTCCAGGGATGAGGGGGGGGGTAGTGCCAGGAAGTGGCAGTGAGGAGCAAGGGATAGTCCAGTCCTCTCAGCTCCACCTGGGAGTCAGAGAGAATGAGTGAACATGCAATGCTGCTAGAGAGGGGGCCATGAGAAGCCAGGGCTCAGTGAGAGTGGGAAGAGAGGGGTAGAGGATAAGTTATGAGATAAAAGCAAGCTTGCTGCTTCTAGGGCAAACATTCCAAAGGATACGGTACAAAGGACGGTGTAGGAATGGATAGAAATGGAGAGGAGAGACAGAGTACACAGGAAGAAAGATGATTGACAGGAGAGACAGAATGCACAGAGGGGATGCTGGGAGAGTTTTCAACTGAAGAAAGGGGGGGGGGTTCCTGAACCCTGAACCAGAGAGTGAAAGTGTATCCTGAACTCTGGTGTGAAATTGATATCATGCAATGGCCTGAAGTGTCCCAATGTGATTGCTGTGACTCTGATATAAAACCAATCATCCCAAAGATCTTCCTGTGAACCTTTGGTAGTCAGACAAGACTCTGGAGAATGACCCAAACAGGATTTTATCCTAGGAGGGCCTGCTCCTATAATTATCCTATAATTTATCCTATCAAGATAATTCTTTTGTCAGACATATTTCTTATATTTGTGGAGGGATGCTTGATAATGCAATTGGAATAGAAATAAATAATAAACATGATGCTAGAGTAATTGGAGAAAATTTTTTCATAGTAAATGTATTAGTTGATCATATCGAAATCGGGGGTATGATGCTTGTACTCATAAAAAGGCTGATGTTAATAATATTGTTTTTACTATAAAATTAATAGTGCTAATATGTGGAAAATTGTGGCTTAATGGTGGGCCAAAGAAAAGGTTGTTATGGCATTTATTGCAATAATATTTGTATACTCTGCTAGAAAAAATATGGCAAATGGTCCTACAGCATATTCAACATTAAAACCTGATACTAATTCTGATTCTCCTTCTGTTAAGTCAAAAGGAGCTTGGTTTGTTTCGGCTAGTGTGGAAATATATTATAGTCAGTGGTCATGCAGTTATAATTAATCATATATTTTCTTGGGTAATTATTAAATTTTTTAAGGTAAAAGAGCTGTTAATTAATATAATTGAAAGTAAAATAATAGCTAATGTGACTTCATATGAAATTGTTTGGGCTACAGCTCGTAAGGCTCCAATAAGGGCATATTTAGAATTTGATGCTCATCCTAACCATAAAATTGAATAAACGGATAGTCCTGATAGGGCTAAAATAAATAAAAGTCCTAGGTTTAAATCAATTAGGGTGTGGGGTATAGGTAGGGGTGTTCAGATGGTTAGAGCTAGGGCTAGGACTAGAATTGGTGCAATGATAAATATTGAAATTGATGATGTTAGAGGTTGTAATGGTTCTTTTGTAAACAATTTAATGGCGTCTGCAAATGGTTGTAGAATACCGTAGGGTCCGATGACGTTTGGGCCTTTTCGAAATTGTATATAACCTAGAATTTTTCGTTCAATTAATGTTAAAAAAGCTACTGCTAATAAATTTGGGACTTTGGGATGGATTGGGAGAGATGAGTTATAAACCAGGGCCTGTATCCACTCTATTTAAGTTTAACTCCTTTGTATTTATCCTCTGTATTTATTCCATATGTACACATATGTATGTGGTCAGGGAGTACTAGCACCTCTGGTGTGAGGGGTGGCCGAGCCCTTTTTAGAGCTGCCCGTCCATCTTGGTGTCCACTGTGGAAAGGAAAACTGAATCAGACTCTGGATTTCTGCCACTGAGGTGGAACAGACAGCAGTTGAAATGTTGGAGTGAAGATATTGACAATAATGACAGTTGGGGGAGGGGAGAGGAAAGTTGGAGAGTGACAGTTACTCTGGAGGTCTCTCTTTCCTGGCCCTCAGACTGGAAGGAGAACTCTCTCCCTGTCTCCATAGAAGTACCTCTATTCCTGGACTTTTCCCAACTGTGTGCTCTACCTGGATTCCTGTGATCATGTCATCGAACAAAAGGATTTACGGGGAGCAGTTTGAACTGTAAGGCTGGTATATAGGGGTGTCAGCCTGAAAAAACAGGAGCTCTGAAGGTCAGAACCTTTTCTTCCTTTTGCTGTCTAATGCTAAATTAGACTTTGCATTTAAGAAAACTAGCACAGATTAGCATAGACAGGAATAAGGAAACCCTCCACCAGCCTGTGAGGCCTGGCCTCAGTTCAAAAGCTGAGAGAGACTCAAACCCAATCTGGGAAAAAGGATAGGGAACCTCGCTTTCCTTTACCCCGATACCTTCCCTATCCAAACTTGTTATTAAATTCATCTTTATTTAAATAACCTGAAGTCAGATAAGAGGACTGTCATTTCTGGGGGACATAGAGGGAGCAGAAACTCAGGATAGCCATTCAACCATAAACGGTCCTTATCGGACCCCTGCCAGGTGACTTTGGTCCAGAGGGAGACTTGTCCCTTGGGGGTTTAGGGGGGTCCTAGCTTACCTGCTCTGGGGTATCTTCAGCATCAATCAATAGAGAAGACATCCCCTCAGGCTATCATAGTTGGTCCATTTAGGAACCCCATTTTCAAAGACAGGCTCTCAGCATGGGGTATCTCTCTCCTTTTACCTCACCAGCAACCTTATTCCCTCTATCCTTTCAACTCCTTCATTACCTATTAAAAACCCCTCCTTATCTCCCATACCTCTTCCATCCTCTACAATCCCTTTAAAAATTACACCACCTGGGGGCAGCTGGGTAGCTCAGTGGATTGAGAGCCAGGCCTAGAGATGGGAGGTCCTAAATTCAAATCTGACCTCAGACACTTCCCAGCTGTATGACCCTGGGTAAGTCACTTGACCCCCATTGCCTAGCCCTTTCCACTCTTCTGCCTTGGAACCAATACATAGTACTGATTCCAAGGCAGAAGGTAAGGGTTTAAAAAAAATTATACCACCTGTCCCCCAACTCTCACCTGTGACTCCTACTAGTAGCATCACACCTGGTAAAACTCATCTCAGCAGGTGGGCTCACTCAGGTTGAGGATAACTGACAGACTTCAAACCCATCATTAAGTTGGGGTGAGATGGGTACCCCAAACATGTGAAGATGTTCCTCAGATTCCTCAGTTTCTCAGGACCTAAGAGAGCAGTTCCAACAACCACAGAAACTGAAGAAGTAACTATTGCAGAGCACTTAGAGCTTGGTCAGACATCAGAGATGCCAAGGTCATTGACTGCATCCCAGGCCATTACTGGTCTTACTGACTTTGATGACTCTGGAAGAATGAGTCTGATGGCTTTGTGCAACTCTGCCTTGCTTAAATCCAATTCATGCACAGGTCAAGACATCACTCATACTCCAACACTGTGATGTCTTTGTAATTTTTGAATACAAAGGATAAATAACAACAACATATTGTGTATGTACACACATACCCTTATTATTTCTCCCTTGAGAATGTTAGCTCTCCATCAGTAGTTATTGTTTAATTTATTCTTCTTTCATCGCCAGCACCGAGGACAATGGCCACTGAGTAGTGGGTATTTCATAAATCCTTAGCGGTTGATTGACCAGAAAAAGCATCTCATTCCAAATCTTTGATCCTGTGGACCCAGACGGGGTGAGAACCACAAGTATTTTATTCTTACATCACACATAAAGATGCTGAGACTCACAAAGAGTAAGTAACTTGTCTATGTGACTAGTTACTATCAGAGATGGGATTTGAACCCAGGTTTTCCTTGCTTTAAATCCAGCCTTCTGTCCTCAGTTAAACATACAAGATCCATAGGATCATCACTTTAGAGCTGAAAGGAAATAAGAGGCTGTCTAGCCTGTAAGAAACAAATGCCCACAGAGTTTGCGACTTTTAGGGAATTCCAGAAGCAGGATTTTCTTGTAACTAGTACTTAAATGTGACTACTGCTTGTATGACTTTGATGGTGGGACTCTCACCTCCCTTCTTTGGACATTATGCTACTGCTAATATAGCCTAGGATAGAATTAGCCTTTTGGGCTACCATGTCACACTGTTGACATGTTTGTTTTTGCAGTCCATTAATCTTCCCTCCCTCCCTTGAGTTGCTTTCACACCATTAGTTTATTTCTCACCCAGGCTGGAAGTGTCCTCACAGTCAGATCCCACTCCTGACTGGCAGAGAAAATATTTGTATTAGAAGGATGGGCCATTGCTATTATGGGAAGCATGAAAGTATGAAGCAATGTCTTCAGCAGAGAAAGCTTGGAGCCAATATAGGGGAGCTCTACAATATTCTGAAAGCAGTTCAGCCCCCTCTTTCTTCCTCCTTTCCAACTCATTGTCCATCTGGATTGTCCAGGGCAAATAAACATGCTTTTGGACAAGTCCTATACAGGGTAGCCATTCAAATGCACTGTGAAATCTTGGCAGTGACCATTCTATAACATTTAAATGAGATGACCGTGTTTCAGCACTTAAATTAAAGCTAATTTCACATATGCCAGTATAAAGTGGAAAATTCATTCTCTGCCCTCCCTATGGTGATCAGGGTTGTCTTTCCCTCTTCTGAGCACCTCCCTTGTTTTCCCAGATTTTGGACGGCTTGCTCCGTATGTTGTTTGCTAGGAACTCCAAGGCCTCGATTTTATTGTCTGGCTCCTTTTGGGTTCTTCCGAGATAGCGAGGTGAGCGGTTGGGGTGAAATGATCCACAGTACTTAAGGCAAGGTGGAAAACAGGTTGGTGGTAAATGAAGGCTCTCACAGTGCTGTAAATGAGCCTGCAGAATAGTAACCCGTCGGTGGCAGCCCTGAGATCAAAGGATGAGCAACCTTCATGTAGGTGTGAGGGCACAGAGTGCACTAAATTGCAGTCATAATGTCATTACTATAATTACCAAGACACAGGCGTAATGTTCAGCTGCCCTTGTACGCCAGGGACATTGGCCTCACTGGAGTATTCAGGGATGAGTTTTCTAGAAAGACATCACTCCATACAGAGCTTTTCTGTACAGCTTATCTTTTGAATTATTCCCAGCACCTCTCCGGCTGTCAGTTCTCTCAGTTTAATAGACTATTCCTTTAAAGACCCATTATTGGGCATGTCGGTCTTTATTAAATAGGCACCCAAGTAGCCAGGCACTAAGACAATACTCTGAAGTACACAGAGCTTTGTAGGTGATGAATTCACCACAGATTAGCTGAATGCCGGCATGATTGTTTCTTATACGTTAGGACTGGACCACTTAGAGAGCCAGGGTCAATAAGACCTGAGTTCAAATTCAGCCTTAGACACTTATTAGCTGTGTGGCCCGGAGCCTGTAAAATGAGCTAGAAAGGGAAATGGAAAACCATTAACCCCAATTGCCTAGCCCTTACGACTCTTCTGCCTTAGAAGCAATATTTAATATGAATTCTAAGATGGAAAGAAAGGGTTTTTTTTCCTAATAAAAAAGTGAGAACTCCTTCCCCTCCTCAACTGACATCACTCCTTATCTTCCTCCCGCCTCCCCCTCTACTTCCTCACCCCTGTTCACACCAAGAGGTGGTCATCCTCAAAATTAGTACATACCTCTATCTTGGCCATTCATTAGTTTTTTCTACAAAGGAAAACCTTTACATAATTATGGCTTGCTTAGTTTACAGAAAAATTTTCTTCTCCAAGAAGAGTAAATGTAAGGACAAAGAATATTAAAATGATTAATTTAACATTTTAATTCTTTAATTATGAAAACAATTTTAAAAAAAGACAAAGCTTAGAACTAACTGATTATGTGACTCTTTCTCTACTTGCTGCCTCCCAGTTCAAAATGCTGCTGATGCATCTTCATGCCCAGCTCTGCCACTGAAAACATTCAAGCCTTAGTACAATTTTCTTTGTGGTTTTGGTCTTTTTCTTAATTTTTTTTTTGTCAATTCAGGAACTGCTTCATGTCAAAACATCTTTTCCCATGAGTATATAACAATAGCAGTGATAACAGCATGTATAGAATGCTTTAAGGTTTGTAGAACACTTTATAAATATCATTTTTTTATCCTCAGAACAACCCTGGGAGTTAATAACTATTATTATCCCTCTTTTACAGATGAAAAAACTGAGGCAGAGCAAAATTCATTGATTTGCCCTGGGTCACATAGTCAGTAAGTGTTTGAGACTTGGTTTGAATGAAGGTCTTCCTGACTACAAGTTGAGGCTCTCCACGGCTATTACCCCATGTGAGGATCTTTGCAGCCTTGTAGTGCTCTGAACTTGGGGATGTGGATTTGGGGGACATGTCAGCACAAACAAAGCTTCCTTTCTCTTTAGTCTCTTTGATACACTATAAAGCAGCCATTTACTTGTCATAATATTAGCTATAATTCACACTGTTTTACCTCCATCTTCCTGGCAGCTATTTAAGGTATTAAGTTAGAAGCAGTTAGAAGCACCTCCAAGGCTCCAAGCCTGCTTATTAGATGAAGCACTGGGTTCTAATCCTTCTTCCAAGTGTTAACAATTTTGGAGTTGAGCCCTATTTTCTGCAATAACTGATCACTAAATACTCCTGTGATGCTAGTGTCCCTGGGACACAAAAGCAGCCATAATTCCATTTGGAATTATTTTTCTATTTTCTTTTATCCTCTTCTGTCTATGGTTTAAAATAACTCATCTTTTTACTTCCTAATTATTTGGGGGAGAGCACAGTATGGCAAAAGGCACTTGTTTGTTTTTACATTTAAAACCCTTTACTTCTGCCTTAAAATCCACATGAAGAATCAGTTCCAAAGCAGAATAAGGGCTAGGGAATGGGGGTTAAGCAACTTGCCCGGGGAGCTAGGGACGTGTTTGAGGCCATATCTGAACCCTGGCTCTTCCCACTCTAGTCCTGGCTCTCTATCTCCTGAGCCACTTAGCCCTGAATAGGTATTTACGGCTGGTGATCTTAACTGCCGCCAACAGTTCCGATGCGATGGCTGGATACTTATGGCTAAAGGGAATTTCTGCTTTGCAAGGACTGCAGTGTTGAAGTAAGCGACCAGGGCTCAGAATGAGGCTGCCAAGGCAAGCCCTGGTGGGATGGGGAGTGATTATTTACATTTCACACACTCCCCTGTAAAATAGGATCATGCACACAAAATATATTTTCTTGCAAAGGATGCCCCAAGAATCTCAGTGTAGTTTAAAGCTCTTAAAAGGTGGGCAAAAAGAAAATGTTTCTTTAAAAATAAAAGCCTCCTGGGGCAGTTCCATGGCTCAGTGGGTAGAGAGCAGGCCCGGAGATGGGACACTGGCAGAACTTCGGGCTGTCGGGTTGGTGCTGTGTACGATGGCTTCGCTTCGAACTTAGCAGTGCAGAGTGTGGCCATGAGGCCACCTTAGGACTGTCAAACTCGGAGGAAGCAAGCTGGGTTCTGGAGGGCCTGCGGATAGTAGGCCCGGGCGTTTGGCCAGGCTCGCCTATTCTAGGAAAGCCGGTTTTTACAGTTTTTACCCAGCCCACTTAATAAATAAAAGGAAGCCAGGTGAGGAACACCCGAGCTCAAAGCTGGCCTCAGATCCTGGGCACATTACTTCACTTTTGACCGCCTCAGTTTCCTTAAGGGTGAAGTAGGAATAACAACCTCTCAGGGGTGCCGTGAAGACTAAATGAGATACTCTTTGGCCCATGGCAGGTGCTTAATAAACATTTCCCCCCGCCCATTTATTCCCTCGTCATTCCTGGTAGATAAGATAGGTCAGGCGCGGGGCTCTGGCAGAGAATAGGGTTGTGTTGCTGGTGAATTGGAATTCTTTATGCCTCGAATCGTTGAACTGTTTTCCAAAAGGTTAAAAGGACTCTCGTGAGTTTTCTATAAACAGCAGCCACAAGCCTGGAAGTGACTTTTTTAGAGCCTGGGAGAGATGAGCCGCTCAGACTCCGGCCAGCTCCCGCCAGAGGGGTTCCGGCTAAGCCCCGGTAGGGCGATGGTTAAGTATTTAAGGACTTCGAAAAAGTCAGTGTCCCGGTTTAAAATGCAGGTTGGGTTTATCGAGGAACCGGGTTCTCTTTGTGGTCCGGAGAGGCAGGGCCGTGCGCATGTGCAAGGCTCCAGCGTCACACCAGGGACTGATAGGGTGAAATACGGTATTTTCTTTATTTAGAAAATAGCCATTCCAGTCCAGAAACGCCCACTTTATCCCTCCGAATAACAACGTTCACCGAGGGAGCGGGCCTGTGATTTCAGTCCCCGAGAGAACTCCCACGGAGGAAACCCCCTCTCCCAAGGCTACCCTTCAGGGCCTGTGCTCAGAGCCCCGCCTCGGCCTTCGGCACAGGGCAGGCTTGTTGCATTGACTAGAAGGTTAAAGGACAACCCCAGAGTTGCACGGCCAGCTCTGTGGATTAAGACAGACACAGATTCTCTACCCGCAGCCCTCCTACTACAACCAGGCGGCCTGTGAAGCCCACATGAGGGGAGTCATCTGGGGAGCCTTGTGAATTGTACCTCGTTGGAGGTCTTGGGCCCACAGCCTGCCCTCTCCCCCTTCCAAGCTCATTGGCACGTTTGTTCAGGAATCCTCGTGTTCCTCGTCATGGTACTGCTCCCGCTTTGTCAAACGGACCCCCGGGAACCCCTCAGCGCTCAGCCTCTGTAGACGGAAGCGGCCGGGAAGCCAGACTCAGGCCCTCAGATCCGGCTTGGTACTCGCTGGCTCCGCAGCGCTTTCATCTCCCGATGGATCCTAAGCCACCTTCCACCAATCCCCCACCCCGCCCCTCCCAGATTCTGGGGCCGCTGGGCAAAAGCTTTCCCCTAGTACTTTAGGAGGCTGGGAGACGTTGGCCAGGAGCTCCCTTTCCCAGCTACTCTCCATTTCGGAACCGCAGCCTCCGCCCCCCCCCCCCACGTGTCTTTATTCCAGTGTCCCGAAGTTAGAGTCCGGTCCCCGTGTTCTGTGCCACCAGGCCTCGTGGGCTTTCGGCTCCTCTCCTCAGGCTCTTTCCCATGCCCACGTCTCTCTCCCCCGTTCCTCTCCCATCTCTCACCCAAATCGCTAAGAATCGGCCTCGTCTCACTCCTGGGTCCGGCCTCTGGCGTCGCTCCCGGATCCCGCACTCTGTGCCCCCTCCCGGTGTCCCGAGCTCTACCCAAATGGCGAGGCGTCCAGCCGTGGTCCCTCCCTGGGGTTCCCGTCATTCCCTGAGTGCTTAGGTGGGACCGGAGGCAGTGTGTCCTCCCACCACTCCTACCCCAGCGCTCCACAGAGATCTCCTTCCAGTCAGCCCCTTCTCACATGTTCAGTGAGAAGCCTGCGCCTGGCACCGTCACAGCTCGTGGTGTCCTCACCGCCTAGTCTACATTTACAGCTCCTAACTGGCCTTCAAACCGACTTCCACTAAGTAATAGTCCTAAAGGACAAGCTGGTCCCGCCACTCCCTTACTCAATGAGCTTCAGTGGCTCCCGGTTACAGCTAGGATACAACTTCTCTCTTCGGCATGTAACATCCTTTATAATCCGGGTTCGACCTGCCTCGGTGGCTGTTCCACGTCACGGCCTTTCCCACGTGATGCAGGCAGCCTGGCCCTCGGTGGTTCAGCGCACTCTCCTCCCCCTCGCCTTAGCACAGGCCCGGCCTTATGCCTGGAGGGCTCCCCTCCTAGCCTCGGTCGAGTGTCCCCTTCAGAAGCAGCAGCCTCCCCAACTACCTGCAACCCCCCTCGGAATTACGCTTTTGCTCTGCCTGTGACTGTCCTGGTCTCCCACAGTGGCCTCTTAAGCAGATGAGCATATGAATCAGTGCTGAACCTCTTGAAATCCTTCCCTTTCTTCTGGGTCCCCAGTTCATACTAAGCGTTCCAGAACCTCAGTGCCCTTTTTATTACCCACGTTTCCCCTCGTTGTCCCGGAGCCTCCTAGGGAGCTCCGCCCCTTTCCAGTCCCGTCTCCAGTGCCTGTTCTAAGCCTTCCGTATGGCCTTTGGGCCTGTATTACAGAAATGGACCTTAATGTGGGGAAGGACCTTTCGGATAGTTTATCCCACTCCAGAGAAGCGAGACACGCCCGTCTCCTTTCCTCCTGGATGTATCATTTGTACTTAAGCAGGGGTCAGGCCTGAGCCTTTCAGTTGGTTGGTCTGTCACAAGTGTGAAGAAGTTCGCATTTGCATCTCTTGGGAGGTCAGCATTTCTGCCCTTACTGGGAAAATACCAGGAACTGGGAGAAAAGAATTTTATCTTAGTTTTTGAGTCAGTCATGCTTGACACAACCTGCATGGCAGTCTTTGTAACAGCAAATCATTTTATAGACAATTTTCCAGTATTGCAAGGCATTTCATAAACACAATGATTCTGTGGCAGCCATGTTAAGTCTCCAGTGGCCCTTCTGGGAATGCCCCCCAACCCTTCTGTACCATTTCCTCAAGCGGGATTTGTAACCCCAATCCTGGTGAATCCCAGGTTTGCAGATCCATCCTCCATGTTTCCCAAATTCTCTCCCGATGGTTCTGGGTAGCAATTCTTGTTCCTCTGAATGTCGGGCTTACAAAATTACAGGCAGCAGGGCCGATTGCCTCAGTTCTGCCCCATGAGTTTACTCCATACCCAAAAGTGTTTGTCAGCTCACTTGGGGAAAGCTGTTCTAAACTGGAGCTCCATCTCTCCCCTCTCATTTCTAATTCCTGGTGTTCTCTGCTCTCCTGACAGCCCTCTAAACACAGATACCTGATAATATTAATATTGAAAAGATTAGGCCCAAGATTTGTAGGAACATGTCATGTCATGTTGCTCCTAAGCATTCGGTTTAAATGGCTTCACCTCCAAGCCAAACCACTTCTCTGTCACCTTTCTTTTGAACTTCCTAGATGTTAAAAAAAGAAGTTTTGACTTATTCTACTTCCTTTGCCAGAACAGAGTAAAACTGAAAAGTACTTTGTGAATTTACACTGTAGTCAGGATAGATATAATATGAAAGCTACCTTGGTTTCTACTTTGAAATACTTATAATTTCATTTGATAAAAGAAGCTTGCAGGTATTAAGCAAATAACTGCACAGAGCAAAAAGAAGTCACTCAGGAACAAGCCAGTCTGTAAGCTGCACATGGAGTGGTTTCCCAGTGACTGAAGAGGCTCTAGTCCAATCCTCAAAAATTTTACAGATGAAGGAACCAGGCTCAGTGTACTCCACAACTGACAAAGAGTGTGGTTGGGACTTCTGATGCCCACTGAAGCCCACTTTCCTGCTCTAATACATTCCATCAGTTGGACATCAACTACAAATGACACCGAAAATGGAATAGCCTACAAAGGACCTAACTTTTGTGTTCAAAAAGTCATGGAATCTCACCCCTTTTAGGTACTGATGAAATAGTTGCAAAAATGAGTATAAATTTAACAGTAAGCATTATGGTCAGGCTGTTTATTAAGGAGACAACCACATATACAAGTTAATCTATAGAAACGTCTGCAAATCAAACTTCATGTGATCTAAAAGGACCATGCATAATGTCAAAAATGGACACCTGTACAGTCAATTCGATAAAAAGTTAATTTAAACATACACAGTCTAGGATCATACTACAGATACACATATTCAGGGGCCACATACATATCCAATTAGATTTTTTGAAAATGTTTTGTTATAAAAGTGATAAAATCAGCATGGAAACTGGCTGAGATAGTAACGTTAAAAATTCTCTGACAATTATGAATGGTCCCCATTTTTTTTTTTTACAAAATGTGATTCCAGGGTCTAATAACTGAAGAAAAAGTCAACCCTTAAGAGTGTTTTATATTATACAAATAAGTTTTATAGAAAAATGATCCAGCAAATGCTTAAGAGTTAAGAATATTTATATTTTCTAATTTTTACACTTTTTATTAACACACTTACAAAAAATAACATTCAAACACTGGAAAAATTAAATAACTTTGGAAGCAGAGCTCAAAGCTTTCTGCTTACATATAAGTGACAATTCAGAGCTGTTGGCACAAAAAAAATAATCCACATTCATAAAACCCTTACCTACTATATATCAAACATAAGTTAAGTAAATCATAGGCACTAGTTTATCAAATCCACATTTCTTCCATAAGTCTAACCACAGAGAATCCTTAGATTTCCCCAAACAGAAAAATTGGCAGTGCACAAAGGCTTCCTAATTAAAAAAAAAAATCAATTTTTCTCTTCAGGAAACCAGAAGCCAAATGTCTGTGGTAGTAGAACAGCAGGTAAAAGATTGCTTTACCAAACCCAAGTTCAGAATATTTTTAATAAGTGATGAAGCAGTTGAATTTTAAAAATATATATTTTCAGATGCAGCCACTTAAAAACAAAGTTAACCTGAATATTCCTTTTGAAACTCATTTTCAAACTGAAAGATTAATTTTTTCATAATCAATTTAAATTCCTATTAGACTGCAGCATATTTTTTTTTTGCAATGTTGCACTGCAAACAGGCCTGTTTTTATGGCAATAGCTAGTTCTTTCACTTATATGCTTATATAATTATTAAGTGACATCACCCATGTAGATGTATGGCCTATGTTAGCAAAGTGCTCAGAGGGAAAGTTGTCTGGTAGTTGGAGCCCTTCTGCCGCCGTTGGTTCTGTGTATTCAATACTGAAATCTCTTTTGTGGCTATGTCCTAGGAAAAGGTAGTTACATTTATCTTAGTATTAGAAGTAAGGGATTACAGGTAGGACAAGCCGCATGAAATCAGCCTACAAGTGTATGGAGAATCATCTGAGCTACTCTCATCAGGTGCTTTCGAGTTGCCTTATCCTTTGCCTCTGGCACATAATATTTCATGGCTCTTCATCTTGTGGTGTTCCTATGCTACCATGGTACTCTACCACTATTAAGTATTCACTGGAATTAAAAGGATAAAATTTCTTCCCCCAAATTTCTTTCTGTTGCTCATTAAGATAACAAACTACAGTGATGTTACAGGTATTATAGAATGGGGATTTTTAATGGGTATTTTGTCCTTTTTTAATCCATAAAACAAAAGATTCCGTTGCCCACTGGTCCTCTCACTCTTATTCCACTTACTTTGGCCAGCTTACTTCTTTGCTTAATAGACAATAAAACTTATGTTTGGTTATCTAAATCTTTTTTAGGCTACCAAAGTCCCAGTTTTTAAAAACTACTGAGGGGAAGTGAGGAGTTGGTGGGGTGGGGTGGGTAGGGATGGCTTAAAAACCAAAAGTTTCCTGTAAAGCAGTTTTTGTCTGGCAACCAGGTAGGTGAAACCAAGGGTAAATTTGATAGCCAATTAGGTGGGAAGAATTTACAAGTTTGTAAACATACGTAGCAGGTTTTGAAATGTTAGCAATAATGTAAAAACAGATATAAGGCAGAATATATTTTCTAAGGGACAACATCTCCAAAAGAAATTTCAACATTAAACAGGATTCATTCAGCAAGCTATTTTTCATACCATGAAACATAACTATATGTGTCATTTGGTATCAACAGTACAACTACCATGTCCAGAGAGTTTGTGTAAATGCATAGATTTTTCCTTTGCTGTTATTGTATACAGTTTTGTTCCAGGCCATAAGCACTGAGGTGTGATAAGAATGAATAGACAGTACGACTTGCTCTCTTTCTTTCAAGGAAACCTGCTAATACAACTACCAAAATTACTTCTCAGGTCTGTAATGGTGAATAGCATGTTAATGAGCTGGCTTCAATAGCAAAGGCCATCTTTCCTGAGCCAGGAATTATGAAGTTTGGAAAGATTGTACAACTGATACGAAGCCCTTTTGGCAACAAAAAGTCTGATATGTCGATGCAACATGCAGGATGCAAGCTAGAATACCATCTTGTGCAAGGTGGTGATCTAGATTAGCTACATCCGAAACTTAGGATCAGATGATGCCATGTCAACTAGGGTTAAACCATTTCTTTAATATAGCTCCAAAAAATAGCTGCTAGAGTGCTTTTAAATAAAGGTACTATTTTTAAAAGATTGAAACGCTTTTCAATTTGTAATTTGAATACTAGTGAAAACACCACTTTTAGACAATTATAATCAGAACATTAATTCTCATTAAAACACATTTATTGGTGGGAAAAATGTATTTTTTATAAAGTTAGAATAGGCTGAATGTTTTGGATAGCTTGACTATACCATATTTCTTGTGCAATGAGGTGCACACTCTTGGATGCAAATGGGCATTAATTAACTCTTTGGCATCTTTTAGGGTTTTTGCCCAGACATTGGCCTCTGTCAAATACTCAAAAATTAACTGGGTTTTCTAGTAAACAGAACTAAAAGTGATTCGATGGAGAATGATTGTGTGATTACCAAACAGAGCTGATGTTAAATGTCATTAAAGTGCTGCTTGATCATCTCTGTCAGTTTGTGCTAATTAAGACAGAGAGGGCTGGGACTTTACAGATCCCAAAGTCAACATCTGGAGCATCTGCATATAAAGTTGTCTTTTAGTCTGGTGAAGGGACGTCCATAAAGCCGAGGACCCTGCATTCATTTCTGCTGGTCAATAGCAGCCATCTTTCCAACTATCATCTTTCATGCTACCATATGTTTTAGGAGCTGGCAGTGATCTGAAACAAAGTGGTACCATTATTAAAAGTTGAAATGCATGTACTCTCTCTACATTACATACATAAAATCAGACCTTTATTAAGACTACCTGCAATATGGTTCTCTGCCAACCCCACAGGCTTCCACGTTTATAAATACATTACTTAATCAAATAAGATGAAATGACTATAAATATAGTTTTATATTAATTAATTAAGCATTTTACTAAGCAAACCCTTACTATGTGTGAGGCAATGGGCTAAGTGCTGGGAATACAAAGGCAAAAGAAAAAGCCAAATAATTGTCTGCCTTCCATTCTAATGCAGAGGGGTGGTGGCATATGGATGAGGAGTGGGAGGAGAAGAGGCATGGGCAGCTGGAGAGACGGAGAGCAGTCTTCTGCAGAAGGTGGAACTGAGTCTTGAAAGAAACAAGGGAATCTAAGAGATGAGGAGCGAGAGCAGCACTCATGCATAAGGGAGAACCTCAGAATATAGAGAGGATGACACAAGTGTATGGAGTGGAATGATATATGTAAAAAGACTGGAAAAGGAGAGCTCCTCTGTGAAGAGCTACCATGTCAGACAGGAGTTTATATGTGATCTGAGAGGTTATATGGGAGCTGCTGGAGGGTGAGGAAGGGGAGTTCTGGGGGCAAAGAGTGACATCATCAGCTCTGCACTGACTAGATTGAGGAGAGACTTCAGGCAGAGAGCAACAATTAGGAAGCAATTGCAAAAGTCTAGAAGAGAGGTCATGAGGACCTAAAATGAAATGGGCAGAGTTGTGATTGTGTGAATAGAACAATGGGAATATATACAAATGAAATGTTGTAGAGACAAAAAGAACTGGCAACTGATTGGATAGGGTTGGGGTATGGGAGAGTAAGGAGTGGCACTACGATGGCAGACTGGGTAACTATGGTAATGGCCTTCATAGTAAAGGGGGAGATAGGGGGTCTGTTTGGGACACATTGAGTGTGGGATGCCTACAGGACATGAGAGTTGTTGATGCTGTTCTGCAGTTGAGAGGAGGGCTCAATATGGCACATATACATATACAGCTATGGAGGCAGAAGTTAAGAATCGTCTACATAGGGGGTAGCTAGGTGGCTCAGTGGATTGAGAGCCAGGCCTAGAGATGGGAGGTCCTAGGTTCAAATCTGGCCTCAGATACTTCCCAGCTTTGTGACCCTGGGCAAGTCACTTGACCCCCATTGCCTAGCCCTTACCACTTTTCTGCCTTGGAACCAAAACACAGTATTGACTCCAAGACCGAAGGTAAGGGTTTAAAAAAAAAATAATAGTCTACATAAAGATGGCAATAATATCCATGGACATGGATGAGAACAAATAAAGGATAGAGTCCAGGACAGACTGAATCAAGAGAAAGGTTGAGATTAATTATTAATGTCCCCAAAACCCAAAGGAGAGAAATCTTGCAGAGAGGACAAGTAGGATGAGAATTATTAATAATAAATTATAGCACTTGTCATATTATCTGAGTTGATCAAGAAAAGATAATGGAAATTGGCAAGTAAGAGATCATTAGCAATTTGAAAGGGGACAAAAAATTTGCAAATAAACAAGTGAAAGATTTAGCTGCAATTTTTTAATCGAAACATCATAAACAATATTCATTCTGACTTTCAAAATAAACAAATATGACAAATGTGTGTTATGTAGTATCACTTTTTCCAAGTGAATGATCCAAATTTATTCTGAATTACATTGGTTTAATCCTAAAGAATTCCACATTGCTCCCAAAGCTTTTGAAAAGCTCTTTATATTGCTTAAAAGCTAAACTCAGACTCCTATATCTTTAGGTCACTGGTTCTCAACCTTTCTAATGCCGTGACCCCGCAATACAGTTCCTCATGTTGCAGTGACCCCAAACCAAAAAATTATTTTGGTGGCTACTTCAAAACTGTAATTTTGCTACAGTTATGATTCGGAATGTAAATACCTGATATGCATTATGTATTCTCATTGCTACAAATTGAGAGGTTGAGAACTGCTGCTTTAGGTCTTGCCTATGATTCAGCATGTAGATTTTTAACAAGCTGAATTTTTATGTCAAAATGGACCACTTACCTGCGAACAGGCTGTGCAAGTTTGCTGCGAGGCACTGGTATTCCCCCAGCAGAAGGGGCACTAGGTCTGGGCAAGCCACTCCTCATTCCTGTGGTCCCTGCAGGTCTAGTAAGAGTAGTGCTATTGATGCTGCTGGCAGGGGTTGGTGAGACCACATTCTGAACGACAGGGGGCCCAGGTGAAGAATTAGGCTGAGTGAGTTGTGCTGCTTCTTGACCACCAACAGGGCCAGAACCATGGTTACTAAAAGCTTTCACTGGCTGTCGGAGTGCCAAAGGAGATGGTGCTGCAGGAGAGCGGAATTTACTTGGAGAAGGTACTATACAGGATAATAAAGAAAAAATTTCATGTAAGTCATTCTAAAGTCATCATCTTTAGGACTTATTTGAAAATTTAAAGTTAACTCCTTGATAGAAAGCCTTTATTTACTATGTAAATATCTTAATTATCATTACAATTTGATCACTGATAGTCCAAAACCTTAAGTGTAATAATTTGGGAGAGGAGAAAAGCTATGATAAATATTAAACAGTATCTTAAAATAAATATTTTTTATTATGCAGTAAGTAACACAAGATTATATGCACTATACTTGCCCAGGGTCACAGAGCTAAAAGGCAGAGGCAGGATTCAAACCCACATCTTCCCAATTCCAAGTCATGTTCAGCGGGAATACATACATACACACACCCACACCCCTCCTGGATCTGGCACTGAGTATGTTCATAGGCAAAAAAAAAAGTAAGCCTAAAGTGCCTTGTTCATTGAATAGTTTCTTTAAGAAACTGTATACAACTAACAATTTATGATGCTGGGAAAATATACCCACACTTGCCAGCAATGGCACTAAGAATGGAATCCCACATTTCTAAGTCAAAAACAGTTATAGTTGAAGAGGGTTCAATATACCTGCCCAAACATACCTTTTAAGGCCCTGGAGCTGCTGTTAGAATAGCTCCACCAGGGTGTCCCTCCGTTAGTGTTGCAAGTAGCCTATTCTTGTCTAGTTTTCTTTTCAGAGCAGCTATTAGGGCTACTAAACTAATTCAAGTCTTTGCCTTATTGTGCTCATATAATTAAGCCAAACTAGCCTGGATTTCATTATTTGTAATAAATTAAATGCTCATCAATTCTCAGGTATAATTGAGCTGCAATCCCCTAAATGTTTAAGGAACATCTTTATTCTGAAACTTGGACTTCTGGTTCCCTGGGGCCCCACCCTCCTTCCAAGGAACAACTCCTTAAGGAGGGCACCGAGGCAGGCTGCTAACATCCCTACCTTACCTATTAAGATTATAAATTCTTTGCCTTTTTGTTTCCTTTGCCTGGCACACAGTAGGACCTTAATAAATATTTTAAAGTGGATCTGTGTATGCTCTCATCATTCTGGGAGTCATCTCCAGCAATCCAGTGAATTCTTGATCACGGCTTCCCTTCCCATAAGTTGGCAGCAAAGAGGGAGATGTCTATCTACCCAACATGCTGAAAGCTTTCCTCACTACCAACCACCACATATCCTGTTGGAGTAACTGGCTTGCCATGTGTCCATTCCTGTTCTTCAGAGTTCCTCATTGCTCACCACTTATAAATTTTTAGGAGAGCTATAATCACTCAGAGTTGTTGTTTTTTTTTAATAGCCTGTCCAGTCACAGAAGACCAAGTGCATGAAGAATGTCTATTGCCCAGATTTCAACATGCATCTCAGTGGACATCCTTTAGAGCTTACCCAGCCGTGTGTACATCTGGGTCAGACCGTCCAGATGGACAATGAGTTGGGCCCAGAGTTGAACAAGAGATGGAGTGTGGGCTGAATTGCTTTCACAAAATTAAAAGCTCCTTTAGTGACCCCGAGCTTCCTGTGAAAGGAAAGGTCCATCTTTTTAAATACTAACATGTTACTATATGGTAAGACACAGAACACAACTGTCTCTAAAGAATTAAAAATGAGAATCACACACACCAAGGACCATAGAGAGGCACATGGTGGGTGTGAACAGGCTGCAGTAATATATTCACAGTTACATAAGAACAGGAAAATACACAAGCAATTTGCCCAAAAGATAATTAGACAGAAAATAACTGAAAGGAAACTAAACCTATTCTATACAACTGTTTTCAAATGAGGGACTCAAGTGCTAAATAAAAATAACATTTTTATTATACTGCTAGTGCTAAATAATGGGGATAACAAGATAAATGAAAATAGGAAGTCTTAATGTCTTCAATTAACCCAAAGTAGAAAAACTGATGATTTGTTTCTTTTTCCTTTCTACCTTCAAAGGGTTATGTTACAAAGCCACTGCAGAAATGTATTTCTATAAAACACATATACACTTTTAAATCAAGTTTTATCAACAACCTATGGCACATGACATGATTTGAGATAGTATAATCTAGCTTTGGAAAAATTCCTTTGCTTTGGACAAAGTACAAATGGTCATGTTGTCTATAATTTACAACTAAGTCCAGAGAAAGGGGCGCTTCCCAAATGAGATCAGGAATCAGGTTTGGGTTAGAGTAGTCATTATCTAAAGCTTACAAGAATTAGCTCATCCAAGCCACTGGTCCATTCAAGGTAAAACATCTGGCCATCTCTTATCCCTCAGACTGGTAAAATGATAAGAAAGCAAATGACAATTATTAGATGGGAAAAATACAAATCCCATCTAATAATTGCCATTTGCTTTCTTATCATTTTGTATTACAGGTGAAGTTACAGATTGGTCCCCCTAGAAAGCAATCTAGAACAAATCCTTTGCCCCTTTGTGTCCACTGATAAAACATAAGGTTCAATAACTCCAAAGAAATTAAAGAGAAAAGGGATATGTGTGAGCATAAGTGTAGCATCCAGAGCAACTTTTGTTATAGTAAAGAACTGGAAAGTAAGAGGGTGCCCATCAGTTGTTGATGGCTAAACAAATCATGATAAAAGAATGTAATAAAGAAACCTGAGAAAACTATTATGAAGTCAGTCTATGAGATGAGCAAAATCCAAGAACAATTTACAGAATGATGACAACATTGTAAAGAAAATTAACCTTCAACCCAGTGGAATTGCTTCTCAGCTCTGGGAAGGGGGAGGGAAGAGGGGGAGGAAAGAACATGAATCAAGTATTAATTAATCTCAACAAATAAATAAATAATTTTTTGGGGGGATATATATAATATATAAAAGAAAAATAACCTTCAAAGACTTAACTGATCAAAATAATCACTAACCACCCCCACCACTCCCCATCCAGTTCATTACTAGAAAGACAGAAGGACTTGGGGACTTGGGTGGAGCTTCTCCCCTCCACCTCTACATTGTGTCTGATGACATTTTCCACATCCCTCCCCCCCACCTCTGCCCAGCAGCCTAATGGGAGCACACAGGGGATAAGGTTGCAGCTCACAGGCAGCAGAGCTGGAGGGGAGCAGAGAGCTTGGGGTCCCTCCCTTACCCCTCTCTATTGTCACTGAGGACATTCCTCAATTCACCCACCCCTCCACCCTGTAGCCCAATGAGAGTACTTTCTCTCTCCCCTGTGTGGGGTAAAGGGGCAGGGTGTACTTGGTGTGTGTGTGTGGAGGCAGCACTCAATATTTAAAAGGTCTACTATCACTGGCATAGAGAATAAAGCATTCCTTCCATCCCTTAACAGAAAAGTAATAAGAGTAGCTTTACGGTACACATGTTTTAGGATATGTGAATTTGTTTTGTGTGGCTATAGTAACTTCACTCCTTGCTCACCTTATAATCCCTCCCAGTTCCAACTCTGTTATTTCTGTTCATCTTTCTAATTAGACTAACCATTGAGAGTAGGAACTCTTTCATTCTCATGTATTTGTATCCCTAGCATTTAGAAGATTGCTTGGAACACACACTAAGCATTTCATCAGTTTAGTATGCTATATAACTTAACTCACTGAGAAACTTGTGCTTTTTGGCAGAGGAGGGATTTCAGAGATACAAGGGCACTAGTAATAGCAACCCCACCCTACAACCCCCAACAAAAGAAACACTTAAAGAAAATGATGTCATTGGCTTTCTTGTTACCAGGGAGATGGAGGTTGGGCTGCAGTACACTGAGCCATACTGTGAGTCCCTCTTCCCTTTCCTCCAAGGTGGAAACTGAATAGGTCAAAGCTCTGATGCCAATGTGACAGTGTAGGGAGATCTAATCTCAATAAGAGGCAGTTGTAGTCCAGGGGTGTCCAGTATTAGAGCACTAGGTCTGGAGTCAGAAAGACCTGAGCCCAAATCCAGCCTTAGATATTTCCTAACAACTGTGAGATCCTGGGCAAATTACTGAGGCTCTAGAGGCCTGATAAAAGGATCCACTGAATCAAGTGGAAAAGAAAAAGACAAATCTCTCCAGTATCCTTCGTCAAAAAAAAAAAGAAAGAAAGAAAACCCCATGGATAGATATGGTCCATGTGGTCATGAAGAGAAAGAAGTGACTGAACTAGTCTAAAAAAAGAAAAAAAGGAAAAAAGGGGGGAGTGGGAGATGTGCAAGACATAATCAGCAGGAAGTTCAGAGGACAACCTTGACAGGTGAGAAACTTTGGAACTAACATGAAGAACACGATGATATATATATATAGTCAGTTCAGTTCATCGTTCTTTTAAAAATCAATTCTTTTATTCATCATTCTTTTAAAAATCAAGCTGTTTGAAATGAGACTTATATACGATCCTCTTTTTGTTCTTTGTCAATGGAAATGTTTAAAATGATAATTTAAAACATTAAAATATTTTACAAAAGGTGATTCCCACCTTTGCATTTTAAAAGCAAATGATTCTCTATCAGATAAAAAGAAAAACACAACTACCAGTCCATTTCCTCTATTCACACCCAGGTCCAAGCAGTCCAAATTCAAATCACATTCACAATATCAGATATATTCTACCTTAAAGTCGAAAATGGCCAGTCTGGTTTTAACAACCAGAAAGGTCTTTTTGTTTTAAAAAAAAAAATTAGGGCAAACAGGCTTCCCTGGGGTCAGAGATCTAGGTTCTTTACAGTATCTTTTACTCCACTGAGACAAATCTACCTAGCCCACACCCCCTAAATGATTTTTCTGTGTACCCAGGCTAAGACTTAAAACTTCTTATGGACTCAGCTAATGCTTAAAAGCTATCACTGGTCCAAATAAACCAAGAGTTTTGCCTTTTCAGAACTAAGGGTTAAGATCTAAAAAGCTGAGCTATCTAAATGATATTCTACTACAAAACAAACTGTACAGAGGCAGTGAGGTGGTGCCTAGAGATGGGTCTTTTATATTAAAATCTAGTCACAAACATTTAGATGTGTGATCCTAGACAAGTCCTTCCCCTTGACTGCCTCAGTTTCCTCAATTATAAAATGGGGAATAATAATAGCAACTACCTCACAAGGCTGTTGTCAGAGTCAACTTAGCATAGTGTCTGGACTACCTGGAGGTGCTTAGAATGCTTATTCCCCTTCTCTTCCCCTGCTCATTTATTAAGACAGTACGGCATGATAGAAAAAGTAAGTGTTCACACACATGGGCTTTAGGAGAATACCTTAAACAAGGGATATGATATAAGCCTGTTTGCCTGACTTGATCAGAGCAAGCTAGAATATTGCATTCAATTGCTATGGGGCAAAAAGAAACCAGATTCTTTATAAAGGGCCAGGATGATAAAAGGCTTAGAGAACATGTCATAGTAAAAAGACTAAATAAAGAAAACTAGAAATGGTTAGCTCAGAAAAGAAAAAAAGTAGTAGCTACTTTCTCATGATAGTTTTCTTTATTATTAAAGGACTGTCTCAGAAGAATGGATCTTTGAAGTAACCACTATGGAAATATGGTAGAAGATCTAGGTGTGAATACAATTTTTGCCATTTTCTGCAAGGAGGTGGGGAAAAGTTGTTGCTTTTTAAATAAGTAGCCCATTCTACAGGCCTCTAATTTGCCCTAGATCTGGGAAAGGAAGGAGGGAGGCAGAAATGGGATTGCATGCCTATGGTCTCACTTTGGTACATGGTTTCAAGAACATTTGGGGACCTGGCAAAAAGAGGTAAGAACAAGGGGAGGAGCATGCAGGGGGAAGGACCAGTAGGGGAATGAGGGGACCAAACAGGAGACATCCAAGCATAGACAGAATTGGGGGGTAGGGATGGCATAAGATGGACACCCAAGTAGGTGTCTCCTTTATAGCTTTATAGCTGCTAGAGATCTCAAGCCAAGCCCTACCCATCTGGAACAGCTGTGGTGCCTCCATTCTAATACTTTCACTTGGAGGATTTTAAAGGGGGGTGGATTGACCTGAGGGGAGTAATGGAGAAAGCACAAATATTGTACAGGAAAATTAACATAGATTTTTTTTGAGGGAATGTGAGTTTCTTTATGTAAAGTCAAATTTAAATTTACCTAAAGCAAGAACTGCCTGTATATTGTTACTTTGCCAAACCTCGAACTGGAATTTAGCATTTGCTTCAATTATTTAAAAACATTGAAAAGGGGGGCAGCTGGGTAGCTCAATGGATTGAGAGCCAGGCCTAGAGATGGGAGGTCCTAGGTTCAAATCTGGCCTCAGACACTTCCCAGTTGTGTGACCCTGGGCAAGTCACTTGACCCCCATTGCCTAGCCCTTACCACTCTTTCTGCCTTGGAGCCAATACACAGTATTGACTCCAAGACAGAAGGTAAGGGTTTATAAAAAAAAAAAACATTGAAAAGAGATAGGCTTTAGAATTATAACAATGAAAAAAGGTTAAGTATCATTGAACCAAAGTCTTGCTACTCAATCTATGATGTCTAAATTGCTAAGAGAGAGATTCTGCTGGATAAAAACAGAAACTCGCAGTATTTTTGCTATTTAAAAGTAGAATGGGCTTCCTCAAGAAGCATCGTCTCTGTCATTATAAGTCTCCCAGCAAAGGCTAGATGACCATTTGTTAGTGGGCTCATAAATAAACCAGTCACCTTTATTAAAGCCACAATGTTCCTGGAAAGAAATACTTTTTCTAGGGGGGTGGGGGTGGGAAGGTTAGAAATTTAGCTGTCTACTCCCACCTTCCTCATGCAGTTGGGAATCCCCAAAGCATTAAAGTCCAAAGGCAGAAGTTCCAGCAAAGAAGGAGGAAAGATCTTGAGAGTAGGATAGGAATCAAGCTAGAGAGTGAAAATAAATGAGTGGATCAAGAGCTATATGCTTAGATCACTGCAAAGAATGAAGGAACATGTCATTAGGTCCTCCCTTCTGTGGATATAAATCCTAACTCTATGCCGGACGAGGTTTTCCATGACCCTCTCTCCCAAGTCTTTCTTCTGAAGCCTATATCTTATAGATGGAACATCTGCTGAACTTATCTAATTACATGCTAATTTGATACCAAAACAACATAAAACTGGAAATTTTGTGGATAGCAATTGTGGTTAACCAACATAATTCTCAAAAAGTTAGGAATACAGTCCCTAAATCTTGTTTCCTCTATTACATACTACAACTCTATGTGACTTTACCAAAATTTTTTGATGATCTCCTTAAAATTTCTAAGTGGTCTTTAAAAAAAAATTATATTAGATTTCTTTGAACTCACTAAAATTGTCCATACTTATATATAGTCATGTTCATAATTTTAACCCTTTTTCAGCCCAGACTTAAAATCTGAATCATTTTAGGATTCTTTTGCTTACAACTTCTTTTACCCTTCAGATCTATTTTCTTTCTGTTTCACCTTTTAATTTATTCAATAAGCATTTACCAAGAGGCTGTTATATATACAATACACTATGGATACAACATACACATCTTTTGCTCCCAACTTATTCTTTCTTCATTATATTGCTAAAATATTCTTACATGATATATTCCCAATAATAGAATAAGATATCCAAATCTACTTTCAACAGCTCAATGTTTTCCCAATCAAAATTCAAATCTTCTGTTCTATATAACTTTCATATTTTTCCTTTGCTCTATAATCCCTTCCCAGTCTCTTATTCTTTTCTTTTATCTAATATTTCTCTTCCATCCCATCTCATGGTCCATTTCTCTCTCTCTCTCTCTCTCTCTCTCTCTCTCTCTCTCTCTCTCTCTCTCTCTCTCTCTCTCTCTCTCTCAAACACACACACACACACACACACACACACACACACACAAACAGACAGTGATGGGAACTAACTGGATCTGGAGTCAAAGGACCCAAGTTTCTCTGCTATCTAATGCAACCCTGGCTAAGCTGCTATAACTTTCTGAGTCACTGTCTCTTCATTTGTAAAGTAATTTGGACAAGGTTATTTTTGAATGTCCCTTTTATAACTTTAGATCTAAAATATTTCTTAGCTGGCCAGTAAATACATCTAATATCTTCCTGCCTGAGAGAGAACTCTTTGTCTTTAAGTCTCATAAAAAATAAGAAACTTTGAAATGAGATAATCCTGAAAACCATAACAATTAAAATTCAAAAAATTGATTTTGGCTTCCTGTTCTCCACTCAATGCCTTCTTAAACACATCTCTTTAATTATAAGCTTAGGTAGTAAAGACTCTTTTAAAGCATACATAATATCACATTATTCATTCTAAAATGTTTGTCTACATCCATCATCAACTGAAAACAAAGTTTATTCTCTGGGAAAGAAAATGTCAGATTCCATAATGTTAAGTGCTACATGTCACAAACAGTAGCAACAATACATACCTCTGTAGAAAAATCCTCCTTCCTCTGGATCTATCCAATTAACTGAGAATTGGTCTTGCAATATTCTTTTATTCGACAAAATGTTTAATTTGTCATATTTATCACTGATTAGTATGCCAAAAAATGTATTATTTTATTACCATATGTTGAAACTTTAACTTAGGAAGAGGCTGTAGTTTACCTCTTTTTGTAGATGAAGTTTGAAGCAACTGTTTGGCTTTGAGGGAAGTACGAGGCAAATTTTTCAGCCTTTGGGAAGCTGTTGAAAAATAAGGAACTGTAATATTTGTCTGGAAGGACAAGATAAAAAGTTCATAGCTTCTGTAAACTTGAAAATTCAATTATAAACTTGAAAATTTATCAAGGAACAGAAACTAGAAGCATATCTGTTAGAATTCTAGAAGCAGGGGAAATTTTAATTATGCTTGCAAGGTGCATTAGGATGCAAAGGAAAGAGATTGAGAATTTTAGGTGCAAAATGCAGGGTTTTAGCAACAGTTTCCTCTGGATCAGGAAAAAAACCAAAATGCTATGGGAACCAAAACCAAAAACCATGGGAAAACATCACCAGCAGACATGCTACAGAATGCAAAGATACAAACACAAAGCTAAATTTAATCCCCTCCCCCCAAGCATACAGACTTAATATAATGTGGCCCAAAATAAATGCTGTGCTTGTTCAATGCAAAAAAACAAAAACAAAAACAAAAAACAAAAAAACCCTATCATTTGCAAATCAATTATTTAGATAAATTTCCTTAGGGAGAAAAAAATGGGAATTGTTGTAGTCAAAAAAAGAAAACTTTAGCCAGATGTGCTCAGTCAAAGGAAAAATTGAATAGATGACATACAAATTGTTCATTTACTTCTGCAAGATTTATTTCTTGCATTTATTCTCTTCTTTTCACTTACACGGCCAGCACCCTGGTACAAAGCACTCCTTAAACTTCACAAGTAGACTTAAAATAGCTCCCTAACTTTTTCCCTGCCTCAAGATTCTTTTCACTATAATCCATCCTCAACATAAACTGCCAAAGTAACTGGCTATTCTAAAGCATAAGTGTAACCACTTCATTCCTCAACAGGTTCCCTATTATCTCCAGGATCAAATATCAGGCTCCTCTGGTTTTATTTAAAACAAATGGCTCCAACCTACTTTTCTAGTCTTATTATGCTAATTCTTTTCCATCATGAACTCTCCATACAATCAAACCGTGTTCCTACAATTTCCCAACCTTTGCTCAGGCTGCCCACCATACTGGAATGTACTCCCTACACATGAACCTCAGGTTCTTAGAAGACAATTTCTGTACACTGGACATTGTATTTAACTGTCTGAGGCACAGTACTATCTCACTCCCCAAAATTACCTTGCACTTATTTTGTGTATATTTTACATGTGTACATGGTGTCTTATAAAACAACATAAACTCGAGGGCTGGGCCCTAAAATTTTTTCCCTACGGCTGGCACATAGTAGATGTCTTTTTAAAGTACTTGAAGTCAGTTGAGTCTTGTGAAAACCTATCTAATTATATATTACTACAAATCATGCCCTGAGCCATGCAGGCTATTCTTGAGTCAAGGTTCCAATCTCCTACATTTGGAAACCTGGTTTTCAAATGAAGAGTTCAAAACCAAGCCAGAGTTTCACCTGTTTTTTGTTTTTGTTTTTTTTTTTAAATTTAGAATATTTTTCTGTGGTTACATGATACATACATGATCCCACCCTCACCCCTTTCCTCCCTACTCCTGGAGCTGACAAGCAGTTCCACTGGGTTATACATGTATCATTGTTCAAAACCTATTTCCATGTTATTCCTATTTGCAGCAGAGTGATTTTTTAGTGCCAATCATACCCCCATCTAACCACATGATGGATCATATGGTTTTCTTCTGCATTTCTGCTCCCACAGTTCTTCCTCTGGATGTGGATAGTGTTCTTTCTTATAAGTCCATCAGAATTGTCCTGGGTCATTGCATTGCTGCTAGTAGAGAAGTCCATTACATTCGATTGTACCACAGTGTATCAGTCTTGTGTACAATGTTCTCCTGGTTCTGCCCCTCTCACTCTGCATCAATTCCTGGAGGTTATTCCAGTTCCCATGGAACTTCTCCAGTTCTATATTCCTTTCAGCACAATAGTATTCCATCACGAACTGATACTACAACTTGTGGTAACCCTAACCCAATCGATGGATACTCCCTTGTTTTGAGTTTCACCAATTTAAATGATCTGGAATACTCAAAGCCAAATCCAAGAAAGAAATCCGGGACCCTCCAGACTAAAAAAAAGAATAACTCTGCAACATATTACATCTCTTCTCCCACCAGTGGGCCCACAGTTCCCTCCACAAGCTTAGGACTTGTTGCAACAGTCTGTAAGTATTTTAAAGCTTTCACATTATCCATTTGACAAGAATACTGGTTCCCAATCATCCTGCAAGTTAATAAAAAGATCCTGCCATCTGTTTTGAGAAGTAGTGAATGACAACGAAAAGAACATAGGTCTTTACATTAAGTGAATCCCTGACCATATACCAATAAAGCTGTGTTCACCCTGGCTAAGTCTATTCAACTACTAATCACATGTAAAATGAGGGTGACTACTTAACACTGCTAATCCCATAGGATTGTTTTGAGGAAAGCACTTTGCAAAGCTTACATTGTTTTTATGTATTTCAGTGACCCATTGTTTTTATGTATTTCAGTGACCCAGTAACAAAGCTGACTTCTCCTTCAGTACTAGGAGGCTTCCTACTGGCATTAAGCAAAACAAACTAAAAAACAACACAAAAAAGCATATATCTGCTACAAAAATCCAACTAGAAAACATTAATCAACACAGATTTGAAATAAGGAAGCTAAGGTGTGCCAACAAAGAGTAGGACTTACATCCAGCTGAGGTTCATTGTTGTTTTAGACACATTACTTATGTCAATAATTTTCTCAGCAGAAAAAAGAATTTGATAAACTAATTAGATACTAGTTCTAATTGTTACAAATTTAACATTTTTGACAGAGTAGATAAGTCTATATATCTGATTTTAGATCAATTATGCAAAAGCAGCAGAGGCAGTGGGATCCTACAGACAAATCACTGGGCTTGAAATAAGATCAGAACTGTTCTAGCATTTACTGTTTCACAGAGAAATCACCATCTCTCTGACTCATTTTCCTCATCTATCAAATGATGATGATAATATTTAAAGTACTCACTTTGTGATGATAATTATGAAGATCAGATGAGAATTGGTATGTAAAGCCTGAAAGTACTGTATAACTGTGATGTTTTTATTTCAATTTGTGATGTCACTGGGGTAAGGAAATTCTGAGTGACAAAATACATTTTTAAAATAACTGCTCCCAAAGTTAGTCCAAGTGACTTCAATGTCAGGCAGGTTAGCATATTCTTCAGTGACACCATTACTCTCTCTTTGCTTCTACATCAATTTCAGATTGTGCTGCCCTATACCAGAGCAATAAACCACAGCTTAACAGATGGTAGGGGCAGTTGGGTAGCACAGAGAATAGAGTGCTGGGCTGGAAATAAGGAAGACATCTTCAAATCTAGCCTCAGTCACTAGCTGTGTGATCTTAGGTAAATTACTTAAAATTGTTTGCCTCAATTTCCTCAACAGTTTAGAGAAGGAAATGGCAAACAAGTCCAGTATTCTTACAAAGAAAACCCCAAATTAAGACACGAAGAGTCAGACACAACTGATACAACTAAAAACCACAACAATAACTGAGGTTTAGAATAATTTCAGCTACCATTTTAATTGTTGGAATAGGTCCATGTTTATTTAATTTTTGAATAGGCATAAGAAACCTCTGCTCTGTTGCCTCAACCAATTATCTGCCTAGAAGTGTATGTGAGGCACACAGGTACCAGTCATAGTAACCTTCCATATAATAAAAATGATTTCACAAACCACATGTAAAAGAGAATACTCCTTAGAATAAATCCTGGGACAACTTGTTTTAAAAAAGCTCAGTTTAAGCACTTCACATCTTTTCAAATGTAAATCAGCTAAATGCATCATTTCTCCCTTTTCACTAACTCTTTAAAGAGTTCAACAATCAAAAAATCAAGTGTGATAGCACAACACAATGCTCGTTTGTCCTTGAAAAGTTTATAAGTATCCAATTTCTATTTTTTGCTTTTCCTGATATTGAGTTTTGGTAAAATAAAGCTACCTTAACTAATTCAATGACTAAATCCTATACTGTAGTATAAACATGCCCTGATCAACATTTTAAAGTGTCTGGTTCTGGAAATAGCAAGGAAGCCATTGTTACTAAATTTAAGAGCACATGTGAGGCTCTGATGTGAAAGAAGACTGAAAGGGTGGGAACACAAGGGAAGCCTAGTTTTGAAAGGTTTTGGGCAACAAAAGGGATTTTAGATTTGATCCTGGAAGTGATAGGGAGCCACTGGAGTTTACAGAGGGTGGGGGGTGGTGATGACGTGGTCAGATTTGTGCTTTAGGAAAATATTTTGATGGACTAGTATGGAGAGATTTGTAGTAGGCAGACCCACCAATAGCCTATTACAATGGTGTGGGTGTGAGAAGATGAAGGTGTGCATCAAGGTAGTGGCAATGTGGCAAAGGAAAGAAGTTACTTGAGAGATACTACAATGGTGACATCAATAAGCCTTTGGAAGGTGAAAGACAGATTGTGAGCCCAAGAGATTGGAAAGATGTCCAGGGCTCTAAGAGTAGGGAAGGTAGGAGGTGGAGTGGGTTTAGAGAGAAAGAGAATTATCTTGAACTTACTGAGTTTAAGATGTCTAAAAGGCAGCAGTGAGACTGGGATAGAATAGGTAGATTTAAGAATGATCAGAATAGAAGGTAACTAAATCCAAGGAAGCTGATAAGATCACTAAGTGTAATAGTATAAAAATAGAAAGGGGGATTGTACAGAGTCCTGTGGGGCACCTACAATTAGAGGGAGTGATCTGGATGAAAATCCAGCAAAAGAGCCTGAAGCTAGAGTAGGATAAGGAAGAGGGAACCAGGAGATAATGGTTTTCCAAAGATCTAAAAAGAAAAAAATATCAAGGAGAAGAGGGTTAACCAGTGTCAAAGACTATAAAAGAGGTCAAGGAGAATGAGGATTGCACTTCAAATCCCACCTCTGGCATTACTTCTTATGTGACAAATCTCTCTAGGCCTCTACCTCAGTTTCTTCATCTGTAAAATGAAGGGATTAGATTTAGATAACTTCTAAGGACCCTGCAAACTCTCAATCTATAACCCTAAAATGCTTCAATTCCATGAGAACAGTTATTCTATTCCCCTGTTTTCCTCTTCATTCTAAAATTCCCTTTCAACTGATTTTTTAAGTGCCATGGTTCCAATCCTATTTCCTTCCCCAATAAAATATTACAGTTTTTGGCAGAGCCAGCTAGGTTTTCCAACCTATTTTGTCAAGAATTTGGAAAAAGAAAGTCAGTTGGAGGTTTCAGAGAAGTTGGGCCTGCATACATTTCAAAAGCCTGTGTGACTGTGAAAAGTAACCATTTTGAGAGCAGTGCTGAGACACTTCACTATCCTTTGATTACATCTTATAAATTGAATGCCCAGAAATTGACACAATATTCCAGCTGTTGGCTGAGTACAAGAGAACATACTTGTTCCTTCACTTTAGACAACTGTATTTCTATTAGCAAAACTCTAAGACTGTATGAATTCTTTTGGTTTCCATGTCAAACAGCTGACTCACTGAGCTTGCAATGGACAAAAATGTATAGAGATCTTTTTCATATTAACTACTTTCTTGTCATGTCCCTTTTTGTACTTGCATGGCTGAATTTAATTTAACTTTGTCTAATATCATTTTATTTTCTGTCCATTCTTCTTGCCTGAGGTGCCTGGATACTAATACAAAATAAGTTTCTGCATTTGATTACACATTTGATAGTCATGCTATATGCTAAGTCCCAAGGTCTTAAAAGATATCTTTGATAGCATTGCTGAACTAAACAGGACAGAGGACAAATCCCCAAATCAATTCACTAGAAACCGTCTCTTCAGGTTAACAACTAGTCTAAACAGTCTCAATCTCACCTAAGATACTTTTCTTCCTCTTGTCTACAGACAAATAAGGCCTGTGATCCAACTCTCTGCTGAACCCCAAAATGTCCAGAGCATTTCCCTAATCTACTAATGTAATAACTGTTTATCTTTAATATAATATTTTTTTTCAAATTAAGGAAATCTCTCAGAAAATACCCAACTTGACAGGTATGATAAATAAAACATACTTTGTCCACAAAGCTTCAGGGCTTAGTGGTGTTTCACAACAACTATAGCTAACTCATACCAAACTAGATTAATCAGATTTACTACAAATAAAATACAGTGATAATTACTAAATTGATCAGATATACAAATAGAATATAAGTGAATGATTTTCCATAAGATAGCAAAAAAGTATTTGTCCTTCATATTTACTTTAATGATTCATCTTAATTTGATCTAGTTTTCCAATAACATTTTAAAGTACAGTACACTTTGAATTAAAAAAAAAATCTACTCAATTTTCTTGAAACCAGAGCCTCCGTGGGACAGATTTAATATTTTTGTTTTTCAATCTGTCTTATTTTTCCTTTCTATGAGAAAACTAGATGGTTTAGTAGATAGAGTGCTCTAAGTTCAAAGTAGCTCTTATACATTTACTGGTTGAGTAACCTTGTTTGTCTTAATCCACTGAGAAGGAAATGGTAAACCACTTCAGTACTTTTGCCAAGAAAAATGGACAGTATTGGCGTACTATGGTCTATGGGGTCACAAAGAGTTGGACATGATGAAAAATAACAGCAATAAAAGTATTCTCATAACTTCAAATAAGTACATTCCACTGTTGATAAGTAACAAAAATGGCATGAGGAAAAGAACAGAAGACTATATGGTAGAAGTACTGAAATCAGAGGAATAAAAAGTACTTGGTCCTAATTCAGGATGACATGGGGGTAGGTGGATGGCAGGTGGGGAAGCTGACAGTACTAGTAGAGGCAGAAGATTTGTGAATACAGAACAATGGATTTAAAACAGCCAGAGAGAGTAACCAAAACAAGTTACTGTTTTCATACAAATTTGATGAGCATGCTAAGTATCCCAAAGTTTTAGTAGTGTTAGAACTTAAAAGTAAACTAAGACTTTTAGGGATGCCTTATACAAATGCCCTCATTCAAACCCAAGATAAAAGTACTACTGTATATATTTAAGGTGCCTCCCCTCCCCCTTTTCTGGTTCTGTTATCTAACCATTATAGGTAATGGCCAAGATACAAATTTCCTCCACTAATGCAAGTGATCAACTCATCTTAACAGAGTAGGGTTTCTTAGAACATTAGAGATTAACTGACTTGCTGTGATCACACCATGACCATGTGTCAGAGGCAAGACTTAAACCTTAGGTCTTTTAGACTCACAGACCACCAATATGCTGTGATCTCTCACAAGGTAATAATATCATTATTGTCTGAGCACTTTATCTTCCTTCTGAGCTAAATCTGTTCCCTAGCTGTTACTTCCTATCCCTTTGTGACATTAGGTAGGTCACTTCACCTCACCACTAAAATAAGGAGATGAGCCTTTATCAGTGGTTCTCAAAGTATGGGCGGCAGGCCCCTGGGGATTTCTGAGGCTTTTTTAGGGGTCTTGACCCCAAGGTCAAAACTATTTTCATAATAATATTAAAATATCATTTGCCATACCCTTATCTCATGTCTTCCCTGAAATATCAAGTCTATTCCCTCATACAAGTTTCCCAAGGAATCCAGATAAAATCTCAAGTCTTTCATATTGCCAAAGGAACCTATCATTAGCATATGTTAACCTTTGTTTTGCTCCATAAAAATTTAGAACTGATTTGCTATAAGCAGTAAAAACCAATAGAAAATCTAGCAATAAAGAATATGCTTTTTTTTTTAACTTTTATTAATAATGAGAGGATAGGAAAGAAATTGTTATATTGAAGTGGTCAATTCTATAAGACAGAGAAAGTAAGACATTTTGGCTGTAAGCAAAAAACAAAGAGAGTTGAAAGGAAAGAGAGGGGAAACTTGTATCCCTAGGATTTACAAAAAAAAAAACAGTGGTAGGAAGCTAGAATAGAAATGAAGAAGATCTGACCACTCCAAGTTAATATGTCTTTAGAGATTCTCAGAGGTCATCTAATACAACATATATATGAATAGTACTTTTATAGTATACCCAGTAAGTAAATATTTGTCATTATTCAAAGGCATCTATCAAGAAAGAATTCATTACCTTCTAGAGCAATTCTTTCCACCCGAGTACATCAAGGAACCAGTTTTACTACTTCTACCCAATGTTTTATTCATCTGCTTAGAACTCCAACAGAATAAATTTACCCTTTTCCATAAGACAATATTTCAAGATAGTTATATGCATGTCTCTTCAAAGTCCAGTTTCTTCTAGGTTAAAATTCCTCATTCCTTAAAACTTCCCCATATGGTAACGATTTTAAAGACTTTCACATCCTTCAATCTTTTATCTATTGGCTTCCCAATTATCAGTGCTCTTATTAAAATGTGGTGCCTGATATCCCAGCCCTCTGACCAAAGCAAAGTATAGTGGAACTATCACTCTCTCCACAATCAAGGAAATTTCTTTATGCAGCCCCAAGATCAAATCAGTTTTCAAGACTGCTGTATCTATTGATAAATCTTTATCTTACTGTGTATTAAAACCAGATCTTTTTTTCAACAAAACTAACAAAACCTCCTCCATTTTTTGATTCACAAAATCAATTCTGCAAGTATAAAACTTTATATTTATCTCTATTAACTTCATACTATTAGACTGAGACCAATGTTCCAGCTAGCCCATAGAGTTCTTTTAGGATTTTGCTATCCAATGTGCTAGCTATTCCAGTTTTGTAATTTGCAATATTTAAGCATATCATCTAATAAAATTGTTAAAATGTATAAAGTCAGATCCCTAGGGCATTTAAGATATAGAGTCATTAATAACAACTCTTTGGGTTTAGCTATTTAACCAGTTCTAAATCCCTCTAGTTCACATCTCACCATCTTTTCCACAAGAAAAGCATGGGAAACACTGATGAATATATCTCTAAAAATCCAACTTATATGTAGCATGGTCATATCTGGAAATGAGTTTGGTCTGCATTACCTGTTCTTTATGAAATTATGTTACTTCTCTGATTAGCACTATCTTGTTGAGCCATGGAGCTGTCTCTATTCTTCACACCTCTTTACACTTCAATTCCATCCAAAGCTTTATTTTATATAGCTTAAATTTAAGAAAATCTCAGTTCTCTCTTCTAGGCGGTCCAAGTAATAAATTCTTATCAACTAAAACAGTTACTATGGGCAAATCATGTCCAATGTCCTATGTTCTTGCTGATTATTAAAAAGTAAAAATAATACTAATCCAATAATACTAACTCACATATATAAAAACCCCCACACTAACTATATTATGGATTCTGTTGTTAAAGTGGAACTTTAAATGAAAGAGATAAAGCTCTGCTATTTCTGATGATTTTTTGCAATGTAAAATATAATTTGTTAATTAAATTTTAGGTTTTAGTGCATGCCCACCCAATATCCCTACCATCTAGTGAAAAGTCCACTAAATTCACAAATCATCACTACCACAAGGTTAACCACCAGGTAATGTGTTTTTTTGTTTTTTTGACCACAGAAACTCACCAATCTATCCAAATTGAAAAAAAAAAATCAATATTTTCAAGTACTTTTAAATCAGGGCTTAGAAGACATAGAGCTATTAAATCACTATTTGGTTTGGTTATTGTTCTGAGAACATTATATGACATTGATCTAAGTGAGCCCATCAGAATCCAAGGGTAAAGAGAAGAGATATAGGGAAATTTCTGGTCATGTTGGGCTCCAAAATGGGGTCTCTTGACCTAAATTTTCTGTGCTACGGCCTCTGAAAACTCACTGTTCTTTCTTTTATGAAGCATACTCTACTCTGTAAGGAAAGTAGCACTGCAGGTAAATGATGAAGTGCTATGCTGATAATTTTTCAAAACTGAGTTTAAATAAATAATGCATTAATAGTTTGTTTGATAGTTCAGCCCCCATGACATAACTCCAACACAAAGTCTATTTACCTACTATTCAGGATGTTTGTCAGGACGACTATCCATGTGGGATAGAAAATTTTTTACCAATGAACTTCATCAATACAGAAACAGCACAGAAAATCTAGTGTTTGACCCACCCATCATTTTACCTTTTTCTTCTTTGCTTCTTTATTAGAAAATTCCTAAACATTTTCTGAAAAGTTAACTTTCTCAAGCCCATTATATATATTTATTAAGGGTTTCCATTCAAATCTGCCCTGCCAAACTGACCAGCATTTCCTCCCCTTTTTTGGGTGGAAAATTATAGTTCTCTTCTAATAGAACCGTGTAAAAAGAAACTTCAATGTTTTTAGCTACATTACTTACATAGCAAGACATTGATTTACTCTCCCTACTGAAAGGTATCTTCCTTGAATCAGAAGATTCATGGAAAATTTTAAATATATAACATATATACACATATCATACTTCGTAATAATTCATGTTTGTCTAACCTATTTTGCTTTCAAAAAGTTCCTTATTTTTTCCACTAATACTTTCATGAAGAAAATGTTCAAAATTAATAATTTATAAAAATTAAATACTACATTAAAGTTCCCGTTTCACTCAGATTTGAACGCCAGCATCCACTATATTGTAGCCACAGCAAGTGAACATATAAAATTAGTGGAATGACATAGCAAATAAATAAGGGAAAGAAGTGTTTCCTTAGAAATGAGTTAGGCCCATGCAGTTCAGAAGAGCCAAAGCTTTACCACTTAAGAGCCAAAAATAAAAAATAAAGGAAAACAAAAGCAACATCTATTACGCCCAGCAAATAGAGCAAGTATGCAAAAAAAAAAAATAGCATTTGATGAAATAATTTGAATCAGCAGCAAACCTTGTGAATGCAATAATATTTAGGTTATATAACAAAAATAGGAAAATCTATATAAAACAGTACATTGATAAAATTATACTAAGATAATATTTACTTGTGTAAAATATATCAGATATGGCATAAATATTAAATGGGGGGATGACTAATTTCATTCTAACATCAATGTTCCAACTTACACAAGGAACAATATGACTTTAAATTTTTATAAACCATCAATTTATTTAATCAACAAAGTTTACTTTTAGTATAAGATTTCTTACTATTCAGTCACGTTTTTTCCCCCAATCTGATTTCTTACTAAAAAATACATTAGCTGAGTTTGTGACATGAAATTCTATAAAATTGCACAATGTTCCCAAAGAAAAGTACATCAGCTAGGTCCTAGCTAAAACAGAAGATTGTTAACAAGTCAGGTAAATTCTCTTGTCCTCTACCTTTATATATTTATTTAACTGTGAAACTGAAATTAAAAACTAAATAATCTTTTCCCTAAAATCAGATTCTTTTCCTTTGCATTTTCTCTAAGAAAGGATAAGTCTTTTACATTTATCTGGATAATAAACTACAGTAGATAATACTACCACCACATATAGGGCCAAACAACTTTAAAGTAAAAGATCCGATTAGTATTTGGTATCATGATATGATTAAGTTTCTTTGTTGCTGAAATTTTAAAATTTATTAGTCTCCTAACTGTGCATACCTTTTTTGTCATTAGCTATGCACTTTCATGAAGTCTGAAAATCACCAGGATACTGGGAGGGGAAAAAAAATCAATCAAAAAGCCAAAAACTTTTAAAAATCAGAAAAATACTGCAAAAATGTCACTGATTCAGACAAGTGATTCATTTAAGGCCAATATTCAATTCCTGACAAATGGCCTCATATCTGTCCCCAAAGTAGTACTAAAACATTTTTTAAAGTCTGCTAATGGAATATGGACTCCTAGATTTGTGTGCTTGTGTATAATTCAAGTAATAATTAAAATTCTTTAAAACATAAAATAAAATCACCTGTATCTTAATTTTCATTTGAGTTTAGCACATATCTTCCACACAACAGGTATTCAATAGATATTTATCAAATAAAGGAATGGATTATCACTGCTACTGCTTAAAGTACAGTTAATTAGGAAGTGACTGAAACATGGAAAATATTTTCTAAAATTTTAATGTTATCCAGTTTTTAATAATAAATTAGGATGCTTTGAAATTATAAAAAAATCTGTAAATTATTAGGCACAAATTTGAAATTGTTTGAAGTACCCTTTTCTGGTTACTCTACACATTACTACAAATATATAAATGCAAAATCTTAGCTTTCCTTTAATTTAAAAACTTAAATTTGTGTATTCCTTTCCTGTTCAAAATATCTTTCTTACTCCATGATTGTATTATAATAACATGCAAAAGAGCAGAGCACTAATTTGGCACACAATTTGTTTCATTTCATATATTTAATTGAGCAAGTGCATTCAACAGAAATATTTGATTTTTTATGTTCTCTGAACTTAGGTGTGAATGCCATACAACAGTCTATCTATGTTATATTGGACAAGTAATCATTAAGTCTGTATGATGAGCTCTAGTAAGAAGAAAACCCATTAACTCTAGAAATAATCTATTCTACCTTTATTAGGTATCAAGATGCCAAAACCTTTCACAGAAATAATTTGTATTTTTAATTCTCTTTCTTCAATAGTTACAAGCCTTTCTTTTGTAGTCCTAATTTCATATCAATATTTTTTTCCAAGCCAAAAACAAAAAGAAAAATTTTGATCTGTTCCTGAAGATGGACAGATTAAGGGGAGAATGAAAATAACTTTAAAAAACAGAAAATCATATTGCAGTATCAGAGCATGGATTTAAAAACATACTAGAACTCCTTGAAAACTACATATTAGAAGAACAAGTAAATGAAAAAGGTAACAGTGACTTTTTGACAAATTAGTAGATTAAAGAATCAATAAAATAAAAGGGTTGATCAAGAAGTTTTGAGGAGTCTTTCTGGTCCTAAGAGTCTATACCTGACTCTATGTTCATTATAATGTGCCAAATAATCATAACAAAGAAGCAAAAAGTAATGAAACTAAAAAATGCCAGTTATGGCTAAAATTAAGCAAAAGTACCCTAGATTTTATATTATATTATTATATTACATATTTTTTATTTTAAAACTAAAAGCAAGATAAACTCAAAGAGCAATCTTACCTACTTTGTTTTTTTTCTAGAAGGAAACTATAAGTTTTCATATTGTAATGATCTAAGTTTGAATTGTTAATTGGGTATTTTGATTATAAACCATTGTATAAATAAACAATGACCACAAAAATAAACTTTCAGAAACCCAACTGGAATATTACTAAAATGAAAATGTCTTTATTCATAATATTATTTTCTATAATTTCTGTGATTTCTGACTTCTTTACTTAATGGGAAAACTCCTTCCTCTTATTAGCAGAATGCTATTATTTGTTTATTTTTTTTCTAGTCCAAATAATGTCTTTTAAAGGTACTCCTCTGCAAACTATAAAGTTTAAACACATTAATTATATATACATATTCTCCTTAGCACTCACGTAAACATGTTGACTCAAAACATCTCTTCAGTTTAAAACATTTCTTAAAAAGTTAACATAAACTACCTAGTATACATAATTTTGATTTTCTGATAAAATAACTAACATCTTACTAGAGCTGCCATACTTACTGGCTGTTGCTTGAGACTGAATTCGAGGTATTCCTCCATTTGGCACTTGAAAATTTGAATCACTTCTGCTGCTTTTCACAGAGTCAACTTGTGTATTAGAGGTCCGGGACAGGTTTGGAAGACTACGTCTAAGTTTCTCTGCGTCAACAAATTAAAAATGAAAATATTCTCTCTGCTGCAGAAAGAATTAAAATATTGACATACTTGAAAATTCATGCTGTTTAAACTTAGAATGCATATAACAGGGGATCTCTGTAGCAAAGGAAATGTTTCTTTAAATTAGTTTTTAATGAGTTTCCAGATTTGTCACAAATGATACTAATTTAACTCTAAAATTTTGCTGCATTTTCCCCTAATATGCCCTTCAGAAGCAAAAGTTTAATAATACATGTTAAAATACTTTCAAAATATGAAAAGCTTAATTTTTTAATACCAACATAGCAATTAACATTCTAGAAGTATTAGTAAAGGAAATTTATGATTTACCTTCATTTTTAACATTGTTTGTTTGTAAATCTGTAGGATGGCCTTGAAGAGACAGACGAGGTTGATGTAAGCGGCTAATCATAGGCTGCGGGGACACTCTACTGTATTCCATCCCCCGAGCAGGAGATCGTGAACGAGGAGAATTTCTAGGTGATTGTTTGGGTGAAGGCCGTGGTGAGTTACGTGGTGATGGAGAAAACCTGTTAACAGCAGGGTATACCGCGTGATGCATGTTGTCATCTTCATCATCTAAACTTTGAGCATCAAGTTCCTGATCACTAAATGTACCCCGTCTTGTAGAATTACAAGATGAACCAGAACTGCGCCGAGATGTAGTGGCTGCATATTCTTGCCGAAGACCTGGAAACAATTAAAATGTTATTTTCTACTTAATTTTATAACAGAATAAAAGCCCAACATAACTATCTGCTAGAATATATGTCCAAAATAATTGCCTACATTCAAGCTCTTTTTAAAAGTTAATTTTAAGATTCATACTCTATGATGGGATCATAAACTCTTTAATCCCAAAGGATGGAATGATAGTACATCAAAAGAATTTTGATAAAAAAATTCCTCTGTTATTAAAAGAAAAACTCAGTGAACACACATTCTGCTTAGATAGTTGAATTTTGTTCCTATCAGACACATAATAAAATATTTGCCAAGAGCTTTTCCTCACATCTTAAATAAGTGAAGGTATATTTAAAACACTGGCTAGGTACCCAATGGAGGAATTATGGAAGACCATGGATAAGAATCCTACCAAAAAAGAAGCCAAAAATAGATTACGATAAGCATTGAGACAGACAGTACCTACACCAAATGCAGAGAAACATGTTCATTGACTTTAAATAGTAATTAAGTCTCTATATAAGTTATCTCTCTTAATGAACTCTGAAGAAAGCTTTTTTGGGGGGAGGGGTGGTGAATTATAATAAAATTTTGCTAATTATGCTTTTTAAATTTTAAAAATTATACTTAAAAAAAATTTTAAATCCTGTCTAGAACTAACTTCCCATTTCCCTTTCAGTTTTAATAATAAATCAAAGTCCTGAATTTATTAGTAATTAGAAAATGAAAAGAGCCAAGGAAAAAAAATAATACCTCAGGGCTCTTAAGCTACAGCTACCTTTTTCACATGTAAACTATGAAACTTCAAGAACTTACTACATTACACTACACTGAACAGTAGTAGCTATTGAGTTTAATGAAAAATGTAAATCTGGCTTTAGTCTCCTAAAAAAAATCTCATAATCTGATATGAGAGAGACAGAGACATTTTCTAGGTCTTGCTCTGTTACTGGCTGAGACCTTGAGCCAAGTCACCCTACATCACTATCCCATTTCTTCACTGGAAAATGAATAAGAACAGATGTTTTAAGATCTTTTCCAGTTCTACTTCAATGACAGTTAAGTGAAGAAGAAAATAAGAAAGTAAATTGTCCCTCTGAAGGTGACACCACCTATGTAGTCCTTTCTTATAGAGATGCTTTTATTATTTATTGCCATTTTACAGACGAGGAAAATGATTGTGGGAGAGATCAAATGACTTAGAAAGTTGTCTGAGGCTGGTCTAGCTCCTATCCACTAATGCTATCTCTTATTTCTTTTATTTTCTTGACTAGTAAGAATGTAATAGATTAACTAGTAATGGACTTTACATCATCTTATAGAGTTGATTGATGGTTCAAGAAAGGGTGATTTCTTTTGGCTGGGCTTTTTAATGAAGTTTGAGAGTGAAAGATCAATTGAAGTATAAATGTTGCTTCTTGGCTGTTCTGAAGTATTATGAATTTCTCTATTTCTGGTACCTGAGTCTAGAATACAAATAGAATTTAGGTTCATAAAGAATAAAATGGATGAATCCATCCTAAAGAGAAACTCTATAATAGCTAGCATTTATATAGTATGTAAAACTTTCTAAAACACAGTATGTTATTTCACTTGATCCTTAAAACCACCCTATGAAGTGGATGCTTTTATTATTTATTGCCATTTTACAGACGAGGAAAATGATTGTGGGAGAGATCAAATGACTTAGAAAGTTGTCTGAGGCTGGTCTAGCTCCTATCCACTAATGCTATCTCTTATTTCTTTTATTTTCTTGACTAGTAAGAATGTAATAGATTAACTAGTAATGGACTTTACATCATCTGAAGAGAGCCTAAAGGAAGCCACATTGGGTGAATTTCATTGAATGTTAAGATATAGCATATGGACTCCAAAATCAGAAAAGAATAATCTCATAATGTCCTAACCTAATCCCTTGCCCTTGAAGCATATACTTTATAATCATATAACAGGCCCACAGTGCTAGGTATAAATATTTGCTAAAAGAATGTCTGTGAAAGTCAATTTTAAACTCTCCTCTAAATGCTATTTCTTGTGGTACTTTAATCTAAATTTAACATTTACTAGAAAAGTATAGACACACACACACACACACACACACACACACACACACACACACACACACACACACACTCTCTTTCAGAAAGGAAATACTTACTTTCTTCTTGCATCCGAGCTAGAATTTGCACATCTGTTACATCATTTAGCTTATAATTCGATCCAATAGAATCTTCATCCAATTCTGAAGCACTTAGCTCACTATCTACAGAAGACTGAGGACTGAGAGGTGGATTTTTATCTGTAGAACTTTTAAAATTACCTAAAAAGTTAAAAATGTAAATAAAAAAACTTAAAATTTGTGAAACAAAAATCAAATTCACTATTAATTTTTCATTGGATCCTTCTTTTAATTCAGTTAATGTTTATTTTGCTGAGAAAAAGGGAGGGTTATTTTGGTCTATTCCCACATTTTAAAACTTGTTAACTTTATTAAAGAAAAAACAGGGATAAATACCTACAATTGGACTGTCAGCTTTTGACTGAATTAGAACTGTAATAAAACATTCTTGCTTCTTTTTAAGGAAAAACTTAATTTTTAAAGTTAGGTTTTGATTGACATCTTTTGTTTACATCATCATAGTTTTCCCAAGCACCCTGTCCCTCCCAAAAAGCCATACCATATAACAAATAATTTATTAAAGCCTAGGAAAGAAAAAGAGGAGAAAAAAATCAGCACAACAGATTAATACATTGAAAAAAGTCTGAAAACATGTACAATGCAATATGTTTACACCTATAGAATACCTACTTCCACAAGCGTTTGGGAATGTTGTCTCATATTTTCCTCATTCAGACATTGCTTAAACTTTATAATTTTTTACATTTTTTTATGTGTGCGTTCTGTTTACGTTGTAGTCATTGTGTATATTGTTTCTTTGGCTATAACAGAGATGTTTCCCTGCTTTTCTGTATTTGTCACATTTATCCTTTAATTTAATAAAAATCCAGTAAAATTCTATAATATTCATGCATCACAATTTGTTTAGCTACTCTAAAATTAATGAGTATTCCTTTTCTAATTCTTTGCTATCACAAAAAGTGCTGCTATAAATATCTTATTGTATCTGGATAATTTCTGTTTAGCAATTGCTTCCTGGGAGTATAAGCCTAATAGAGGAATCTTTGAGTCAAAGAGTATGAACATTTTAGTCACTTTAATATAATAATTTTATTGTACTCTGTTTGTAATCAAACCCTCCAACACTGACTATTGCTATTTTTTGTCATCTTTGCTGATCTGTAGTGTGAGGAAAAATTACAATTTAAAGAAAATTTAATACTAAATACTGAGAAGATTGAGTATAACAAACAGAACCTAGAACTTTAACTTTCTACTCGAGTATCCTCCCCTCTATAACCTAATCAAATAGGAAAGCAATGTTAGAAAGACCTTGGTTTAGATTTCACTCATGATAGAAAGAAAATCAGAAGCTTCTTCCAAGGATGATGGGTATCTCTTTCCCAAGAAACAATTTTTCTAGTTAAGTAACTGGGGTTTCTCCAGAGATAAAATTGCCCTGATATCATCAGATGATCATGCTCACACACCTAAGTCACCAGGAGGAAAGTAAGGCCAAGCTGGGCAATGTAAGATTAAATTGAGATTCTCTACAAAAGATGAATTATATACAGCAAAGTAACTGTGCTTTATGTAAGTATGTAGGACACTGAAAGATATCAGAATTCACTTGTAACCACCAATCTTGACTGTGAGACAATACATTATAGCATAAAGGTCACTGATTTTGGAGTCAAAGGTCAGAGGTTCAAATCCCACACATCTATCACTTACTAAAACCTTGGTTGAATCACAACATCTCTGGACTTCCTTTTACTAATCTATAAAATGAGGAGTAACTTAATGAGTTTTAAGGTCCTCTCTAGTTCTAAATTTTTGATCTTGTGATCCTGTGACTGATGGTAAAAATTCTTTACTCCTTTCAGCAGAGGTAGATGGGCAGAGAGGAAGATAAACATAAATGTAAGACATGCCATCAGCCATTTAACTCAAACATAAATTGATTGTTTATCAAGTGCCAGCTTTCTGTAGACAATGAAAATAAAGACCAAAATGAGTCAGTTTCTGCTCTCAAAAAACTTATATTCTATTAAAACGAAATGCAAAATATATACAAAGTAATTTCCCAGGATAGTCCTGAGCCACTAGGAGAAATACGGCGATGTTGAGGTTTTTTTGCTTACTCTTTGTTACAAGCTAAGGCTTGTTTTAGAAAAAGTTGTGAATTTATCAGCAATATTTTTCAAAACCATCAATAAAGCTATATTCAAGTAAAGAAAAAAATAAGACCAATGTAGGTGAATGGGATGATAAGAAATGATGTCAAAGACTCCGGTTTTATTTTGCTTTTTTCTCTGCTAAGGAAAATGATCCTTGAACTGGAAAGGAGAAAACAAAAATAGAGGGGGTTTGATAACCAGATAGGAAAGAAGGTAATAAGATAGACCTACTTGCCCTTGATGAGATCAAATCATGTGGTCCAAATAAACTACATCTTAAGGTAGTCAAAGAACTAGAAGATGTGATGACTGAACCACACAGTCAGTGATCTCTGAAAGATAATGAAGATTTGGAAAAGGTACTGTTAGGCTGAAGATTGGTAAATGTTAATTTATTTTCAAAAAAGGAAAAAGAGTTTGTCAAATATAAATTAGTGAGGGCTTGACCCTACTAGTGCCTGGCAAAATCCTAAAATATAATGATTAAAGGAATAATTCATGAACAACCAAAAAAGGAACAAATGTTTACAACATATAACTTCATTAAGTCATGAAGGCTACAGAAAGCAGGGAATTGTTATCATTATCATAATGATACGGTCTAATCATTGTGAAAAGCAATTTGGAAATATACTAAGAAAGTGACTATAACTGGAAAAAAGTGGGTGCTCATCAAAATAGGGTCAGGCTAATAAATATGATATGTGAATGTAATGGAATCCTTGTACTATAAAATATAACCAAAAAGTTCAGATTCAGGTAAAACCAAGGAGATATGAACTAATGTAGAATGAAAGGAGCAGAATGAGGAGATTTATACAATGACTATATTATAAAAGAAAGCAACAATGAAAGATTTAAGAACTCTAATGAATGTAATTTAACTAATCTTAACTTCAGGACACTGATGATGATATCCCCTTTCCACCTCTTAGAAGAAAAGAAATGAACTGAGAGTTCAAAATTAAAAAATTTTAGACAGTGTGTGAATTTGTCTTGATTGCCTGTACTTAAACATTACAAAGGAAGGCCTTTGAGAAGGAATTAGCGGAGGGGGTTGGGCTGAAAATGATATCCCCCAAAAGCCAATGAAATATTTGGAAAATATAGAGAAGAAACCATAAGGAAGTTCAAAAGAGGACATAGATAATGAAGTAGGGCAATGTTGATACAACAACATAAATGAATTCTGAGTTCCAGGAGAGGGAAAAATGATGTACTAAACAAAAGAGGGTGAGGAATTGGGGCAAAGATGGGAAATGGGAATGTCTTTCCCAACACGGTTTAAAAAAGAAAAGAGATAGGGCAGGGTTTTTAGCTGCCTAAATAAAAGTTCTAAATATTGGTTGTCTGAATGATTATTATATAATGTTATATAATAATCTTTTAATTTTCTAAGAAGCTACTTTTTTACAAACATATCCTAGAACTCTAAGAAATTCCCCTTAGGTAAAGGGGAGGAGGGTATGTTCTAAAGAGTCAGAAAGTTGTTCTGCACTTTAAGCTTTAAGAAGGGGGTTCTCTTTATAATGGTGGTGTCTAAATCTTTTAATTACAAACCCTTATCAAAAACAAAACAAGGGACCTGCCCTCAGACACTTCCTAGCTATGTGACCCTGGGCAAGTCAATTGACCCCCATTGCCTAACCCTTATCACTCTTCTGCTTTGGAGTTGACTCCAAAAACAGAAGGTAAGGGTTTAAAAAAACAAACACCCTCCCCCCCCCCCAAAAAAAACCCAAGTAGCAGCTAGGTGCTTGGAATAGAAAGCCAGACCTAGAGATAGGAGACTTTGAGTTCAAAATTGGCCTTAAACACTTCCTAACTATATGACCCTGGGCAAGTCACTTAACCCCAATTGTCTAGTTCTTCTTACTCTACTACCTTGGAACCTATACTTACTACTTATGATTCTATGACAGAAGGTAGGTATGTATATTATAATTAGATTTTGCCTCTCTTTATATCCCTAGCACTTAGCACATAACAAGGAACTTAATATTTACTGACAATATTATGCAAGTCATACAATCTATATAAAAAACAAATTCAGGCATCTAAGATAAAAAAGATATTCTTAAAAAAAACCTTTTTTTCTCTTAATAAAAATATTGTACATTAGGGACAACAATGTGATTGAATTATTTTTAAAATTTTTGTTAAAAGGTACTAAGAGGCCAAGGTGAGGAGGGAATGCATTCCAAAAATAAGAAGGAATTAAGAGATTTAAGTGTCATGACTGAGGAATTCCTCAGAATTTCCAGAAAGTTTCTATCTTCCACTGAATGGATTGTCATTAAAATTCCAAGTTTCTTTCAAAAGAAGCCCAACCTGTCAAAAACCTTTCCAAACTTTCCCTTCAGTCTTCAAGACTCCCAACACTTCCATTCCCATCTCTTTTTTACTTTACTAAGAAAAACTGAAGACATTCATGATGAGCTTCTTCTCCCAATATCCTCCACTGTCTCTTCCTTTCTCCCAGGCTGACAATGAAGTGTCCTTCATAAAGAGGCAAACCTCCCTACACGTATCCTTGATCCCATATCATACACGTCTTCTTCCAGCATTCCCTCTCTCTACATATATCTTTAACTTTTCCCTCTCTACATGTCTCTTTGCTATTACCTTCAAACATGACCAAATCTCTTATCTTTGAAAATATCCTTCACTATTCTATTAACTATACTATTTCCCCAAGCTATTATTCTATTTCTCAGCCAAACAACTAACATTGCCCCCAGATGCCCACCCCCACCCCCCATAGAAGTTGCCATTATTTCCTTTCACCTCATTCTTCAACTCTTTGCAATGTGGCTTTTGATCTAATCAAGTGAAATAAAACTGTTCTCTCACAAGTTACCAAAAATTTCCTAATTGCCAAATCTGTCTCTTCAGCCTTCATCCTTCCTTCTCAGCAGCATTTTACACTCCTGACCTACCTTCTCTTCACTTAGTTTCATCTCCTAGTTCTCCTTCATTAACTGATCTTCTGTTTCCTTTGCATTCATTAGAACACACTCCCTCAAATGTGAGTACTTCTCACTGTTCTGCCGTAGGTCCCTTACACTCTTCCCTCTCTCTACTTCTTCAGTGACCCCACTAACTCCCATGGGCTTATCATTTTTATGCAGAAGATTCACAGATCTAAATTATCATGAATCTATGGTTTACTGATAGGAATTTTTTAAGCCATGAATCTACTTTTGGAAGATGGATTTAATTGAAACTTTAAAAAACCATCTACGAATCCATTAACTTGGAACATACACTGGAATAATTCTGAAAGAAAAGTTATGAAGTTTCCACAGTCAAACCATGCACACTGTAGAGTTACTACTCTTCTTCTAGGATATATCATATACTCTATGTGACATCTAATTGATTGACACATGAACCAAGTGAGGATGCCTCTAGAGATCTAGACAGTAAATTCTAGATTTTTATATTAAAATCTAAGTCCTATGAATATAGCTGTAAAGATAATAGTTCATATTTACATAATACTTTACAGTATAGAGAATGCTTTAGAGATATTATCTATTTTGAATTTCACAACACTCCTGGGAGGTAGGAGCTATTATTATTCTCATCCTGAGGCAGAGAGGTTAGTTAAATGACTTTCCCAAGGTCAGAAAGCTAAATGTCAAGGCTGGATTTGAACTTGGGTCTTCCAGACTCTAAGCCCATTGCTCTAGTCATATATTACCTAGTTACTACATACATATGACTAATAACAATATTAATTCACTATCTCTCAGACCTCCCTATCAAGGACACAGGATCATAGGGTTAGAGTTGAAAAGGAACCTGCAAGCTCAAGCATTTATTAAGTATGAACCATATGCCAAACCTCATGTAGATACTGGGGATTGCAAGACAAAAAACAAAACAAACAACAACAACAACCCAGTCGTTAATCTCAGGGAGCTTACATTTTATCAGGAGAAATAACAGACATATACAAGTATAGGAGTTCAAAAGAGAGGTAGACAGGCACATGAGTAGCACAGGAGATAAAATTCTGGCATGAAGTAGAGCTTACCTATGTGATCCTGGGCATGTCACTTAACCTGTCTACCTCAAGTTTCCTCATTTGTAAACTATGGAAATATAAGAATTAACTTTCCAAAGTTGTTTTGAGAATCAAATAATATTTGTAAAGAGTTTTACAAATCTTAAAGCACAATATATGTTATATAGCATTATTGTTATCTAAGTAACTGGTGAAATTGTAATTGTTCATGGGTAGGCTATGCCAATGAAATATAATATTGCCAAAATTGATTTACTTATTTGGTGTTGTACCAATCAAAATACCAAAGGATTACTTAATAGAGAAAGAACAAAGAATTCAACTAGAGAAACAAAAAGTCAAGAATCGCAAGAGAAATCATGGAGAGTATTAGGAAGGGGACTTAGTAAAATGAGATTTCAAGCTATACTACAAAGAAATAATGATCAAAACACTTTGGTAATAATTAAAAATTCTGTCAATCAGTATAACACATTAGGTATACAATATACAGAATGAAAAATACAAAGACCTTGTATCTTGAAATAAAGACCTATTGTTCCCCAAAAAAATTTCTGGGAAAACTGGAAAGCAGTGTGGCAGAAATCAAGTATAAGCCAACATCTCATTCCATATATCAAAATAAACTCCACATAGGTACATGATTTAGATACACAAGGTCACATCCTGAAACAGAAGAACTAGGAAGAAAATGCCTATTCAAAAAAAGATCAGGGGAACTTTGGTTTATGACTGTAATAGGGATAAAGACTCAGAAAATATTACAGATGATTTTAATTACATATAAACACAAATTTTTTCACAAACAAATGCCAGTTAAAATCAAAAAGAAAATTAGCAACCTGGAAAAGGGGAGGTAGGTAGGTGGCAACTTTGCAAAAAGTTTTAATATATCCATGATTTATAAGGAACTAATTCAAATTTATAGAAACAAAAGTCATTCTCCAATAAATCAAGGGTTGAATAAAAAAAATCTCAAAATCACTAAAAATCTGAGAAACACAAATTCAAATAATTATGAGGTACCATGTTATATTCATCAATCACACTAACAAATATTACAAAAAAAGAGAAATAATTGACAAAATGTTTATTAAAATGTTACTGGTGTTCCTATAAATTGATTTAGCCATTCTGAAAAAAAAAATTTGAAAACATGCTCAAAAAGATGTTTATTACTTTTTGACCCATCAAATACCACTACAAAGCAGAAAAGGACCCATATGTACCAAGTATTTATAGCAGCACTCTGTTAGAGCAAATGACTGGAAACAAAATGAGTGCCCATCAACTGGGGAATGCCTTAACATAATTTATGATATATGAATGTAATAGAATATTTTTATGCTATAAAAATAATGAAAAGGATGGTTATCATAGAAATCTAGGAACACTTGTACAAAATGATACAGAGTAACATGAGCAGAACCAGAACAATTTGAACATTAATGATAACATAATGAAGACAGACTTATGAAGCTTGAGGCAAATACTGTCTACAACTCAATAAGATCAATAATGAAGCCTGCTACCTTACTTCCTCACAGACTTCAGATATGTAATGAGATATACATTTATGGACACAGCAAATGTGAGAATTTTGGGAAGGGAGAGGAAGGAGAGATATAGATGCAAAAATAATGAAATTTATAAAAAGAAAAAGGGTCATAGTTTCATGTACCATCAGAGGTGTGCTGTTAAATATTTAACAATTGTTTCTGGGGGGGGGGATGTGTATGTAGAAAACTTTTTTCAGTTTAATCTGCTTTTGTTAACATTTTCTCATTTTCATTCAATTAGGAAAACAATGGACCAAGTCCAAATTTGATGCATTGGCCAATTTCCATTGTAAATGTTCAGTGACAATTTAATAATCAGCATTCATAGATAGGTTCCGGAACACCTCTCTAAATACAACCCTCTCCAATAATACTATATAAATATGTGAATGAAAAAAAATATGTCCGTTTTAGCTAATATTAAGTTCAGAATTTTTCAAATGGAAAGAAAAAAGGTACATCTTTGTAGGGGTAAAGGGCTAATGTGTGAAAAATTTATATAATGTCAGTGCTCTTTTTATTATTATGGGGGAGATTTTTCTGGGAGGTAGAAAGAAGAGGGAAACATTGGGAAATACATCATGAAAAAATAAAAGTTATCTCACCTCTAATGAAAACAGAAATTAAGGCAATTATTATGAGCTGCCCAATGATATGACAATAAATATGAAAATCTAGGTGAAATGGACAAATATGACAAAAATATAAATTGCCTAGATAAACAAAAGAGGGAATAGAATACTTAAATAATTCTATATCAGAAAAAGAAATTGAACAAGTCATCAAGGAACTCCCTAAGAAAAAATCCCCAGGGCCAGATAAGATACCCAAATGAATTCTATCAAATATGTAAAGAACATCTAATCCTGATACTTTACAAAGTATTTGACAAAATAAACAAAAATGGAGTTTTACCAAGTAGTTTTTATGACACAAATATGGTACTGATTCCCAAGCCAGGAAGACCAAAAACAGAGAAAGAAAACTATAGACCAATCTCCTTATTGAACATAGATGCAAACATTTTAAAATACTAGCAAAAAACCTACAGCAAGTTATAATAAGGATTATTCATTATGACTAGGTAGGATTTATACCAGGATTGCAAGGATAGTTCAATATTAGGAAAATCATTCGCATAATTGACCATATCAACAATCAAACTAATAGAAATCACATGATTATCTCAATAGATGCAGAAAAGGCCTTTGACAAAATACAATACCCATTCCTATTGAAAACACTAGAAAGTATAGGAATAAAAGACTTTCCTCCTCAAGGGGAGGGGAGGGGAGGGGAGGGGAGGGGAGGGGAGGGGAGGGAAGGGAAGGGAATTGTTCCTTGAATGAAATCACTTAAGTATTTACTAGTAGAAAAGCAGTCAAACTTACTTACTTTAATGACTGCATAAGGATTACTTTATTATTTACGAATTGGCTACAACCTTCCTCAAGTAAACATCCCTCTATTGAATATAAATGTCTACATTCACACTATTTCCCAACTAAGTATTTTTTAATAGGCTGACCCCTATGCCTGGAAGGCTATCCCTCTACTTCTATCTAAAAATTCCCTAGTTTTCTCCAAAGTGCAACTCAAGTGCAATTCTTCATCTATCCTCATCGGCCATAAATTGCTTTGTATTTTGCTTGTATTGTTTTTATAGATCTATGTAAATGAGGTTTACTCCCAATAGAATATAAACTCTTTGAGAACAGTGACTGTCATTTTTGTATTTTTTTTCATGTTTTATTGTCATGCAAAACTCAATTTCATGTTGGTCATTGTTGTAAGAGCAAACTCATACATAACCCAAATCCCAAAATAAAACCATAAATACACTTCTAAGGGATAACACTAAACCCTTATCAAAAATAAAATCATATTATACTCTTAAGCATAACCCATGATTCAAAACACAGATATTCTTCTTACCTGAACTTCCAGGAAGTACAAGCTGTTTGACCCCAGGAGGTTTCACTGGTGTTGAGGAAGGAGAATTGAAACCACTGCTATAAGGGCTACTTGCATTTGGGCTGTATGAATTTGTATAACTCATAGAGTTGAAAGAATTGTTGTACAAACTCTGCCTTTTGATGGCTGTATTAAGAAAAGATCATAATTAAAGATTATGAAACTACATTGGATTTCAACTTTTTTCAATTAAATATTTCAGGTCAGTACATACTTCAAAAAGAAAAAAGTCTCACTGTTATAATAGAAACAAAAATTCAAATACTCTGAAAAATGCTATGCAACTTCCCTGAAGAACATATATACAATGTATATACTATTTTCAGGGCATCATCAAAACAGACCTTTAGTAACAAAAAATTTAGCTCTCATGTTGGTATTGTTAGTACTCTCTCATAACATTAAAAAAAAAGAAAAAAAACCCTGTACTTAAAAAAGTTTATTGATAACTTTGTTACTAAATCAACTACATTTCTCAACTTAATTCTATACCCTTCTGAGTCATTCTTATAACAAACCAAAAAAGGGGGATAGGGAACAAAGTCAATGAGGTCAGCAAAAAATATACACATTAACCAAAAGTCTAACTTGACATTTCAATGTTTCACACCCACAGTAACCCACCTCTACAAAAGAAGAGAGGTATATATCTTCTTAAAGACAAAGCTTAATCATTAGAATATGCTGGGAAATTGTATTTTTTAAAATCACATGTTTAATAACATGCATGATTTACTTTCTAAGGTCAGAATATAAGATATTACATTTGTTTTCTAATTTCAGGAATTATGTTGCCCCACAGTGGTTAGTAATTTTCAATTTTTTTTTTTGCTTTCTCATAAAAAGGCAAAAAAATAAGTATATAAAATTCTGCTGTTTCCCTAAAGTGTCATGGGCTTTAGTGATCACCATGGTAATGAAAGGTTTGGGACCCTGACAGCCATTCTTTCAAATCTTCCTGGGTAATTCTATCATGAAAAGTGATTTTGATATCATCTGAAAAGAGCAATGAAACACCTTGGAGTTCTCAGAAATTAAAGGGCTTTAAGAAGTTATCTAGACAGGGCTAAGTGACTCAGTGAATCAAGAACCAGGACTGGAGACAGGAGGTCCCAGGGTCAAATCTGGCCTCAGATACTTCCAAGTTATGTGACCCTGGGCAAATCACTTAACCCCCACTGCCAATCCCTTACCGCTCTTCTGCCTTAGAATCATTCATACATAGTATTGGTTCTAAGATGAAAGGTATGGGTTAAAAAAACAACAACAAACATCCAGTCCATCCTGTACCCTGAACAAGAATCCCCTGTACACCAGATCAAATCACCTGCCAGCACTAGGAAGGAGATAAGTTCAATCATATACCTAGTTCATAGTTCATATACCTAGAACATAAGTTCAATCAATAACCTAGAAAAACTTGTGTGGAAATTTGTTATTACATGCAATTGGTAAAAATTAACTTATTAATTAAAAGGGAGGGGGAAAAAAAAAGAATCCCCTGTACATACCCAAGGTTGTCCTGTCTCTGGCTGAAGACCTCTAGGGAAATAATACCCATCATCTTTAAGATGGCCCAAGTCAACGTGTCAGTAACAAGTTATTTAGTAAGTACTTAAGAATTTATTAAGTGCCAGGCACTGTGTTAAGGTATTCTTTGTCCTGTGCTATTCAATATTTTTTATCAATGACTTGGATAAAGGCACAAAGGCATACTTGTCAAATTTGTGGAGATGAACAAAACTGGGAAGAATAACTCACAGGTTTACAGAATAGGTATTCAAAAATAGCTCAACAATTTAAGATGATGGCTCAAGCCTAATAAAGTATAATTTAAGAGGAATAAGTCTTTTCCCATAATGGAGTTTTGTAAAACTTCAAAAGAACAGGATAATGAAAGGAATGTTAGAAAGCAGTTCATGTAAAAAAGTTTTAGGGATTTTATTTAATATTCTGCACAAGTTAAAAACTATGATGTCCAAAAAAAAAAGATAATGCCATCAAACCCAGGCTGAATTAAGGGTGATAACTTGTCTGAAAAGTGGAAGGTAAACCTTAATAGGCAGAAGGAGAAATCAAAGCTATCAATACTCATATCAAAAAAAATGCTCTAAATCACTAATACTTAGAGAAATGCAAATTAAAGTTTAAGTAGGCTAACTCTGAAGTATAGGTTAGCTAACATGACAGAAAAGAAAAATGATCAATGTCGGAGGTATGTAAAAAATTTGGGACACTAATTTTGTGTCCCATATGCACTGTTGATGGAGTTATGAACTGGTACAACCATTCTGGAGAACAATTTGGAACAACATCCAAAGGGCTATAAAAATATGCATAACATTTGGCCCAGTAATACCACTTGTCTGTATCCCAAAGAGACAAAAGAAGAAGGAAAAGGACCAATATGTACAAAAATGTTTATAGCAGCTCTCTGTTTGGTGGCAAAGACTCTGAAATAAAACAGATGCCCATTACTTGGGGAAGAGTTGAGTGAGTCATGTAATACAGTTGTGAAGGAAAATATTGTGCTATAAGAAATGAGCAGGAAGCTTTATAAAAAAACCTAGAAAGACATATAAACTATTGCAAAGTGAAGTGAGTAAAACCAGGAAAACATTGTATTTAGTAATAGCAATATAATATTGTACAGTGATCAACTGTGAATGACATAGCTATTCCAAGCAATAAAGATTAAAGACAATTCCAAAGGAATTAAGATGAAAAACATTATCCACTGCCACAGAGTACTAATGATCTTTTGAGTGCAGATTAAAGTGTACTTTTTTCACTTTCTTTATGTTTCTTGCTGGGAGTGGAAGGGTCGGGGGAGGAATGGGGCAGGACATAGACACACACACACACACACACACACACACACACATCTAAGATGGAAATATGTTTTGTATGACTTTTACAATAGGTAAGAGAAGGGAGGAAAAGAATATGGAACACAAAATCTTTGAAAAATGAATGTTTAAGTAAAATAAGGGAGGGGGGCAGTAAACAAAGGCTGTATTTGTATGCTGTATCTAGTTGCAACATCTTAGAAAGGTCATTGACCAAAGTGGTTAAGAAAACTAGAAACATTGAGACTGTTTGAAACAATAGCCCGGATAAAAAGAAAACGACTTAGAGGAAAGACAAAAGCACGTAAGTATGTGAAGACTGTAATGTGAAAGAAGGATTATTAAAATGTTCTGCTTGGTTCCAGAGGGATATACTAAAAGCACTGGATGGATATTAGGACAGCATGCCAGAAAAACTTCCTAACAACTGGAGCAGGCAAAATGGACTGTTTGGTGAGGTAGTGAGATTCCCTACACTAAAAGTTTTCAAGTAGATGCGAGATGGCCACTAGTTGATACTATCAAAGGGTTTTTCAGGCAGGGGGGACCAGATGAACTGAGGTCCTGCCACCTCTGTGGTTCTGCAATGCTGTACAAGTGCAAACAGCAAAAATGATGATGATGATGATAGGATGAGAATTGTTTCTGTTAGTATAGGGAACCCTGTACCAACACAAATTAGCACCTTCTTTGTATAGTATTATGAAAAGTAAAATACCTCCATTCCATGGCACCCAAACGGTGGGTGTTACAGAGTAATAATGTTCTCTGTCTCTGTCTGTCTCTCTCATTTTATTAATAAATGATTATAACTCTGGCCAGACCACCTTTTTATCTCCTACATTATCTTAGCACTTGCAAAGTACTTTATACTGAACCTAACAATCAACCCTATAAGGTTCACTGAACAAATCACTTCAACTTTCTTGAATTTCTATTAATTAGTCATTTTGCTCAGTTCTCAAAGGGGCAAGTATGAAAGCCAGGTTTTTCCTGGCCAAATGTAGCATTGTGACAACTATACCACAAGATGCTCTCTCTTCCTTTACATATATAGTTCATCAATGGAAACTTTGTAACCAAGTCCTAAATCTTGTTTGCCTATAATACTTTGAAATATAACAATAAAAATTAAAACTTACATGCCTCCAGACTAACACAAATTCTTTTTTCTATGCCAAGATATCTCCAAAGTTAATTATATATATACCCCTAACTCTCATTTTATACTATGTTCAGAATAATCCACATTCTGCCATGTGTATTCACAGGTCTCCAATATATGATCCTACCTAACTTTTATAGCCATAAATACAACTATTTCCTTAACATATACACCTTTGGCCAAACAACTTTGTATTTCCTAAACAATTATTTTCTAGCTTTAATATTACTGCTCCTTCTGCTCTGAATTGCTTTCCCTTTCTCCCACACATCATTATTACTCATCAAAATCATATGTATCTTTTAAGGCTCATTTCAAATATTATTATCTTAATGAAATTCCCCAAACTGGCTGATGCCTACTCTGATTCCCCATAATATCTGGCTTATACTTCTTTTAATACACATCATATCTTGACTATTATGGATATTTGTATAACTATATTATTTCTCCTTCAGACTTATAAACTTCACTATATGTTTCATTATGAGTAAGTCACATTGCCTTTCTGCCAGCTACCCATCTAAAAAATGTCCTCTCAGCTCTGTCCAGCACTAAACCTAAGACCTTTTGATTATAGAGGGCAATGGTTTCCTTCAAATTTCTTGTATCTCTTTTAAATAATTTACAGGAGAAATGCACTTGAAACAAAAAAGGTCAAGGTAGAAGAAACAGCACATCCTAGAAAGTACACAGCTTCTAAGTTAACCCAAAGACAAGATGAACTTTTATGAATTTTTAATGCAGATTACATTAGTATGCACACAAAGTGGTGTAAACCTTAAAATTTCTTAGACTTATGAATGTTGGAAATTTCCCCATTGGGAAATCTCATACTGGAAAAAATTTCCTACTGATAGTAAGAACTCTATTGGAATGTGAACCCCCTTGGCATGGGAGGATCCTTCTCCTCCCTACCTAAGACTACTTTAGGACAGAAACCTTTTGCTAAACAATGGAAAGGGCTTTGACCTATGCTTAAGCACAGAACAGGAAGTTCTTTGAGTCATGATTGATTTTAGAATTGATACAATAGAGATACAATAGGAATGACAGAACCAGGTCTTGAAACTACAATCTCCACCCTACTCAGAGTAAAAGGATTTAGGAAGGGCTGCAGCAAGGATCAAGATTTAATTATTTGAGAATATGACCTTCAACAGACATGTGCAAAGGGGCAGACCTGTGGGCAGTCCTGGGTTAAGCTAGAGACACCATTGGCACAGGGAAGACATGGACAGTGATTGGTAGATGTGAGAACTGAGGGGAGGGAACTTAGATGGTTTCCTTAAAGATAGAGGGGGTCTGAGGACTGGGGGGTCGAGAGGTTTTGCTCTGAGAGGTTGTGCTCTGAGAAGTCTTGCTCTGAAGGAGGTTGGAGGTGGAGGCCGCTGAGACTGTTTCTCCATTTTGGTCATGTGAGTGATAGGGACTGATCTCTTTTCTTTGCCTCAGCTATCTAAGGGCTTGGGCCTTTTGGCCCAGCCTAAACAGAGGGGGTATTTAAGCCCTAGTTCCTCTCTCTCTCTCCCCCCCCCCCCCCATACCTTTCTTCCTCCTGTTTGTAATTAAAAACTCCATAAAAGGTTGACTGCTGACTTGAGTTTTCATTTAGGAATTACATAGCTGAATTCCTTGGCGACCTTAAATTAATATATATTAGTCTTTTAAAGTGATTTCCTTGTCACATTGGTAATGTCACAGGATAATGATTTTAGATTTGGAATGCAACTCAGAGACCATCAAATCCAAACTTCTTATTTTATGGGGTAGGAAACTGAGATTCCAAAAGGTCAAGTGACTTATCTAAAGCTATGCCTAGAGTAAGCAGCAGAGCTAGAACTCAAACCCAGTTCCTCTAACTTCAAATAACACTCTTTCCACTACCCAACTCAGTTTATTGTAATTGAATACAAAAAAGATTTAATACATGAAGGAAATGCTATCTTATATGGTCCTATCAATTCAGAAAATTTATGTTAAATAACAAAAAAAGAAAACAAATTATAGTAATTATCTTAAATGTCAGGCTTATGAAACCTCATTGACCAACAAATTAAGCATTCATGCATTTTAAATTCCTAAATGTTAGTTTTTAAAGTTGGCAAAAATCATGATTTTGATTGATACACTTACCTGTCATAGTTTGATCAAGTTTATGGATCAGAGATTTTTTAGCACATTCAACATCAGGACTTGGGTAATCCAAAACCTGTCTGCACCAAACTAAGGGACTAATTGCTTTCTGTGATGGAGTCAATTTCTTCTTTGGTGATGAGTACAACCTAGAAGAGAAAAAATAATTATTAACTACAGTATTTAGAGAACAGAGATTATTACTGTTGTTTTTCCTTTGTAGAAGAGTGCACAAAAAAAAGTATTTTAAAACCAGTCACATTTCCTTTAAATATTCAAATTATGTGACAATATAATACAATATCAGGGAGAATTTTAAGTCAGATTTGGGAGGGGAAGGAGGAAAGAGTGGGGCAGGGGGGAGGGGGGGAATCATGAATCATATAAACATGGAAAAATATTCTAAATAAAAAAGGGAAAAAATACCTAACACTTGGGTGAAATGAAACAGGAAAGCAACTGTGCAAAGTGTCTATAATTCCATGATTTTTCACAGAACTAGCCTGATTTTTGTATAAGTTTATTGGTACTGATAGTCACTTGAAACAAATCTCAACACCATGAAAACAAAATAACCAGTTGGTTGGTTTTTTTTTTTACTTTTCCTTCTCTTCAAACAATTATTAAACAATCAAAAATCCATTAAAGATGCCATACTCCTTGAGAGATACTACAGGTACTCTCCTTCAACAAAAAGGATTACAGTACTTCTATAGTTTGATAGATAATCTTCAAGCTTCCACTTAGTCCCCAAAATTCATCCATTAACTCTAACAAAACTGGTATTAAACCTTCCAGTACAAAAAGATTGGACCTTGGGCAAAAGACATTATAGTTCATCATTGGGTACACATAGGCCTTTATTACAGTTTGATAACATCTTGCACACATTCCAAAATATCCTTTTTTCCCTCTTTTTTAATATATTTTATTTTTTTACAATTAATATAAGAACATATATACATATGAACAACACCAACATATCCTTTTAAGACCCATAACCATTCAAAAATAAGGGGCAGGGCTCTTTGTGGTAGCAAAAAATTGGAAAATAAGAAGGTGTTCCTTGATTGGGGAATGGGTGAACAAATATATGATGGTGATGGAGTACTATTTTGTGATGTGGAACAATGAACTGTTTGATTTTCATATGAGCTGGAAAGACCATCATAAGCTGATGCAGAGTGAAATGAGCAGAACCAGGAGAACAATGTACATAGAAACTGAAACAAGTGGGAGATCTGAACCAACCACTATAAAATTTAGATAAATCAAATAAAAAAATTAATTACAAGGAGGTAAAAGATGTGAATAAAATCTTAGAAAAATTAGAGTTAATAGATATATGGAGAAAAATAGAGACAAAAAGGAATACACCTTCTTTTCAGCAGCACATGGCACATTCACAAAGACTGACCATATATTAGGTCATACAAACATGGCATACAAATGCAGAAAAGCAGAAATAATAAATGCAACCTTTTCAGATCATAAGGCAATAAAAATAATGATCAGTAAGGGCACACAGAGAACAAAATTAAAAATCAATTGGAAATTAAATAATATAATACTCCAAAATTGGTTAAAGAACAAATCATAGATACAATTAATAATTTCATTGAAGAAAATGACAATGGTGAGACATCCTTTCAAACCTTATGGGATAAATCCAAAGCAGTACTCAGAGGAAAATTCATATCCCTGAGTGCAAATATTAACAAATTAGGGAGGGCAGAAATCAATGAATTGGACATGCAACTCAAAAAACTTGAAAGTGAACAAATTAAAACCCCCCAGAAGAAAACCAAATTAGAGATCCTAAAAATTAAGGGAGAAATTGAACTAATAAGACTAGAAGCTGGTACTTTGAAAAAACAAACAAAATAGACAAAGTACTGATCAATCTAATAAAAAAAAAGTAAAGAAAGTCAAATTAACAGTATCATAGATGAAAAGGGGGAACCTTACCTCCAATGAAGAGGAAATTAAGGCAATCATTAAAAACTTCTTTGCCCAATTATATGGCAATAAATAAGCCAATCTAGGCAATATGGACAAATATTTACAAAAATACAAATTGCCTGGACTAACAGAAGAAGAAATAGAATTCTTAAATAATCCCATATCAGAAAAAGAAATCCAGCAGGTCAAAGAATTCCCTAAGAAAAAATCCCCAGGGCCTGGTGGATTCACAAGTGAATTCTATCAAACATTCAAAGAACAGCTAACCCCAATACTATACAAACTATTCGACATAATAAGCAAAAAGGGACTTCTACCAAATTCCTTTTGTGACACAAATATGGTACTGATTCCAAAGCCAGGCAGGTCAGAAATGGAGAAAGAAAACTACAGACCAATCTCCCTAATGAATATAGATGCAAAAATCTTAAACAGGATACTAGCAAAAAGACTCCAGCAAGTGATCAGGAGGGACGTTCACTATGATCAAGTAGGATTTATACCAGGAATGCAGGGATGGTTCAATATTAAGAAAACCATCCACATAATTGACCATATCAACAAGCAAATCAACAAAAATAACATGATTATCTCAATAGAAGCAGAAAAAGCCTTTGACAAAATACAACACGCATTCCTATTAAAAACACTAGAAAGCATAGGAATAGAAGGGTCTTTCCTAAAAATAATAAACAGTATCTATATGAAACCATCAACCAACATCATCTGCAATGGGGATAAACTAGATACATTCCCAATAAGATCCGGAGTGAAACAAGGATGCCCATTATCACTTCTATTATTTAACATTGTACTAGAATCACTAGCAGTAGCAATTAGAGAAGAAAAAGAAATTGAAGGTATTAAAATTGGCAATGAGGAGTTCAAGGAGATCAACTCTTTGCGGATGATATGATGGTCTACTTAAAGAATCCTAGAGAATCAACTAAAAAGCTAGTGGAAATAATCAACAACTTTAGCAAAGTTGCAGGATACAAAATAAAACCCACATAAGTCATTAGCATTTCTATTTATCTCCAACACATCTCAGCAGCAGGAATTAGAAAGAGAAATTCCATTCAAAATCACTTTAGACAATATAAAATACTTAGGAATCTATCTGCCAAGACAAACACAGAAACTATAGGAACACAACTACAAAACACAATCCACAAAACTAAAACTAGACTTGAGCAATTGGAAAAACATTAACTGCTCATGGGTAGGACGAGCTAATATAAAAATGACCATCCTACCCAAGCTTATCTATTTAGTGCTATACCCATTGAACTACCAAAAAACTTTTTTTACTGAATTAGAAAAAAACATAACAAAGTTCATTTGGAAGAACAAAGGACCAAGGATATCCAGGGAAATAATGGAAAAAAAAACAAAGGAAGGTGGCCTTGCAGTCCCAGATCTCAAACTATATTATAAAGCAGTGGTTATCAAAACAATTTGGTACTGGCTAAGAGACAGAAAGGAGGATCAGTGGAATAGACTTGGGGTTAGTGACCTCAGCAAGACAGTCTATGACAAACCCAAAGACCCCAGCTTTTGGGACAAAAATCCACATTTGATAAAAACTGCTGGGAAAATTGGAAGACAGTGTGGGAAAGATTAGGTTTGGATCAACACCTCATACCCTACACCAAGATAAACTCAGAATGGGTGAATGACTTGAACATAAAGAAGGAAACTATAAGTGAATTATGTGAACACCAAACAGTATATATGTCAGACCTTTGGGAAGGGAAAGATTTTAAAACCAAGCAAGACTGAGAAAGAGTCACAAAATGTAAAATCAATAATTTTGACATCAAATTAAAAAGGTTTTGTACAAACAAAACCAATGTAACTAGAATCAGAAGGGAAACAACAAACTTGGAAACAATCTTCATAATAAAAACCTCTAACAAAGGTCTAATTACTCAAATTTACAAAGAGCTAAATCAATTGTACAAAAAATCAAGCCATTCTCCAATTGATAAATGGGCTAGGGACATGAATAGGCAGTTTTCTGTTAAAGAAATCAAAACTATTAATAAGCACATGAAAAAGTATTCTAAATCTCTTCTAATCAGAGAGATGCAAATCAAAACAACTCTGAGGTATCACCTCACACTTAGCAGATTGGCTAACATGACAGCAAAGGAAAGTAATGAATGCTAGTGGGGGGTGTAGCACAGTTGGGACATTGATGCACTGCTGGTGGAGTTGTGAACTGATCCAACCATTCTGGAGGGCAATTTGGAACTATGCCGAAAGGGAGATAAAAGACTGCCTACCCTTTGATCCAGCCATAGCACTGCTGGGTTTGTACCCCAAAGAGATAATAAGGAAAAAGACTTTTATAAGAATATTCATAGCTGCGCTCTTTGTGGTGGCAAAAAATTGAAAAATGAGGGGATGCCCTTCCATTGGGGAATGGCTGAACAAATTGTGGTATCTGTTGGTGATGGAATACTATTGTGCTCAAAGGAATAATAAAGTGGAGAAATTCCATGGAGACTGGAACAACCTCCAGGAAGTGATGCAGAGCAAGAGGAGCAGAACCAGGAAAACATTGTACACAGAGACTGATACACTGTGGTACAATCGAACGTAATGGACTTCTCCATTAGTGTCAATGCAATGTCCCTGAACAATCTGCAGGGATCTAGGAGAAAAAACACTACCCACAAGCAGAGGGCAAATGGTGGGAGTAAAAACACCGAGGAAAGGCAACTGCTTGACTACAGGGGTTGAGGGGATATGATTGAGGAGAGACTCTAAATGAACACCCTAATGCAAATAACAACAACATGGAAATGGGTTTGGATCAAGGACACATGTGATACCCAGAGGAATCACGCGTCGGCTATGGGAGGGGTGGCAGGAGGGGGTGGGGGAGGAAAAGAAAATGATCTTTGTTTTCAATGAATAATGTTTGAAAATGACCAAATAAAATAATGTTTAAAAGGAAAAAAAAGAAAGAAACTGAAACAATGTGGAACAATCATATGTAATCAACTTTGTTACTTATAGCAGTACAATGACTCAGGACAATACAAAGGGACTCATAAGAACTATCCATATCGAGAGAAAGAACAGTGGGAATAGAAATGCAGAAGGAAAACATTTGATTTTTCACTTGTTTATATGGGTACTGGATGTGGGGTTTTGATTTTTAAAAGATTACATGTATAACTCAGTGGAATTGCTTGTCAGCTCTGGGAGGGAAAAGGGGAAAGGGGGAAGAAGGAAAGCACGCCAATCATGTAGCCATGGAAAAAATACTTAAGTAAAAAAATTTTTAAAAGAAAGAAAATTAAAGTAAGGGGGAGGAAGATGGTTTGGTGGCCTGAGAGTCAGGCCTGAAGATGGGAGGTCCTAGTTCAAATCTGACCTTATACTTCCTAATAATAATACTAGGTGAAGTCACTTTTATCCCAGCTGCCCATCCCTTACTGCTCTTCTGCCTTGGAACCAACACTTAGTATCAATTCCAAGACAGAAGATTAAAAAAAGTTAAGACCTATAGTCATATGATAAAGTATCAGAGTATAATTTTAGTAGTATTAAAAACAGAAAGAATTTAAAGTACACCCCTATCCTTAAAATGTGAGATCTGGAAAAAAGAAAAGCATTTTTAAAAAGTTAACATTTCATTTTAGGATAACAAATTTAAATCACTAATTCATACGTGTGACGCTAAACCTTGTGTTGTTGCTACTAGGACAATTATTGTTAGAATTCTTCCACAACTCTGAAAGTATCTATTCCTCAGGCTTGTAACATTCAACACAGATGAAAACAGGCAAGGCTAAAAAAGCTGTTGATGCATGCTCTCAACCTAAGTCAATGAAAAATTACTATAAGCAGCCTGAAATTCAAATAACAAGGAGACCCAGGCTGAACTTTTATAGACAATAACCTTTTTTTTTTAACCTTACCTTATACTTTCTTTATACACAATACTGTGTATTGGTTCCAAGGCAGAAGAGCAGTAAGGGCTAGGCAATGGGGGTTAAGTGACTTGCCCTAGGTCACACAGCTGGGAAGCGTCTGAGGCCAGATTTGAACCTAGGACCTCCCCATCTCTAGGCCTGGCTCTCAATCCACTGAGTTACCCAGCTGCCCCCAATAACCTTCTTGAATTATCATTAACATACTCCTTTCTTTCATTCCTCCAAAATCCCAATGATTCTGAACTCTGGTTTTCATTGTTCAAAACCCATTCTCCATCCCATTCCAGTTAGCCCAAACCCATTGATACTTGAAATGGATCTGTGATACCTTCAATTACTGCATTCCCTGCAGGGATGCAGATCATAATTCACCCATGCCCGTCTTTCTGCCACATCCATTCCAAAAGTTTACCCCCATGCTGCTAACTCAAGCTTTGATTAATACCACCTTTCTCAGACTCTTTTACCCCTCTGACTGGAGGACAGAATGCCAAACTCCTCCCAATGCCTTCCTTTATAGAAGATAGAAACTGAATGTTCAGTCCATTCTGCACCTCCCCAAACAAAGCACTCCCTGGGATCCCCATTCCTTTCCTGCCTCCTGTTGTGTTGTTTCCCCTCTATTATATTTTAAGCTCCCCGAGAACAGAGACTGTTTTTCTTGTTATAAATTATATTTCCAGTGCTTAGCAGTGCCTAAAACATAATAGGTGCTTAAAATTTTTTTATTGAATTTTGCTGGATTTGAAGCTAAGGATTGGTACAAGTGCTTTGCTATTTCCCCAAAGCAGTCCTTTTCAACTATGCACCCAGAGACCTATCTATTTCATATATATATATATATATATATATATAAATATATATATATATACCATCAGATAAGCTCTAAGATATTAATTTAGATGCACATTGAAATCTCATCAATAGGCTTTCTTTATTCACTTGATTGTTCTTGTGTAAATGGACAGGCCAAACTCCTTTAAGTGATTACAGAGATCTTCCTGGAGGCTCTATAATGTCAGACACTAAATTCAAGTTCTCCAATGTCATCTGTAAGCAGAAACACAATGTACAGAAATACCTCCTCCACCTGGCCGAATCTGCCATTGTGGCTAATACTTTTGGTCAGCATATCATTTTTTGCCTTATATATATTATCAGAGAATTACTGAACAGGGTTGTTTCTGCACATTCCAAGAAATCTTTATTGGGAGATATCTTTTATGAGCCTATATGTCAGTCTTTCATCTTACCAAATGTTATCATAATAAAAAACAAAACAAAAACTAAATACAATGGGACTTTATTTTCCTTATAGCTTTTTGTCCATTGTGAAATGATAAAGATGTGGTCTATTGTAGAATATAGTTTACTAATGCTTATTTGTACACTACTTTTCATGTACAATGCACCATCAATTTGTATATAAAGATTTTTATAAACATAAGTCAGCACAGTAAATGAATTAAGTATACAATAAGGCATTACTAACATTCAATACTGTAACAATTTAGCACATTGTACAATATGAAATAATACTGCCCAATTATCTTTTCTTTTACTACCTTTGCCCCCCTCCCCATCACCACCCCACAATGAAATTATTTTTCCTGGTTCTCTCTCTCTTTTAGGCATTGTCTAAATGGAAAGATTTTAAGTTTTTGGAGGCCAGGAACCCTTTAATTCTACAGAGTTCAGAAATAATATATATTGAAGATTATGAAAATGTGGTCAAAGCTGATCCCAAAAAATAATTGTTGAGGGACAGTGAAAGCAAGATACGGTTGCAAAAGGAATTTCTTGTTATGGCTGATTTCAAGAATTCACAAGATTGACATCGGCTGATATCTCTAATAAAAGAATTGATTTGGGGATAAAGGATCAAGGTATAAAGTAACAAACTATAAAGAAACAAATTTATTTTAACTCTTTCTACAAAGGGGTACATCCTCTCAGCCACAATCTGAGTAAGCAGAATGTTTACCTCCCAGCTTTCCAAAGGTCACATAGTAAGCAGTTCTCACACACCTGTGTTAGCATGGAAAGGGATCTGAGAGGTAGGTTACAATACAAGGAAGACTGATGAAATATGTACAACATCACAACTTTCAGGAAAAAGATTTACATTTTGTGCTTCATTTTTGGAATCAGCAAAATTAGGCCTGAACATCCTTTCCCAAGAATCTTGTATTATCTATGTGGAAACAGATATTGTTACTTTCCATAATCTCTTGTATTGGGAATTCCTTGATTCTCATCAGTGAATTTGCAAATAAATGTACAACTCTCAGCCCTGGTAAGCAGAGGAAGCCTCAGGTTTATTTCCAATACGAGTCTATGTGTATTCTTCACACCATCTTCTTCATTCCTTTCCCCCTGCCCTGTGCTTCTGTATCAAGGGTTTCCTTCCACAAAGTAAAAGACCCTCCTCTGTTTAGGTTGTGCTGGAAGCAGCAAATTCTCCCTCATCCTTCTGTCTGTGTTTCAGATCCTTTTAATGACTGTATCTGAGTGATTAATAGAGACACAGCACAGAGGCAGCCCTCACTGCATTTTTAAGTGTTTTTTTTTAATGGTTTTGTTCATTCCTTCCTTCCTCTGTCTTGGGGGCTGCTCTGACCAGAGTGCTCAGCCAAGGACTCCCTTGACCGGATGCCCTCTGGAGCTTTTCCAGTGCTCAGCCAGCAGGACCCCCAGGAGGAGGAGGCCACAGTGTAATCCAGGGCAGCAGCATCTGAGAGGCTATTCTCAGATTCAGGGCTTGGAGAGAAGGTCCCTGAGACCCAGAGCACCAGGGAGGCACTGGGGGAGGACCATAGAGAGGGGGAAGAACTATGAAAGCCAAAGCATTGGTAAATGCCTTCCTGGGTCAGATTCACAGCAGGCAAGAAGAAGTCAGTCTGATGCCTCCTTCCATGACTCTGCATCCTGCCTCTGGTGAGCTCTTCTCCATCTTAACCACCTTTTTTTGATATTAATAAGGTCTAAGATTTGTCAACCCCTTTGGTATCTCATGTTTTTGATGTCTTGTAAATTAGTCTCTTGATGCCCCCTGTATTTTATCACCTCTAGAACAGAGTTCCTCTCTCTAATTTAATCCAAAATGACAGGTTTTCCAGACTTTCTTCTTTTTAGTGCCATTTCTACTTCTGCTATAAGCATCTTAGGAGCTATGATATTAAAGAAATATGATGGTTCCAGGATATTTGGTGTGTGGGGTAAAGTTTCTTGTGTGGTTTTTGCACATATTTTCCTTTTTTTTTCTGTAGTCCTCTTTTGAATAATCTTAGACTCTAGTTATCTTGCTAAGCTTGCTTATTAAGGTTTTACTCTATACTGCTTTGTTCTACTTTATAAGATGATACTGTTCATATCTATCCATCATACTTCATAATATTTTACAGACAAGTCTATATTTTAATCTAAAGTTGTTTTTGGCAACCATCTTTCTCCATTTGGCAAACTTTCTGAGCTTTTGTAGTCCCCCTGTTGCACCCATTAATTTACATTGGTTTAATTTTTTGATTAAATTATATTATAGGCAGTGATGTTATTTCTGTTTTCCATTGCCCATTTTGGTTTTCAATATCTTGTTTAAATAAATCAGGGTGGTACACCCAATTCTGGAGTCAGTGGTATGAATGTGCATTCAAGGGAAAAGTCTTTGCTTATTAGTTTAAAAATAGTCATCAGATTTTTTTTTAGTGCCCATCATGTCCAGAATCTGCCAGGTTTTTTTTTTTTTTTTAACAAATTGTTCATGATAGAGGTGTGGTTTCTGTATAATCAGAAAGCCACTGGTTTGTCTCATTTCTTTCTCTTGACCTCATTTTCTTCTCATCTTCTTTATAACTTTCCATCAGTCACAAAAAATCAGAGTGCATGTTGATTTGATACAGATCAAGTTCTTCATAGAATTTCTCTACAACTTCATCCTTAGCAACCATGTTTGTGCATAAACCACAACCATTTTCATGGCATTCTTTATACAAACGCTTATCAAAAGTACTAGTGATGACCAACCAATAATGTTTCTTGCATCTTTGGGACAGAAAAGAGAACACTTTCTGCCAACACCTTTCTTTACCTCTCCAACTAGTACCTATAGGTCATTGTTCAATTCACGGAAGCAACTTCTACTTTCTTCAGGTTTTATTCATTGATATGATTTTAGCTCCTCCAGCATTATATATAGTTATGTCGGTCATCAGACAAGGATCTAACATTTAGCACAACAAAATAAAGGTTTGCTGGCAATCTAGAAATAGATTCTTAGCATCCTCTGCTTTCTTTCCCACCACTTCACCAACTCTATTGCAGAAGCAAGAGATCACTGATCAAGAATTAGAAGCATTTTGAATTTTTTGTTTATTTCAGAGTTGCTAAAAGTGATAACTACAATGATACAGAAAAGCAGACATCAACAAAAACTCATTTTGAAAAAGAACCAATGCAGAATGAAATAAGCAGAACTTGAAAAATAATACAACTACAATAATGTAAACAGGGGCAGTTAGGTGGCACAGTGGATAGAATGCTGCATTTGGACACAGAAGATGCATCTCCATAAGTTCAAATCTGTCCTCAAACACTTATTAGCTCTATGTGACCCTGGGCACTTAATCCTCCTTGCCTTGGTTTCCTCTTCTGTAAAATGAGCTGGAAAAGGAAATGGCAAACCACTCTAATCTCTTTACCAAGAAAACTCCAAATGGGGTCAAAAAAGAATGGAGTACAACAGAAAAACAACAACAAAAAATAATACAAACAAAAAGAACACTAAATGTAAGCTAAGCTTTAACTGAAAAAAGCAATTTTGGTCCTAGAGAAAAGATGAAGAAACTCAACTTCCACTAAAGGAGAAGGGAGGAAGAGGAAGGAACAGGATGAAGAGAAGGAAGACATATCAGAAGTGTAAAAGGTTGCATATATTGGCTGATGAAGTCATTTTGTCAGTTGGTTTTACTAATTACTTTTTAGTCCAAGGAAGACCTCAACAGGAAAAGGAGTTGTATCTGGAAATAACTTCGATTTCAAAGTAAATGGGTAGGTGGCTGGGTGAATAAAACAAAGGACTTCAAGTCTGTTCAAATCTAGTCTCCAATACTACCTATGTGACCCTAGCAAGTCACTTAACCTCTCCTTCAGTTTTACCATCCATAAAACATGGATAAAAGTACCTATCTCTCAGAGTTGCTATGAAAATCAAGATAGGTAATATTTGTAAATTGCTTTGAAAACGTCAAAGTGCCTATTACCATTGATATCATTTGGGGGAAAGTGTGCCTCTATTTTTTCCTGGTATTAATGAGACATAAAAATGTTCTTTTTCTTTACCTTAACAGTACATATTCTACTCAATTGGATCTCAAAATTTTGTATTTCTTGAGTTGCGCTAAAAAGGAAAAGTTTTTGGAAAAAAACTCATAGCTTCACAAAACCCAAGTTACATCCTTCACTCCCCAAGATGGAGTGAGAAATCTCAAGAAGACCAGTGTAGAGTTGGATCCTAAATAAAGCATGTGGAAGGGACTCAAGTGGAGGAATATTGGAAAGCTAGGAAGATATAAATTGTTAAAGGCAGTAAGTTCTAAACTGCTTTTATCCTCAGGGGCAGCTGGGTGGCTCAGTGGATTGAGAGACAGGCCTAGAGACTGGAGGTCCTAGGTTCAAATCAGGCCTTAGACACTTCCTAGCTGCGTGACCCTGGGCAAGTCACTTAACCCCCATTGCCTAGCCCTTACCACTCTTCTGCCTTGGAGCCAATACACAGTATTGATTCTAAGACTGAAGGTAAGAGTTTTTTTCAAAAATGTCATATAGAATCTAGAGAAGGTCTTTCACCAATGTCCCTAAACAAAAGTTCTTTCTCCCTCTTCTTGACTGTCATAGCGCTCTGAATCTACCAACATTTATCACAAAATACTGTAAATTACAATTACTTGTATGCAGGCTCCAAGAATACAAATTCTATGAAAAGAGAACTAAATTCCAGGATGAAACGGATATTTAAGGGTTATAAATCCAACTTGCTACACAAAGTAGAATCATACTAGCTGAGAAGGATCTTTAATGCTATCTTGTCAAGTCCAACCCTTTTCCTTTTATAGTTGGGGAAACAACCACAGATAGGGAAAGTAAAGATATCTACACAGTCATACAAACAATAAGTGGGGGAGATGGGATTCAAATTTAGGTAAACTACCCCAAATTCCTTGCCCTTTTTTGACTAAAACACTGCTTAAACATCATTTCTTATGACCAGACTCTCATGCTTTATAAAGTAACCCATTACATTTTTTTTTTACAACTAAGAAGAGACAAACTTACAAAATTTAGAAACCCTTCTCCAGAGCCCTTACAGCATTCATTACCTTCTACAGAAAGGCTACTTGAAAATGTTCAGTACCACTATGTCACCAACAAGTCATTCCACATAGCTCTAAGGGTTAAATTTTTCTTTAAAATTAAATGAAGATATATTGCTTCCATCCACTGGTTCTAGTTCTTTCATCAAATGACACAGAAGTCAAACATTTCCTCGGAAAAGATCCAAATAAGTAAGGACACAATTATCCTCTAAAAGTTATTCCCACTAATGACGTCTCTCAAGCTAAAGATATCTAAACTCAATCAATATTCTATTAAGTACCTACTATGTACCAGGCACTGTGTTAGGCCATGGGGATACAAATCCAAAAAAATCTATCACTTTCTACCTTCAAGGAGTTTATATTCTTTTGAGAAAGAAAAATACATACACAGAGAGATAGATAGATAGATAGATAGATAGATAGATAGATAGATAGATATAAATACAGAGTAATGGGGGAGCAGATCAGAAAAAAGCTTCATTTCTAGATGGCTATGCTTAAGCTGACAGAATTTTGAAGGAAAAAAGGAATTCTGAGATGTAGAGAAGGGAGGGCATTTCAAAGGCAAAGAACAGAGAGAATAGCTAGAAACTTATGTAAAGAACAGTCAGAAGGTCAGTTTGGGAGGACAAAAGACTACATGAAGGAGAAGCATTATATCTAAGCCTGGTACCAGATCATAAAGAGCTTTCAAAGTCAGGTAGTAATTTGTGACTGAATCTATAGGCAACAGGAAGCCACTGGAGTTCAAAGGGCAGTGAAGTTGAAATAGTCAGACCTTTGCTTCAGGAAAACTATTTGGGTAACTATATAGAGGATGGATTGACAAGGAAGAGATAGACAGGGCAACCAATAAGGAGGCTATTATAATAATTTAAGTAAGAGGTGATAGCATCTTAGCTGGGGTGGTGGTAAAACTGATGACACTAGGCAACAAATTGGACAGATGTGGCAAATATAAAAGTATATCAAGGTTGTGAACCTGAGAAACTGGAAGTATTGCCCCTCACAGTAATGGGAGGGAGGAAGAAGTAGAAAGATTATGAATGGATTTATAGATGAGGGAGACAGCAACATACATAACTGAGTCTAGGGAAGCTGATGAGACATAGAGAATAGAAAAAGAGGGGCAGCTTGGTGGCTCAATGAATAGAGACCCAGGCCTAGAAATGGGAAATATCCTGGGTTCAAATTTGACCTCAGACACTTCCTAGGTGTGTGATTCTGGGCACATTGCCTGGCTCTTACCATTTTTCTGCCTTGAAACCAATATTTAATGTTGATAATGTTGATTCTAAGAGGAAAGGTAAAGGGTTTTTTGTTGTTGTTGTTTTAAAAAAGAGAACAAGGCCCTCAGCAGAACTTTGGGCCACAATCAACAATTAAAGGATTTGACACATGGGTGACCTTCCAGCCAAGAAGACTAAGAAGGAACAGATCAAATTTTAAAAGTACCTCATGACAACTCAGTGGTAGTATATTTAGAAAGTAATCAATAGTATCAAATGCTGAAGAAAAAGGAGGAAAGAAAAAAAGGACCATTTATTAAGCACCTACTATGTGCAACTACACTGAGCTAAGCACTTTTATCTAATTTGATCCTCATAATAACCTTTGAGATAGGTGCTATTATGACTTCTATTTTATAGTTAACAGAACCTGAAACAATCAGAGCTTAAAAGATTTGCCCAGGGTCACAAAGCTTATAAGTCTAAAGCCATGGCAGGAGTGCACAGCCTGCATTTGGGAAGCTGCTCTCTCCCCCCTTTTCCTAGTGCCCAAGGACATTTTTTACATACTTCACCCCTCTCTCTAGCCACCCAAAGCAAGCACTTTTTCCCTCAATTCTCTCCAGTAATGGGGGTGGGGGGGGGGGTGGGAGGGCTCATTGATACCTTAAATTTGCCCTCTGGGCACTAGAACTAGGAAAAGGTTGGTCAATCCTGGTCTAAGAAATGGATTTGAGCTGAGTTCTTCTAGATTCCAGGTCTAATGCTCTCTTCATATCACCACTTGAGCTGTCTCAGGATGAAAAAAAGCCATCACATTTGGCAAAAAAAGACAATTTGTAGGTGTGAAAAAATGCAGTTTCAAATCAGTGCTGCACTTGAAAGCCAGAATGAAAAGAATTAAAGAATGAATGAAAGAAGGCAGGAGCATAGTAAACTTTTTTTTCCCGGATTTTGGCAGTTAAAGAGAAAAGAGATAAGGATTATAGTTTGAAGGATGGAATAGTCAAATGGTTGTGTGTGTGTGTGTGTGTGTGTGTGTGTGTGTGTGTGTGTGTGTGTGTGTGTGTGTTTTAAGAAATAACAGAGACTGAAACAAATAGGTGGCTCAATGAATAGAGAGTCAGGCCTGGAGATAGGAAGTCTTGAGTTCAAATCTAGCCTCAAACACTTCCATAGCTATGTGACCCTAGACAAGTCACTTAACCCCAAACGGCCTTACTCTCTCTGCCTTCAAACCAATACTTAGTACTAAATCTAAGACAGAAAGTATGGGTTAAAAAAAAAAAAGGATAAGAGATACTTGCAAATGTTTCAGGCAGCAAAGAGTAAGGAACAGATTAAGTATTATAGAAAAAAAGGAAAAAATGGCGGGGAAAATTTACTTGAAGAGATGAGATCAAGGTTATATGTAAAAAGGTTAGCTTAATTGAGAAAAGTCAACTTTCCATCAGACACTGGAACAAAAGAAGAAAAATGGAGGATGACAATCCCTTAATTTTAAAAGCTGATATTTCTCGTTTAAAAGCTGATATGTTACAATCATTTTCTAAATATATCCTCCTCATTCTTTCCTATCAAACCTTTCCTTTTAGCAAATATTTTTAAAAGACAGGAAAAAAAGTTCATTCCGTAAAGCTAACAAACACATTATACCAACTCTATATGACAACATATTCAAAAGTCCATACCCTTAGCGCACCATCATTGTAACTCCTAAGCCAAGACTGGTCATTATATTTACTGCATTCTTCTTTCCTTTTTATACTGTTACTGTTAGTGTATATAATCTTCCTGGTTATGTTTAATGTTTCAGTATATCTAAGTCTACCCATGCTTTTCTGAATTTTTTATTTCTATTGATATAATATTCCACTACATTCATATTCCTTAAATTCAACTACCCAAGTTTATTGATGGATAACAAAATCAAGACATGAAAAGATTCCAACATGAGGGAAGGATGGGTCAAAATTAACAAGGTAAAATTTAAGAGGACCAGCTAAGACCTAAATTACAGTCCACTAAAAAAAAATGAAAAAGATACTGCTACATTGCAATACAAATTTCTAAATATATATATGCACACATACACAAACATAAATGTATACAGAGATAGACATATAGACAGATCAACTGATCCTGAATCACTGCCTTCTCATGTCAGAGGGGACTTGTATAGCTCAATGAAACTATGAGCTATGTAGAACCAGGAGAACATTATATACAGTAACTGAAACATTGTGGGACAATCTAATGTAATAGATTTTGCTACTAATAGCAATGCAATGATCCAGGACAATTCCAAGGGACTTATCAGAGAGAACAGTTGGAGAAGAAATGCAGAAGAAAACATATGATTTATCACTTGTTTATTTAGGTATATGATTTGGGATTTTGGTTTTAAAAGATTACTCCATTACAAAAATGAATAACATGGAAATAAGTTCTGAGTGATAATACATGTATATAACTCAGTGGAATTGCTTGTCAGCTCCAAGAGTGGGGAGGAAAGAAGGGAGGTAGAGAACTTAAATCATGTAACCATGGAAAAATATTTTCAAAAAATAAAATTAAAAATTAAAAAAGAAAGAAACTATGAGCTATGCCTGTAGAGTTCCCAAAATGGGCAGGTCATGGTAGAGAGTTCTGATAAACAATGATTCACTAGAGAAGAAAATGACAAACCTCTCTAGTACCTTTGCCAAGAAAACCCCAGGGACAGTATTAAAATGATAAAATATGACAGAGAAGATGAGTCCTTCAGGTCCAAAGGTGTCCCAACATGTTAGTCGGAGAGAGTAGAGGACAATTACAATGACCTCCACTACTTGATGAAGTAGATGGGTCAAAGCTGAAAGGAAGCTCAGCTGAGATGTTTTTAGTGACAAAAGTTAAGCTCAATGCTAAAAAAATCAATATAGCATAGGAACCTGGAATATAAGATTTGGAACAAAGGTAAGCTGGATATGGTCAAACAATAACTGAAAAAGATTATACATAAATATCTTGAGAGTCAATGAACTCAAATGAACAGGACTGGGTGAATATAAAATCAATAACATATACTACTGAGACTATGAATTCCTTAAAATAAATGGAGTAACCTTCATTGTCAACAAAGGGATGAGAACAGCAGGACTGTGGTATAATCCCAAAAAATGATTGAATGCTGTTTAAAAATCTAAGGCAAACCATTGAACATCACAGTAAACAAGTCTATGCTCCAACCACTGAAGCTGAAGAGGTCAAAATTGATCAGTTCTGTGAAGACATATAAAATCTAGAAATAACATTAAAAAAAAGATGTCACATTCATCATAGGGGATCAGAATCCTAAAGAAGAAAATCAAAAAATAATCAGAATAACAGGTAAGTTTGGCCTTGGAGCACAAAATGAAGCAGGGCAGAGGCTAATAGAGTTCTGGTCATAGCAAACACTCTTTTTCAACAATCCAAAAGGCAACTCTACATATGGACATCATTATATGGTCAATATAAAAATCAAATTAATTATATTCTTTACACCCAAAGACAAGAGAAGCTTTAAATAGTCAATTAAAACAAGACCTTAAGCAGACTGTGGCTCAGATCATGAGCTTCTTACAACAAAATCAAGCTTAAACTGAAAAAAAAAAAGGGGGGGGACATCAGGCTATATTTATATGACCTAAATTAATATCCCTTATGAATATGAAGTGGAAGTGGTGAATAGATTTAAGGGATTAGATCTTGCAGACAAAAGTGCCTATAGAACAACGGAAAGAGGTTGGAAATATTGTACAGGTAGGCAGCAACAAAAAACATTCCAAAGAAAAAACAAAAAAGTAAAATAGCTATCTGATGAGACTTTACAAATAGCTGAGGAAAGAAGGAAAGCCAAAGGTAAAGGAGAAATGGAAAGATATACTTAATGAATTCAAGATTCCAAAAATAGGAAGGAGAAAGTTTTCTTAAATGAGCAATGCAAAGAAGTGAAAGAAAACAACAGAATAGGAAAGAAGTTATCTCTTCAATAAAATTAGGTATCAAGGGGAATGTGTCATACAAAAATGGGCATGATAAAAGACACAAAAATAGTAGATTTAATTAAAGTGGAAAAGATTAAGAAGTATCAATGCAAGAAAAATCAATAATAATCATAATGGTGTGGTTACTGATTTAGAGCCAGACATTCAGAAGAGTGAAATCAAATGGATCTTAAAAAGCGGTGCTAACATTAAGTCCAGTGGAGGTGACAGAATTCCAGCTGAGCTATTAGAAATCCTAAAAGATGATGCTTTTTAAGTGCTGCACTCAATATGGCCAGCAAATCTGGAAACCTCAACAGTATATTGAAAAAGATCAGTTTAGATCCCAATCCTAAAGAAGTGCAATGCTTAAAGACTGTTCAAATTCTTTAACAAAAGCAGTCATTTCATATGCCTAAAAAGTTATTCTAAAAATTAGGATTCAGCAATATGTGAAAAGGGAAATACCAGAAGAGCAGGATGGTTTTCAAAGAGGCAGAGGAACTAGAAACCAAATTGTCAATGTTCACTACATAATGAAGAAAAGAAAAACTGCTTCACTGAAATTTTTTGAATCTGTGTGTCACAGAGAGTACAACAGAATGTGACAAGTCCTCAAATAAATGGATTACTAAATCATCTCTTTCCTAAGGAACCTGTATGCAGGCCAAGAAGCATGGAACTGATTGTTTTAAGATTAAAAAAAAAATAAAGTACTAATGCTGTGCCTTGTTTTGTTGCTGTTGTTGATCCTTCATTTTGGAAGAGGGCCAATGATATCAAAGGGTGATCTTGACTTGCAAATGAATTGGATTTAAGTGAGGCAGAGTTGCACAAAGTCATCAGCCTCAATCTCTTTTCCAGAGTCATCAAAGTTCAGTAGCAAGACAAAAGTCAGGACACAACTGGTGATGGCCCAGGATGCAATGGATGATCTTGGCATCTTTGATGCCTGATCAAATTCTAAGAATTCCACAGCACCTGCTTCAGTCACCTTCATTAACACTGGAACAAAGTCTTCTCATCCACCCATTCCAATAGAAGTCTTCACATGCTTATGGTTGACATCCCCCTAACTCACCTGCCCATTTACCCTCAACTTGGTTTAGTCTATCTCCTGAGGCAGTTTTATAGGAGTGTAGCTGCTGTATATACTACAGTATGTAAAAGGTGGGATAAAAGGCTAGGTGAAAACAACAACAACTAAGATCATTGCAACTGGTCCCATCACTTCCTGGCAAACAAAGGAAGAAAACTAGGAAGCTGAGTCAGATTTTATATTCAAGATCACTGTAGATGATGAATGCAGACATGAAATTAAAACATGCTAATGCTTGCTCCTTGGAAATAAAGCAATGGCAAATCTGGACAACATAAAAAACAGAGATATCACTTTGCTGACAAAGATGCTTATAGTCAAAGCTATGGTTTTTCCAGTAGCAATTTATGGTTGTTAAAGTTGGACTTTCTGGCACTGGAGAAGACTTCTGAGATTTTCTTGGACAGCAAGGAAATCAAATCAGTCATCAGTCAAAACTATCTAGACTTTCACTGGAAGGTCAAATACTGAATCTGAAGCTTAAATACTCCAGTCACATAATAAATTACAAGAAAAAAACGAATTTGAAAAGACCCTGATGTTGGGAAAGATTGAAGGCAAAAAGGGAAGGATATGGCACAGGATGAGAGAGTGTCACAGAAACAGTAAAACATAAGCTTTCAGTCTTTAGGACAGTGATGGCAAACCTATGGCATGGGTGCCAAAGATGGCACATATAGCACTCTGTGGGCACTAGGCCATTCCCCCCACCTTCCCCTAGAGTTTTTTACTTACTAGAAAGGCAGAGGGACTCAGGCAGAGCTACTCCCCTCCCCCTCTCCATGGAGCCTGACATTTTTTTCACATCTCTTGCCCCTCTGCCCAGCAACCCAATGGGAGCACTTCCTCCTTCTCCTGTGTAGGGTAAGAGTGGGCAGGGGTGGGACACATCCAGCATGTGGGGGGGAGGGGCAAGGCATCCAGTCTCTGAGGGGGCAGGGCCTGGCACTCCATCTCTAAAAGGTTCTTTATTACTGCTTTAGGAGATAGTGGAGGATAGAAGAACCTGGCCTACTGTGGTTCATGGACTCATGATGAGTAGACACAGGGGGCAGCTGAGTGGCTCAATGGATTTCAAGTAAGGCCTAGGGACTGGAAGCCCTGGGTTTAAATCTAACCTCAGATACTTCTTAGCTATGTGATCCTGGGTAAGTCATGTAATCCCGCCTTGCCTATCCCTTACCACTCTTCTGCCTTGGAACTAATATACAGCACTGATTCTAAGCAGAAGGTAAAGGTTAAAAAAAAAAAAAGACTAGATACAACCAAATAACAGTGATGAATACACTAAAAATTTTAATCTTAGACTGAAATAAATGAAATACAACAAGAGTATCCAGCTCAAGTAACAATAGTGCCAACTATACATTAGATTACACAGACAATTTTTATCAGTGCAACATACATTTTTTTTTAAACCCTTACCTTCCGTCTTGGAGTCAATACTGTATATTGGCTCCAAGGCAGATGAGTGGTAAGGGCTAGGCAATGGGGGTCAAGTGACTTGCCCAGGGTCACACAGTTAGGAAGTGGCTGAGGCCAGATTTGAACCTAGGACCCCCATCTCTAGGCCTGGCTCTCACTACACTGAGCTACCCAGCTGCCCCAGCAACATACATTTTAAGGCCACTAAACAATCTGAGTCTGTTCAGAGAACAGGATAGAAAAAAATCTGAAAATTATGTTATATGAGGGGCAACTAAAATTTAGGACTGAAGATGTTAATCCTGGAAATAAGGCAATTCATGATAGTTATTTACAAATATTTGAAGGGTTGCTTGTGTGCATGAGGGTTTAAATTTGTGTTGTTCCATAGGACAGAACTAGTCAATTATAGACATTCACATTTATAATAAGGCAAATTTTGTTCAATATGACTGGTTAAAGCAAAGGACAGTGTTGCATAATGGATAAAGAGCTAGATTTTGGCTCTAGAAGAACTGGCTTCAAATCCAATTTCTCTCATATACTAGCTATGTAATGATGAGTAAATTATTTAACTTCTTAGTCCTCTAGGGACCTCTAACATTATACATTACAAATTGCCTGCAAACATTAGAGAAGGAAGTTTCTATACTGGGAGTTCCTGAATGTTGCAGAAATTCCTGCACTAGATGGATGGGAGGTTTGATCACAAAAGATTTCTAAGACCTATTCTACCTAAGATTTTGATTCCACAAGTTATTAATAATGGAACCAATAGATTTCCCAGCTCCAAATCCCATTTCAATACACATAAAACATGATTTATAAAACTCTAAAGTGAACGTTGAGGATTAACAATGCTTAGAAATGTCAAGGACTGGGAGGGGAGGTAGGTGGTTCAGTGGATTGACAGCCAGGCCCAGAGACCAGAAATCCTGGGTTCAAATCTGGCCTCAGATACTTCCTAGCTATGTGACCCTGGGCAAGTCTTAAAACCCCATTGCCTACCCCTTACCACTCTTCTGCCTTGGAACCAATATACAGTACTGATTCCAAGACAGAAGGATTTAAAAAAAAAAGGAGAGAGAAATGGCAAGGACTAAAGTATGCCCACTCTAGTGTGTGACTATAGCAAGTCAGAGGCAGGTGGTCATAGTAATTGAGGAGGCAGGGAATTAAAAAATTCCTGAAAGGACAGCAAGCAATTTTGGGTGGAAAAGACTGTAAATTAGGTATTTAAGTGATTATAGAAAGTTGAAAGTGACCTGGACATCAATAACCATATTAAAAAAAAATTATACTTGTAAATTCTATTTTGAAATAACGATTCTAGCAATAAACTGGGTACCACACAACCAAAAGCATCTTTAGACATGCTATCTAAATAAATGCCATACTAAATATAAGTAAGTAAAGGAAGGCCAAAGCAGTCAAAATCACTCAGTCCACAAACATTTAAAGGCTTACTTTCTATCAGGCACTGTTACCTGGTTATACAAAGAAAGGGGAAAAAAAACACGGTTTCTGACCTAAAGGAGTTTACATTCTCACACAACAAGTAAATAAGATCTAAAGCCTTTATTGAGTCATTGGTTAAAGCCATAACAATAATTATTATCTTCTATATATCTTTTATATACATAGGAGTAAAGTCAAGTCATAGAGCCTTCCACATATATTTTGCCAATAATTTCCATCTGATCTCATTATACTTTATACTCAAGTGTTTAACATATGCTCATTCACATGATACTTTTGCTCTCCCTATTAAAACTGTTTGCTCCCTCTCCCATCAAACAGTATGGTAGACTAATTCCTTAAAGGCAAAAGGTTATGTCTTTTTTAAGTTTTTTGTGTCTCCAGAATATTCCATAAAATAAATGCTTAGTAATTTTTTTAACTGAAATCACAAGTACTTGATAAGGATTTATTAAAGATTTGTTTTTAATATATAATGCCATGTATATCCATATGTATATAACTGTGTTCTTTTGAAGTTCAATATATGTTATATATACATCCAATATTCCTTTAGACAGAATTGGTTTTTAAAATTAAATAAAAAAAGTATTATTTCTGTCATTAGGAATGTCAATCCTGATAATATTTGGTAATATCCAGTGATAAACAGACTTAAAATTACATATTCAAATGTATCTCTGGCATTTAAAGTCTTTCTCCATCAGTTCTAGATAGCTTAGCCTTTATTCACTACTCCTGGCCTGAAATACTCTTTACACATATCTCCAGGAGCCCATATCGCACTAAGTCCTGCCTCTTAAATGAAGTCTGTCCTATGGAGGTCACACTGATCTTGCCCTACTATGAAATAGTCTAGGTCAGAGTTTCTTAACTTTTTTTTGTGTTAGTTTCCTTTGGTAGTCTGACAAAACTTATTTCAGAGCCATTCTCAGAATGATATTTTAAAATGCATAAAACAAAATACACCATCATCTTCATCGTGAATAGCTAGCATTTATAGGCACTTACTATGTGCTAGGCACTTTCCTATCTTATTTAATCTTCACAACAATCCCAGGAACTAGGTGCCAATATTATCCTCATTTAAAGTTGAGGAAACTGAGACAAACAGATATTAAATGACTTGACCAAAGTCACACAGCTTTGTTTAAGGCTGGATGTGCACTCAGGCCTTCCTTATGAAAAACCCACCACTTTATCATACTGTATCACCACCATACTGTCTCCAGCTAAGAGACCAAAAGTTTATAAAGATGTAATTTTTTTTACCCCTATCAAGTTCAGAGACCCACAGAAATCTATCCAAATTCATTGGGGTCTGTAAATCCCTCTAGATTACAAGGTTCCTGCTTGTAGTGCTTATTATATGTTCCATGCAATTTTTTTTTCAATTCAGTCCAACATTTATAGTTAGCAAAGTATAACAAATAGTGCTGGTTTCAAAACCACAAAGATATGAGTTCCAAGCCTTTCTCTCTCTTTGTTGTGTTCAGTCTCTAAAAAGTTTTAGAGTTCTAGGCCAATAAATTGCATAGAAGGGACTCTACTGTATGGGTAAAGGGAATTTTCTCAATGAGAAATTCCTAACACCAATGAAATTACTGAGTTACTGAGAAGCAGTGTTCTCTACCACTTATTAACTGTATGATAACTTGGAACAAGAGACTAAATATTTTTGGGAAAAGTTCCCCAACTGGAAAATAAGTGAGAGGAGGTTTGAACTAGGTGACCTCTAATATTCCTTCAAACCTTAAGTCCCAAGATTCTAAACCTTAAGGAACTGCAGAACTTAAGCCATCCAACCTTCCAGTATTATTTTACTGCTCCTCCTTTCTTTCCTGTAACAGGAACATAAACAGGGACCATGTCTATTATTTTTTTTTTTATCCACACAGCACAGGGAACTGTTGGAAATCAGGGAGACTTATCGGATTCAAATTTTGCCTTAAACTTTTGTGGTTTCATCATCTCTAAAACAAGATGGCTAGATCCCAAAAATCCCTTCTAGTTTTCTATTGAGCATGAACAGGATCATCTTTCCAACACTACTCTGCCTGATTCTGTCAAGGATTTAATTAATTTTTAAAATCTCTATTTTAACAAAAAAGATCTATTTCACTTTTTTAAAAAACCCTTACCTCCTGTCTTAGAATCAATACTGTGTATTGGTTCCAAGGCAGAAGAGCAGTGAGGGCTAGGCAATGGGGGTTAGGTGACTTGCCCAGGGTCACACACAGCTAGGAAGTGTCTGAGGCCAAATTTGAACCCAGGACCTCCAGACTCTAGGCCTGGCTCTCAATTCATTGAGAAACCCAGCTGATCCCTAATTCACTTTTTAAAGATAAGTGTGAAGTGATAACTTAATGAATAAAAGATCCCATATCTCCCAAAAGAGATCCTTTTCGAGCATTTATAAGGGATGGAAATGATTTTTAAGGTGTGGGTCACCATTTCCCCCATGGGATACAAAAATAAAGGAAAAGGTGATTTTGATGGTACTTTCAACAAGCTTTTCCTACAAACCCCCAAATGACATGAAAGTGAAAGGTAAATGTGATAATTCTCTTCACAACTCTGAGAAATGCCAAAAATCCAATTCTTGAAAAAACGCTGAAGAGGAAACAACTGAGTGGAAAACATCTGTTCTTCCTCCGAGGGAAGGCCGTCTTTTTCCAGCTCTTGGTTCTGCACAAAGCAGCCCCATCCTCTGCCCCCATCACACAAAGCGAAGATACGTTCACAGTCCCTGAAGGGGAGTCCTGTTTCACACTACCTTCCCCCATCCCTTGCCACCCATCCCGGTCATTTTCTAGGCTCACGTTCCCCACAGAAGAACTCTGCCCCCCCTTTCCAAGCAGGCTTAGGAACCAGACCCTTAAAAGGAGCGGGGGTTTTTCCCCTTCAGAGCCAAGTTCAGCGACTTCCCATCAAGCATGCCCCTCTCCAAAAACCCAAATCTCCAGCCACCCTCCTGGAGCCACACAAAGCGGGGACCCTTCCTACTACTCCCCAGCGTGCAAGGCTGATAAAGGCAGGCAGGGACCCAAATCAACAACACGCTCCAGGTCTACACCGGCCCCCTTCCCCGTAGCACCACACGAGTACCTTTCTTCTCCTTCTAAGCTTTTCGCCCAGTGGTTCCTGCCCGTCCCCCTCCCACTCTTCTCTACCAGCAAAACGAAATGACTGCCAGCTTCCTGACGAACAAACAGGTCTCCCGGTACATAGCCTGCATCTGGGGACAGTTAGTTACACACACACCCCTCCTCCCTACGAGCGAATGTGGGCTCGGGGAGTTCGGGCTCTGCTCCTCCTCCTCCTCCTCGTCCCCGGCTCACCAGCTCTCCTCCTCTTCCCAGCCCAAGAGGCGCTCCAGCTCGTCAGGCCGCAGCGGTTCCACCTCGTCCAGCACACAGCCCTCGCCGGCCGCCAGCAAGGAGGTGGCCCCGTCCCGCAGCTCCTCGCTGCTTGTCCGTCTCAGGCCCGGCCCAGCCGCCTTGGAGGTCAGGCCCAAAGAGAAGACCCGGGAAGAAGCGGTCCCGGAGGCGGCGGCGGAGCCACGGCTGGGGCTTCCCTGCGCGCCGGGGACGGCTGTTTGCGCGGCCCCGGAGCGACTCCTCAGCTGCTCGTTCTGCTTCTCCAGCTTCTTCACCAGCTCCTGCAGCTTCCGCACCTCCTGGTCCGCGTTCACGTTAGAGTTAACGTCCTCCATCCCGGCTCCGGCCCCGCGGCTCCCACTGCCGCTGCTGCTGCTGCTGCTGCTGCCACCGCCGCCGCCGCCCTCAAACACTGCCCGCCAAGGGAGGGAAGGCTCAGGAGGCCTGAGGCGTCGCCGGCACCAGCCCGGCCCCGCCGCCGCTCTTCCACGCTCTACCCGAGGCGCCAGCACATAGCAGGGGCGGGCACCGTCTCCAGGGTCGCCCCAGCTTGGGTTCCGAAGCGCCGCTGGCCCCGTCCGAGGCGCCTCATCTGCGCCGGCTCAAGACCTGGGGGAGGCGGCGCCAACATCCGGCCCCCGCCGCCATCTTCCATCCGTTCCTCCGCCCCCTCGGCCCCGTCGGTGACTTCAGCACGCTCTCGGACGTGGCCGCCGGCCGCCCTCAGCGGTTGCCCAAATACAGCTGAGCTGGGACCGAGGGAGGTGGGGCGGCCTGACCCGACGACCCGGATGAAGCGGCGCACGTACGCACGCACGCACGCCCCGAGCTCCTTCACACCGGCCCAGCTGGGGGGGAGGGGTCGGCAGAAGAGGGGCGGGGAGGGGCCTATAGTCCAAGGGAGGTGGAGCTACCCTACGGGGCTCGGGGTTGGGGTGGTCCAGGCCAAGGAGCAGTTGGGGAGGAACTGCCTAGAGCCAGGGTTGACAAGTAACCTCGCGGATGCGTCGCACCAGGTGCGAGAGCACAGAGAGAGCCGCTCCAACTCGATCTCCCAGATCTCCGGGGGGGGGGGGGGGGGGGCGGCGGAGCCGAGTTGATAAGGCACCACCCATTATGACTGATAGGACGTGATGGCGTGGAGAAGGGACCCCCCTCAATTCAAGAGGCTGGCCTCAGTTTCCCTTCTATGAAAAAGAGGGATGCTATCGTGCTTCAAGAAGCCATGGAGGAGCAGAGTTTTAGGGAAGCCTAGGAACACCTGTATGAACTGATGCAGAGCTGAAGGGAAGCAAAACCAGAACAATCAGACTGCAGCGACATTGCAAAGACACAATTTTGGAAGATTTAGGAACTTTGACCAGTACTGTGGTCGGCCAAGAGTGCAGAGGTTTGGTGGTGAAGCATGCTCCCCACCTCCTGACAGGGAGGTGATGGACTCAGGATACTGAAAGCCATACATACATACACAGATATTTTTACTTGACCAATGTTGAAATTTGTTTCTTGACCACATATTTGTGATAACGGTTTCTTTTTTCCTTGCGGGAGAGGGGGTGGTGAGTGGAAACAAGATAGATTTCTGAGTGAAAAAAAATTTAAGAAAGACATTTTCAAGTTTAAATATGAAGGGGTTCAATCAGATGATCCCTCCATCCCACAATCTCTGTCTTTAATGTGATGCCTAGTGAGTTAATGAGCCTAGTGAGTTTAGAAGAGGAAATGAAGGAAAACAATCCCTACTTAAGTTCCGTGGTTTTTTTTTTTTTTAACCCTTATCTTTCATCTTAGAATCAATACTCTATATTGGTTCCAAGGCAGAAGAGCAATGAAGGTTTGGCAATGAGGGTTAAGTCACTTGCCCAGAGTCACACGGCTACGAAGTGTCTGAAGGCAGACCTCCTGGCTCTAGGCCTGACTCTCAATAAGTTCCTTTTTGAAAGAATGTATTCTTATAAACTGGCTTCCACGCCTAAACACTGTACCCAGTGGGGAAACTCTTATAACACTCCCACACTCAGCTTTGTTGCTTGAATGCCTGGCACTTCTTAAGCCAAAATTTTCCCACTTATATTGCCTGTCATATTCACTTCTCCCTCTCTCTAACATAGGAGTCCCTGTTGTTTAGACCATTCCTTTGGCTGCACTCAAGGGTTGTTTCTGTAAAAAATATTTTTATGAGAATTAAATATCAATATGGTACACAAGTTACTAAATTGATGAGTTTTGGAAGTTAGAATCTCTTATTACTAAACTTCAGTTAAAGATCCTTTGTTACTTGTCTAGTATGCAAATATATGTTACTAGCCTAGACTTGTATCAGAGACAGCTAGGATTTTCTGAAACTTTTTTAATGTTTTCATTCCATCATTCCAATTGGAGATGATATCTAAACTGCTGACAGTGGGTGTTTCCCAGCAATTAAATCATTTACCTCACCAACCCCACCCATTTAACATACTTTGACCAAATCCCATTGCAAATGGATTTGGACTTTCCACTCCAGCAGGAAAATCTACTTTTCTTCTTCAACCAAGCCTTTGTATGTTAGTTCCCCTGTTTCAGTAACTTTTCCATTTAAAACTCTGCTGAAAATTTACCTATAGCCTCCACTGAATTCTAGTCACTGTATTTAACTATTATACCCTATAGCCCAGAAGGCCCCTGTTCATAAGAGACATAGATCAGGATTTATCTAAGGTCTCTGTCCCCCACCCCACCACCACCACAAGTGAAAAATGAAAAGATCTCTAAGACAAGAATAGGTAGTAATGAATGAAGGCCCTGTCATTATCATGTGCATAGTATGCCCTGCCTAGTTTCATTCCAACACATGGAACTATCCTTAATAGGAAAAAAGTAAAAAAAAACCTTTGCCCTCTTTCCCATCAGCAATCACAATGATGAAAAATCTTTTAATTGGTTGCTGAACCAGAACAATGTGCAAACAAAAGATTTTGATCTGGACCTCTCTTCCTTGGTATTTCTGAATGAAGAGGATTTCTAAGATCTACCAGACAGGGGTAGATTGACCTCCCTCCCAATCTAGTACTACGCTCCCCAAATTCTTGACATGGTTCTTCTGTTTCTGTTTCCTTCCCTAACTTTAGAGAAATGAAAATGAGAGAGAATTGAACAGGTTGCAGCCTTGTGAGCTTTGCAAGGTTGGAAGAACTATCAGAGATCCTCTCAGCAACCAAATCAGTAGTAAAGACCCCCCCTGGGGCTCATACCAGTGAAGGGTTAATCCATCAGGCGTGATGTCTCACAACTTCCAAGAATCAGTACAGTTGATGCCCCAGATGGAGGTAGATTTAGTTGGGACTCCTTATAGACTCTCAATCAGGGCTAGGAGCCCTGAGATGCCCCTTGGCACTATATATTTTCTACCCATGTGCCTATGGAGAAAATGTTTTATCTCTTGTGTTTGAACCTAGCTTTATGTGACTGAAAAACTGTCCATCCAAAAGCTTAGTGTTGAGGTCAAGTTGACTTTAGAGACCTCAGGGAGGATGGATGGCTGCAGGGAATGCTCAGATCCCATCCTGGTCTTGTTTTGGGTCTACTCAAGGCTTATGTTTTGAATTCTCAAAATTTAAATGTTTACACTTACCTTTTGACATGTGTCTCAAACTGCCCATTTTTGACAACTGCCCAATTGTAACCAATCAGGCATATCTTTATACCTTTGTCCAAACTCTATAATTAATGTAACCACACAAAGAATTGAAAGGTCAGTCACATCTTTTTCATGTCCTCTCTTTTGCCAAATTACCTTAAAAAATTCTTTCAAAAACTATTTCAGGTTTTGGAATTTGTTCTCTATCTGAATTTACAAACATGCCTCACTAATATGGTACTTAAAGTTTGAGCTCACTCTCCCTAGGGGCCAGTTGAGGGTCTGGCCTCTGTTTAAAGGGGAGGCTTTATAGCATATAGTCTTGCTTCCCTTTTGTAAAAGCTAATTGATGTCAGCTGGTTGATTTATATTGAAATGATATCACCTGGTTGATTCTGGGAAGATATCAACTAGTAAATTAGTATCAGTAGAACATACGAGATAAATTCTTGTGATCTATGAAGCCACAACCTCTAAGATTTACCCCCACTAGAACCTAAAGAGAAGAAGTAGTTATTGCTCTCTGGAGATCCAATATGCAAGAACAAGTTGGAAATTGGGAAACTAGAGGGAATGTACGTAAAACTTAGGTACATCTTGGGTCCAGCATTGTCCCAAAATAATGAAGTACTCAATGAACAATATGGATATCATATATAGGACAGAAACTATGGTGACATCAAAAACTCACTGGTTCACATTAAGAAATAAAGAGACATTAAGCATATTAATTATCCTATTACAATCATTGTACTTCACTGGAAGATAAATGCCCTTTGTGAGGCTACTGAACAAATATTTCAGATTTGACTCGACAGGCTGAGCAATACTCCAGGTTCATATCTCCTAGCCAACCAAGATGGCTTTCTTCAGTCTTTCAGGAGCAAATCTCCCTTCCTTTGACTGATATCCAAATCCCAAACACAGAAATTTTCATCTTATGAGATTATATCCAAGGTGAGAAATAATTTCTCAGGATCACTGGTTATTGACCTGTGCTCAAAAAATAGAAATCAGAAGATAGCAGCCAGAAACCCAGTTTAGTCTAGACCGATATGTCTCCTCCAGTGTGTGTTACAATTCACCATAGCCATGGGAGGAAGAAGGGAAGAGAAGCCACCTTCTCTTCCCACTCCCAAACTCCTTGCTGGAAGTCCAAGCAAAAGGAATTGATTAAAGTGTACCAAAAAGTAAAGGACTCTAAAGAGAGCAAGTAGAACTGTTTCCATAATTCTTAAAGTCTGACTAGAGTCTATCTTTATGACTCAAAAGAATATATCCTTTGAATTATCAGTATCTAATCATCTTCAGAACAACTCTATAGTCACTGAGACAAGGTAGAAAATGGTAGCATTCCAGCATAGTGCATGCCATTTTATAGGAAGCTAGAGCATATGCCATGTACTTTGGGAGTTGCCCCAGTCCAGTAAATCAGGGGTTCTCATGATCAGCCCCTCTGTACTAATATTGCCTAAGCACCTAGACTGTACTTCTACTTATGTTTGGATGTTTTTCTTTGTCTGAGGTCATCTCCTACCCTGTCTCTTAATGTTATCTCCTTAGAGAAAATACATTATCTTTGCTTTCTTATCTTCCCATACTGACTAATACACACTTGAAATTAAAAATTTTTATCCTTAGACTGTGATCCCTCTGTTATTCTAAGAGGTAAAAAGTTTACTTCTTAGATTAAATAGAATTATATTCCTTTCCTCCTTCTGTTCCTCATTTTCCCAAACAAGGCCAACCATAATCCATGGGACTATGGACAGGAAGGAGCCCATTATCTCTCAGCCAGTTTGCCAATTTATTTCTCTTTCCCTGCCATAGTTCCAAATTCTAACCCTTCCATCCCCATTCACTTTGGGAAGGAATACAAAACCCTCTCTCCACGTGGACCCTCTTGACTCCTCCCCATTTTGCAGTGATGTAGTATAGAAATAGAGATAATTAATTCTGGTTACCATTTTCCATCCTACAGAGTGGTTAGCTGCTCATATCACTTGGTTAGCTGTGTGAATCTTAAAAAACTACTCAGACTGTACCTTAGAAGATTTTATTTAGCTATTCCCTTATTGTAACAATGGAGATACTTGGTCTAACAAGAATCAGGAATGTATTTGGAACTTTTAAAATTACTCCACCCATACTTAGACATACTTTAGGGGAAGATAAAGTTGTAAACTCCTGATTGAACAATGAAGATACTTAACTCATACCTTATAGTGAAGCTAGAACCTTAAGATAGGTCTATTTTTAGATCTAATACAAAAAGATGTTAAGTACCTGTAAAGGTTAAATTAATCACAAAAAGGTCAAGTAACTTACAAAAGGCAAGCTTAACAAAGAGGTGTGAAGTGAAGGTGAAAACTAAGAATGGGCAGTCCTGGAAAAAAGCATCTACTGTGATTGGTAGACGTGAAAATTTAGGGGAGGTGACATAAGAGAAAATTCTCTTTAAAAGGAAGGGGTAAAAAGTCAGTTGAGCAAGTGAGTTCGGAATTGAGTTAGATTGTGAACTGAGTTCAGGAAATTGAGTGCAGTGGAGGACTGGAACCCAGCTTGGAGATGGTCTTGTGGTGAGTGATAAGACTGACTCCTCTTTCCCTTAGGCTCAGGGAGGCCACCTTGGCCAAAGCCTTTAACTACTGCTTGGCTCAGCCTGAGCCAGAGCAGTTTAGATTAATTCTCTCTCTCTCTCTCTCTCTCTCTCTCTCTCTCTCTCTCTCTCTCTCTCTCTCTCTCTCTCTCTCTCTCCCCCTCTCTCTCTCCTTCCCTTAATTCCTTCATTTATATTAATTAAAATCTCCATAAATCTCCAGCTGACTTGGGTATTTTTCATATTTGGGAATTTCCCATGGCGACCACTTATTTAGATTTTAAGTCAAAACACTAAAAATTATCCTTATAGCTGGGAGTCACCAACTATAATCTTTCTTGTAAGATGTAAGACCACTAAGGCTTTCACACCTGCCCTATCATTTCATCAAAAGATCCTTTGGGCTTTATAATATGACTTATGATGATGTTCTCCAGAATTGTCATCTGACCTGCAGGTGCTTTGTGGTAAGAACAATATCCTAACCCCCCACTTCCCTATATTAGACTACTTTTTCCTTAAGAAGTTTCAGAACTGTCCTTGAGATTTGATTGGCTTAAGGGACTAAAGTAGAATTTCTTAAACTTTTCTGTCATTGGTACCTTTGTGGTGAAATCTTAAGGTAGGGTAGACCCTTCTCAGAGTGTTTTAAAATGCATAAAATTCATAGTATCATGAAGGAAACAAATTACATTGAAATAAACTTACACCCCCCCCCCAATACTTTCTTTAAGTATCATGGTCCTCTAGACTAAAGGCTTAGACTATTGGTACTACTTTCTGATTGCGTGAGTACAAATCAGCCAGAAGGTGCTCTGCCTTCCCTCTGAAGTTTGGCTGGTTAATAAATATGAAGAACTTGGCAGTTGAGGAGTTTCCATCAATTGAATCATCTCAATAATGTCTTTAATGAATATTCTTTTTTGCATATCCTTCCTCTTTTTTGATTGTTTCATCCCCATTTGTTAAATGTTGAATGATATATGTCTCATTTTGTTCCTCTATCAAATCTAAACTATACCAAGGATGGGTCTGAGACCTAAGCTGCCACTAAGTGCCCTCATCTTGTGTGACTCTAATCCAAATATTTGACCATATCTTATTAGGGATCCATGTAATGTGCTAGAAGGCTGCTAATCAACCATTGAAGCAGTAAAGCTGGATGTATGTCTTCTCTTCTTGATATATGCTGACCTTTTCCAATCATATCTCTGGATGATAGATTTGATACCACTTCTTGTGACCAGTCACTGTTGTCAAGGGGCATTGGCATAGTATAAAGAGAGTTGAGCTTTGAGTTAGGAATCTCTGAGTTCAAATTTGATCTCACATACTAGATGTATGTAATCACATATACTAGATGTATGATCCTGGGCAAGTCACTTAATCTCTGATTGTCTCAGTTTCCCCAACTCTAAAATGGGCATAATGATATCTACTTCCCAGGGTTGTTGTGAGGATCAAATGAGATAATATTTGTAAAGCCCTTATGAAAGCAAGCACTTAAATACTTTTTTCCTTCATTCTTTGGCAATATGTTGCTATCGATTTATTCCCTTGCATTGTGTATTGCCCATAGTTAGAACTAAGTAACTAGGATAAATAACTAAATAGCTGTCCCTAATTCAAACCTTAGATAGTTATAAAAGAATTAATTAAACTCTCCATTTAGGAGCTTCTTTATAAATTTGTAGCAAGCTGTCTCTGCTCTTAACCTGACCCTATATTCCCTCCTTTTTCTACTTTGACAAATCACTTAGCAACCTTTCTGCCCTAGTTGTTTGGCTTAAACTGTTGTAGATAAAGAGTTGATGTTGTAAACTGTAGTGAGGTAAAATGGTGGAAGATATAAATTGTGATAGATATAAGAGAGAGTGAGTAAATTTGACCACAGAAAATATGTTTCACTACAGTGTCTTAGTTTTTAAATAAATAAAAAAAATTTTAAATAAAAATTTAAATATAAGGTGGTCGCCAGGGAATTATTCCCAATTATTCAATATACCCAAGTCAACTGGGTTTTATAGAGATTTTAATTAATAATACAATGAGTAATTAAGGGAAAGAGAGAAAAGGGAAATAAGTATGAAGGGCCTTAAGCCAACATGGCCTAGACCTGAGTCTTAATATAGAGAGGTCAGTCAGTCAGTCTTTTATCACTCACCACAAGATTTGTCTTAAGCAAGGATGTCTGGGGAACAGAGTCTCCCCAGAGGGAGTTCCAGTCAGAATCAGCCTCCCAAGGGACTTCTTCTCAAGAGATCTTCAAAGGGCCTCCTCCAAAAGGATCTATCTCCAAGGATCTATCTCCTAGGATCCAAGGATCTCCAAACCTCCAAGGCTCCCTTGCTCAAGAGATTCCTTTTCTTATATAGGGTTTTTTTTCCTATGTCACCTCCCCTAAGTTCTACCATCTACCAATCACTGTAGATGTTTTCTAAAAGACAGCCCATCTGAATTCCAGCTAAGTCGACTAATCCCCTCAGTAAGTCTGAACCAGAGAAAACACTGCTATGTCAACTAATCCCCTCAGTAAATCTGAACCAGAGAAAACACAGATGAGTCGACTAATCTCATCAAGAGAAAACCTGCCAGACCTTTATAGGTACCTAGCATCCCATTGTATCAATTCTAAAAACAGGCATGGCTCAAAGAACTCCTTGCCTTATTATAAGCATGGGTCCAAGTACTTTCATTGTTTAGCAAGGAGTTTTCTCCCCTAAAGCAGTCTTAAGTACGAGTGGAGTAGAGGTCTTCCCATAGCAAGGAGTTTTCTCCCCTAAAGCAGTCTTAAGTACGGGTGGAGTAGAGGTCCTCCCATTTCTGATCCTGGCGAGTTCTCACATCAAAATGGGGAATGTTTCCAGTAGGAAATTTGTTCGAATGGAGAATTCCTCAGTGTGGAAATTCTTAACATTCACAAGTCTGAGAAATTTCAAGATTTACAATCCCCCCTGATGATCATTGGGAGACTAGTCTCCCCATTGATCATTTAACATAATCATTTTGTAATACTAAATGCACTTCTAACTATAGATATACACAATATTCAAATTTCTAAGAGAAATTAGAATAGTGAGGGAGGAAATAGAAAAGAAAAGAAAGCAAAACCAATGTTTTGCTAGGTGCAGTGACAGAAAGCCAAATTAGGGGCAGTCCCTTTTGGCATAAATGTGTACATTTACAATAAATGTTCAATCAAAGTTCAGTTCAATCAATCATATCCAAAGTTCATTCTTGATCTTCTTGATGAAGTGTAGGGTTTCCAGCATCTTTCTGCAACAGTTCATTCTCTGGATATAAAAGTTTCAAGCTTCTTTCTTGAAGATCTTTTCTCAAACAAAATCAAAATCTTGAATTTTTATAAAAGTACAATCTTAAACAAAAAAACCAAAATTCTTGGATTTTTATAAAAATACAATCTCAAACAAAAAATTCAAAATTCAAAAATTCTTAGATTTTAAATTAAAATACAATTCCCCCTGAAGTAGGTGTTAAAAAACATCAAGTTTAGCTCAGAATGCAATGTTCAGTTATGGGGGTGTATGAGTCAATTATCAAAAAAAGAGAAAAATAATAAAAAACATAAGAAAAATTCAAAATAGGTTCTTGTATAGGTCCAATATAAAGTAATTTTTATCCCACAAGTATGTAGGACAGAATGCAGTAATATTTCGCTTAGTCATTTGTAGCCAAGACTACAGGAAGTTGCCAAAATATAAGAAGAGAAGAATTAGAATTCTATTTTGATGGGGAAATGTCATTCCCTTGTCTGACCTTTTTTGTCATTCTCAGGGCTATAGGGAGCCAGCATGATAGTCAAACTTTGTACTTGTATGAGTACTTCCCAGAGAGTGTAGATACAAGGAAGTCCTATGACTTAATGTATGTCAAGCGTCGCAACCTCGAGTCTCACATTAGTATTTTCTGTGTGCTCTTTTTGGCACTATTCAGGTTAAGTCTGTGCTCCTTGTTTTTTTCCCATTTTCTGGAATCAGATGCAAACATTAATCACAGTCCTATAATATTTTATCAATAAATGGCAGGTTCCCATAGTTTAAAGCTTTTAGGTATATATTGACATTATCAAGAATATATATATATATATATTAATTTGTATTACTGCAGAAAAAAATAATATTAATTATGTGTACCTTTAGTACAAGAAATGAGAAAGAATCAAATATTCTAATAAAAAAATAAAAGAAATAATAAAAAATAAGGAAAAAATCAGTAATTCAATGTGTTCTCAAAAAAAACAGCATCCACTTGTCTATGGATTATTATCTCCAATGCATGCGATAGGTTACAGTCAATCAGTCTCAGCAGAAGATGCTTTCTTCACATGTGAGCAGTGAATCCAAGAGTCTTTTTCTCCAATCTTTATAGATGTTGGAGTAGTTAACAATATTTGGAATGGTCCTTCCCATGAAGGTTGAGTTGCTCCAGTTCGCTTCAAATTCTTAATATACACTTTGTCTCCTGGGTTCAGGTCATGCAGAGAAAAGTCTAATGGTCCGGCTTGTACTGCAGCTCTGGATCATTGAAGTTCATGTAGTTTGTGCTGTAACTCCTGTATATAGGAAGCAATAGTAATATATCCCCCTAATAGTGATGTATATGCCGGGTAGAAAGGTTTAGCCTGTATAGTTGGATGTCCAAAAAGCATCTCAAATGGTGGGATGTGTAGGTCTCCTCTAGGCCTGCTTCTGAGATAAAATAGGGCCAGAGGGAGAATTTCAGGCCATTTTAAATGGGTCTCAGTGCATAGTTTTCCAATCATAGTCTTAAGTTCTTTATTCATCCTCTCAACTTGGCCTGAACTCTGGGGATGATATGGAACATGGAATTTTGGAGTTATCGCCAAACAAGTACATATCTGATTTAGAACAGAATCAGTAAAATGACTCCCTCTATCGGAATCAATATGTGCTGGCAGGCCAAAACGAGGAATAATTTCTTTTAAAAGCACCTTAGCAACAAAAGCTGCCGTGGCTCAGGTCGCAGGAAATGCTTCTGGCCATCTGGTCAGTTGATCTACTATGACTAGAAAAAATTTATATTGTCCAACCTTTGGCATCATTATGAAATCTATCTGCAGGTGCTCAAAGGGTGTGTAAGCCAGAGGACAACCACCAAAGGCTTTGCCACGAAAGGCATGTTGGTCATATGCCTGGCAGGGAGAGCAGGCTGAACATACTTTGGAGGCTATAGTAATTATACCAGGGACTATCCATACTCTCTTAACAGAGTCCACGATGCCCTGGGTGCCAAAATGACCATTTTTATGAATAGATTGGCAAATTTGGTTATAGAAACTTCTAGGGAACAGGGGTTTTCCTTCAGATGACACCCATACTCCATTAATCTGTTTTGCTTTAAATTTTTGTTTCCATTTTTCCACTTCCTTTTCATTATAGGAAAGTGGTAGATTTAAATAATTAGTGGTTATTAATGTTAAAATTAATTCTGGTCCTTCTATGGCTGCTAGCTTTGCAGAGGCATCTGCTCGATCATTTCCTCTAGAGACAGGGTCAGTGCCACCTGTATGGGTAGAACAATGAACTATAGCTAGGGCTTCAGGAAGCTGGAGAAAAGAAAGAACTTCACTAATAATTTCTGCATTAGCTATAGATTTTCCAGCTGAGGTTAAAAATCCTCTCTGGAGCCATAATATTCTGACTGAGTGACAAATGCCAAAAGCATATCTAGAATCCCTATAAATTGTTGCCTTTTTATCCTTGGCAATTATACAAGCTTGCTTCAGAGCTATGAGTTCTGCTCCTTGAGTGCTAATGTTAGAAGGTAGTGAAGCTGACCATTCAGTGGCAAATTCTGAGAATACGGCAGCTCCAGTGTAATGTATGCCATCCCTCATAAAAGAGGAACCATCGGTAAATAAAATCAGATCTGCATTGTCTAAGGGAGTGTCCAAGAGGTTATCTTGAGGATTTTCTGCCATGGACACTAATATTTCACAATTGTGTAATGGTTCTCCTGAAGTAGGTAAATCTGGAAGCAAGGTGGCAGGGTTAAGAGTAGTACAATGTTTTAAAGTAATATTTTCACTATTTAATAAGGTTATTTCATATCTTGTAATTCTCTGATCCAAGAATGCCTGTGTTCTATGTTTTATCAACAATGCTTCTACCTCATGTGGGCACATTATTGTTAATGGACATCCCAATGCTAAATCAACAGTTTTTGTTACTAGTAATGCTGTAGCAGCTACTCCTTTAAGACATGATGGTGCTCCTGCTGCTACTGGGTCTAGTTGAGCAGAATAATAAGCAATTGGGTACTGAGAAGGTCCCAAAGTCTGAGTTAATACGCCAGAAGCTACTCCTCTTCGCTCATGCACATACAAAGTAAATGGCGTGTTGTAATCTGGGATGCCTAGAGCAGGGGCAGACATGATAGCCTTTTTTACATCTGATAGAGCTGACACGTATTCAGGCTCTAATTTGAGGGGTTCAGGAACCGAATCCTTTGTTAATGCTATAAGGGGTTTAGTAATTTCCCCATAGCAAGGAATCCATTGTCTGCAAAACCCTGTTGCTCCTAAAATTGCTCTCAACTGTTTCTTAGTAGTAGGAGCGCTTAAATTTTGAATATTCTCAATTCGTTTTGGAGAAATATAACGAGCACCCGCAGTCAAGATGAATCCCAAATATTCTACTTTAGGGAGACACCACTGAACTTTATCCTTTGAGATTTTATGTCCTCTTTTGTGCAATTCCAAAAGAAGGTGTTTGCTATCTTCTTGACATGTTTCTGCGTCTGTTGAAGCCAAGAGTAGATCATCTACATATTTGATTAATTTACTATTTTTAAATGTTATATTGTCTGTGTCTTGGCTCAAAATTTGCTCAAATAAACTCGGACTTTCCACATAACCCTGTGGCAGCTGACTCCATGAATATTGTGAGCCCTTCCAGGTAAAAGCAAAAATATGCCTGGAGTTCTCATGTATAGGTATGGAAAAGAAAGCTGAACACAAATCTACTACTGTAAAGTATGTAGCTGTGCTAGGAGTAGAGAAAATAATAGTATTTATGTTAGAAACTACGGAGTGTCTCTTTATAACGTGATTATTCACTGCCCTCAGATCCTGTACGAATCTATAGAGGTGCTTGCCATTGGACCCTCTTTTTGGTTTTTTAACTGGCAGGATGGGCGTGTTGTATTCAGATTTGCAAGGGATTATTATTCCCTGTTCTATTAATGAGTTAATAACTGGTGTAATACCCTCAATTTCCTCCTTTGAGAGGGGATACTGAGGGATGGAAAGAGGTGGGCTAGATTTAGCTTTTATCTGCACAGGAACAGCAGATTTAAGTAAGCTGACATTGGAAGAAGATGTGGCCCAAAGAGACTTCAGTATATCTTTAGGTATTTCAAAAGTGGAAGGCTCTTTTGCCTCCTGGTTTTCTGAGAGAAGTACAGGGAGTAAATTTAAAAATTCCTCTGGTACTTCCAATGATAAAGAAGCATCTGGTGAACAAGTTATTGTGGCTCTGAGTTTGCATAGAAGGTCTCTTCCCAGCAAATTTAAAGGGGAGTCAGGCATTAAAAGAAAGGAATATTGTACCTCTAGGGGTCCTACAGACACCATTCTAGGGGCAAGTTTTTCAACTCTTTAGGGGAATTCCTGATACTCCCACTATACTTTGTGAATCAACGGAATAACAATTTAAATCTGGTACATTCTTCAATACAGACCTGGTAGCTCCAGTGTCTAATAGACAATTATAATAAGTGTTACCCACCTTTAAGGTAACATGGGGTTCATTAGTATGGGGTGGGCAGTGGATAGGGACAATGGGTAGTAGGACATCAGGGTCCAGAAAATCAAAGGTTGTATCCTCTGATTCTTGTGCCCCAGCCCCTCCCCCCCAGACGCCATCATTGTGTTTGGGATATTCCTTGGGCACCCCCCTGAAGGACACCTCGACTATTTTTTGGACAAGCTCCATTTCTTATATTTTGTTGTTGGGTATTATCATTTTCTTCATTTGGAGCACTGTCATTATTTTCCCAATTCCTATTTCTATAATTCTGGTTTCTAAAGTTCTTATTTCTATATTCATTATAGTTATTTCCATAATCATTATTGTAATTTCTAAAATTTCTAAAATTCTGGTTTCTATGACCATTATCATCATTTCTATAGTTGTTATTTCTAAAGTTATTATTAAACTGCGTATTCCTTCCAATCATCTTAAGAAAGGTTCGACATTCCATCATTTTGTGACCCTTCTCACAGAAGTGGCAAGTTACTGATTTATTTGTGAATTCCCGCAAAGGGGCTATAGTCTCTCCCTTATTTTTCAATTGTCTCATTAACATTTCAATTTCTTTCTTTAAATCTTCCACTGATGTAAATTCGTCCTCACATCTTTTTACACGACCTTTATAAACATAGGTTGCTATTCTCCTAAGTTCATCGAGGTCCATAGAGTCCCAATTAGGACAGCTAGTTCTAAAGTAGTCTTTTACCACTGAACAACAATTCTTAACAAATTGCTTATGTATTTGTCTAATGTCTCTTTCTCTGGATAAATCAAGGTCCATATATGTATTCCCTACATCAATAAGTCTGTCCATAAACTGGGAGGGTGTTTCATCAATATGTTGTCGGGTTTTTTCAAATTTTGACCATTTTTCAGGTCTATCAGAGAAAGCTCTCATGGCTGTCAATAATGATTCTCTGGCCTGGTTTAGTTTTGTGTAATCTAGTTCAACATTGGGGTTCCAATGTGGATCTTCAGTTGGCCAATAGTGTCCTCTTCTACCTTGCTTTTCATTAGCCAGAGAGACGGTATTATTTTTCTCTCTCTTTGTTAATAATGCTTCTAATATATTCTCAACATCCAACCAAGTGGGGTCAAAAGTTCTGAATATGTTCTCTAATTTTTTTTTTAAACCCTTACCTTCCGTCTTGGAGTCAATACTGTATATTGGCTCCAAGGCAGAAGAGTGGTAAGGGCTAGGCAATGGGGGTCAAGTGACTTGCCCAGGGTCACACAGCTGGGAAGTGTCTGAGGCCAGACTTGAACCTAGGACCTCCCATCTCTAGGCCTGACTCTCAATCCACTGAGCTACCCCAGCTGCCCCCTCTAATTTTTTTGTAATTAATATTGGTTCGTCCTCAAATCATGGCATATCTTCCTTCAATTTTTTTAAATCCTCAGGGGTAAGAGGTGTATCATGTCTTACTGATACCAAGTTTCCATTCTTATTAAAAGTGGGTACTTCCCTTAAAGGAAATAAGCTATCTGAATTATTTGGTACTCCTATTTTTAGGCTTTTTGCTCCATTTTCAATTGGGTAAGTCTGAGAAATAGAAGAGTTTGGCACATTAAAAAGAAGGGTTTGTTGTTGTCTCATGGTGCCAGAAAATTCAGAGGTAGGGTGTGAATTTAGGTTGGAATGTGAACTTAAAGTGGATTGTGTAGGATGAGAAGGAAGAGTCAAGGAAGAAGTGTGAAAGGATCCAGAGGTGTTTGGATTGGAGGAATCAGTAAGGTATGAAGTAGAGGGATTAAGATCAGAAGTATGGGTAGGGTGTGAACTTAGAGTTGATTGTGTTGGGTTGGAAGCCTGGGTGGGAGGCTGACTCTGGCTGGAACTCCCAAGGGACTTCTTCTCAAGAGTTCTTCAAAGGGCCTCCTCCAAAAGGATCTATCTCCAAGGATCTATCTCCTAGGATCTATCTCCAAGGATCCAAGGATCTCCAAGCCTCCAAGGCTCCCTTGCTCAAGAGATTCCTTTTCTTATATAAGGGTTTTTTTCCTGTCACCTTCCCTAAATTCTTCCATCTACCAATCACCATAGATGTTTTCTAAAAGACAGCCCATCTGAATTCCAGCTAAGTCGACTAATCCCCTCAGTAAGTCTGAACCAGAGAAAACACTGCTATGTCAACTAATCCCCTCAGTAAATCTGAACCAGAGAAAACACAGATGAGTCGACTAATCTCATCAAGAGAAAACCTGCCAGACCTTTATAGGTACCTAGTATCCCATTGTATCAATTCTAAAAACAGGCATGGCTCAAAGAATTCCTTGCCTTATTATAAGCATGGGTCCAAGTACTTTCATTGTTTAGCAAGGGATTTTCTCCCCTAAAGCAGTCTTAAGTACGGGTGGAGTAGAGGTCCTCCCATTTCTGATCCTGGCGAGTTCTCACATCAAAATGGGGAATGTTTCCAGTAGGGAATTTGTTTGAATGGAGGATTCCTCAATGTGGAAATTTTTAACATTCACAAGTCTGAGAAATTTCAAGATTTAGACTATTCTGGAAACTTCTGTATTCATTTCAGGAAACTTATATACCTTATGCTAGATGAATAAGGTACTTACCAAGCAATCCTTGGACACTTTCCCTTCCAATAACGTTAGGCAAACCAATCAAATGCTTCTGAGCAAGAAATATTTCCCCATGAAGCCTTTGTTTATAGTTAACAAAACAATATATAAGACAACAATGTAAATGGACTGAATAACCACCAAAAAACAAAACAAAACAATGTTTCTAAATCACAAAGGCAAACATGGCTCCAAAAAAAGTTTTTTCCAGATCATGGAGCCACAAAAAGTTTTTCTATAAATATTTCTGATTATATTGACCTTTTGTTTTTGTTTTTGTTGATTTTGTGTTAAACACTTGATTAATAGAATCTTTGGGTCAAAGTGGTATAGATATCTGTGACTCTTTTATAACAATTACAACAATTTAATTTTATTCATAGTTATCTATAGTGTTCTGAATTATCAGAATACAGAAAGTATAAATCTTACATAAATCTGTCTTAGAATGAATCTCAAAGGATATGCCCAACTCAATAATCTAAAGCTAAATATGTATATTACATGGGAAAAAAGAAATACTACTATAATAGAAATATGCAGAACTGTGAGGTCAGAAAATCTGATCCAGTTCTGGCTTCATCATTACTACCTTTGTTATCTTGGACAAGTTATTTAATTTCTGTGCATCTATGGCCTTATATATTAAATCAATTGCTGGCCTTAGTCTCTAATACCCCTTTCAAATCCTCCAAATTTGATAATTTTGAAAGATTTTAACAGTTGTTCAGGGAATATACAAATACATTCATTTCTAAAGTATGCCCTATTTCCTTTACAAAAGATTTTCTATTTTCCCTGTCAGCTTTATATACAAATACTTAGATAGTCACTTTCTGTTTCATCTTCCCTATCTAAACTTCACCAACTCTTTGCCTAGATATGTCTTTCCTACCTGTACAAAATCCTATTGCTGAGAGATATTTTCTTTTTTCTTTCTTAAAAAAAAATAACACCCTTACATTCCTACTTAGAATCAACGTGTATTGATTCTAAGGCAGAAGAGTGGTAAGGGCTAGGCAATGGGGGTTAAGTAATTTGCCCAGGGTCACACAGCTAGGAAGTGTCTGAGGCCAAATTTGAACCCAGGACCTCCCATCTCTGGGCCTGGCTCTCAATCCACTGAGCCATCTAGTTGCCCCCTGAAAGATATTTTCTAATACATTTCTCTAACTAGTCTGTCTTTTGATTTATGGAAGATGATGTAAGGCACTGAATATGAGTAAGGTATGAAACTGACAAACACAAGGTTAAAATAATATATCACTTCACACACAGAAAGATACAATATATTCACCTCTGAGAATAGTATAGAATAAAATAGTAGAGAAAGGAAAGTTCTGAGGATAAGTGAAACCTCCTGAAAGAACAAAAACAAACAAACAAACACAACAAACCTTCAAATAACTATAGGGTTGAAGTGGAGGGGATACCCAAACCAACAACAACAAAATATCATTAATCCTTGAAGAAATTCTTAAAATAAAGATCTCTGCCATTTTAAAAATCTCTTACACCCTACTCGATTAAATATTTGATTTTTTCAAACTTTTTCCTTCTAAAAATGCCACATGGCATACTGTATATTTGATGTATATAGATACTTAAAGTTTAAAATCCTCAAAATCAACTTCATTGGTGTTTGAACTCTCCACAAGTGCTGAGAGAAGTGTTTGTTGATTTCATTTGTGATTAGTGGAGAGAGAATTTTTCCTGACTAGCAGATGCTATTGCTTTTCCAACTTTGGATCCACAGTGAATCAAAGAACCCAGCTGAGTATGATCAAAATAAAGTTTCTCTGAAAGTGATTGACTTCTGTATTGTTCCAAGAACAGGTTTGGGTTGCATGCAGTGTGCAAAACTGATGCTCCAAACTAGCCTTACAGGTTCAGAGTTTCTTAGACTCCCATTGTATTACCTTTTAAAGTATACCTACTTTGGAGTTAAGATGGATGTCTCTCAAGGGAGGCATTGCATTTGTTCATAGCCTGTTCTTACATGTAGTTTAATGCTTAGGAAAAACTCATGACAAAGTGGAAAATTTTACAGATAGCTAAAGTATGCAGTGTGACTGCCTATTACTAAGTGGCATAGAAGTGACTTGCACTCTTAAAATATTATTCAAGATCTATATTGAGGCTCCAAAAGAATTGTTGGAAATTGTTAGTTACTGATATACATTCATTTTTATAGCATACCCCGTTTCCTTTATAAATTTTGTAATATCTGTTTCATCTATTCTGTACTTAAATGCCTGACTACTCATTTTCTATCTACTATTCCTTATCTACCCATTTCAACTCCTGGATTTCTATGGATCCTTCCAATCTGTTCTTCTGAGAAATCTTTTTTCTCATCTCCTCCTACCAATAGCTAACATTTATATTATGCCTACTATGTGCCAGACGCTGTGCTAAATATCTCATTTGATCTACACAACAACTCAGGGAGGTAGGTGCCACATTATTCCCCAGATGAGGAAACTGTGGCAAACTGAGGTTAAGTGACTTGCTCAGGGTCACACAGATAATAACTGTATGAATCTAGATTTCAATTGTTCTTCTTGACTCCAGATTCAGTACTCTATGCATTGTACTATCATTACATTAATTACTTTGTTTCTTTCCTTTGTGGAGGAAGACATGTGGCATTGAGCAGATTATGAAACTGACAAACACTAAATTAGAATAATCTTTCACTTCACATGCAGCAAAGACTTCACTATTCCAAAGACATCATTGTTCTCTATACCCTTCCTTCTCCCAGTTGAGCTCATAAGATATAGAAAAGGTCTATGAGAGTTTCCCTATGCCCATCCATATGTGGCTTAGTAGATAAGTAATAAGGAGTTGTATGAAACACATAAAAGTTGTGATTTGCCCAAGGTTACACAAACACAACATTCTAATCTAGATTTTCCTGAATACAACCCCAGAAGACCATCTTCTGAACTCTGCTGCCTTTGAGCACTTGGTAACTATTGAAACATTTAAAAATATATATATATATATGTATATATACATATATATATAGTTATGCCAGTTCATAATAGTCTATCAAAAATTCATCTCAACAAATAATCATTAAGCTTTTACTGTATTATAGTTAATGTTCTAAGTAAGCATTAAGAATAAAAAGAAAAAGTAAAAATGGTCCTTGACCTTAAGAAGCCTGTATTCCAATGTGAAAGATTCCATATATAAAAATCGGTACATACAAGATAAGTACAAAGTAGATGGAAGGTAACCTTATAGGGGAAGGCACACACTATTAGGGTAAATAGAGTGAGATAGATCTTCTAAAGGCAGTGGAATGTGAATGAAGTCTAAAGGAAGCCAGGGATTCTATAAGATAGAGGGGTACCATCATTGCATGGTTTGCTATTATTGTTCAGTCATTCTGACATGTCTGACCCCACATGACCGTAAGGACTTTTGGCAAAGATATGGAGTATTTTGCTATTTCCTTCTCCAGTGTTTTCCCATTTTACAGATGATGACATGAGGCAACAGGGGGTAAGAGACTTGCCCAGGATCACACAGCTAGTGTCTAAAGCCACATTTGAACTCAGGTCTTCTTGACTCCAAGCCTTTTACTCTATTCATTATGATCCATTCCATGGCTGAAGGACATCTAATACAAAGGCATGGGGAGCCAGAGATGGAGCATCTTATCTGAAGAACAGCTAGTATGGCTAGACTATTTATTGTATGGAAAGAACTATTTGGGTTTTTTTTTAATGGAAAGATAAAAAGGGACTGGAGTGGGAAAAATTTTAATACCAAACAGAAGAGTTTATATTGGATCACAGAGAAATTACAGAGCCATTGGAGTTTACTGAGCAAGAGGAAAGTAACATTGTCAGACTTGTGCTTTAGAAAAATCATTGATAGCAATATGTAGGATGGATTGAAGGAAAGAGACTTGAGGCTAATATTCCACTTAGAAGACCTGTGTTGGAATAACAAGATGGGCAATAAGACATTTTCTCTCAAATCTCTTCAAAACAGAAATTAAGGAACAGAGGGAATGTGTTAAATCATCCAGACAGGACACCATGTGTATGGGATATTGTGTGGCATTCAACTAAACCAGAGGGAAAAGGCAACATAAAGCTGGGGCCAATTCTGACTACCCAAAAGTTTCTTGGGGTGGAGTTCATGTTAATGAAATATGAATTTCCCAGGGGAAGCTAACAAGAATTGACATGTAGCTACCAGGGAAACCACAATCAGAGGGGATGGAGTCTGAAAGTGAATAAGGGAATATAAGGAAAAGAAAAAAACCCTGAAATTACCAAATTTTGGAGGAAGAAGAAACTCTGAGGTCTTAAACATAAGCAGATAAACAAATAGGAAAAATACTAACAACAAAAAGAAATATGACTACCAGATCTAGTAAGTGAGGTCAGGCATCTATGAATAAAATACTGCAAAACAAAGGAAAATTATCTAATACTTGATGAGAGAGAAAACTGTATAATGTGAGAACATGGAAAGAAGTACCTATAAAATAGATGTAATGAAAAACTTTCTAATAGTTATTTGAAAGTGGAATGGGCTACCTTAGAGGCAGGGGATTCCCTCAAAATAGAGTTCTTTAAGAAAAGGGTCAGGTTACCATTTGTCATTTTTGTGATAGAGTAAATTCTTGTTCAGATAAGGGTTGTAATATATGGCTTTGGAATCCCTTTCCAACTCTGAGATTCAAGACTAGAAAAATGCATTAAGGAAAGATGGTTCCCCCACCCTTCTTCATACATAAACACCCCAAACGAAATGAATAAAGGTTGCATGGATGGTAGTAGGAGTCTCTGATAGGGTAGGAAGACTTCCTTCTGATAATGAATTTCAGGAAGGAAAAATGAAGAGAATTCCATCTGCTATGTTTGTTATGCTTAGGCCAGGAAAAGGAGGAACTTATTTGGCTACTGGGACAACACTGATAATATTTTAGGTAATAAAAAAAGTATAGGGTTTCAATGGCTTGAAATGAAAAGATGACTCTACTGAAAAACAGACAGAAATGGAAACCTAGAATTCTTGTTCCCAGCAAACAACCACTCCCAAAGGTGCAAGATTATTCTGTACCTTTCAGCTACTTAACATAAAAATAACACTTAAGTAGGTGCAGTCTCTTGAGATTCTTGGCTTGATTTCCAAAGGCTAGTTGAGCTGAAGGAAAATAAAATTACTGCTTAAAACTATCAGGAAGGGAAAGGCAAATGGAGAAAGAGAAAGAGCTGAACTTAAGCAGAAAACAGATCAATATTCCTGAAATCTGGTTCTAGGAGGCAAACCAACAGTTCTTTCTTGAGTTTTTAGCCTGCCTTACCCTCACTATTACCATCATGGAAAAATCCATTCTTTATTCTCAAGTCCCAGCTACTTTATAGGTTTTTAAGACTTTCTCTTTCAGTTCAGGATGAAGATTTCTTATACAGAGACTGGATCCATCTTCTAGATTTGACAAGATAGTTTATTTTGGTTCCCTTACAAATTTGTTTCTCCATAGCAGGTCCTATTAGCAGGATATAAAAAAGAAGGACCCAGCCCATCTAACAAAGAAATGCCCACAGCATCTTCTCTTCTCTAGTCACTCTCCCTAGGTTCAAGGAATTAAAAGGAAAGAGTTTAACAGGAAGGAACATGTAGCAACAAATGTCTAATTACTTTTCCTTAAAATATATACAAAATATCTAACCTTAATTCTGTCTAGTATTGTTGCTAATATTTTTTTCAACAAAATCATCAGTGTTGTTTTTCTCAAAAAGTATAACTCTTTAACCTGTACATAAGCGATTCATATCACCATGCATTTGATTTTGTTCTCTGGCTGTTTAATGTCTTGTGCATTTTTGTCTCTTTAACTATAGATTATTAGTTTTCTAAGTTCAAGGACCAGGTGTTTTTAACTTCTAGTGGACAGCTCTGTCCATGGTAGGTCCTCCCAACTGCTTATTAAATGTACAATTATAAATATATTCCGATTAGTTTATTCATTGAGAATCCATGTTCTGTCAGTAACCTTTTCTATAGGCCTCTAGATGGTGCAGAGGATAGAGTGCCAGATCTAGAGTCAGGAAGACCCCTCTTTCTAAATTCAAATCTAGCCTTAGATATTAACAAGCTATACGACCCTGGACTAGTAGTCATTTAACCTTGTTTGCCTCAGTTCCTCATCTGTAAAATGAGCGGCAGAAGAAAATGGCAAATGTTTCCAGTATCTCTGCCATGAAAACGTCAAATGGAGCCCCAAAGAATTGGACACAACTGAACATTTCCTTTATTTTCAGAATTGTCTGTTTAAAATTGTAAGCTCACTGAAACCATATATGGTATTTATAAACTGAAACACATCTTTTCTGCTTGTTGAAATCCAGCTACTTAGGAATTCCTTTTCATAAAAGTTCCCTTAAAGTCTAAGTAATCTTTTCTTCCTTAATCAATCAATCAATCAATCAATAATCTCTTAGTAATCACCTATTCTGTACTATAACTATTCTAAGAGTTAAGGATATCCTTAAGGAATATATATTATAATAAGGGAGACAACTTTTACATATACATTTACATGTACATATACATGGACATGGACATGTATGTCACACATGTATGTGTATATACATTATGTGTGGTCATTTGCATATATACACAAGATAGAAGTAAAACAGGCAAAAAGTAAGCTTATAACTGGAGGCACAAGTGACTGGAAGGATCAGAAAGTCCCTGGGCAAAGAATAATGCTTTAGCTTTGTCTTAAAGGAAGCCAGGGATTCTAAGAAACAGATGTTTAAGGTGTCACCCATGCCTGCATGTCAGGAATGGGGGGACTGTCATTACAATGGCATGGAGACAGGAAATGAATCATTTTGTATGACAAAGAACAAATAGACCAATATGGCTAGACCATAGAATTCAAAGAGAAAAATAATGTTTAAGGAGACTGGAAATATTGGGGTATAAAGAACTAATATTTGATCCTAGAGGCAATAGAGATCTATTGGAGTTTATTATGCCAGGAAATATAATTAATCCCAAGCTGTCACAAAATGACTTTATTTTGCTGTTTGACCTCTCCAGGCACTTAATATATTTTAACTTGTTAGACTATTTCTTTGTACATATCAGTGAATCAAAGAATCTCAGAGTTGGAAGGAACCTAAAGTGCTATGTAGATCACTTCATATCTAAACAAGAATCTTTTCTAGGACAATTCAACAAGGGACCATCTATCCTTAGCTTGAAGACCCCTAAGGAGGAGGAATCTTCCAAGGCAGGTCATTCCACTTTTGAATAAGGATTTTTTTTTTCATTGAGCCTGAATTTGGTTCTCTCTAGGCTCTCTACTCATTGCTCTGAGCCAAGAAAAGCCTCTTCTTTATGAAAGCCTTCAAATTGTTGGACAGGAATTGTGAATCACATAATTGCTCTTTTCCCCCATTTCCTTCCATTTATCTTCAAATGGTGTAATGCCAAGGTCCTTCACGACCTGATTACCCTCCTTTGGATATCTTCTCCCCCCCCCCCCCCCCAATTTAAACATTATTTTATTTGGTCATTTTCAAACAATATTCCTTGGAAACAAAAATCATTTTCTTTTCCTTCCCCCTCCCCTCCCCTAGTCAACGCACGATTCCACTGGGTATCACATGTGTCCTTGATTCAAACCCATTTCCGTGTTGTTGGTATTTGTATTAGGGTGTTCATTTAGAGTCTCTCCTCATTCATGTCCCCTCAACCCCTGTAGTCAAACAGTTGCTTTTCTTTGGTGTTTTTACTCCCACAATTTGTCCTCTGCTTGTGGATAGTGTTTTCTTTCTCCTAGATCCCTGCAGAATGTTCAGGGACATTGTACTGACACTAATAGAGAAGTCCATTACGTTTGATTGTACCACAATGTTTCAGTCTCTGTGTACAATGTTTTCCTGGTTCTGCTCCTTTCGCTCTGCATGACTTCCTGGAGGTTGTTCCCTTTGGATATCTTCTAACTTACCAATGACCATCCTAAAATGGGATACCAAGAACAAAGCAGAATATTCCAAATATGGGGGGCAGCTGGGTGGTTCAATGGATTGAGAGCCAGGCCTAGAGATGGGAGGTCCTAGGTTCAAATTTGACAGACACTTCCCAGCTGTGTGACCCTGGGCAAGTCACTTATCCCCCATTGCCTAGCCCTTACTGCTCTTCTGTCTTAGAACCAATCCAAGATGGAAGGTAAGGGTTTAAAAAAAAATAATATTCCAAATGTGATCTAAGCATGTATAGTATCTTCAGATTCTTATGTATCCTGGTGAATCAATCCTGAAATGCATAGATATCATATGATTCACTAGGGATTCTATATCTCTCCAATGAATCAGAGGGGGAAATGAGGAATATATTAATATTGAATTGCATTATTTATTAGTAACATTTCTATGCAAAATTATTTAGGTCAGGCTGAAACAGCCTACTTCCAAAACAGAAGGTAAGAGTTTAAAAACAAAAGAGAAGACTAGAGGGAGCCCCCAGGTTATAAAATATTTTGAATGTCAAATGGGATTTTCTATTTGATCCTGAAGGTGATAGGAAACATTGGGGTTTGTTAAATAGAGAGGTGACATGATCAGATCTATGCTTTAGGAAGATAGGTTTGATAGCTGAATGGAGAAGAACCTGAAGTGAGGAAGGACTTGAAGCAGGGACATCAACTCAGAGGCTATGAGTGATATATGAGATATGCTACCATTGCAAAATCTATAGGATTTTAACAACAGGTTGGAGATGGTAGGGCATAGAGTAAGGTCTTGAGGATGACACATGGGTTTTGAGCCTGGATGATTGAGAGGATAGTGTTACCCTAGTGTAATGATGGCAAACTTTTTGGAGACCAAGTGCCCAAATAGTACCTTCATACTGCGTATTAACCGCCCCCCCCTTACCCCAGACAGGGAGGTAGGAAGCACTCCCATTGGGCTGCTAGGCAGAGGGGCGGGTGATGTCCTCCAGCATGGTGGAGAGGGGAAAGGGAGCAGCCCCCTCCCACATGTATGCCATAGATTGTTCAACATGGCCCTAGTGAGTAACTGGGATTTTCAGAAGTGGGAAATGTTGGGTAAGAGATAATGAATTCAGTCTTAGACATGTTGGATTTAAAATGTCTATTGCCCAACTAGTTTGAGAGTCTAAGAGACAGTTGGAGATTCAAGTCTAGAAGTTAAGGGAGAAGTTAGGACCAGTGAATCTATTTGGGAATCATTAGCACAAAGATGGTAATTGTTCTAATGGGAGCTGATGAGATTGCCAAGGAAAACAGCATATAATGAGAAGAAAACTCTGGGACAGAGTTGGCAGGTATGCTCTGGATTTAGAACCACAAAAGGAAACTAAAAATGAGTAGTCAGATAAGTAGGAGGAGAATCAGGATAGAGAGTGTCTTAGAAATCTAGAGAGAATAAAGTATCAAAGAGAAGAGGATGATCAATGAGGATTAAATAGATTTGACAATCAAGAGATTAATGATGAATTTTAATTTCAGTGGAATAATGAGTTAAAAAGCCTGATGGTAGAGAATTGAGAAGAGAGTGGGAAGAAAGGAAGTGAAGACATCATTGGAAGTTGGCCTTCCTGATGTGTTTAACCACAAAAGGGAGAAGAGATATAGGATGATAGCTGGTGGGGATGGAGGGGGTCAAGTGAGGGTTTTTTCCCTACTTCATCAATGCTGAGAAAAGGTTTGTTGAATTGTATTGAATCAGAATTTCAAGGACCCTAGGTCTAATACATGCAAAAAGAATAGAGGCAAATAAAAGTGGACCTTTCTGAAAGCCCTCAAAGGGGGCTTATCTAACAAAGTAGTAAATGAACTACCTAATAGAATGTAATAATGATATATCTTATTTGCCATGTAGCATATTGTAAGGAGACTACAGTATATGACTATAGTAGCAATAAGGTTGGTAAAAAGAGAAAAAGTCAGTATAGCCCTTGTTCAATAGACCACACAAAAGCTGCCAGGCACCATCTAGTGGGAAGAAATTGTTTTGTCTTTTAAAAAAGAGCATTTTATAGCAAGAAGGGTATGAAATCAGTTCTATAGTGTCAGTCTTTCCCTCATTTTTCCAGAAAATAAGCTGAGGACCAGAGAAGTATACAAGTTGCCTAAAGCCACATAGGTAGGTCATGGTAGAGACCAGCTAGAACCTAGGTCTCCTAATTTCCTGATCAGTTGTCTTTCTACTATAGATTGCTGATTGATACTGAGTCCTTAAATAAGAGATTATGCTTTTTAAAATAATTAAAAATTTTTTAAGGTTCTTTGATGGATTTCCATTTTTTATATGAAAAATTTTATTTAATTAATTAATTTAGAATATTTTTCCATGGTTACATGATTCATGTTCTTTCCATCCACCCCCCCCCCACCATAGCCAATGAGCAATTCCACTGGGTTTTACATATGTCAATGATTAATACTTATTTTCATATTATTAATATTTGCATTAAGGTGATTATTTAGAGTCTATAACCCCAATCATATCCCCATCAACCCATGTGATCAAGCATTTTTTGTAAACCCTTACCTTCCTTCTTGGAATCAATACTGCGTATTGATTCCAAGTCAGAAGAGTGTTAAGGGCAAGGCAATGGGGGTCAAGTGACTTGTCACACTTGACAGCTGGGAAGTGTCTGAGGCTGTAAAGATAATTTTAGTCTCTAGTAATAGAAATATTATATTTTATGAGGTTTATTAAAGATTATTAGAAATCAAGGAATAAAGAAATACAAAATAAGAAAACCACGTGCCTAGGGCTGATTAGCCCATTCAAAGTTTACTTACTACATCTTGCAAATCCAGAAGGAGAAGACCATGAGCATAGAAGAGGTCGAGGTAGGCGTTACCACCAGTTTAAATACTAATTGTGATCTTGCCTAGGTGGGGACTCAGGTGAGATTATAGAGAATTCTGGGAAGTACCAAGGACTTCTGGGGATTGAAGACTAGGGTTAAAAATCTCCATTTTACATTCCCCCTGAGGCCCGAGGAAGACTAGTCTCTCTGCTGGGTCTTGTAAACATACCAACTCTGAAATTACAATAATTTTGACGATAGGAGGAAAAGAGAACAAAACCAATGATTGCTAGGTGCATTGACAAAAAAGCCAGTTAGGGGGCAGACCCCTTTGGCATAAGAGTATACATACAAATACATGTTCAATCAACCACACCCAAAGTTCATTCTTGATCTTCTCTTGCAACTTGTGGTCTGTGGAGGCATCTTTATGGTGTCTTCTCCAAACAGTTCAGATTCTGGATTCGGAGAGGTAGCATGTTTCTTAACCTAAAATTTCTCTCTCAAGGAATTTAAACTTTGCAATTTAAAATAATTATAATTTTTACATTTCCCCCCTGAAGAGGGTGATTGAAAACACAGGGATCACTCAGGGATGCATGGCTGAGTTATGAGGTATATGAATCAATTGGTAAGAGAAATCAAAAACATAAAGAAATCCAAATAAAAAGAATTTCTAGATGAAATATGCACTATCAAAATCTTATGTGTAAAAATTCCAAGTAAAGGAAAAATAAATCTATAACAGGTCCTTGAATCAGGGCCCAATTAAAATGATATATGCAATTAAGCATTTACCCAGGCAGTAGCCAGGACTACAGAAAGTTGCCACATTATGAAAGACAGAGAAGGAACTAGATTATAGGAGCCAGGTAGGAGCCAAATTTGAGATACTTGCCTGTAAGCATTTTCACAAAGAGTGTGGATACAAGGAAGGCCTACATCTTAACAGTATGCCAAGTGTCACAACCTCGAGTCTCACACTAGGTTCAAGTCCTTTGCATTGGTTTAGAATTTTCATCAACCCCTTTGGGACTGTTGGTCTCTGACCTTGTGCTGGATTGGCACTATGCAGTTTAGCTTTGTGCTTCTTTGGCCCTGTGCAATGGCTCTTTTTCTATTATCTTGTCCTGGAATCAGACAGAATCATTAAGCAAAGTCCCACAAATGTACTTTTTAAACAATTAATGGTATAATTTTTATAGTCTCAAGCTTTTGGGGCAAACATTGACATTATAGCAAATATATTTTAAACTTATATTACTGATAAATAAAAAAAGTTAAATAAAATCTTAATACTGGTGATATGTGCTTCAAATATAAAAAGAAGAGGAAAAAAGTGAAATAGTATATTGCACATGCAAGCAAAATATAATAACAAAATGGTTTTAAAATCCAAAAATATAGCTTATAATCATTGACACACTGTGTCAGCTAAGAAAATACAGAATACAAGGCTTTCTCACCAAAAATGAGATCCATTTCCTCTTCATGCCTGGCCATGATCCACTGTGAGTGCAAGCAAATGAATTTCACAAGATAACAGTTTTTTTAAAATAAAGAACAATAATACCACATGTAATGCACATTCAAAAAGGTATCAATATCCCCAAAATTCTCAATAGCCCAATTAATTATAATGGAAAATTACAATGGAAAACAAACCCACTATCATATTTCACACAAGTTGTATGTATGGCATTTTAAAAAGCCTATGAACTGATGGATATTTTTCACAATTTTTATAAATGTAGCAAATCTTTCAACCTTGGCAAATATATTTTTAAACACAGTAGAAGTAATTGGATCTAGAACATCATCAAGAAATCTAGATATCATTACAAAAATGTGGCAGAGGAGTCTAGGAAAAACCCAAATCCCTGTACTGTTGATGTTGGGTAAAGTGAGCTGAAGAGTTATAAATGAGAGATGCTCCTCTTTTGGGAGTCATCCAGGGGTACCATGCCCTGGGATTAACTTCCCAGTTCCTTTGGTATGAGACTGTGATGTCCCATTCATTCACATTTTTATAAATGTGGGAGGTGGGGGTTATAATTGTATTTCACTTCAGCTACTAAAATGGACCTTTCTTCCTATTAGAAACAGGCAAAATGACTAGAGTTGTTGGGGAAAAAAAATCTAAAAATCATGTCTAAAGACCCCTTAAAATCAATTTGAGATATTCATTTCATTAAAATTTCCAAAGGTTGTTATACAATTGTAACCAGTTTTTATGAATTCTATTTATCCTTTAGGTGACAATTTACAAATTCAAAACAGAAAAGGGGCTGTTATTATATAGGCTTATTCAATTATATTTGTTCAGTATAGTTATAGGGGGAAAACAACAGAATATAACAGTAGTTAAAACCCAGTACATTAAGATGATTTAGTGTAACAGAATAGTATTGATTACATTAATATATGAACTTAAAAACCAACAAAATTAAATCTTAAACCAATTAGCAAAATGCAATAAAATACAGAGATTTTTATAAAACAATGGAGTCTGAAAAGTCCTTTTTTTTTTTAAACCCTTACCTTCGGTCTTGGAGTCAATACTGTATATTGGCTCCAAGGCAGAAGAGTGGTGGTAAGGGCTAGGCAATGGGGGTCAAGTGACTTGCCCAGGGTCACACAACTGGGAAGTGTCTGAGGTCAGATTTGAATCTAGGACCTCCGATCTCTAGGCCTGACTCTCAATCCACTGAGCTACCCAGCTCAGGTGAGATAAGTAACAGAATCAGTACACTCAAAAGATATCCTTTGAAATACTCCATGCTAGTAATCAACTTCCTGTCTGGAAAAGTCTCTTCCTTCTCCACCCCCCTCCCGCTTTGGTCCCCTGCCACCATGGAGGCTAATTGTAGCTTAAGGAAAAATCACCCCCATTTTTACCAGCTTGTTTTTGATTCCGAAGACACAAGGGTCAGCTACCAGCAGCCTGGTTCCAGGGGATGGCCTGGGGCAATCTGTCTCGAGGCTGGAGATCAGCTGGGGCTGGGCTGGGGTGGGTCAGGATCAGGAGACTGATCTGGGTCAAGCAGGTCTGGAGCAGAAGAATGGAGGCCAGAGCGAGCTGAATCAAGAGGCTTTGCTGAAAAGCCTGGGAGAAACGTGGCTTAAAAAAATTATCTAGGCAGTTGTTCCCTCTACAGCTGATCAAAATAAGCTATTATAAGCTGAACTTATGGATAGTCACAGTAGAGAAAAGGTTTAGGAAAGTTAAGAAGATTGAGGGTAGTTCGTCACAACCAATGTGGTCAGCCAAAACTGTAAAAATTAAATTTTAGTCTCTAGTAATAGAAATATTATATTTTATGAGGTTTATTAAAGATTATTAGAAATCAAGGAATAAAGAAATACAAAATAAGAAAACCACGTGCCTAGGGCTGATTAGCCCATTCAAAGCTTACTTACTATATTTTGCAAAGCAGGAAGGAGAAGAGAGTGAGCATAGAAGAGGTTGAGGTAGGCATTACCACCAGTTTAAATACTAATTGTGATCTTGCCCAGGTGGGGACTCAGGTGAGATTATAGGGAATTCTGGGAAGTACCAAGGACTTCTGGGGATTGAAGACTAGGGTTAAAAATCTCCATTTTACAAGGCCAGATTTGAACCTAGGACCTCCATCTCTAGGCATGGCTCTCAATTTATTGAGCTACCCAGCTTCCCCCATTTGTTTTTCTTCTGTGTTTCTATTCCCACAATTCTTCCTTTGAATGTGGATAGTGTTCTTTCTCATCAGTCCCTTAGAATTGTCCTGGATTATTGCATTGCTTCTAGTAGAGAAGTCCATTACATTTGATTGTGTCACAGTGTATTAGTCTTTGTGTACAATGTTCTCCTGCTTCTGCTCCTTTCACTCTGCATCAATTCCTGGAGGTCATTCCAGTTCACATGGAATTCTTCCAGTTTATTATTTCTTTGAGCACAATAATATTCCATCACCAACATATGCCACAATTTGTTCAGCCATTCCCCAATCGAGGGGCATCCCCTCATTTTCCAATTTTTTGCCACTTGGATGGATTTTTACATGATATTCAGGTTTTGAATTACTGTTGTGAGAAGGAGAGATAAGGGAAATTGATGAAAAATAGAGGTGATAAGAAATTCAAAGGAAAAAGGAGAAACTAAGGTGGTTTCAATAAGGTTGATAATAGAATGAGGAGAGAGGCGACTAGAAGGAGGAATAAGGTAAACCAGCTTGGAAGAAGAAATTGTGAAGAGAGAAATTCATAGTCATAGCATTTAGAAGGGGACAATGAGCAACATGAGAGAGAATGATTTGTTTGAAAGCATGAGAACAATCTGAAAAGACCAAATCAGTTTTTCCTCACCATAGTTCCTCCTCTATGGGACTAGAAGAAAGATAGAATTTGGAAGAGTCAGAGAATTAACAGTGAGTTGCTCCTCTCCCTGGAATAGACATAGGAGGATAGAGAGATGTTCTGATTCAGTTTACATTGTTTCATCAAATGTCACTATAAGCTCTCAACTGACTCTCTGGGACCATATAGCTGTAATCACTGTGCCTTGGAATGACAGCAGTGGCAAAGTCTAAGATGGAGGAGGAAGAAAAGCAAACAGTTCAAGGTTGGCTATAAGCCTCAAACTTGCCAACTCATGTGGCACAAGATGGGAAATTAACTCTCCTAGCTTATTTTTTCCAGAATTCTTTTTTAAAACATTCTATAAAATCAGGTTTAAATGATGTTTCTAAAGTGGCGAACCCTGGAATATAAGTGTGCTTGAGTATCTTGCCTTCTCAGCAGTATTGTTAGGATCTGGGATACTGACCGTTGAGTTAGGGTTAAGGTTAATTTCAAATTTCTTATTATATATATATGGCAGAATTTCCCCAAAATTCTGCTCCTTAGCTCACTCCCCCAACTTGCTTCTATGTATCATGTTAGGTCCCTAAAGGGGAAGCTACTAATATTCTTGATCTTAGGGATAATACTGTAGATGTCTTTTTTGAGAAGGAAATACCTTAGCAAAGGCATTTATTCAAAAGGCAAACCAAAAAGAACAACCTTTTCACAACATTCTATGGACAAACTTGGTAAAATTCCCCTCCCCCAAATACACACAATGCTTGTGAGAAGAGGAATCACTCACATGAAAGTATACCAGTAATGAAGAACATATGTAGGCTAGGCAACACGTAACTCTGGGAATGTGGGCATAGATGTTCTCTTTTTTTTTAGAATTGACCTTGCAAAGTTCAACCCAATCCAATTCAGTAATTATTTAATAAGCTCCTACTATGTGCCAGGCACTGTGCTAAGTGCTAGGGATGCAATTTATAAAAAAGAAACTCTCTGCCCCCAAGGAGCTTATAATCAAATGGAGGAGACTACCCAGAAAAAGAGAAAGGAAGGGGCTGGGGATGTCAGGGGGGGACTCAGCTCAGAGGCATCTTATTTTGTGAAACTGAAACCAGGCAGGGCAGGAGATGCAAAATGGCATGAGCTGAGAGTCCAGTTTCTACCTTTTATAAAGGAAGGCATTAGAAGATTTGGTTTGCCGTAGTCCAGTCCTCCAATCAGAGAGGAGAGTGGGCTGAGGCAGGTTTGTCAATCAGTATTTAAATTAGCACCACAGTGGTAAATTTAGAAGTAAAAAGCTTATCCTGGGAGGGACATCTCGTTCCATGGAGTTGAAAGCTGGCAAGGTAGCAGATTCAAAGTTCATAAGATAAATGTCACTTTTGTACTGGATTGCTCAAGAAAAAGGGGAGGTAGGCTATTTAGGTGATAGTCTGGGCTTTTCCACAGACTTCTACTGTGGCCAGGTCAGGCTGCTCCTTTGCTGGGTTTATCTCTTCCTCTGCTGGGCTGGGCCCCTTTGTCGCCAAAGCAATGCTTTCCTCTTTCAGGAAAGAGCAGAAGCCCTTAGTCTGGAATTTATAGGAGCTTCTCTATTTCTGTTCCCTTGGCTGGATGCTGAGGGGTTTCTACTTCCTAGGCAGCTTGTAGCGGTCAAGAAAGGTGCTACCTTCTCCTTGCCAAATGTCAAATCATTCTTCCAGACAGTAGATGGTAATGTAGGGAGGTATATCCTTTCTACCACTGGGCATTGAAATTTTTTTCTTTAACTAATGCTCCCAGTTTAGGACTGAGTCCCCTCAGTGAGTGAACATATTCCAGTTCATGGTAACCAGTCAGTATATTTACTAAATCCCTATTTCTGTAGCCTGGGCCATAATCAATCAACAAGAATTCAATAAATGCAGATTATGTACCTGGTGCTATGCTAGGCACTGGGGACAGAAGAACAAAGAAGGAAAGAACCCCTGATCCCAAGGAACTTACACTCTAATGGAGATAAGTACATATAAAAATATATACAGCACAAGTGTAAAGTGGATATATGCATATAAACAGATCTACACAAATATGTATACAAACATGTACAGGTATATAAATATATAAATACATGCACAGAAGTTAGTATATGGTTTTTGAGGGAGAGCACTAGATATAGGGGAAGGTCAGAAAGGCTTCATAGAGCAGATTATTTTGAGCTGCAGCGTAAAAGAAAAGGGCCCTGACGTGGCAGTTAGGAGGGAGTGCACTCCAAGGATGGGAGACATCCCATCCTTGTAGAAAGGCAGAAACATGGGAGATGGAGTGTCGTGTGCACAGAACAAAGAGAAGGCCAGGTTCTCTGGATTGCCAAGTGAGGGAGGGGTAGTCATGTCAAATGAGGTTAAAAAGATAGATTAGGATCAAGTTGTTTAGGGCATTGAAAGCTAAAGAGAAGTTTATGTTTTATCCTTGAAGACAATAGGAAGGTACTGGAATTGACTGAATGGGAGAAACACATGGTCAGATGTACTCTTATTTATTTATTTATTTTTGTCTAATTTTTTCTGAATTATATATGTATTATCATGCAAAACACATTTCTATATTGTTCATTTTGATAAGTGAGTAATCTTATCAAACCCAAACCCCAAAACATAAATCCAAATAAATAACTGAAAAATCTTATGCTCTCATGTGCATTCTGACTCCAACAGTTCTTTCTCTGGAAATAGAAAGCATTCTTTTTCATTAGTTCCTCAGAGTTGTCCTGGATCAGTTTATTGCTCTTAGCAAAGTTTATCATATTTGGGTCAGATCTATACTTAAGAAAAATGACTTTGACAGTAATATGTAGGATGGACTAGGATAGAAAGAAACTTGAGGCAGAGAAATCAATTACTACTGTTGTAGTATTCTAGGTAAGATGTGATAAGGACCTGAACTAAGATAAGGGGTAGCTATATGAGTGAAAAGAAGGGGTGAGATACAAGAGATATTGGGAAGATAGAAATAACAAAACTTTTCAAATGCTTAGATATATGGAGTGAGAATGAATAAAAAGTCGAGAAAAATGCTGAGATTCCAAACCTCAGAGACTGGAAGGATTGTGGTGCCTTTGACAGGAATAAGGTGGTCTGGAAGAGGGGAAAGTTTGAGGAGAAGAATAACAAATTCACACATCAAGATGATGTGTAAATTCGAGAACCTTAGTAAGGTGGGCAAAATGGAGAGCATTTGGGTGAGAACCAAAAAAGGGAGAAACAAGTAATATATATAGGCTGACAGGCCAGCTGAATGAATTGGATGACTTTACTGAAGTATCAGCTGAAGGTGGCTATTAAAAGCAGGGAAGTTGTGAAATTCTTGCCTTGCCACTAATCCCATGTTTTCAGCAAGAGGCTGAAGCTATGAGGGTTACTGCTATTCTGAACTTGATTATGACTAATAAGGAATGACCAGTTGACAAAACAGTTATCACAGGAACCCAGGGGGGAAAGAACCTTGCTAGGGGAGATTTCATTTCTGATAAGGAGATAAACCCTGGGTCCAGGCTGACATATGCTCTAGATTTTAGGAAAGTTGATTTTAGAGTTCAGAGACCTGATTGCATTTCTCTGTACTTTCCCATTATGCCTCAAGAGCCTCTTTATCCTGCAAGATCACTTCTGGCTCTGAAACTCACACCTCTGAAACTTCTCCCTCTGAATGGAGAGTGAAAAGCTTCCTTCTAGGACCTCTGATTAAGGAGGGCACCCAAGCCAGACATCTCTTCTTCATTTACTATTAGACTCTACACTTCCTGTCCCGACACAATTACTTCATTATACTGTAAAGCTCCTTAAGGACAAAGACTGTCTTTTGCCTTTCTTTGTTTATCCAGAGTTTAGACAGTGCCTGGCTAATGATTATTGACTGACAAAACAAGTAGTATCTGATGGTCTTGAGACTAAAAGGCTGGTTGGACCTCTGTGACACCCTCAGGGTCTTGAAATGCCAATCCTGTTCCTCCCTTGCTCGGACTTGGTGTGAGCCACCTACATCATGGCCCTGATGGCACAAGAGATTTTCACTGCTCAATTAGACACATGGTACAGCCCTGAGCCCTGGGGGTAGACTAGAGCTCAGTGAAGAAGTGAGGACCTTGGGGAACTGGGGAAGGGGAACAGCAGTGGGGAAAAGCCTGTTCAGCTTGCTCATTTTTGTGATCATCTCCAATAAATGATGCCTCAGGTCCCTTGCCCCTGAAAACAACAACTTCTCCCTTGAAGACAGAACTGATGCAGTTACAATTTTTTTAAATTTTTTTAGTCAATTTAGAACATTATTCCTTGATTACAAGAATCATATTCTTTCCCTCCCTTCCCTACCCCCCATGCTTTCTGTAGCTGACATGCAATTCCACTGGGTATCACGTGTCCTTGATCAGAACCTATTTCCATGTTGTTGATGTTTGCACTATGATGTTCATTTAGAGTCATAGTTCCAAATTGCCCTCCAGAATGGTTGGATCAATTCACAACTCCACCAGCAATGAATTAATGTCCCTATTTTGCCACATCCCCTCCAGCATTCATTACTTTTCTTTTTTGTTATGTTAGTCAATCTGCTAGGTGTGAGGTGATACCTCAGAGTAGTTTTGATTTGCATCTCTCTGATTATCACAGATTTAGAGCACTTTTTCATGTGCTTATTAATAGTTTTGATTTCTTTGACTGCAAATTGCCTATTCATGTCCCTTGCCCATTTATCAATTGGAAAATGGCTTGATTTTTTGTACAATTGATTTAGCTCTTTGTAAATTTGAGTAATTAGACCTTTGTCAAAGGTTTTTGTTATGAAGATTGTTATTTCTCTTCTGATTTTGATTATGTTGGTTTTGTTTATACAAACCTTTTTAATTTGATGTAGTCAAAATTATTGATTTTACATTTTGTGAATTTTTTCTAGCTCTTGCTTGGTTTTAAAAATTTTCCTTTCCCAAAAGTCTGACATGTATACTATTCAGTGTTCACATTATTTTCTTATAGTTTCCTTCTTTATGTACAAGTCATTCACCCATTCTGAATTTATCTTGGTGTAGGGTGTGAGGTGTTGATCCAAACCTAATCTCTCCCACACTGTCTTCCAATTTTCCCAGCAGTTTTAATCAAATAGTGGATTTTTGTCCCAAAAGCTGGGGTCTTTGGGTTTGTCATAGACTGTCTTGCTGAGGTCACTTACCCCAAGTCTATTCCACTGATCCTCCTTTCTGTCTCTTAGCCAGTACCAAATTGTTTGATAACCACTGCTTTATAGTATAGTTTGAGATCTGGGACTGCAAGGTCAATTTCTTTTGTATTTTTTTTTCATTATTTCCCTGGATATCCTTGATCTTTTGTTCTTCCAAATGAACTTTGTTATGGTTTTTTTCTAATTCAGTAAAAAACGTTTTTTGGAAGTTTGATGGGTATAGCACTAAATAAATAGATAAGTTTGGGTAGGATGGTCATTTTTATTATGTTAGCTTGTCCTACCCATGAACAGTCAATGTTTTTCCAATTCCTCAGATCTAGTTTTAGTTGTGTGGAGAGTGTTTTGTAGTTGTGTTCATATAGTTCCCATGTTTGTCTCGGCAGATAGATTCCTAAGTATTTTATATTGTCTAAGGTGATTTTGAATGGAATTTCTCTTTCTAATTCCTGCTGCTGAGATGTGTTGGAGATAAATAGAAATGCTGATGACTTATGTGGGTTTATTTTGTATCCTGCAACTTTGCTAAAGTTGTTGATTATTTCCACTAACTTTTTAGTTGATTCTCTAGGATTCTTTAAGTAGACCATCATATCATCTGCAAAGAGTGACAGCTTGATCTCCTCATTGCCAATTTTAATACCTTCAATTTCTTTTTCTTCTCTAATCGCTACTGCTAGTGTTTCTAGTACAATGTTAAATAATAAAGGTGATAATGGACATCCTTGTTTCACTCCTGATCTTATTGGGAATGTATCTAGTTTATCCCCATTGCAGATGATGTTGGTTGATGGTTTCAGATAGATACTGTTTATTATTTTTATGAAAGACCCTTCTATTCCTATACTTTCTAGTGTTTTTAATAGGAATGCGTGTTGTATTTTGTCAAAGGCTTTTTCTGCTTCTATTGATATAATCATGTTATTTTTGTTGATTTACTTGTTGATATGGTCAATTATGTGGATGGTTTTCCTGATATTGAGCCATCCTTGCATTCCTGGTATAAATCCCACCTGATCATAGTGAATAACCCTCCTGATCACTTGCTGGAGTCTTTTTGCTAGTATCCTATTTAAGATTTTTTGCATCTATGTTCATTAAGGAGATTGGTCTATAGTTTTCTTTCTCCACTTTTGACCTGCCTGGCTTTGGAATCAGTACCATATTTATGTCATAAAAGGAATTTGGTAGAACTCCCTCTTTGCTTATTATGTCGAATAGTTTGTATAGTATTGGGTTTAACTGTTCTTTGAATGTTTGATAGAATTCACTTGTGAATCCCTCAGGCCCTGAGGATTTTTTCTTACATAGTTCTTTGATGGCCTGTTCAATTTCGTTTTCTGATATGGGATTATTTAAGGATTCTATTTCTTCTTCTGTTAATCTGGGCAATTTATATTTTTGTAAATATTCTTCTATATCACCTAGATTGGCATGCTTATTGCCATATAATTGGGCAAAATATTTTTTAGCGATTGCTTTTATTTCCTCTTCATTGGAGGGGAGTTCTCCCTTTTCATCTATGATACTGTTAATTTGATTTTCTTCTTTCCTTTTTTTATTAGATTGACCAGTACTTTGTCTATTTTATTTGTTTTTTCAAAGTACCAGCTTCTGGTCTTATTTATTAGTTCAATAGTTCTATCACTTTCTATTTTATTAAATTTTCCCTTAATTTTTAGGATCTCTTATTTGGTTTTCTTCTGGGGATTTTTAATTTGTTTGCTTTCAAGTTTTTGGATTTGCATTTCCAAATCATTGACCTCTGCCCTCCCTAATTTGTTAATATATGAATTCACAGATATAAATTTCCCCCTGAGTACTGCTTTGGCTGCATCCCATAGATTTTGAAAGACATCATTGTCATTTTCTTCAATGAAATTATTAATTGTATCTATGATTTGTTCTCTAACCAATTTTTGAGAATCATGTTTAATTTTCCAATTAATTTTTGATTTGGCTCTCCATGTACCCTTACTGATCATTATTTTTATTGCTTTATGATCTGAAAAGGTTGCATTTATTATTTCTGCCTTTCTGCATTTGTATGCCATGTTTTTATGACCTAATATATGGTCAATCTTTGTGAATGTACCATGTACTGCTGAAAAGGAGGTGTATTCCCTTTTGTTCCTATTTATTTTTCTCCATATATCTATTAAATCTAATTTTCCTAAGATTTATTCACCTTTTTTATCTCTTTCTTATTTAATAATTGATTTGATTTATCTAAATTTGATAGTGGTAGGTTCAGGTCTCCCACTAGCATTTAGTTTTACTATCTATTTCCTCCTTCAATTCTACTAGTTTTTCCATTAGAAATTTTGGTGCTATACCATTTGGTGTATACATGTTGATTAGTGATATTTCCTCATTGTCTATACTCCCTTTTATCAGGATGTATTTGCCTTCCCTAGTTTCAAATTGCCCTCCAGAATGGTTGGATCAATTCACAACTCCACCAGCAATGAATTAATGTCCCGACTTTGCCACATCCACTCCAGCATTCATTACTTTTCTTTGCTGTCATGTTAGCCAATCTGCTAGGTGTGAGATGATACCTCAGAGATGTTTTGATTTGCATCTCTCTGATTATAAGAGATTTAGAACACTTTGATTCTGGCATGTGCTGTCTCTAGCTCTTGACTCCATAGGTGAGGTGGGGGAGGGTAGATCAGCTCAAGTTTGGGGGTGACCTTTTTCACTCCCTTATAGTTGTGAAATGCCCAAATCCCATGTACCTTCAATGTTGCGCCCTACTGTAGAGTCCCCTCATTCTTATGAAAATGTTTTTTTGGGTCTTTTTAGGTCATCTATATTGTTGGTCTGAGGAGGGGAAGCATCCCGCATCTAGACTGCCACCATGCTTACCCGGAAGACCTGTATAGTCTTTAAGAGGGATATTATTAACTGTATTCAAAGGTCTTCAGAGCCAAACTCCAACTCTATCAAAGAGAAAGGCAGGCAAAATCTCCTTTAGCTCTTCCTCTTCAAGACCCAGGAAAAAGAGTGACCAAGAAACAGTTTGTGTCTCCTTGTTCAACTGCCTTTTCTAGGTCACATTCTCCTCTGAAATTTTCCTTGATGCACAGATCTTCAAGCTTCCATTCATTGCATCTGCTTTTCCAGGTTTTCTGTAGCATTAATCTCTTACAGTAGGGAATTAAGGGCTTGCAATAAATGCTAAAGACAATACAAAAGATTTTTAAGAAGTGATTTTTGAAAGCAAGGAAATCAAGAAATTGAGGACCAGGCTTAGCATGGATGGAAAAAAGTTCCTATTTTATTTCTGCTTTCTTTCCAAATAAATAAATCATCAGATTGAGGAGGGTAGAACAAAAATAATTAACAAGAAATTAAAATCCAAGTTTAGTTAGGAAACAGTAAGAGAGTACTTAATAGTCCTGTATGAGTTCAGGCCATCACCTACGGATGAAGTATATCCCAAACTACTGAAATAACTTTTTGATTTGATAAAGGAATTACTGTTGATGGTTTCTAAGAAGGAACTGTGGTGGATGGGAGAGAAAGTAGCAAATTACCTATTTTTTTGTGAAAAAATTTTTTTTCCAATTACACATAAAAATATTCATAACATTCATTAAAAAAATTTTGGTTCCAAATTCTCTCCATCCACTCTCCATGAGATGGCAAACTGTTATAGATTGTATATGTATTTCCATATTAGCCATGTTGTAAAAGAAAACATAGACTTAAAAAAAGAAGAAAAAGAAAGTTCTTTAAAAAAAAAAGTATACTTTGATCTGTACTCAAACTCCACCAGTACTTTCCCTGGAAAAGGATAGCATTTTTCATCCTAACTCTTTCAGGATTATTTTAGATCACTGTATTGCTGAGAATAGCTAAATCATCTATAGTTGGTCATTTTAAAAATATAACTGTTACTATGTATGATGTTCTCTTGTTTTTGCTCATTTCACTTTGCTTCAGTTCATTTAAGGTTTTCTAGATTTTTCTGAAAACATACTGATCATCATATCTTATAGCTCAGTTATATACTTTGACTTACTCAATAATTCTTCAAATGATGGGTATCTTCTCAATTTCCAATTCCTTCCCACCACAAAAGAGCTACTATAAATATTTTTGTATGTTTAGGTTCTTTTCCTTTTTTTTTTAAGTCTCCTTGGTATAGAGACCTAGTAATGGTATTGCTAGGTCAAAGGGCATGCATCATTTTATAGCCCTTTGTGTATAGTTCCAATTTTTTTCTAGAATATTTGGATCAGTGCCTAACTCCCACCAATAGTGCGTTAGTGTTCCAATTTTTCTACATCCCTTCCAACATTTGTTATTTTTTCTTCTTTCATATTAGTTCATCTGATAGGTATAAGTAGTTCCTTAGAATTGTTATAATTTGCATTTCTCTAATAGATAGTGATTTAGAGCTTTTTAAAAATTTGACTATTGATAACTTTGATTTTTTCTTCTGAAAACTGTCTGTTAATATCCTTTGACCATTTATTAATTGGGAAATGACTTACATCTTTCTAAATTTGACTCAGTTCCCTGTGTATTTGAGAAATGAGGCCTTTATAAGAGAAACTTGATAAAAGTCCCCCCCCCCAAATTTTTCTGCTTTTCTTCTAATCTTGGTCACATTGGATTTGTTTTTGCAAAGCCTTTTTAATTTAATGTAATTAAAATTATCCATTTTATCCATTATATACCCCCTATTTTTTGTTTAGTTATAAATCCTACCCCTATCCATAGATCTAAAGATTCCATACTTCTCTAATTTGCTTATGGTACCACACTTGATGTCTAAATTATGTATTTATTTTGACCTTATCTTGGTATGTGATATGAGATGTTGGCCTATACTTCATTTCTGACAAGCTGCTTTCCAGTTTCCCCAGCAATTTTTGTCAAATAGTTCTTGTCCCCAAAGCTGGAATCTTTGCATTTATCAAAACCTAGATTACAAAAAAAAAGAGGGGGGCAGTTGGCTGGCTCAGTAGATTGAGAGCCAGGCCCAGAGACAGGAGGTCCTGGGTTCAAATCTGGCCTCAGATACTTCCGAGCTGTGTGACTGTGGGCAAGTCACTTAACCCCCATTTAAGAGCTCTTACCACTCTTCTGCCTTGGAACCAATACCCAGTATTGATTCTAAGATGGAATTTAAGGGTGTTCAAACAACAACCACAACAACAAAAACTAGGTTACTATGGTCATTTACTATTGGGTATTGTCAATTTAATCTATTCCACTGATCTATGGCTATTTGATAACCAGTACCAGATTGTTTTGATGATTACTGTTTTGTAATATAGATTGAAATCAATTACTGCTAGGCCATGACCTAATTTTCAAGATGAAAAAAAATGTAGGGACATCAAACTATAGGCTAGTGATCTTTTGCTTTTTAATTTAAATTTTTTTATTTTAGTAACAAATTTCCATAGAAGTTTCCAAAGGTTATATGATCCATATTATCTTCTCTCTCCCCTCCTGCAGCTGACAAGCAATTCAATCTGGGTTATACATAGGCTAGTGATCTTTCATGGTGACTTCTGGTAAAATTTTGTAATGTTATCAAAAGAATAATTTTGATCACTTAGAGTGAAGTGGAGATTATTCTGTCAGCAATGCCAGCAGGAGCCTGGCATACTGTGGGACTAAAGGACCCACATGTTAGGACTGTCACTTACGAAGGAAGATCTGCATGTTTTGCCATTTCTAGGGGTGATGGCAATTTTACCAGTGAAGACATTTGTGGGTGCATTGGGAAGTAGGCAGAGAACTGAATGCAGTCAATGTGTGGTTGGAAGCTGGCCTGAATGTGGTCACTTCTAGAATGTGGGAGGAGAAGCAGTGGTGATAGGGAGTATGTGTAGGCAAGGACAGAGGCTTTGTGAAAGCAAGATTTTAGGTAGAGTCTCTCATAGTATGCTTGTTGCAGTACGTGCTTAAGCTTATCTTGGTCAAGCTTTGTGGCTTGCTTGCTAGTACTCTACATAGCCTATTGCAGTGTGGTATGAGCAAAGATGAGAGTTCAACTTCAGAATTCTGATCTTCTTTGAAGCTCCTGAATAGCAGACCTTATCTCTGGTATCTGTTTCCTAGGAAGTAACTTATGGGGAGTTGGGTATAGGGCAAGCTAAAAATAGCTTTATTAAGACTAAATCATACCACACACAAAGTCATACTATCCTTTTTAAAATAAGATGAGTAGAGTGGGGAAATGTCATGGATACAATATACCTGTATTTCAGGGAGAGATTTGTATTCATTTAATAAATATTTATTGACTGCTGATGCATTAGGTAATTGATTTAGTTGACCGACTAGACTATCCCCTTTGAGGGCCAGAAGCCATAGGTTAAGAGCTCTTAATCTAGGTCAATCTCTTAATTTTACAAGTTTAAACAATTAAAAAAACTGAGGCCAAGAGACCTTGGCCAACAAAATGTATCCCCCCTTTTTTGAGGTTGGTTTCTCCCAGAACTTCCATTTTAAGTACAGGTCAGACCATTTCATCATTTCTCTCTGAAGTTGATTCTTCAACTTTCTCTACTGTGTCCCACTCTCCTTCCTGCTTACCAGCTTCCTTTTATATATTGCCTTCCCTTACTAGGTTGTAAGCTCCTTGAGGGCAAGGACTATCTTTCTTTCTGTTTGTATTTGAATACCCAGCATTTGGCACAGTGCCTGTCAAATTGTAAATAATAAACGCTGGTTTGCTTGGCATAATATCTTTGTGTAAAAGATAATGAGATATATACTAAATGATGTTGTAGTTACATGGACTCAGAATTAATTAATTGACTGACCAGACCTAAGTGGTGGATTAATTTTAAAAGTATGTCAGGAAGAAGATCTCTAGTGGAATGCCCCTAAGGTTCTATACTTCTTGTCCTCTTAGCCATGAGTAGGAGGAAAGCCTAGATAAAATGCTTATCAAAGTTACAAAGCTGGAAGAAATGAAAAAATTGGGATTGAAAAAATATCTCAATGAGCTCTGATGGTGGTCTGAAATTATAATGACATTTAATAGCCACAAATTTAAAGCCCTGCCCTTGGGATCAAAATATCAACTCAACAAGTACAGAAGGGGTGGGGGTGGGAGATTTGGCTAGAAATCACTTCACATAAAAAAAGAATAAGAGCTATAAAAGAACAAGCTCAATTGAGTGGGCATGTGATCTGGCAGCTAAAAGAACTAATGTGATGCAAGTCTGCTTTAATAGAAGTCTAATGCCCAAAGAAAGGGCACTAATAATCCCAGTATATCCTACATTGATCAGAGCGCATCTGGAAAATGATGTCCAGTTTGGGGGGCCATATTTTAGAAGGATACCAAAAATAAAAATATATATATAGTTAATTGAGAGAAGAGGAAAGGAGACTTGTGACCATGTGACAGAGTGACATGGCAGAAAGGGTACAAGATTCAAAGGCATAAGATTTTGGTTGAAGTCCAGGCCTGACACTAGCTATGTGGCTAAGGGCAAATCTCTTTGAGTTACCTCTTGGAGTTAGCTATGTAAGAGAGATTCAATTCAATTCAACAAATATCTATTAAGTGCTTACTAAGAATAAGGAACTATGTTCAGATGCTGGCTAAAAAGTCCAACAGCTCTAAAGAATTGAAGTAACAATGTATATAGACAGAAACACAAATGTAAGATCATTTGAGGAGAGAAAAAAACATTAACAACCTGGGGGATTACTTTAATCAAGAGGTGAAAATAGTAACCATTGACTCAGAGTCTAGTGCTCAGTGGAGGGAGATTAGGACCTCTTTACTGAAATAGAAGTGCTGTGCTTTCTGTTACTAATAAGTCTGAGACCTTCAATCTTGCAGCTCTGTCTCTCACTCCAGGGTAGAGTTCCGTGGTTTAAGGGTATGTGAGTGAAGATTTGCAAACCCATTCAATCTGAGAACCAAATCAGATGATTTTCACAGTAATGGCAAAAGGTGAAAGGTATTAGCGAAAGCCAGGAGGAAGGAGAAGGGAGGGAGGGGAAGAAAATTAATTATCTAACCATGGAAAAATATTCTAAATTCAATAAATAAATAAAAAGAAAACTAAAAAAAAAGTCATTAGCCAAAGGAGAGAGGCAGTCACAAAAAAAGGAGAAAAATGATCATTTTGACTATGTGAAATTTAAATTTTAAAAAATATTTTAAAAATCAATGCAATAAGTATAAGAACAGATGCTGCCAATTAGAAAAAAAAATATCTTTGTATCAAATATCTCTGATAAGGTTTGATTAGGCAATTAGGTGGCTCAGTTGATAGAGTGCAGGCCTGAAGTCAGGAATCATCTTTCTGAGCTCAAATTTGACTTCAGATGCTTACTAGCTTTGTGACTCTGAGCAAGTCACTTAATCTTGTTTGCCTCAGTTTCCTTATCTTTAAAATAAGCCAGAGAAGGAAATGACAAGCCACTCCAGCATCTTTGCCAAGAAAACCTCAAACAAAAAGGGTCATGACTGAAAATAAAGTGAATAAAAACAATGACAAAACTTGATATCCAGAATTTATAGGGAATTGACACAAATATAATAGACCAAGAACCATTCCTTCTTGAATTGGTCAAAGGATATGAATAAATAATTACCAAAAGAAGAATTAACAATATTAACCATATAAAGTCACATGTAATTAGAGAAATGTCAAAGTAAGTTTTTACCTCCAACTTAGCATGTAGACACAGAGAGCAAAAGATGGGAAAAGTTAGTATTGGAGGGGCTTCAGAATAATAGGTATAGTAATCCATTTGTGGTAGGGTTGTGAATTGACCCAACTACCCCAGAAAGAAGTTCAGAGAAAGTAATTGCTAATAAATTGATTTTAATGTTCCTTCCTTTTGACTCAGATCCTATTACTAGGCATACATGCCAAAGAAGCCAAAGGAAAAAAAGTTCCAATCTGTACCAAAACATTCAAAATAGCATTTTGAGCATAATAACGAACAAAACAGATGAACAAAGCAAAAGTAGCACAATGAGCAACAAAGTAGATGCTCATTAGTTAAGGGATGGCTAAACAAATGATGGCCCAAATATGTAATAGAATATTATTCATGAATGCTGGTAAGAAGAAGACTTAGATATATAAATGCTAAATGAAGTAAACAGCACCAAGAAGGCAAAGTACAAGATAACCACAATAGTTTAAATGGAAAGAATAACAAAAAAGGAACTGAATGCTATGCAATTATTGAACAAGCTTAGAGTGAAGAGATGAAAAAATGCAACTCCCTTAATTCTTTGTGAAGGTGTGGGACTTGGAGTGAAATTCTGCATATATGTTGATCGATGAGTTGGTTCGTTTTGTTGAACTGATTTTTTCCCTCTTTCTTTTTTTATTCATTGTTATTATGAATGAATGCGCAGGTATTAGAGAGAGGAAGTGGGAAAAAAGGTGACATAAAAACAAAAGATAGCAATAGAAATTTAATACTTTAACATTACTAAGATTGTCACAAGGAAATTGATTTGATAACTTTAAAGCCCCATGTAAATAATAATAGCTGAGTAACATGGCTTGTTTAGCCTGGAAAAGACAAATCTTAAGGAGAGGTGAGACGGTCTTCAATGTTCTTAAGTGTCATTTTGAAGAAGGGTTAATCTTATCATCAGATCAAGAATCAATGGGCAGAAATTAGAGAGAGATAGGCTTTAGTTTGGTTTGAAGAAAAATTAATTAACAAGAAAATCTGATTCCAAGTCTAAACTATTTATGTGCAGATACTTGGGTGTAATTTTAGATTGATGAGAAAATGGTGTTTCTTTAAATGATTGAATGATAAGTGGAATTGGTGGGAGATCATTTGAATCTTTCTTCATTCCTGCAAGGAGAGAGAAATTACTTTGGGAAATAGCAGACATCTAGAGGAGCCAAAATCCCCACGTCTGTGATTTTCATCTTATCACCTTATAGACTTCAGGGAATCTTCCCTTGGTTGAGTTTAATTATCTCACCCCCAGTAAGAGAATTTATCCGTTCTATATATTTTCTGGTGTATTTCTTCTGTGTAAATTTTCCAATCTCTGTTTAATTTGTTTGTATAAATGTCTTGGTTGTTATTCACTTTGGGCCTGTGGGTATAAGGCTGGGGCTGCCCTTCCCCGTTGAAAAGATAGCTACTAGGGAAGCTAATGATTTTTGTTGCTTTGAACATAAAAATTCCTGCCCCTAGACTAGCGATATTTAGGGGAGGAAAAACATATGATTCCAGTCTGGCATCCTCTCACAAAGAACAAAGTAAGTAGCTTAATGTCCTCTTCTGCTACCTTCATGGCAGAAGTCTGTCTTTCTTGGAGGCAGGGTAGCATAGAAGATAAATAATGTAGCAAACTAAAAGGACTATTCACTCTGTCTTTTATGACCATAATTATAGATGCACAGAATATACTGATCCTTATTACATTTCATATATAGACTGTGTCAGATAAGAGGTAGCAACATTTTACATAGATAAATATAACAATTCTTGTGCTGTAGTAACTGGTTGTTATTCTGTACCTATATGATGATTTTAACATTATTTCATTATCTCCCTGTTGAAATTTCCCATGTCTTAAGTCAGAAACCCTTTTAAGATACTCTACACTGTTCCAAAGTTTTAGATGATACAGAATGTAGCCACTCAGGGACATATTACACCAGTCCTCAGGAATCTGGACTGACTACTGCTGTGTTTCCAAAAGCAATTCTGGGTGTTGACGTAGTCTGTAAAACCCAAAGTGGTTTGGATCCTGACTAATTTAAAGATCATCTCTCTCCTTTTTCAGCTTTATAACACATGACATCAGCTGGCAGGCTTCTACTAATAGTTCCCAGATTTACACTTAAGGGATTTGGAGCCTAGGTCCACATTTAAAAAATTCCCTGTCTGCCCTGCATTACCAGAATCATGTCATTACCCTTCAGGTCACCAGGCAAACTCTACCTTTAAAGTCTGGTCCCTCTTCTTGGTGGGTTAAGATAAGACTATTGGATTTATGCTCATTTTATCTTGGTATCCTGAATTTGCTGAGGTTCACTTAAAATATTTGAATATTATTACAGCTACTCTGAAGATTTTTATATTAAAATTTTATTTTAATAACAAATTTTCACATAAGTTTTCCAATGTCATATGATCCATATTGTCTTCTTTTTGTTTTTTTGTTTTTAAATAATATTTTATTTGATCATTTCCAAGCATTATTCATTACAGACAAAGATCATTTTATTTTCCTCCCCCCCCCCCCCATAGCCAACGCGTGATTCCACTGGGTATCACATGTGTTCTTGATTCAAACCCATTTCCATTTTGTTGGTATTTGTATTAGAGTGTACATTTAGAGTCTCTCCTCAGACATGTCCCTTCAACCACTGTAGTCAAACAGTTGCTTTTCCTCGGTGTTTTTACTCCCACAGTTTGTCCTCTGCTTGTGGATAGTGTTTTTCTCCTAGATCCCTGCAGATTGTTCAGGGACATTACATTGCCACTAATGGAGAAGTCCATTACATTCGTTTGTACCACAGTGTATCAGTCTCTGTGTACAATGCTCTCCTGGTTCTGCTCCTCTTGCTCTGCATCACTTCCTGGAGGTTGTTCCAGTCTCCATGGAATTCCTCCACTTTATTGTTCCTTTTTGCACAATAGTATTCCATCACCAATATATACCACAATTTGTTCAGCCATTCCCCCAATTGATGGGCATCCCCTCGTTTTCCAATTTTTTGCCACCACAAAGAGCGCAGCTATGAATATTTTTGTACAAGTCTTTTTGTCCATTATCTCTTTGGGGGTACAGACCCAGCAGTGCTATGGCTGGATCAAAGGGTAGACAGTCTTTTATCACCCTTTGGGCATAGTTCCAAATTGCCCTCCAGAATGGTTGGATCAGTTCACAACTCCACCAGCAATGAATTAATGTCCCTACTTTGCCACATCCCCTCCAGCACCATATTGTCTTCTTCCCCCTTTCCTTCCCCCTTCCTGGAGCTGACAAGCAATTCAATTTGGGTTATACCTGTATTATCACACAAAACATATTTCCATATAATTCATTTTTGTAAACAAATAATCTTATAGATCCCAAACCATATATCCAAATAAACAAGTGATAAACCATATGTTTTCATTTGCATGTCTACTCCCACAGTTCTTTCTCTGGAGGTGAGTAGCATTCTTTTTCATAAGTTCTCAGAATTGTCCTGGATTGCTCTAAGTAGCAAAATCTATAACATTTGATCGTTCCACAATATTTCAGTTACTATGTATAATGATCTTCTGGTTCTGCTTATTTTACTTTGCATCAGTTCACGTAGGTCTTTACATTTCTTTCTGAAACCACCCTGTTCATCCTTCCTTACAGCACAATAGTATTCCATCACCATCATAAACCACAATTGGTTCAGCCATTCCCCAGTTGAGGGACATCCCTTTACTTTCCAATTATTTTCTACCACAAAAAAAGCAGCTATAAATATTTTTTGTACAAACAAGTTCTTTCCCATTAAAAAAAATCTTTCTGATACAGACCCAGTAGTGGTATTACTGGATCAAAGGGTAAGCATTATTTATTTTAGCTCTTTGAGTATAATTCCAAATTGCCTTCCAGAATGATTGGATCAGTTCACAACTCAAACAGCAATGCCATAGTGTCACAATTTTGTCACATTTCCTCCAATATTTCTCATTTTCCTTAATGTCATATTGGTCAATCTGCTATAGGTGAGAGGTGGTATCTGAGAATATTTTTTAAAACTCAAAGGAAACAAGTTAAATCAGCTCTACTAAATTATAAATATATTCACTCCATAGGACACTTCTTAATATATGGCCCCTCTGAAAAACTACCACAGATTTAAGGAACTTGTCAGGTCATCAAACTTAAAACCATAGCTCATAAGTCTCCACCCATGTATTTACTTTTACCAGCAAGCCAGAGACTACATGAGTTCAAAATAAAATATTTATAATCAAATGACATATCAAGTAAAATAACAAGACAATTTACATACATGGAATGCATTTTCAGGGATAAAAGGAACACGTACTAGAGAACATGTGTGTCTAGGGAACATACTTGTAGGAAATGTGTCCAAGGAATACATATGGCTAGAGAACATGTGTGAAGGGTCATATACCTGGAACCCAGGAGGACAATGTTCGTGGAGGTCCTGTGGGGAGGGAGCATATGTGGCAAAGACACATGCATAGCCAGGGAAAATTGTACCTCCAAGACTGCAGCACTGGTGGTGCCTTCAATTGATTTTTGAGGTCATGTTACTTCCTGCTGGGTGTCACATTCCCTTGCTATGTTAGGGATTGTGTTACCTCCATCAAGTGTTTCTGCTGGTCACTTGGCCAACTGAACTGCTCTCTGCTCCCATCTACTGGTCTCTCTAATCCATCTAAAGTATGGTGGCTTTGAAGTTACTTCCTATAAAGGGAAGGCTTTGATAGTTCTTTAAGTACAAAACCAAAACACCACCATAACTAGCTAGGAAGAGGTAATAAAGGCCAAGACAATTCTCCCAGGCTAAGATAATGTCTACTCTCTTGACTAGATCAGGTCCTGATTTGAAGTCCATGGTCCTAGATAGCTATTAAAGTTAAGGTTGGGGAATTCCCTTTAACATATTCCTGAATGGGATTCTAGGTTCCCAACCTATTTCAGGGACTCTAAACACAAAAATTCCAACTATATAGAGGATGGAATAACAAACAGCAAGTACCTAACTCCCAATATCCTCTTTAACTGGTATAAAAATGAAGTTGGGTAAAATCACAAGCTAAGTAGATAAGATTGTTGCCCTCTTCTCTTTTCCAAATGGTGGCATTAAGGGGATGTTGCATCTCGTTTTTATCCTATGATTAACTCTTTGCCCAGATGGGTTTTCCAAATAGGAACACTCTTTCACTATAGAAGGAATATCAAAGAATATGCAATGCTCTTTGTATTTTGTTGGCTCTAAGCCCCCAACTAGAGATAGCACTTCTGGTAAACAGCTCAGTGTTAAAATGAAGTCTGTTCTCTGGGGACAATTTTCCTTATCAGTTACCTCCACCCAGATGTATTTCCCTACACCCTGGTACACCCTAGTTAGTGATTAACACTGTTTACAAAAACAGAGTAAGCATTTAAAACAAAGAAAGGCAAATAGACTTTCTCTGTGCCTAGAGGAAAAGACTTTATTTAGACTCCCAAACAGCCCACGAAAGGTTCAGAGGATTACCCCTCTGGGGTCCATGATTAGGAAAAGGGAGATTTCAGCCATGTAGCTTCTGCCCTGACACCTAGCCGCTTCCCCAGAGTCCTGACCTCTTTCTTAGAGGTAGTTGTCCCTACCTGAAGCTTCCACTTTGGCAGGTGCATATTGCTTTCTCCATGCTTCTGCTAATCACCCAATGGGATCAGGGCCCCTTTCCCTCTATGGCTAGGAGTTAGGAAACTTATTTTTTAAGATCACCCTGAGGTGTGGCAAATCATTCTTCATCCTATCCCCGTGCTAGTATTTTGAATCACTTAAAGAACTAATTTACACCTCATCAAGGGATCACTTCTGCACTTGAACTTGACAATGAGTTTAACCCCTTATATGGCCCCTTTTCTGTGATTAAAGACCTATTCCTTCATACTTGCCCTTATTGGCATAGTGGATAGTGTGGAAGACCTGAGTTCAAATATGACTTCAGACATTTACTAGTTGTGTGAACTTGGGCAAGTCTCTGATTGCCTCAATTTCCTCATCTAAAAAATGGGAATAATAATAGTACGTACCTCCAACATTGTTTGAAGATGAAATGAGATAATAATTGTAAAGCATGTAGCACATAGCACCTGGAACATAGTAAGGGCTATATAAGCATTAGTTATTTTTAATTATTATTAGTGCCTTCCTGACAATGACACTGACTTTTTCCACTGTCTTCTGATGAGATAAGAAGCATGATATATCCATACATGCATAAACTAATTCTAACAAAATGTTTATCCATGAATTCATAAGATACTTTTCAGGTCCCTTAAGGTATCAATGAGTATTTTTTAATGTGGACTTAGCTTTTTAAGTCAGTTTTTAAGGTCAGTTTGTGGCCAACAAGATTTGTAAGCCTCCAAATAGAGATTCTAACTGTTGTTTTTCAAGGCATTTTTACCTTTTTAGCTACAAAATATATGCAATCTTAGAGAAAATTAAATGGAATTTGGGGTTCATTTCCTTTCTAATACTTTTCTTTGGTCATTCAGATGTTTTCTTTCTTAAACAAAAAGTAACAAAGGGACTGGGCAATGGGAGCCCCATCCCCAGACAATATCAGGGTACTCCATATTTCCAGTCCAGGTGGAAGAGTTGGGGAGCCTGCTCCTGGGAAGGCAAGGGGATGGGCTTGGAAGGACCTTATTTCAGGGTGAAAAGGACCCTTTAGTTGCTTAGCTGGTACTAAAATGCTGACCAAACAACAACAACAACAAACAACAAAACTGCTATGGGGAAACTTGTCCCTCTTTTTTGCCCCTCTCATTCTAATGAAGCAAGAATAGTAGTAGGCTTACTTGTTGCTGCAGGATTCTGGTCTTGGAGGCCTTAATCTACCCTTTAGGGTGGATGTGTATTCATAGGCTTTTGTTCTTTGTGTCTTTGTGTTTGTTCTTCCTGGTAGGCACCTCTTACCTTGAGGTCTTCAAAATGTTGGGAGAACTAGAGTTCTGGAATCTAGAACCCAAGAAAGATTTTTTTTTTTTGGTCAACTTTTGAACCTGGTTAGAAGTAAAGTTCTGAGTGATCTTCTAAACCTCATATATCAGTGAGTTGAAGGCAGCTAAAAAGGGAATGATAGCAATTATGCTGTATTAACAATGAATTTGGGAGTGGAAGGATATGTAAATGCTTTAGAGTAATTACTTTAAAGTTGAGCCCACTCTCTCCAAGGGACTGAGGTGCCAGAGATTTAAATGTTTTCTCAGTTGTGGGAGGAAATGCTTACGTAGTGTCTTCTACTAGACTGAGATCTCCATATTCTTTATCAGAAAGTCCTTCTAAGGTTTTCAATGATCAGGAAGTTCTTTATGGTAGTCTTTAAATCCTTTCTGCTTACTTCAATATGAACTTATCCCATTTCTTGTTGGGCTTCAAGTCAATTGGCTCAGCCTGTGCATTTTTATTGTAGATGGTCATGAAAAAACTTTGTTTTCCTATAATTAGACATAATTACATGTGCCTAAACTATAAGTTATATACTGGAAAACAAATATGGAGACTTTTGTGATAAAATTTTACTGGTAACTATTCAAGAAGACAAGTGATTAAAATATTCTGGGTTAGACACTATCTGGATTAAGATCCAAATCAAGATTTGTATATGTAGATGTAGATATATGTGTAGTATAATGGTCCTCATCTATGAAATGAAATTGAAATGGAGGATATTTAAAATCTTGTTCAAGTGCTACAATACCATCATGATTTTTATAATCTAGCCATTTTACAAAAGAAATGAAATAAAAGCTAGTGACTTTTATGTTTAAATGCAGCTAGGTGGTATAGTGCTGGATCTGTAGTCAGGAAGATCTGAGTTCAAATCAGAACTCTGACATTAACTAGCTATATTATCCTGGGCAAGTCACTTTACCTCTGTCTGTCAGCTTCCTTATCTGCAAAATGGAGGTAACAATAGTACTTATCTTCTTTGGCTCATTATAAGGATAACATGAGGCAATATTTGTAAAGTGCTTTGTAAACCTTAAGGTATTATATAAATGCTATTATTATTATTATTGTTATATCTTAAGAATATGTCTTTCCTACAGTAGTGACTATTCTCTGGTCCTATTCTCAAGTGAGGTTTTCTGTATCACCTCTTACCTTCACTGGGTTCTAGGAATAGCCCTGAGGGCTTGAGATATTTCTTCTGTACTTTGGTCAATTTGAGTTGTAATTCCAGAGTGGTCCCCTTACTGTGAGCTGCTAGTTAGTGATTGGCATCCCAATTCCATTTAATCAATTAATATTAATTAGTTTTTACAAAGGATATTTACTTCAAAGATACAGAAAGATCCAGATTAGAAATGTGTGTCTCCTCTCCTCATCTAACACCTTAGGGGCATATTCTCTTCTTTACCACCTTGGTCTCTGGAGAGAAAAGGCTCAGACAATACAATTTTTTCTTTCTTTCTTTCTTTCTTTCTTTCTTTCTTTCTTTCTTTCTTTCTTTCTTTCTTTCTTTCTTTCTTTCTTTCTTTCTTTCTTTCTTTCTTTCTTTCTTTCTTTCTTTCTTTCTTTCTTTCTTTCTTTCTTTCTTTCTTTCTTTCTTTCTTTCTTTCTTTCTTTCTTTCTTTCTTTCTTTCTTTCTTTCTTTCTTTCTTTCTTTCTTTCTTTTTGCTTTAGTATTAATCCTAAAATTCTAAAAAAGTATTAATCCTAAAACAGAAGGACAGCAAGAGCTAGACATTTGGGGTTAAATTACTTGCCCAAAGTCATACAGCTAGGAAGTGTCTGGGATAAAAGTTGAACCCAGGTCCTCTCAGTTCCCACTACTCACATGCTCTCTAACTGCCCTCACTATATAGTTTATACAGAGAATTGGTCCCATGGTCACAATATAGCATGCCTACTAGATAAACCCTTGCCTGAGCTAACAATTGTCTGGTTCCCAAAGGCTTCAAACCTGCATCAGTTGGTTTTATACCCAACATGGATTCCATTCTTAGATCTCTTGATGGGTCATTCTCTTGACTTTTCAAAACTCACAAAGAGGTGTCCAGGCAAACAACTGAGGACTTTATCCCTGGATTACAGGTTGACTTCAAGTGGAGAGCCCTTAGTCCCTCTCTAATAGCCATATTGGAAGAACTGAAACTTAGAAAAGAAGTAAGGTTGAATAGTAGCTTCTGTATGTTTTCCCAGTTTCATCTATGTGGTGAAAGGAAATTTAAAAAGATCCTATTTGTCACATGATGAACACACCAGGACCACTTACAGAATGTCTATTCAGTGCTCCAAAGTTCACACAGGAAATTCTATCAAGTGAGATAATAACTGTAAAGTACTTAGGACTGTGCCTGGCACATAGGAAGTACTATATAAATGTTTGTTATTATTATTGTTATTGCTGTTATTTTATATGCTCATAGAGATTGGATTTATTGGCCATACTCTAGACTTCATGCCAACAGAGGATGAGAGGGGTCAGTTACTCATTATACTATGAAGTCAATTTTCTATACATACACAAATAAAAAGAACTTAGATACATATAGAATGGATCTCTCTGTCTCTTCACATATCCAATCCATTGTCAAATCTATATTTATAAACTGTCATATAAATCCCCTTCTCTCCTCTCATATTGCCAACACCTTAGTATAGGATCTTTTTATTTTGCTCTTAGACTATTGCCATAGATTTCTAAGTGGTCTCACTGCCTCAAATATCTCCTGTCTCTGATTTAGCCTCAACACAAATGCCAAAGTGATTTTTCTAAAGTATAGGTCTGGCCATGTCAGTCCTCCTACTTGGTAAAGCCCACTGGTTCCAAAGTACATTGAGGATAAAAGCAATTTTATTTATTTATTAATAAACCCTTACCTTCCGTCTTGGAGTCAATACTGTGTATTGGTTCCAAGGCAGAAGAGTGGTAAGGGCTAGGCAATGGGGGTTAAGTGACTTGCCCACAGTCACACAGCTGGGAAGTGTTTGAGGCTAGATTTGAACCTAGGACCTCCCATCTCTAGGCCTGGATCTCAATCCACTGAGCCACCCAGCTGCCCCTGAGGATAAAAGCAATTTAGAACTTACTGCCTTTCACAATTTATATCTTCCTAGCTTTCCAATCTTACTCCACTTGGGTCCCCTCCACATGCTTTAGGATCCAACTACACTGGTCTTCTTGAGATTTCTCACTCCATCTTTGAGTTCTGTGGCTCTTATTGTCTGGCCTTTAACATCTACAAAGACTTCCTTCCTCATCTCTACTCCCAAGTTTTCCTGGTTTCCTTCAAGACAGCCCAAATCCCACCTTCTATATAGGAAGTTTATCATGGTCCCCTAACTGCTGGTGCCTTCCCTTTATGACTATTTATCATTTTTATTGATTTTTGTAGAACCTTGGCTTTTTTTTCCACCCTGAGGATCTCAGAATCAGAGCCAGAAGGAACCTTTGAGGACACTGAATTTGATTCCTTTTTAAGATGAAAGAACCTCAGGGAGATTGAGTAATTTGTCCAGGGTCACACAGCTAGTAAGTAAATCTTGTCTGTGATAGTATTTGAAATGGACACATTTTCTGACTGTAATCTATCCATGATGCCACCTAGTGCCTGACTTGGCATATAATAAATGTTTTTTGACTTTATTTGGTCTAGATTGTGGGCAGAAAAGCAATAAGGCAACTTTAAAATAATTTTGAGAGTATTAAAGGAAACAATGAACAATTAGAAAGATAGCTCCTTAAGTTCAGTCAGAATAGTTAAAAATATTACCATTTCCAAATTGATTTATAGATTGAATATGATCTCAAGCAAAATGACCGTGGTTCCTTGACTGAATTACAACAATAACCAAATATATATGAAAAAGCAAGCAATCATTTCAAATGGATCGATTGATTTCAAAAAGAACTATAAAGTAGTGATTGCCAAATTTATATTACCAGATTGAGAAACAGAAAAACAGCCTAATGAAAAAGAATGGAGAACCTGGAAAGTGAATCAAAGTGCATAAGATAATTGTATTTGATAAACAAAACTTGTGAAACATTGAGAAAATGTATCCTATAAAATTATTGGTAAAATTTAATATCAGAATGGTGGGAAATGAGTACCTATAAAGATCTGGGAATCATAATACTATAGGATTTAGGCTGAATGGAAATTTAGTAATCATCTTTACTTTCTCACATTTTAGAGCATGTGTTAAATTTCAACTGGTTCAATGAGTTACAGTTTAAAAATTTCAAATGGAAGGAAATGTAGCAATAATAATTAGATTGTGAAGGAAAATATTCCTTAAATAAATACAAAATATTATTTTAGGTGAAAATAAAAATGAAAGAACTTGATGATATGAAAATAAAACATTTTCTACAAGAAAATTCAATAGTAATAAAATTAAAAGGAAATACTGGAAAATATTTTCAATAAGTATGTTACCACTTGCTCCCCTTAACACTATTTGATATAGTTCTAGAGATGTTAACTATAGCAATGAAGCAAAAAGGAGAAATGAAAGGTATGAACTTTATTGAAGGGGAAATAAAATTATTCTTATATGAATACTCTAGGATGATTTACTTAGAAAACCCCAGAGAATCATGGAAGAAATGAATCAAAATAATTAATGGCTTCAATAAAACAAGAGGATGCAAAATGAATTTCAAGAATCAACATTTCCATAGGAAATGAAAGAAAGAAATTCTATTCAAAACAATGATAAAAACCCATAAAAATTTGGTAGATAATAAAACATGTAGTCCTTCTAAATACAACTACATAATACTCTTTACAGAAAGTAGGGAAGAGAATTGGAGGAAGAATTGGTGATCAAAGTTAGGCTAGGCTAATTTTACAAGACTATTTTTGCCTTAATTGGTTTGAAGATTCAGTACTATACTAATCAAACTGACAAGGAAATATTTTACAGAACTAAACAATTTAATTTTAAAAATTTATTTGGAGGAACAAAAGGTATAGATTCTCAAAGTAATTTTTAACTATCAAACTACATTATAAAGCATAAATCCTTAAAAATATTTTATACCAGTTAAATATATATATATATAATATATATATATATAAGCAGATTATTGTTAGATAAGTAACACCTAGGAGCAATGGAATACAGCAGCCTAGTATTTGATAAATCTAAGAACAAGACTTGGGGCTTCAAAGCTGGACCAACTGGTTTTAAATCTCAGCATGGATGCCATTCCCAGATCTCCTGATGGCTGGCTCCCCTGACTTTTCAAAACCCACAAAGTTAGAACTTGCCAGAGCACATCCTTTGAGAACCCAGTGTCACCTCCAGACCATGCTGAGGTATCAGAAAGGGATTTTGGTAGAGGATATGAACAGATGGTTTTCAAAGGAGATTATTGAAATTGTTAATGATCACATGAACAATTGTTAAGGTTCCTTATTTGAGAAATTCAAATGTCTTCTCAAGGAGGTGGTAGTTCAGGATTAGAAAAGGGAAAGGGGGATGGTGGAAGTGATACAGGATTAGGTATTAGTAGAATAGGAACACACCCACTCTTACAACATCCCTTTCATCATTCTCTCTTCTGCTTTTCTACTGCCACCTCCCTGGTCCAGCCCTCAGTACCACCCAACTTGGACTATTGTATTAGCTGCTTAACTTGTCCTCCCACTTCTCTTCTTTGCTTCACCCCTTTTAATCTTTGCAGCAAGTTTCTCTGATAAAGGTTTCATTTCCAAGACAGACATGGAAATGATTTAAATGCAAAAGAATAAGAGTCAATCCTCAGCCTATAAATGGTTTAAGAGTATGAACAGTCAGTTTTCAAGGGATGAAATCTAGGTTATCTACAACCATGTGAAAAGTGTTCCAAATTACTAATAATTAGAGAAATTCAAATTAAGGCAATTCTGTATTTCTATGTCACAGCCATCAGATTAGCTAGGTTGAAAAAAAAAGAACACAAATTAAAAAATATTGCAGGGAGGGCTGTGGAAAAATAGGATCGTTGATACTTGGGTGGTGTTACTGAGTATGGTCCCAGCCATTCTGGAAAGCAATTTGGAACTGTTCCTCCAGAGTTACTTGACTGTACATTCTCTATGACCAAGATTTACCACTGCTAGGCCTATATCTCAAAGAGATCAAAGAAAAAGATCCTCTAGGTACAAAAATTTTTTATAGCAGCTCTTTTTGTGAAGTTAAAAAAAAAACTAGAAACTAAGGGGATACACATTAATTGGACAATGGCTGAACAAATTATGGTACATGAATATAATGAGGAAGGGATGAGGGAACAAGATTTTATTAGGTACCTACCATTTGCCAGGCATGGTGCAAAATGTTTTACAAATATTTAATTTTGTCCTCACAATGATTCTATGATGTAGGTGCTTTTATTGTCTCCATTTCACAGTTGAGAAAATTAAGGGAGGCAACAGTGGAGTAAAATAGCTAGTCAAGTCCAGGGCTAAATTTGAACCCAAGTCTTTCTTATTTCAGGCCCAACACTCTTCCCAGAGCTGCCTAGCTGTCTGTTAATGAATTAAATATTATTGTCCTATAAGAAATGAAGAAAGACAATATCAGAAAGACATGGAAGATTTAAATGAATTGATACAGAGAGAAGTGAGCATAACTGTAACATCAATATTATAAAAATCAATAATTTTGAAAAACTTAAGACTCTGATAACATTTGTACAATCCAGTGGAATTGCTTGTCAACTCTGTAAGGAGGAGGGAAAAAATGAATCATGTAAACATGGAAAGATACTTTAAAAATAAATAAATAAATAAATAAATTTTAAAACACAAAAAGAAGAAAAAAGAAAAACCGAAAAACTCATGACTCTGATCAATAGTGACTAACAGTGAATCTAATAGAATAATAAAGAATGCTTTCCATCAGTGTCACAAATAATGAACTAACATATAGAATAAGAAATTCGTTTTTGACAGTTTGGATCATATAACTTTGAAAAACTTATGTGGAAATTTATTACATGTAAATGGTAAATAAATAAAACAAAATAAAATAAAGAAATTCAGTTTTAGATGTGATCAGTTTGGGCTGAATTTTGCTTGATCATGCTTTAAGTAATACAGGGGTTCCTTCCTTCTTTTCTTTTTTCCTTTGTTCTTTCTTTCCTACCTTATTCGTCTTCTTTTTTTTCTTCCTTCTTTATTCGTTCCTTTGTTCCTTTGTTCCTTTTCATTGGGTAGGGAAAGGTGAGAAGAAAAAAAAATGCTTGATAATTAGAAAAAAGGACTGGATACAACTGAACAGCAAGAAGATTACTATGGTAATTTACTACTGTTTATCATGTGACTATTTTTAGCCCTGATCCCCAACTCTCTTTCTTTTAAGAAATTTATTGTATTTTTTCCAATTACATATAAGAACAGTTTCCAACATTTTTCAAAGAATTTTGAGACTTGAATTCTCTCACTTCCTCCCCCATCCAGATGGTAATCTGACATAGACTTTACATGTGTGATCATATAAAATATTATTCGACATTAATTCCTTTGCGGAAGGAAACTTGAACAAAAAAAATTAAGAAAGAAAGTGAAAAAAGTTTGCTTTGGTCTGGATTTGGACTCTATCAATTCTTTCTCTGCAAACAGATGACTTTTTTTTTTATCATAAATCCTTTGGGGTTGTTTTGGATCATTGTATTGCTGAGAATAGCTAAATTATTCACAGTTGTTCATTGTATAATATTCCTATCACTGTGAACAATGTTCTCCTGGTTTTTCTTACTTCTCTCTGCTTAAGTCTTTCCAGGTTTTTCTGAGCTTCCCTTGCTTTATGTTTCTTACAGCACAATTCCATTTCTTTAGTAATTCTATGATAATAATATACTGTAACTTCCTCAGTCATTCCCAAATTAATGGGCATCCCTTTACTTTCCAGTTCTTTGCCCCCCACAAAAAGAGCTGCTTTAAGTATTTTTTTATACATTGCGGTCCTTTCCTTTTTTTTTTCTATTTCTTTGGGATGCAAACCTAGTAATTGTATTGCTGGGTCAAAGAGAATGTACTACTTTATAGCTCTTTTGGGCATGGGTCCAAATTGCTCTCCAGAATGGTTGAATCAATTCATAACTCCCCATAACAGTGCAGTAGTGCCTCAATTTTCTCACATCCCCACCCAGTTTTGTCATTTTCCTTTTCTATCATAATAGCCAATCTGATAAGGTGTGGGGTGGTAACTTAGGGTTGTATTAATTTGCATTGCTCTAATTAATAATGATTTAGAATATTTTTGCAGGACTACAGAAAGCTTTAATTACTTTGAGAGCTTCCTATTCATATCCTTTGACCATTTATCAATTGGACAATGACTTGTATTCTTATACATCTGATTCATTTCTCTGTGTATTTAAGAAATGAGGCTTTTATTAGAGAGACTTGTAAAAAATTTTTGCATCATTATAATTACTTTGTATTACTCTCCATCCTATTTTTCTCTGTTTAGTTCTTGACTACCTCCTCTCCTATTTCCCCCTTTTTCTATCGGTTCCTCTCCCCACCTTAACCATTTCCCCATCTCCTTTCCTGTAGGGTAAGACAGATTTCTATCCCCAATAGATTATATAATTTCGTCCATCATTAAGCCAATTCCAATGAGAGTACTCCTCAACTCCAACATCTTCCCCTCTCCTGTAAAAGCTCTTTCATGACTCTTTTATATGAGATAATTGATCTTATTCTATTTTTTCCTCCTCCTTCTCCCAATACATTCTTCTTTCTCATGCCTTAATTTTATTTTTAGACATCAACCCATCATATTCAAGCCATACTCTTGCCCTGTATCTCTGTGTACTCCTTCTAACTGCTCTAATAATGAAAAAGTTTTTGAGTTACAAGAAGCATCTTCCCATGTAGATATGTAAACAGTTTAACCTAATTAAATGCCTTTTGATTTCTCTTTCTGTTTACCTTTTTATGTTTCTTTTGAGTTTTTGTAATTGAGAATCAAATTTTTTCATTCAGTTCCCCTGAAGTTTTGCTGGATTTATGATTCTTGGTTAAAGTACTAAATTCTTTGCCCTCTGGAATATCATATTCTAGGCCCTCTTATCCTTTCAGGTAAAAGCTGCTAAATCTTGTGTTATCCTGGCTGTAGCTCCATGATATTTGAATGTTTTCTTTTCTGTTTCCTTTTCCATTCGGCTAATTCTACTTTTAAATAGTTGTGCTTTTTTAAGAAGTTCTCTTCAGGGACAGCTGGGTAGCTTGGTGGATTGAGAGTCAAGCCTAGAGACGGGAGGTCCAATGTTCAAATTTGGCCACAGACACTTCCCAGCTGTGTGACCCTGGTCAAGTCACTTAACCCCCATTGCCTAGCCCTTACCTTCTTCTGTCTTGGAACCAATACACAGTAGTGATTCCAAGACAGAAGGTAAGGGTTTAAAAAAAAAGTTCTCTTCAGGGGATTTTCATGCCTCTTTTACCAATAAGCCTATTCTGTTTTTTAAGATACTAATTTCTTCAGTATTGTGCTTTCTTTACCAACCTATTGACTCTTTTTTCATGATGTTCCTGTATCACTCTCATTTCTTTCTCAAAATTTTCTTCTACCTCTCTCATCTGATTTAAAAAAAACATTTTTAACTCTTTAATTCTTTTTTGGAATTAAGAGCAATTAATATTTTTCTTGGAGGCTTTGGAAACAGCAGTATTGACTGTGTTGTATTCCTCTGAGTTTGTGTTTTGGTCTTCCCTGTCACCAGAATAACTGTATGTTGAGTTTACTTTTTTTCATTGTTTGCTCATTTTCCATATTTTTATTTTTTTAATCTAATAATATTTAATTACAAATTTCAAATTTTTAAATTAAAAATTTTTTTTTAATTTAAAATTGGGCTCTGTAACTGTGGTGAAAGGAATACTATTCTAAGGTTCAAGTCCTTTGCACAGCTGCCTTCAGAGCTAGCTTTTGGGACCTGTCTGCTTTCAGTTCTTCCAAGGTGGTATAATATAAGGAGAAGGGTGTTTAATAATCTCCCTACTGGTGCTCTGGTCTGTGAGTGACCACAAGCATTCTTGTCTGCCCTGGAACTGTGACCAGGGTTCCCTGCTCCCCTGTGGTCACAAGCACTGGTATGTGCTAGCGCTCCTTTTCATCCTGAGATCTCAACCCCACATTGTGATGAGATCTGCATTTGATTAAAGCAATAAGAGCCTTGCATCCAGAGCTATCAAAGGCATCCCTGTGATCTCCTCCTGAGCAGCTTTCCTTTTACCATCTGTGGCTGAGAGATCTGGAAGCCTTTGCTGCTGATTCAGCCACCCCTGAGGCCTGTTGCTAATAGGGCCTCTTTGGGGGGTTTTACTTCCACCCTGGTACAATAGATCTTTTCTATCAGCCCTCTAAGGTATTATTCCGGGCTGAAAAATTATTTCACCCTGTCATTTTGTGGGCTATGTAAAGATGAAAATTTAGGGAAACTGGGGCAGGTAGAAATTAGTTTCTCTCTGCAAGGAGTATTATATTTTTTAGAGGTTTATTAAAGGTTAAGGATTAAAGAAAATACAGAATAAGAAAGCACATGTCTAGGTTCAGAGAGGCCTAGACAACCTCACCTACATCATGAAAAGACCCGTCTGCCCCGAAGTAGAAGTAGGGAAAGAGACCCTCAGTAGGCGGAGAACTCCTTTAAATAATAATTTCTGTTCTCGCACAGGTGAGAATTCAGTGCGATTACAAAGCATTCTGGGAAGTGAGCAAGGACTTCTGGGGACTGGAGTCCTGGATTTAAGTCTCCATTTTTACAGCTATGCTACTCCAAAATTAGTTTTGAGGCATCATATCATAGTCCTTTGAAGGAATATTTGGTAGCTATCAGATGGGTCTGTGTACCTTCTCTGCCATTTTGGCCGTGCCCCTCCTCACCTCTATTTCTTAGACAATACCGGATTGTTCTGATGATTATTATTGTTGTTTAGTCATTTCAGTTGTCTCTGACTCTTTGTGGCCCTGTTTGGAGTTTTCTTGGCAAAGATATTGGAATCACTTGCAATTTCCTTATCCAGTTCATTTATAAGATGATGAAACAGAGACAAACACAGTTAAGTGACCTGCCCAGAGTCACATAGTTAGTAAGTGTCTGAGGCCAGATTTTGAGCTCACATCTTCCTGACTCCAGGCCTGCTTTATCCACTAGGCTACCTGGCTGCCTATTTTGATGGTTACCACTTTGATATACAGTTTGAGATCGAGTATGACCAGGTCAATCTTCCTTCATATTTTTTTCATTGATTCTCTTAATATTCTTGACTTTTTGTTCTTCCACATAAATTTTGTTATTTTTTTTGTAGTGCTATACAATTATTTTTTAGTAGTTTTGTGTGGTACTTAATATAAACAAATTAATTTAGACAGGATTGTCATTTTTATTATATTGGCTCAGACTATCCAAGAGCAATGAATATTTTGCCAACTGTTTAAATCTGATTTTTGTATAAATGGAGATTTTTGAACATTTGGATTTCATTCCCCAGAAGTCCCTTAGTATTTCCTCAAATTCCCTTTAATCTCTCCTGTGCCTCCACATTTGTGGGGGGTCACATTATTGCTTTATAAATTCTGTAGTTCCTCCCTCTTTCTCTTCTTTCACAAGTAGACTGGGTTGGTTAGCCCTTTTTTATCTAGTTCTTTTTTACTTTTGTTATTATTAATAAGTATTATAAATATAATACTTGAGTTATTGGATATTAATTTTAAAATCCACACTTTATTTGTGTGAAATGTGTTTTATATTTATGTCCATATAGTTGTTGGGCTTCTTTTAGTATTTTATATTTCATTTTTATTTTATTTTATACTTTATATTGTGAGAAAATTATGGAGGGGCTTAGGACAGCAAGTAGTTAATTGTGGGAATTAAGTGATTCACACTGACTCTATCTTGTGACTTAATTCTGGAACTAATTTAGTTCTCTTTCTATTCTATTATAGGCCTAGTACAAATTATGTCTTGTAAGAAAAGTTTACTCAATTGTGGTAATTAGGAGAAAATTTGATTGCACTGTTTGAACCTAGTCCTGCTTAGCTGGGAAACTGGACCACCTGTACCTGCTGTTTAGAGACCCTTAACCAAGCTCCTAATTTGTATTGTTCAGAAGTACAATCAGATCTTAAGATGAATGTAAGAAATGTTCTCATCATTGTACATGTCAAGCAACCTATGTGTCTTATTTGAAAACTGGCCCCATATTGATCAATCAGTTATTGTTTCCATGTTCCTTTGATTGTTTACAGATACTTGGGAGGAATGGGACACATCTTTTCCTGAATTCAAGGAATTGTACATGTTCGGTCTCTCCCTCCAACTGGGAAAATTCCTAATCTTTCTTCTAATTAGAAATCAGATTACCTCATTTTTTGTTTCCTTTTAATCAGTTAGCTTTACTTAATCAATTATTTTTTATTGTATAAAAGTCTGTCTTCCCCTGTATTTAGGGTCTAGCTCTAAACTGAGGAAGGGACTGCTCCCAATTTGTTAGGCTATTGGCATATATTGCTTGGTAAATCAATGTGCTCAAAAGATCAAGTCCTTGTTTCCTCAGTCATTTCATCTTTTACCTTTACAATATTGTCTACAGTTATTTTATTTTATTTTTCTGGGTTATACATGTATTATGCAAAACATATATATTGTTCTTTTTTTACTTTACTTTACTTTTATTTTATTTTTATAAACCCTTACCTTCTGTCTTGGAATCAATACCATGTATTGGTTCCAAGGCAGAAGAGTGGTAAAGGTTAGGCAATGGGGGTTAAGTGACTTGCCCAGGGTAACACAGATGGGAAGTGTCTGAGACCACATTTGAACCGAGGACCTCCCATCTCTGGGCCTGGCTCTCAATCCACTGAGTCACCCAGCTCCCCCTCGCCATATTGTTTCTCTTAATAAGTGAATAATCTTACAAAAACAAAACCCCAAACATATATCCAAATAAAGAAGTGAAAAATCATATGCTTTCATCTGTATTCTGCCTCCAACAAGTAATTTTATTCTTAAACTTTTTTTTAATTACACAGAGAAACAATTTTTGACAATTGTTTTCTGGCGTTTTGTGATTGAAATGCTCTTTCTCTCCCTTCACTCCCGATGGTGAGTTATCTGATATAAGTTTTACCAGTGCTTTCATATATATTTCATATATACATATTCATGCATATTTGATATACGTATCACACAAACAATCAAACATTCATGGAAGAAAATAAAATGAAAGATGATATGCAAGCAAACTCCAATAGTTCCTTCCTTGTTTGTGATTGACACTTTTTATCATGGGTCCCTTATATTGCTTTGCTAATAATAGTCATTCACAGTATATCATTAAACAATATTTCTGTTTCTGTATACAGTGTTCTGCTGGTTCTGCTGACTTCACTTTGCATCAGTTCATATAAGTTTTTACAGATTTTTCTGAACTCGTCCTTTTCATCATTTCTTATGATATAATAGTATTCTATATACTACATATCATATACTACATATATATACTACATATACTACAACTTGTTCAGCCATTCCCCAATTGATGGACACCCCCTCAGTTTCCGATTCTTTGTCACTACAAAAAGAGATGCTAAAAATATTTTTGTATAAATAGGTCTTTTCTCCTCCTCTCTGCCCTCTTTGGGATAAGGTCCAGTAACAGTGATTTTAGTCAATCTGAAATAGTGATTTGGAGCATTTTTTATATGACTATAAATAGTTTTAATTTCTTCATCTGAGAATTGCCTATCTACATTTAAAATTTTTATTTTATTTTATATTTTTTAAATTAAAAAAAAAAACCCTCTTACCTTCTATCTTAGAATCAATACTATTTATTGATTCTAAGGCAGAAGAGTAGTAAGGGCTAGGCAATGGGGATTAAGGGACTTGTGTGATAGAGACATGAGAGAGAGAGATTTTGCAGGATTTGTGGACCAAGAATGCAAGAACCAGGATTCCAAAGGAATGGCCCCAGTTGTTGGCAGCTGACAGAGGGGAAGGGCTTTTGGTCTCTGGGTCTCTGACTGGGAGACACACACTCTCTCCCTGGAGGTTTGAACCTGGCTGAAAGACCTTTTGTGAGGCTGATTTGATTTTTTTTTGTTTTCTCTGACTGAGCAGTTGAAATTGACACTGAGAAGAGAAACTTAGCTTTTGGGACTTGATCTCTGTTTCTCTGGCTCTGAGGAGTTGAAGCTGACCAGGGGAGAAACTTTTGATTTGGCAGTCTATAAGAGAGTTGAGCTGACCAAGAGAAAAGGAGAGACTTTGAACTTTGTTTCTTTCTGAGGTTAAGCTGAGTGACCTAGCTGATTTGTGAAGAAGAAAGCAGATTTTGAACTGCTATTGTCCTCCATCTTCATAACTGTCTAAGGTCACACTTGTGACTCCCCAAACCCTCAATCTTATCTCATTTAGATTAGGGAAATTCCTCATCCCTCTTACCTCAGTTTCCCATCCTGTTATCCCAATAAACCCCTTGACGGAGAAAGCAACTACAGTATCATTATAGTTCAACTCAGGAGGGAGGGAAGGAGCCAAAGGCTTCAAGAAGATTTTGGGAGGTGAGGGAGGCAAAAAGGAGAGGTTGGTTAAGGGAGGGAGTGAGGGAGGAAGGAGGTTAGGAAATAGATTTATCCACCAGCAATCAATAGGGATCAATAGGCAAACCCCAGAGTAAACCCCAGGGCATTCCTTTATAAGTAGTTCCCCTGTATACCAGCATTCCTGTGTAGTGGCATCCCTGTACCTCAGCATTTCTCTGTTCTGCCTCCATTACCAATAAGCAGCATCAGGTCCCTGTAGCAGCCTCTCTAGTCACAGCCAGCCAAAGAACAACAGTCATTGTAAAGAAACAGGTTCCCCTCAGTTTACGTTCTCTATCTCAACCAATAATAATTTCCACTCAGTTTATATATTTTATTTCACTTGCGGTCACACATCTAGGAAGTGTCTGAGACCAGATTTAAACCCAGGACCTCCCATCTCCCATCTCTAGACCTGGCTCACAATCCATCAAGCTACTTAGCCACCCCCTTACAGTTATTTTAAATGTAATTTTTCTGTTTATCTCTTTCTGTTGGACTTTGTTGATAATATATAGAAATGTCCTTGATTTGTGTGGCTTTATTTGGTATCCTGAAAATTTGCAAAAGTTGTTAATTATTTCAAATAGTTTTTTAGTTCATTCTCTAAATATACCATCATCTCATCTGCAAAGAGTGGTAGTTTTGTTTCCTATCGCCATTCTTCATTTCTTCAATTTCTTTTTCTTATCATCATCACTAGCATGAAATGTCTTTTCTTGGACTTTTTTTAACTTGTAGAATTCCTATCTATCCCTTAAATACCCACTAAAAGGTTATTTATTCTGCCTAATCACCTTTGCCCTTAGCAATATTCTCCTTAAACCTCCTATAGCAATTGGTTTTGTACTTAACTCGTAATGCTGCTTATTATACATTTTCTGTGCTTATGTTTTATCCCCAGCTAAACTGTAAGCCTCATTATGTCTGATTGGTTCTTATTTTGTTACAAAGTAGAGAAGTGCAATAAAAATACTGCTGATTTTAGAGTCAGAATATCTAAACTCAAATCCTAGCTCTGACACGTCTTTGAATAAGTAACTCAGTCTCTTTAATTCTGTTTCTTTATCTATAAAATGAATTCTCTCCCCCAAACATGTTGTTTTGAGTAGAACACTTTGAAAGATTTATGCCATTATATAAAATGTGAGGCATTAATATTAATTAAATTATGCATTTCCCATCTGTGTATTATTAAAATCTATGTACAGTGTATATTTGATAAATGTTGACTAAATGAATAGCAAGGGATAATGGATTCAAGACCAGATGATAATGGAATCTTGAATATTTGATTATAGAGTGAAGGATATGAGAGTAAGAACATGATACCATGACCAGGAGTGATGAAATGGGAAAATATTGAGTGTTAAAGAGCCTGGAGGTCATGAAGAGGCTCAAGAAGACTAAGATAAATGGAGAGATAAAAGGAAGGCAGAAGAGTGATCAGAGAGGGGAATTTCAGAGTTTAGGATGTTGGGAGATGTGTTATTTGGGGGAGTGGTAAAGTCTAAGGTGTGACCACTTCTGCATGTGATTGAGGTAGAATGGAACTTTAGGTAAAGGGAGTTGAAAAAATTGATGAACCAGGGGTGCCCAAAGTTTAGACAATAAACTAGAAAAATTAGAGATTCTAATGCAAGAAATCAAATTTGACTACATGGATGTCACTGAGACTTGGTGGGAATGAAACTCGTGACTAGACCATGGCTCGGCATAATAAGTGTACCTTATTCAAAATAAACAACATAACAATTTTTAAAAAACCCTTACCTTCTGTTTTAGAATTGATACAGAACAGTGGTAAAGGCTAGGCAATTTGGGTTAAGTGACTTGTCCATGACAAAATAACGAGGAAGTGTCTGATGTCAGATTTGGACCCAGATTCTCCTGACTCCAAGCCTTGTGCTCTATCCATTGTGCAACTTAACTGTTCCTAAACAACATAATGATGAGCAGGATGGCTCAGAAAAACTTAGGAAGACCTATATGAATTGATACAGAATGAAGTCAGCAGAACCAGATCATTGTAAACAGAAATGGCAATATTATAAAGATGATCAACTGTGAAAGACTTAGCTACTGTGATTAATACAGTGTCTAAGACAATTCCAAAGAACTCATGATGAAAAAAATGCTACTTATTTTATTACATATAAAGTATATATTATATATACTTACTTATTTAGAGCAAGAACTGCTGAACTCTGTGTGTGAATTGAAATCTATTTTTTCACTTTCTTTTTCTTGCCTTTTTTTTTTAACAACATGACTAATATGGACATATATCTTGCATGATTTCACATGTATAATTGATATTATTCTGCCTGCCTTCTCAAGTGGGAACAGGAGGGAGAATTTGGAACAAAAATATATTAAATTTTTTTTAGATATTTTAAAAAGAATTTTAAAGATAAATAAACAAGAACAAATTTAAAATAAATAAGATAGGTAAAATCAATGGTAAGGAGATGGGCAGCACTTTATATTAAGAAGGTATGCTCATATAAGGCAATATAGGAACTAGAGCAGAGGGAAGTATGACAGAGAGTGTATGGGTAAAGTTTAATGGGGGAGAAGTGGTGATTATGTCATAGATAACTTGGACAAAAGAAGGAAGTAGATATGGAATTTGGGAAATATGTCACAAGACTCACTCAGAGTCATGATATATTAGTAGTGACAAGGGACTTCATGTATAGGTCTGCTGTTTCCTGGATGCCTCACATGAGGATACCTTTCTAATACATAAAGATATCCTATTCTTTCCCCTCTTTTTAATAACCAAGAGCTGCTTAATCCTTGTTTTGCTTGTTTTCTCCACAAAGTAGAACAACCATTAGAATTTACAAATAGGATTAATGAATCAGTGGTATCTGAAAGATTATAGGAAATAGGAGGGCAAATGTCCCCATTTTTTCTTTCTATTTTTTTAATTTTAAATTTTAATTTAGAATATTTTCCATAGTTACATGATTCATAATCCCCCTCCCCCCACTCTTTCCTCCCCCTCCCAAATCCAAATTTTCCTTCTTTCTTTCTTTCTTTCTTTCTTTCTTTCTTTCTTTCTTTCTTTCTTTCTTTCTTTCTTTCTTTCTTTCTTTCTTTCTTTCTTTCTTTCTTTCTTTCTTTCTTTCTTCTCTCTCTCTCTTTCTTTCTTTCTCTCTTTCTCTCTTTCTCTCTTTCTCTCTTTCTTTCTCTCTTTCTCTCTTTCTCTCTTTCTCTCTCTCTCTCTCTCTCTCTCTCTTCTCTCTCTTTCTTTCTTTCTTTCTTTCTTTCTTTCTTTCTTTCTTTCTTTCTTTCTTTCTTTCTTTCTTTCTTTCTTTCTTTCTTTCTTTCTTTCTTTCTTTCTTTCTTTCTCTCTCTCTCTCTCTCTCTCTCTTTCTTTCTTTCTTTCTCTCTTTCTCTCTTTCTCTCTTTCTCTCTCTCTTTCTCTCTCTCTTTCTTTCTTTCTTTCTTTCTTTCTTTCTTTCTTTCTTTCTTTCTTTCTTTCTTTCTTTCTTTCTTTCTCTCTTTCTCTCTTTCTCTTTCTCTCTTTCTCTCTCCCTTTCTCTCTCTCTCTTTTTCTTTCCCTTCCTTCCTTCCTTCCATCCTTCCTTCCTTCCTTCCTTCCTTCCTTCCTTCCTTCCTTCCTTCCTTCCTTCCTTCCTTCCTTCCTTCCTTCCTTCCTTCCTTCCTTCCTTCTTCTTTCTCTCTCTCTTCTTCTCTCTCTTTCTCTTTCTCTGCCTCTCTCTTTATTTCTCCTACTTTCTGTCTTAGAATCAATTCTAAGTAACAGTTCCAAGGTAGAAGAATAGAAAGACCTAGGCAATTGGACTTAGGTGACTTGCCCAGAGTTACACAGTTAGAAGTGTCTAAAACTAGATTTGAACCTAGGACCTCCTGTCCTTAGGCCCGGCTCTCTATCCATTGAGTCACATAGCTGCCCCTGTCCCAATTTTCAAAAAAAGGGAAGAAAAAAGTTGGCAAAGTATCTTGACTTTAATTCCTGGGGAAATTCCAGAATGGATCATTAAAGAGATTGTTGGTGAATAGATAAGAGGGAAAGGGAAGAGAATTATTAAACTGGTGAGAGAGAAATGGTGTGGAAAGAGTTTGCCTGAATTTTAGCAAAGTTTTTGATAAATTTTTTTGTAAGTGACAGAGGTTGGCCAGCTGATACCCTGCTGATGTCTGAGGGTCCTATGAGTATGAAGACAGCAAGGAATATGAGAAAGACTAGAGATGCTGATGGCAATCGATGGCAACTTTATTGGAAGTGGTGAGGACTTTTATAATAAGTTGGGGGTTTCTGCCCATGTGCATGGTGACAGACAATATTTGCATGGTAACAGGTAATGATTAGCAGAACTTTGAGAATCACAACGCAACCTGTAATGATAGCGATTTATTGGATATATTCTGCACAGGGATTGGTGGATCTGGGGGTATCCATGGCATGAAAACATATGCAAGATGATGTCTTCCTGCTAGAGTCTCCAGGGATATGGGATACAAACATGCCCTAGATAGGGAAGAAGAGAAGCTGGGGGTCTCATCAGTGTCTCATGCAAGTATTGTGATAGGGAGATTTGTATTTGATGATAGTACAATTATTGTAGATTAATTCAGAACTGATTGGAAGGGCATACTCAAAGAAGAGTTGTTAAGTTGCTGATGGTTCAATGTTCGCATGGCAGGTTTCCAGTGGAATACCCAGGAATCTGTGCAGATTGGCACTTTTGTTAATGGCTTAGATAAAACATAGATGCCAGGCTCATCAAATTTGCAGATGATACAAAGCTAGGAGGCATAGCTAACTCAGTGATAATAGAGTTAGGACCAAAAGGATCTTGACAAGTTAAAGCACTGAACTGAATTTATTAAGAGGAAATTGAATAATAATAAATGTAAAATCCTCTATTTGGGTGCAAAGAATAATCAAATTCAAAAACATAAAGTGATGTAGACAATATCCCTGAAAAAATATTTTGGAATTTTAGCTCAACATGAATCATCAATGTGACTTAATAGTCAAAAAGATGCTAATATGACCTTGGTCTTCACTAAGAGAGGCATAAATTCTAGGAATAGGGAGGCAGTAGCTATGCTGTACTCTGCCCTCATCAGAATTCAACTGGAGATATAGTGATCAGTCTGGAGACTTTTAATTTTAAAAGGACAATAATAAACTAGAGAATGCCCAGAGAAAGACAATCAGAATGGAGATGGGCAACACTGTGAGAGACTCCCAAAATGATTTGGCATGATTTGGCATGAGCAGCAGAGATGGAGGTTGAAAACAATACAAATAGTAGCAGAGAAGGTAGCTGAAAGGTAGCTGACTGTAATCAGGGCACACCTGGCTATGGTGCTATGATTCTGATATACTGTGTGGATTGCGCACTGATGTATGGCAGACATAGCAAGAAGCTTCCATATTCATCCTGCCCTGGCACAAAGGATCAACATTTTCTGGTCTGCTATGCAAGGCTGGAAGGAAAGCTGATAAAACAAAACAGCTTCAGATTCTGACCTTCTACAGAGGAGTAGAAATTTTATATGCCTGTGTACTCTTCCCACAATGTTGGGGATGTGGAAGAATGAAATGGTTGGCTATCATTTCTCTAAGAGTCAAGAGAAGGAATACCATTGGGCTCAGGAAACATTTCTGATTCAATTCATTTCTATTTACCTTGTTATCAGCTTAAATTAATTTTTTTTTAAATTCATGTGCCACTTGGTATAGTCTTAAATAGAATGAATGGAGGAATAGATGAATTAATGAAAGGAACAACATTTAAGTGCCCATTATTTGCCATGTCTAAAAGGGCCAATTAGCCCAGTCCTTACTATTCTCTTCAATGTATTTCAACATGCTCAGCTGATACATTTGCCTTCATGCAAGAGATTGGAGAGCCTGCTTTTGGGAGAGATGGAATAATACATATTGGAAGTGACTCGGAAAGACTTTGAAACATGCTTATATATTTTGTATCTGGTTCTTTTCTGCATACTACATAGGAATAATGGCTTCTTTGACTGGTTGCATTTGTTGAACTAGAGCAAGACCTGCAAAAGTACCTTATTTGGCCTTTGGTTCTTCTTCTCTCTTGGTTTGACACCTTCAGAGATGACATCCTGTGAGAGAGAATATTGTAAGGTGAGAAGCCTCTGGCTTTCTCCCCTCTGAGACTGAAGTGTGGCTCCATGAATATGGACTTTGATTCTTTTTCTCAGCATTTGTTCTTTTGTTTTAGGTGAAGTTGGAGGGTTTAACTTTATGGATTTTTTTTCCCCAAGAAATGGGTGCATAAGAATTTTTTAAAAATGTATTTATCAGGGGCAACTAGGTGGCACAGTGGAAAAACATCAGGCCTAGAGTTGGGAGGACCTGAGTCCAAATCTGGCTTCAAAGACTTTCTAGCTATGTGACCCTGGGCAAGTCACTTAACCCTTATTGCCTAGCCCTTACTGCTCTTCTGTCTTAGAATTGAATTGACTTATATCAATTCTAAGACAGAAGGTAAGGGTTTTTTTTAAATGCATTTATCTCTCTTTGAATTACTTTGTTTTAAACTCTTACCTTCTGCCTTAGAATTAATACTGTATATTTTGGTGATAGTAAGTGGTAAGGGCTAGGCAATGGGGATTAAGTGACTTGTCCAGGGTCACACAGCCAGGAAGTGTTGTAGGACACTTTTGAACAGGACCTCCCACCTCTTGGTATGGTTCTCAATCCACTGAGCTACTCTGCTGCCTCCTCTTTGGATGATTTAAAAAACAAAACTTGGTATCCTTTCTTAATAATAAGTTTTCCTCCTATTTTTCAAGACTATATTCATTTCAATGAATGCTTATTAGGCACCTACAAAAGTGCAAGGTACTGCAATAGTGGGCATACAAAAGGGAAATACTCCCTGTCTATACAGAGATACATAAATACAAAAGAATTTCAGGAAGGAGAGAGCATTAATGACTGGCGGGGAGGGAGCAAATCAGGAAAGGCTTGAATAGGAAGAAGCACTAGAGCTGAGCCTTGAAAGAAGGCAGGAATCCAAGAGATGGGGAAGAGAGAGGGAGGCTATTTAGGGGCCATCTGAAGCAAAGATATAGAGACTAGAGGCAGAGATGTTGTATTTGGGGAACAATAAGTAGGCCATGTTGGCTGGAATATAGAGTGAGTAAAGTCAGTGTCTGCAGTCAGATTGAGGAGGACTTTAAACTTTAAACGTTCTGGATTTTGTATTTTATTCTGGAGGTGTGTGTGTGTGTGTGTGTGTGTGTGTGTGTGTTATAAATTGGGTCTGACTTAGGGCAGTCTCCTGATAGTTTAGGATTGAGAGTGGAACAAGTAGGTCATTCCACAAGAGAAAATTTACTTAGCCATAGCAAGAGAAAGATATTCAACAAAGATTGACATTGAGACATCTTGAGTTGATTCAGCTAAGTAAAGGTCCTGTTGTGACCTACCAGCCAACCATATCCAAACTCCTCCATCTCTTATAGCTACTTTGTATTCAAGCAATAAGGAAAGACATCAACAAGTTTGAGTTCTTAGTTTCCTGAGCCATTTCAAGGAATGCCTTAATATTTTTAAAGAACAAATTAACCTAACCAGCATAGGAGGAAGGGTTAAAATATTGTTCATTCCATAAATGGCATCACAGCTCAAAGGGGTATGTTGAGTGAGTTTTTAAAGATATAGTTTCAGGGTCAGCTTGGTGGCTCAATGGATTGAGAAACAAGTTTGGAGATCGAGGTCCTGAGTTCAAATCTAGCCACAGACACTTCCTAGCAGTGTATCCCTTAACCTCCATCACCTAGCCCTTATTTCTGGTAAGGTAAGGGTTAAAAAAAAAACCCTACCACACATATAGTTTAACTTTACAGCTCGGAAAGATTTCATTCTTTGAAAACTTCCCATACATACTTAATAACCAAGGAACTGCTTAGGATTTCTTATAAATTTGAATGTTCCCTATATATTTTTAAAAGACCTTTATTAAAACACCCCACACATATATTTTAAAAAATTTTAATGTTTTTTTCAATGGACAAAAATCTATTTATCTCTTTTTTATATACCCCACCAAAGGAAAAGAAAAAATGGAACAACTGTATAACAATCCAAAGAAAAAATGAAGCAAAACTAATTCCCATATTAGCCTTATCCAAAAATAGAAATGTCTTAGTCTATACCCTAAGTCCATCAGTTCTATGTTAAAGGATTCATATCACATTTCATCATGGTTCCTCTGGAATGGTGGTTGGTCATTGCACCAATCAGAGTTCTTGAATCTTTCCAAGTTGTTTACCTTTACAACGTTTTTATTGTATAAATAGCTCTAGTTTTGCTCCCTTCACTCTTTATCAGTTCATACAAGTCTTCTGAGGTTTCTCTGAAATCATTTTTTTTTTGCCATTCCCAATTCCCACCCTTCGTCCCATTAAAAAAAAACCAACAAACCCAAAACCCGCATCTTAGAGTCAGTACTATGCATTGATTCTAAGGCAGAGAAGCAGTAAGGGCTGGGCAATGGGGGTTAAGTGACTTGACTAGAATCACACAGCTAGGAAGTGTCTGAGATCAGATCTGAAGCAAGAACCTCCCATTTCTAGGTCTTTCTCCCTATCCACTGAGCCACCTGTCTCCCACAACTTTAATCTATCCCCTTCCTTGCTGGTAAAAAAAAATTACTTACCTAGTTTCTGCATGATGTAGATAGATACTCATAGAATATATATAATTCATATCACTAAAATGAAGTCATCTTTGTTTTGATAATGGAGAACATACTCTCAGCACAACATTAATAAGTATATCCACATCAAATGCGACTTGAGGGTTGGATATAAGGTGGAGTAACTGAAAATCCCATCAGAACAAATGATACTAACTTATTAGCCTGCCTAAATGCCTGGAATTCCCATTAGTAATATGTATTTTTTAAAAATTTAAACCCTTACCTTCTGTCTTAGAGTCAATACTGTGTATTGGCTCCAAGGCAGAAGAGTGGTAAGGGCTAGGCAATGGGGGTCAAGTGACTTTCCCAGAGTCTGTAAAATGTATTTTTGATGGCTATTCTCAAGCATATTTAAACTAGACTATCCTCTAATTCTATAGAGTTGAGAAATAATCACATAGGAAAAGAAGTCAGACTCCCATGGAAGTCTTGGGCAATTAAACATTTCCTAGGGTCCTATATTCACCTTCTATATAAAGGGGTGGTAATAAAGAGGGTGGCATGTTGAGTAGTTTCTTGACCCTGAAAACACTGCCAAAAGCCTGGGCACAACTTGGTACACACAGTACAGATAGATATCTAACATAGTAGCATGATGTGATTTATTTAATTAACCTGTTCGAGCATTCATTTTCATGTAGGAAAGACCAAGATCTCAAGGAAGTAGAACCTGAAGACAAGGAACATATATTATGTTCTTTCTACTTTGTACTGTCATTGTTCTTTCTACTATGTACTGTCATTGTACTCAGCACAAGCTTGGGCATATAAAAGATCATTCTAAGAATACTGGTCAAAGGAATTGAATCTATAATCTGGCTCCCATCTATTTCATCTCTCAATGCTATTCTGCACAAACTTCCTGTTTCAGTCAGAAACCCTAACCCCCGCTATCCCTTTAACATAACCAAGAACTGTTCTTTAGGATACATAGGCTCTTTTTTTGTTCACGGCTTTCAGGTAGTCCAATAATTCTTTTTTTTCTTTTAAGTCCTTACCTTCCATATCATAATCAATGCTAAGTATCAATTCAAAGGCAGAAGAGCAGTAAGGGTTAGGCAATGGGGGTTAAATGATTTGCCAGGGTCACATATCTAGGAAGTTGAAGCCAAATTTGAATCCAGATCTCCTATCTCTAGGCTGGCTTCCTATCCACTGAGTCGCCTAACTGCCCACACACCAATAATTCTTAAATTACATTTCCTTTATCTATTTTTCAAGTCAATTGTTTTTCTGAGAAGACATTTCAGATTTTCTTCTATTTTTTTCACTCTTGACTTTGTTTTATTGTGTTTTTGATGTTTCTCGAAGTTACTAGCTTCAATTTACCCAATTCTATTTATTATGAAATTATTTTCTTCAGTGAATTTTTGTGGCTTTTTTGCCATTTAGGCAATTCTGTCTTTTAAGATGTTATTTTCTTCAGTATTTTTTTGTGACTCACCAAATTTTAATTCTCTCTTTTTATTCTTTCTTTATTTATTTTAAAGTAGTTTTCCATGGTTACATGATTTGTGTTCTCTCCCTCACCTCTTTATTCCCCCCTCCTAGAGCTGACAAGCAATTCAACTGGGTTATCTATGTATTACCACTGAATATCCATTTCCATATTATTTATTTTTGTAATGGAGTAATCTTTTAAAACCAAAACCCCAAATCCTATCCCATATAAACAAGTGATAAATCTCCTGGTTCTGCTCATTTCACTCTGCATTAGTTTATGGAGTTCTTCCCAGTGTTTATAGAAGTCAAGCAGTTCATCATTCCTTATATCACAGTAGTATTCCATCACCATCATATACCACAATTTGTTCAGCCATTCCCCAATCGAGGGACACCCCCTCATTTTCCAATTTTTTGCACCCAAAAGAGCATAGCTATAAATATTTTTGTACAAACATTCTTTTTATCTCTTTGGTGTACAAACCTAGTAATGGTATGATTGGATCAAAGGGCATGCATTCTTTTAAAGTCCTTTGGGCATAATTCCAAATTGCCTTCCAGAATGGTTGGGTCAATTCACAATTTCGCCAGCAGTGTGTCTCAATTTTGTCATATCCCCTCCAACATTTATTATTTCCTTTACTGTTATATTGGCCAATCTGCTAGGTGTGAGGTGGTACCTCAGAGTTGTTTGGATTTGTATTTCTCTACTCAGGATGAATTTAGAACACTTTTTCATGTGATTATTAATAGTCTAGATTTCTTCATCTGAAAACTGCCTATTCATATCCCTTAACCATTTTTTCAAATGGGGAATGGCTTAATTTTGTGTACATTTGACTTAATTCCTTACATATTTAAGAAATTAAACCTCTGTCAGAGAATTTTGTTAAAAATTTCCCTCAGTTTGTTGCTTCCCTTCTAATTTTGCTTGCATTGGCTTTGTTTGTACAGACCCTTTTTAATTTAATATAGTCAAAATTATTCATTTAATATCTTATAATGTTCTCTATCTCTTGCTTGGTCTTAAATTCTTCCCTTACCCAAAGATTTGACAGGTATGCTATTTTATGTTCCCCTAATTTACTTATAATTTCCCTCTTTATATTTGTCATTTACCCATTTTGAATTTGAATTTATTTGAATTTGGTATAGGGTGTGAGATGTTGATGTAAACCTAATTTTTCCCATACTGTTTTCCAATTTTCCCAGCAGTTTTTTTCAAATAATGGGTTCTTCTTCCCAAAACTTGTATCTTTGGGTTTATTGAACACTAGCTTGCTGAGGTCATTTACCCCAAGTCTATTCCACTGATCCACCCTTCTATCTCTTAGCCAGTACCATATCGTTTTGATGATCACTGCTTTATAGTACAGTTTAAGATATGGTACATCATCCTTCACATTTTTTTTCATTAGTTTTCTGGATATTCTTGATTTTCCAGATGAACTTAGAATTTTTTCTAATTCTATGAAAAAATTTTTTTGGTACTTTGATAGGTATGACACTGAATAAGTAAATTAATTTTGGTAGGATTGACATTTTTTATTATATTAGCTCATCCTACCTATGAGCAATTAATGTTTTTTCCAATTGTTTAGATTTAGCTTTATTTGTGTGAAAAATGTTTTGTAGTTGTGTCCATATGACTCCCAAGTTTGCATTGGCAAATAGATTCCCAAATATTTTATACTATCTAGAGTGATTTTAAATGGAGTTTCTCTTTCTAACTCTTGCCATTGAGTTTTGTTGGAAATAAATAGAAATGCTAATTATGTTAATTCTCTTTTCACAATTTTCTAGCATCACTCTCATTCCCCTTCCCAATTTTTTCCTTTATCACTCTTATCTTTTTTTAGGTAAATCTTCTAGGAATTCTTGTTTGGTTTGTGTCCAATTTACATTTTTCTTTTAGACTTTGCTTGTAGCTTTTCCCACATTACTCTCTTCTTCTGAGTTTGTGGCTTATTCTATCCTATAGCCATGGTAGCCTTTTATGTTCAGTTTCTTTCTTTTTTTGCTATTTGTTCATTTTTCCCAGTCTTTTTCTTGACATTGAACTTTATGTTAAAGTTGGGATCTGCTCACCTGGGAATGGGAGACACTATTCCAAGGCTCATGCTTTTCTATGCTATTATTTCACAGCAAGTTGTAGGGTTTTTTAGTGCTTCCAAGGTAGTATAATCCAGGAAGTATGGTTACTGCTCTCTTATTCTGAACTCTGGTCTTTACTCAAGTAGGGTCCCTGATCCCTTGTAGCTACAAGCCCTAGTGTACCTTTTTTCTTTAGTCCTGTGCTAACCCAGAACTGCATATAGGCAATGAAGTTGCCAAAGATTACCCAGTCCTCTGCCCAATGTTGTTTAATCCCCTGACCATCTCTGGGCTGAGAGCTCCCAAAATTATGCTGCCACCTCTGGGGCTCACCAATGATGTTACCATCATGTATGCTCTGGGCAGGCATGTATCCTGGTGTCACAGACCTCTCTTGCTCATGTCCTAAGTTGTCTTGGACTAGAAAATTTCTCACTCTGACATTTTGTTGATTGAGCTGCCATGGAATTTAATTTGATGTGTTATCTTAATGTTATTTGGAGGGTACTATTGGCTGAGCTCAGCTGGGTTGTCTCTACTTCACCAGCTTGCCAACTCTATCTTTATCTTACAGTTTAACTATACCTGAAATTTAAGGGTAATTTCCACAATCCTGGTACTGATTGCCAAAGGCATTTTAGGAGTCAAAGAAATGTAATCTCCCCAATTTAAATGTAAACTGGATAAAAAAGAAAAAGATTGGTTTGAAAGACTTCCTTCAATTCTACCTGGGACTAAAGACTTGACTAGCAAAACAGTTGAAATGGCATTACTTTCTTTTGCTTTTCTTGGCTGGATTTTTCCTCAAAAGGAGAGGTGTGTAGCTCTTCTGGGAGATGGCCAAGTTCTAGGGTTATCTCTCTCCTGTTAATGAGGCTAGTAAAAAGGGGGGGGAACCCTAAGGTTAAAAAAAAAAGCAAAAACATTCTTTTTGGCAACCTTGTTTCCCATCCACAGAATTCCTTTGGGCCAACTTGATACTTATGTTGATATGAGTAAATTCCTTTTGAATTTCATCATACCCTTGGCAGTTAGTGCCAGAACCATGTAAATGACCGTGGTGTTTCAGCTGATAACACTGGACTGTTAAGGGTATGATGAAATTCATACTGGTAAAGAGCTGGTAACCTTTGCTCTGCTTTTCTGCAGCTTCCCAGGTCATAGTTGTCCTTAAACCATTAACATTTGTTGCTGTTCAGTTGTGTCTGACTCTTTATGACACCATTTAAAGTTTTCTTGGCAAAGATACTGGAATGCTTTGCCATGTCCTTCTCCAGCTCATTGTATAGATGAGGAAACTAAAGCAAACAGGGTCAAGTGACTTGCCCAGGATCACACAGCTAATGAGTCCAGATTTGAACTCAGGAAGATGAGTCTTCCTGACCGAAGAAAATTGAAAAATGCTGAAAAAAAGACTATAATAGCAACTATAGTTAAAGTGGGCCTATTCTGTTTTCTATTAAAGGTAAGGATATTTTCAGGTGAGAAATAGGCAATTACATTTGTTTTTTAATCTTTTTGTTGCTGATATCAACCACATCCTGAATTCAGTTTTTACTCTCTGTAAGTTTTGCCTACATCCTGCCTCATAAGTGCTGTCTGATGTAAAAATTAACATTCTCTATTGCATCTCTGTGGATGCTGAGTGTTAACTACATGCCTAAATGATTCTATTGATAGGTGTAAAGTTGACAAACTTTATAGACACAGATGCCATTGTTCTGCAGAACAGTTACATTAACCTAGATACTTTATTAATTAAGCACTCAACATTTTTTTTCTTGAGATATGAGGTACAAAAGGAAAATTCTTATATTGATCCTCCCCCCACTTTGCCACCTTTTCCCTGATATTTTCAGTCTTTAAAAATGGGGAATTGGGAATTTTCCCTGGGTTATCTTCCTCAATTGCTATCTTAATCTTCCGACCCACCCAGAAATAAAATATATTGATTAATTAAAGGTTAATTGGAAAGTAGCCCTTCTTCCAATATAGTCAACTAACAGCTTGTTAGTCAGTCTGTGTGGGTTGTCTGGATGGGATTGGGAATTATTATAGCATCATTTGAGAGCCAGTCTCTTGTGAAATACAGAACAAAGAATAGGCCTGAGCAAGATCTACTAAAGTCCCTGGTATACCCTTGTGATGGGAGTCCCAAAAATGACATCATAAAGAAATGGTATATTTTAAATGTGCAAATATTCCTTTTACTTATGTATGTGGTTAACAATCCTAGGGTAGAGCCTGGAATTGAGGACAGGGATGGGCTATTGGTTAGATAGGTCAAGGATAAATTTCACTTGAACAATTTTTGCCAAAAGCTTTAGACTTATCCAGGGCTGAGCTATAAATCAGACCAGATGAGAGATGCCAGGTCACTAAGCAGAAAGTCTAGGAATAAGAGGCTCTTCTACTTAAACCCTCTTTGGGCAACTGCAAATGACTCCACAAGTGTGGGGGATGGGGGTGGGGAGAAACTTTTGGTCGTCTTCCTTGCAAAGTCCAGTTTCTTTCTTACTTTATGTATGTCTTCGTTTCCTAAAAAATTCTTTCCCTTACTAGAGGACATCTAGGTTCTAGTCCTAACTTTGCTTGAGCAAGTCAGCTGAAGTTTTCTTTCTTGTGTGACCCTGGGCAAGTCACAACCCTGTTTACTTTAGCTTCCTCATCTACACAAGAAAGTTGACTTTGCTCATCTGGAAACCAAAACGGTCGGATTGGATGAGTTCTGAGTTCCCTTCCACCTTTACTATTCACAGTGTGAATGTCATGTCTGTTCCTTACAGAGTAAGGGCTCATTAAAAGCTTTTTGACTGACTGATTCTTGTCATTATGCAGAAGGACTGGCCAGCAATGGTGGCGAGTCACCCGCAGGTGGCACTGCTCAGAACTCTGACAGGGTTCGAGAATATAGGGCGCTTTCGAAGCTCCCATGTGATAGGAAACTGGAGCATAGGAAAACTCAGAGACCGGCTTCAGCCGCGCAGCAATTGCGCAAAGCTGCCCCAGACTCGGAGCGCTGAAGCCCATTGTGCCCCTGGCCGCAGCCCGAGGAGACGCAAGAGGTGGCAGAACCTGTTGTGGTCCTCGCTGGGCAGCCTTTGCAGGCCCACCCCCCTTTTTTTTCCCTTGGCTGCCGCGAGGCGTGGGACGGGCAAGCCTTGGCGGGAACCAAGGACGCCGGGCCTGGGCCAGCGGCCCCAGCAGGGGCAAGTTGAGGGCGGCTCCTAGGGCGGGGCGAGGCGAGGCGAGGCGAGGCCAGACCAGGCCATCTCCTTCCTCCCTTCCTCCACCTTAGCCTCGAGAGCCGCTGGGTGGACGCGGTCCAGCCACCTATTCTCGACCCTAGCAGCCGGTGTCTCGGCCGGCCGGCTTGCCTCTCCGGCCAGGTAAGGGTGCAGCCACCCTGGGGGCGGGTCTGGCCAGGTATTGAACCGGGAGGAGACTGGGGATGCTAGGCAGAGGGTGAAAATGGGGTAGGTGGGAGGCCACCTTTCTTAAATCACTTTTTGGGGAACTGTCTTCGAGGAACGGGAGAAAAAGACTAGGGGATGGCTCTGGGGGAGAAATTGTCAGTGCTACTTTTCGCTTTCCAGCTAGGGGAGGCGAATGACACTGACTACTCACCTGGTGAGTAGGTCTGGCTCTGGAGATAGAGATAGGAGCTAGATTCACGTACTGCCTGGGAAATTAGAGATTTGTGACTATAGTCAGCTAACCTCTTCGAGCAACAGTTTCCTCATTTGTAAACTGAGGGGATTGGACTAGATGAGGTCTGAGGTCCCTTCGAGCTTCAGGTCGTTTGGTCTTGGAAGATTTTCTATGACTTCCGAGGCAGACCCGGCGCACTGGTTGGTGCGCGTTGCACAGAGTCTAAACCGGGGAGTCCCCGAGCTCCCTCCCCACCAGCTGTTACAGTAGCTGAGTGCTTTCCAGCCACTTGCCTAGCTAGTCTTTCATTTCGTGTTGGGAAGGCCGGGCGATGGATGGCCTCGCAATTCGGGTGTGCACTTCATTTCCCGGCAAATAGTCCAGGGAATCTCCTCCCCATGAGCAGCTCTGGACACTGGGGTGTAACACGGAGGAGCGTAACCCGAGAAATTATGGAAGTTGGTCTGAGTGCCTCCCTTTATCACGTTTTACTTTATTTTCCTCTGCTTGGATCTTGAAAAGTTTGGAGTTTGAGCTAAGCAGCTGAGAAAAACCTCTGGTCTAGGAAATGTTTGTCCTGGATTCCCTTTGTTTACTTCTTGGACAAGTAAAATGTGACTGCACATCAGGTTTCAAACTGTTAACAAACTTTGGAAACCAGACTGATTATTTAAATAGCAGTTAGTATAAATGTCAGCACAAAATAACAAACGTTGCGACTGGTGATTAAGAGGGCCAGAGGGCTGAAAACGTGTGACATGCGCCTTGTTTTTCCAATAGAAAACATATATTGTATTTTCCTCTTTGGAAATTCTGAGATTTCATTTTTCTGTTAGGCTCCTTTAGAGTATACGGTAGATTGAAGACTAGTGGGTTTCTCAGTTGCATTTTTGAAAGTTTAACAGGTTAGTTTGTGTCATTTGGTGTTTATACTAAGCCAGTTTAGTATAATACTAATACCATAATACCAAATAACACACGTGGTAGCAATAGCTTTTGACAGCTATGACTAAATATGCAGAAAAGAGTCAGTTACCTCTTTTGGAAGGTTATTTATGGAGGAGAGTATTTTATTTATCTTACTGCTATTCCTATTGTCAAATCTATCTTCCAGAACACAGGAAGTCTTCCCTAACCCCTTTTATTCCAGTGCTTTTCCTCTTTTAATTATTTCCTATTTATCCTCAATAGAGCTTGTTTTGTATATAGTTGTTGGCATATTTTCTTCCCCTATAGCTTCTCCAGGTCAGAGACTATCTTTTGTCTCTTTTTGTATCCTAGTGTTTAGCACAGTGACTGGCCTTTAATAAATGTTTATAGAATCAACTGAATGAATGAAAATAGTAGAGTCTATGCTAATTATAGGTATGCGAATTTACCCTATCATTTCTTCTTACTAGATAATGCCAAAAAACCGAATTCAAATTTGCCTCAGACTAATTGTGTTGTATGGATCTTTTCAAGGTCTCACTTTTCTTTATCTGAAAAGTGAAAGTCTTGGATTAGACCAGAAGTATCCAACAGGCCTGTTGTCTGGAATCATATTAAAATGTAATTGGGAAATATTAAAAAAATAAAATTTAAAAATACATAATAAAAATACAATAAATGGCCATGTCAATATTCATCACAGGGCTGATTTCTATTGAGTCTGGTGCCTTGGGATAACTAACCTCCAAGGTCCCTTGCAACTCTAAATTGATGGGCCTGTGAACTTCTTAAGAGCAGGGGCTCTATTTAATTAAAACATGATAAATACCATTGGATTAGGAGTCACAAACATATGGCAGAAAGGAATAGAGATAACTTTTATTGGTATGTGTCTAATGGGAGGGAGTTGTCCTATTACCCTTCCTCTTCTTTCTGCTGTGGGTTTTGACTCCAGGCTGTGGGTTAATGAGAGCCTGAGATTGTGAGAAGACTTGTCAAATGTGTTTATAACCAGGTTTGGATAGCCTAACAGAGTCCCCTCCTAACAATTTCTTTCCCTATTCCCAGCCTCCAATTTTGTGTGGTCACCAGCCTCCAATTTTGAGTTGTTAATATAGTCTCCCTTCTTAAATTACTTTGTAAGTATATTATTTGTATAGTTAGAGGAAGGTAGGTGGTGCAGAGGTTAGAGTGCTTGCTGAGTCTGAAGTCTGGAAGACCTAATTTCAAACAGAACCTCAGATGATTATTAGCTGTGTGATCCTGGGAAAGTCACTTAAGCCCCATTTGCCTCATCTCCTTATCTGTAAAATGGGGATCATAGTAACACATACAGTCATCTTGACTTTTGTCTTGACACTGGACTTTAGTGACAGGAAGAGAGAGTGAGGCTGATGATGTTGTGCAACTCTGCCTCACTTAAATACATTTCACACAAGTCAAGATATTACTTTGTGATGTCATCAGACCTATTGGAAAATGAAGAACAATCATATTTCAGATTTGTTTTGAGAACAAATGAGATAATAATTGTAAAGTGCTAAGCATAGTGCCTGGCACAAAGTATACACTATACAAATATTAACAATTATTAGTTATTTTTATTTGTATGACCCATTACATGAATAAAAATGTAGAGGCAGTTAGGTGACACAACAGATAAGAGTCTTGAACCTAGAGATAGGATAAGTTCAAATTTAGCCTCAGATACTAGCTTTGTGACCCTGGGCAAGTTATTTAATCTGCTTCAGTTTTCTCAACTGCAAAATGGGGATAATCAAGCAACTACTTCCCAGGATTCTTGTGTGGATCAAATGAGATATTTTTAAAAGTACTTAGCACAGAGATGGCACATTATAGGTGCTTAATAAATGCTCATTTTTTTTCTCTCCCCCTCCCTCCTTCCGTTCCTTCGTTCCTTCGTTCCTTCGTTCCTTCGTTCCTTCGTTCCTTCGTTCCTTCGTTCCTTCGTTCCTTCGTTCCTTCGTTCCTTCCTTCCTTCCTTCCTTCCTTCCTTCCTTCCTCATTCCCTCCCTCCCTTTCCTGGAACAGAGATGGATGAGCTTGATAATTAGAGGATCCAAAAGTGAAATGGACTGCCTCAGGAAGTAGTAGTGGATACTCATTTCAATAAACATTTATTAAGCACCTACTCTATGCCAAGCACTGTGCTTGATACCTTCTTGCAAAGACTGAATGACTTCTTGTTTGGTGGGTTGTAGGGAAGAAGGAAACAAGCATTTATTAAGTAACTACCCACATTTTCTTAGGTATTGAAGTAAGTACTTTAGAAATATCATCTCATTTAATTCTCACCACAAACCTAGGAGGTAGGTCCTATTATGATGCTATTATTATCCCCATTTTAAAGTTGAGAAAACTGAAGGAGATAGAAGTTGAGACTTGCCCAGGGTTGTACAACTAGTATCTGAGGCCAGATTTTAATTAAGTTCTTGTGATTTCAGGCTTATTTCTCCTCTTTTTTCTTGTCTATGTATTAATTGATTGCATGAGGTAGTTTCCAAGTTCTCTTTGTGATTCTGATTGCTCTCTCCTGAGTTCATGAAAGTTCCAACATGATGATGGAAAGGTTGTCAATGCTGGACCTAGTGCAATATTACATGCCCCATAGGTGTAAAAAATCTTTAGATGACATTGTCACATAAAAGTATATTCTACCACAATTTGTATCTAGGCAAATGGAGTAGCCTTGGATATTCAGTTTTTTCACTTGGGCTGGCATGAAAACTCAGCCAGACCTGTGGGAGTTAGAGAAATGATGGGGGATCAGACTCGTGGTGCCCAAGTACTAGTGAAATGACCTTGTAGTAAACATTGTAATTATTGGGAATGACTGAATTGTCTGGGTGAATTGTCAATCCCTACAAAGATTCCAACCCACGTCAAGGGCCCTTGAATTGTCTTCCTTTTGAGCTTCAAAAAGCAGTCAGATGTGCCTTTGTTGAAGTAATTTTGGAATCTACCATTCCTTCTGCTCTGTGTTCTAACCGGGATCTAAGTATTCACAAGCTGATCCTAATTCTGACTTTGTTTTTGTTTCAGCTTGATTTTGTTTTGACAACTCCCCCACAACCCTCCTCAACAAAGGGTTGATTCCTGGGGCTGGGCATTCATGTGTGTTTCCACTCTGCCCCACCCTCACGAGCACCTTTCTTTGGGTTTGCCTTTTCTCTCAGGGTGTCTACCGTTTTTAATTTGGCCATCTCCCTCTAGGTAACACACTGGTATTAGCCCTGTATTCCAGGATCTGCATGTATATCAGAACCTTTTTCCCTGGTCCTGGGGTCCTTGGCTCCATTTCTCAGCCAGCAATGTTTCTGACTCTCTGCTGTTTCTCAAATAGAATGCAAACTCTTTTAAACCAGACTTCAATTTCTGTCTTTCCATCTCCAGAGTTCAGCACAGTATCTGTATAGAAAATGAAAATAATTTGACTTGGATAAGACAGGAGATTGAATAAGTCTTGCTACCCTGGAGGGAGATAAGAGAAACAACTTGATAAAGTTGAGGATAATGACAATGATAATAATATCCTTATGTAAATCATATTGGAAATAAGTGCCATCAAAAATGGAAAATTGGCTGTTATGAACAACTCAACTAGATGCATTGTTCTCAAATAATAAATGTGCTTAGCCCATTTTTCCATGTCTTCCCTTGGGTTGCTATTCTTTTTTTTTTTAACCTTTACGTTCTGCCTTAGAATCAATACTAAGTATTGTTTCCAAGGCAGAAAAGTGGTAAGGGCTAGGCAATGGGGTCAAGTGACTTGCCCTGAGTCACACAGCTAGGAATTGTCTGAGGTCAGATTTGAACCTGGACCTCCCATCTCTAGGCCTGGCTCTCTCAATCCACTAAGCTACCCAGCTGCTCCCAATTGCTATTCTTGTTACTTGGAACAGACTTTCTACTTTCTTCTTTCTATTCATATCCAAATCAATCATTTTATCATAGATTTAAATCAAATTATTGAACTTGGTGTTGGGAAGATATGTTTGAAATGTGCCTCAGAACTGACTAGGTGGGTGACTCTGGGCAAGTCATTTATCCTTTCTTAGATTTAATTTTTTTCTCAATAAAATCAGTGATGAGGAGGGTTATGGGGGAGTTGTCAAAACAAAATCAGGCTGAAACAAAAACAAAGCCAGAATTAGGATCAGCTTGTGAATAACTAGATCCCGGTTAGAACACAGAGCAGAAGGAATGATAGATTAGGATAACACTTCTTAGTTGCTGAGAAGATCAAAGAAGATGATATATGTAAAGTGCTTTGCAAACCTCAAAGTACTACATAAATGCTTGTTATTTTTAACTTCATTTTACAGAGGAAACTGAATTCTAGACTGTCTAGTTAAATGATTTGTCTAAGATCACACAGATGATCATGATAATTATATAGCTGATATTTATATAGTGTTTTATGTAATTCTCTCATTTGATCCTCACAGCAATCTTGTGAGGTTAAGTATTACAGGTATCATCATTCTATTTTTCAAACGTGGAAGCTATCTCACAATGGTTAAATGACTCATCCAGGGTCACAGAGTTAAATTAAAAATCAGGTTTCTTTTGATCCCGAGGTCATTGTTCCAAGATTTGAACCTGGGGCCCTCAAAATCAATTCAAATTCTACCACTTTCCTGAAGGTTTGAGTAATCTTTCTTGGTCATATTACCTTTCACTGATGTGAATTATTCATGAACTTCTTCCCTGAGTTCCCAGACTTAAAAGTGTGATTTATGCAATTTGGCACTTAATTATGCTCTGTTGTATTAGATACTGTTTCATGTCTATTACTCCTATTTTCTTAACCAGATTTTAATCTCCTTGAAGACATGAAGCTTATTTTTTCTTTTGTGTAATAATAATTGTCTGGAAGAAGGTTGTTAGTGCTGAGCCTTGAGTTAGGAAGACCTGAATTCAAATGTGACTTCAGACACTTACTAGCTCTGTGACCCTGGAATTGATAAGAATTGACAACTGATGGGGACAGCTGGGTTGCTCAGTGGATTGAGAGCCAGGCCCAGAGATGGGAGGTCCTGGGTTCAAATCTAGCCTCAGACAATTCCTAGCTGTGTGACTCAGGGCAAGCCACTTAACCATCACTGCCTAGCCTTTACCACTCTTCTGCCTTGGAACCAATACTTATCCCAATGCTTTAATTTCCTCATTTGTAAAATGGAGAGAATAATAGCCCCTACCTCCAGGGTTGTTGTGAGGATGAAGTGGGATATTATGTAAATATTTATGTAAATATAACTCCATATATTATATAAAATATAAAAGTATTATGCCCATTTTACAAATGGAATATCTGAAGGTCTGAGATATTTGAACCAACTTGCTCCTTATAGAGGCCATTCACTTCTTACTGAGAGTTCAAAGGAGGTCTTTCAGCTTTGAAGTCCCAAGTTCTTTCTGCAGCACTCTAATATTCTAACTTTTTAGAATAGAGAAAGATGGCCTTTAAAAAAATTTTTTTTAATTTTTTTTTTTATAAAACCCTTACCTTCCGTCTTGGAGTCAATACTGTGTATTGGCTCTAAGGCAGAAGAGTGGTAAGGGCTAGGCAATGGGGGTCAAGTGACTTGAAGATGGCCTTTTTTGTATGAATGCATAGACTAAATTTAGGCCCATTAATCTAGTAGATTAAAAAAAAAAAAACCTTATCTTCTGTCTTAATATTAATTCCAAGGCAAAAGAGTGGCAAGGGCTAGGCAACTGGGGTTAAGTGACTTGCCTAGGGTCACACAGCTAAGAAGTGTCAGAAGCCAGATATTAATCCCAGGTCCTCCCTACTCCAGACGTGGTGCTTTAGTTACTGTACCACCTGATCCCACCATTAGTAGATTTTTAATTTATAAAGGAAGGAAGTTGTTTTCATCTCAATCTGTAGTTGAATGAATGTTGAAACAGAAGAAATTCAAAATGTGTACTAGTACAATATCAAAATTGTAAAACTAAAATTTACACATAGAGAAGGTGAAATTTAATGACTCCAACTTAAAAAAGGAATTGCAAAAATTTTTGTTTAGAATTCAGAATATATTATTTCTGTGGGAACAATGTTTCATTTCTCAGTCTCCTCACCTGAAGCTTATTCAATGTATAACAGAAGAATAGCATAACGATAGTATATAATCTAACAACTATATGTAATTGCATTTCTATGAGAAAATTACTATATTCAGATTTTCAGATTGTGATGTCAAAAACATCTCAATCATTGTGTCCAAAGAACTTTAAAAGAATGCATGCCTTTTGATCCAGCAATATCACTACTAATTTGTACCCCAAAGAGATAAAAAAGGATTGTACAAAAATATTCATAGCCTCACTTTTTGTAGTGGCAAAAAATTGGAAAATGAAGGATTGTCCCTTGATTGAAGAATGACTGAACAAATTGTGGTATATGATGGTGATGGAATACTATTGTGCTGTAAGGAGTGATGAACTGGGAATTTCTATATGAACTGGAAAAACCTCCATGAACTGATGTAGAGCGAGAACCAGGAGAACGTTCTACAGAGCAACTGAAACCTTGTGGGATGACTGAATGTAATGGACTTTGCTACTAATAGCAATGCAATGATCCACGACAATCCCAAGGGACTTATGAGAAAGAATGCTATTGAGAAAAAGCATGGCGGTGGGAGCAGAAACATGGAAGAAAAACATGTGATTGATCACTTGTTTGTATGGGCACATGATTTGGGATTTTGGTTTCAAAAGATTGCTCTATTGCAAAAGTGAATAATATGGAAATAGGTATCAAGTAATAACATTTGTATAACCCAGTGGAATTGCTTGTCAGCTCCAGGAGGAGGAAAAGAAGAGGGGAGGTAGAGAAAATGAATCATGGAATCATGGAAAATTAAAAAAAATATCAGTCTTCTTTATTCCTTTTATGATCATATCCCTCTTTTAAAACTTCTTTTCATTTAACAAAAAAATTCTCTCCCACCTTCCTGCCACTGGAGAAAAAGAAAAAGAAAACCATTGTACCAGATGTGTACAGCCAAATAAAGCAAAATAAAATCTTTCATGGGCTATGCTCAAAAATACACTTCTCATTTTGTATCTGAAGTCTAACACCTGACAGGAGGTAAATAGTATGGTTCAAAATCAGTCCTCTGGAATTTCAGTTGGTTAGTTACATTGATGAGACTTCTCAAATCTTTCAAAATTTATTGTCTTTATGACGCTGTTTATCTTTTCAATGTTGTTTTTGTCTTATAAATTGTTTTTTGGGGACTGTTCACTTCATTCTGCATCAGTTCATATAAGTCTTCCTAGGTTTCACTGAAAATGATCTTTTCATCAATTCTTATGGCACGATAGCTAGCATGCTATTACATTCAAATATTATGATTTTTACCCCCAGCCAATCCCTGGGTAATTGGCATGCCTGGATTTTCTGATCTGTGTTACAGTGAAAAGAACAGCTATAAATATTTTTATATGCCCCTTTCCTCTTTGATCTTTTTGGGTCTAGTAGAACATGTTTATTTCTTACTAGGCTGACCCCAGTAGGACAAAGAGTTTACTATCCTTCCTTAAAAAGAAGATACATTCCTGTAATATACCAAATCTCCTTTTCCTATTTCATATAACCTTTACTGAATGGAGAAATAGTTAAGACATATTGACAAGATGGCCATGTCTGACAACATATGCAACATCCCATCCCTTCTCCCTACTGGGGAAAGGGAAATATGTTTAGTCATCAATCTTCTGGACTCAGGATTCTTCACCTCCCCGACTACCACTAGTGGGAACAGTAAAAGAGTCTCCCCTAGCTCCTATGACCTGGCTTCAGTATGACCTAGTTTGAGAAGCAAGTGGGCAAGGGTAAGGCCTGGGGTCTTATGGAAGGAAGGTGGTAGGAGTTAAGCATGTGAGTTTTCCCAGAATGTCAGTGTAAGAAGTCAGGAGGGGGATAGCCTCTAACCAAAACCTGGATAGCCAGAAAGTGCTATTTTTCCCTGCCTTCTCTCTCTCTCCCATTAATTTTCCTTTCTTCTTTTTCTTTCTTTTTTTTTTAAAGGGCCAAGCAATTAGGGCTTAGTGACTTTCCCAGGATCACACAGTTAGGAAGTGTCTGAGGCTGTATTTGAACACTGGTCTTCCTGACTCCAGACTCAGTACTCTATCCACTAAACTGCTTAGCTGCCAGGATCACTACTTTATGTTTGATTTGCCAGGTCATCTAGAGGCATCATAATTTTTCGAGTAAAGAGGCTAGGTGATCGGAGAGATGCTTTAAGAAGTAAGTGGTATGTAGCGTATCTGGATTGAAGAGGGGATAGATAAGAGATAAATCAGGAAGATCAATCAGTTTAGGAGATAGTTATAATAGTTCAAGCAAAAGATAATGAACGACTACTCAACCTGGAGCAGTTGCAATGGGTGTGGAAACATGGCAAAGCCTAGAGAAACTGTCAAAGTAGCATTGATAGGACTCAGAAACTGAAAGAGGTTAAGAGAGATGTTGAGCTATGAAGAAGAGTGGTGCTATTAATAAAACTAGAAAAGATAGGGGATTGGGGGAGGGTTTTTTGAGGGGGGAAATGCATTCTGTTTGGGTCCTGTGCAGTTAGAGGTGCTGGTTGGGACATCTATACAGAAGTGGATTCCAAGCAGGTAGACTCAATCCTAACTAATTGTACAGGAATTATTATTTTTTTAAACCTATACCTTATGCCTTCCAATTGATTTTAAGGATGGCGACTAGGTGGCTCAGTGACTTGAGAGCCAAGCCTAGAATTGAGAGGACCTGGATTCAAATCTGGACTCAGACCCTGCCTAGCTGTGTGACCCTGGGCAAGGCTGTCCTGTAACCCCATTGCTAGTCCTTACTGCTCTATCAATGTACAGTATTGTATCTAAGACAGAAGTAAGGATTAAAAAAAAAAAGAATTGATACTAAATATTAGTTCCAAGGCAGAAAAATGCTAAGAGCTAGGCAATGGGGTTAAGTGACTTGCCCAGGATCACATAGGTAGGAAGTGTCTGGGGTCACGTTTGAACTCAGTATTTCCAATTTCTAGGCCTGGCTTCTCCCAGAGCAGGAATTCTTAAATTAGGATCTATTTCAAGGGTTCTGAAAACGTAAGGAAAAATCACATCTTCATTTTCATTAACCTTTGGTTTTCTTTGTAATCCTGTGTATTTTATTTTATTCATTTAAAAATATAATTCTAAAAAAATAAAGTAAAAATCTAATTCTGAGAAGGACTCTATAGATTTTGCCAGACTGTCAAAGGGATCCACAACACAAAAAGTTTGAGACCCTTTGCCCTAGAGCAACCTCTCATAAAGAGACACAGTAAGAGAATCCTGATGATGCAAGATTCAAAGACAAAAGTTTACAAAGGATTTGTGGCAAGACGTAACTGGATAAAAATTGTTTTATTTGTATAAAGATGAAAGATGAGAAAACAGAGCCCACAACAGTTGTTGTAAGATCACCACCAGTGTGGTACAAGCAAGGAAGCTGAGCTATCTTTTACTACCGTGACCTGTATGGACCTAATAAGGGATAAAAGCTTTGTAAATGTGCTATGGCATGAACGTGTGGTCCTTTGTTAAGGAAAAAACCTTAACCCCTCCTAGGAGGGTTGGTTTTTGTATTTGTGGTAGGAGGAAGGTGGGCAAATAATGTAAGATTCAACTACATTTCAGAGGCAAGTCAGGCATGTTGGAAAGAATAAATAGATTATATGGAGTTCAGAATTATTCATTACTCACTTAAGATGTTTTCAAAGTAGGATCTACAAGGATGGCCCCAAAAGAGAAGTTGAAAGAAATTCACCTCCTTCTCCTTTCTATATAGAAGTAGGTGACTAAGTTAGGGGATCTGAATTCAAGTCCTAACTCTCACTGATTGTATTGTTACCTTGAAAAAGTCATTTTGTCATTTGTTGGTTTTAGTTCCCTCATCTGAAAAATGTGAGGATTTCACCAAATTGTCAAAAAAATGATAAAATGGAAATGAGTACTTAGGGGAAGGCAGGAATAACAATATATTGTTCTGTAGCTGTGAATTAGCGAAACCATTGTGGAAATTAATTTTGAATTATAGAAGGAAGTCACTAAACTGTTCTACTTTAGGGCATATATACTAAGGATGTCAATGACAAAGATTAAAAAACAAACAAAAAACTGGGAATAAATAGATGCCTATTATTGGTGAATGGTGAAACAAATTGTGGTATATGAATATAATGGAATATTATTGTGCAGGAAATGATGAATTTGAATATTTCAGAAAAAGATGGGAGAACTTATGAAGTGATGAAGAAAGGAGAACTCACACAATTATACACAATTTTCCTATAATCAATTGTATTAATGCAAATGACAACATCAAAAAATATACATAATTCATTACAAAAATGTAAATATGAAGTGACCACACCAAAAAATAGTTGAACTAAGATGAAAGATCTTAGTCCTAGAGAAACAATATGGAGATTACTTTCTTCCTCTCAGTAGAAAGGTTGGAACTACCCATGTAGAATGCAATAAGTGAAGTTATATTTTACAGGAAATTAGTTTTTTGTTTTTTTAAACCCTTACCTTCCGCCTTAGAATCAATACTGTAGTAAGAATTGGTTCCTAGTCAGAAGAGTGGTAAGGGCTAGGCAATGGGGGTTTAGTGACTTGCCCAGGGTCACACAGCTAGGAAGTGTCTGAGGCTAAATTTGAACTCAGGACCTCCTGTCTCTAGACCTGGCTTTCAATCCACTGAGCTACCTAGCTGCCCCCAGGGAGTTAATTATTTTTTTGTTGCTTTTTAAAAATATATTTTATCTTTATTTTAATAACAAATTTCCACACAAGTTTTCCGAAGGCATATGATCTATATTGTCTTCTTCCCTTCTTCCTTTCCCCTTTCTGGAGCTGACAATTCAATATGGATTATACATGTATTATCACGCAAAACATATTTCCATATTATTCATTTTTATAAGTGAATGATCTTATAAAACCAAAACCCCAAATCACATACTCAAATAAACAAGTGACAGATCATACGTCATCATGTGCATTTATACCAGGGAGTTAATTCTCAATGCCAGTTTGTTATATTAAATCAATTTTGGCTACTAGTGTAGTTAAATTGATTAATAAGTAATTTTAATTATATTTGAGGCATTCTCTTCATTTAATCCCTGAAACAGCTCTTAAATTAGTCATCCTTCCCTATATCATGGTTCACTTATCTTGGCTTCACTCTATCCTGGGTTTAAAAAAAAATAGATCTAATTCTGTGTCAAGGATTTTTTGCTATATTACCGGATTGTTTTTGGAGGGGGGTTAAGAAATCACTAGTTTATTGAATTGAAAACCCAACAGCCCATCCCCACCCCACCCCAACGCGCTACCCACAGCCCACAGCCCAACCAAGAGAGCAGCTGAGCCCAGTCCAGGACAGCAGGACTGAGTAACAGGAGCCAGGGGGCACAGAGGGGCTAAGAAGGGAGACCGACAGCCTTTCTGACCAAACCTCTGGGATGGAGACGAGCTCGGGGGTAAGAAGGGAGTCTCAGTGGACAGAACAGTGACTGGAGGACGGAGGCCTGTAGCCCTAGTACCCCGAGTTCAATCCCCACCCCCATCCCCACCTTCGAGGTGGGAGAGGGGGAAGCTAGGGCTTAGTCATGGGCTAGCCATGAGGAGCAGTGAGGCTTGTGGACACACAGCCAGGCTGGGGCAAGAACAAAGGGCGGAGGGATCCTAACAGGGGCTCCTAATCTGCGAGGCTGTCCACAGAGGGAGAAGAGGGGAAAGGAACAGGTGCTAAGGTGTAAGGGGGTGGGGGGAGACAAGGCTGGAATGTGGGTGGGAAGCCGGAGTGGGCAGGGCCTGGCGCACACACACCAAACGAAGAGGAGACAGTGGGTCAGAGCAGGGCAGCGGAAGCAGAAACCAATGAGTTCTTGAAGACAGCGCGCCACAGAGACAGGACACTTCCGAGGACACTGGAGATTCTGGGAGGGCCCCTAGAAGTGGGACCCAGGGACAGAGGGACCCTTCCCTATTGTGCCCAGCTAGCCACAGGGAGGCCTGGCTGCCCTGACTGCCCCTTTCATGCTGGCCATTGGCCAGAATGACTCCCTTTTGGCCTCAGGCCACCCCTTCTGAGGCCTCAGGAAAGCTGAACTGACTTGAGACAGAGATGTTGTTCCTGGGGTGGGGTGGGGGTTGAACTGACTCCTAACCAACAGCTGGGGACCCCTGGGTGCCCCTCATCAGCACTGTGTTCTCTATCCTGGACGCTGATTGGTCTGTGTGCCCTCCCACTACTCCAGGATTTTCACCTATTGAGGAGGGTGTTTGGAATGTAACTCCTGAAATAGGTCAGGGATTACTGTATTCTTTTAAGGGGCAGCTAGGTAGCCCAGTGGGTAAAGTACCAGGCTAAGCATTGGGAGGACCTTGGTTTAAATTTGACCTCAGACACTTTCTTGCTGAGTGACCCAGGGCAAGTCACTTAACCCTAGTTGCCCAGCCCTTGCCTCTCTTTTAAGACAAGGTATGGGTTCAAAACAAAACAAAACACACACAGACACACACACAATTCTAACTTCTCCATCATATATGGAGAGAAAGGAAAGAAGGGGGTGGGAGAAGAATTGAAGAAGGCAGCCCAGGGCATGGCTCAGGGAACTCCAATCTTTAAATCCAGTCTTTATGGCAGGGGTCTTTTTTTATGTTCTGGTCCCCTTCCTTTGGCAGACTGGCAAAGCCCGCAGACTTCTTCTCAGAATGTTTTTAGGTGCCTAAAATAAACTCCATAGCATTCCAAAGGAAACCAATGACATTCAACTGAAGTTATCAAAAAATAGATCTTTAAAAACTATATTTTATGTATCCCCAGTTAAGAGCCCAAGTCTTAGCTTCAATATTGATTCCTTCACATGCCCTAGCTTCCTTGACCTACACTGTTCCACCATGCCAGAGGCAGGCTGTTCCAGGTGCTTGGGGTCTGGGCAGGAAGGGGAAGGACTGTATATAAGCAGTCTGCAGCACCAGAAATGTGACCTGTGGAAGTCCACTTTCTAAGGCAGCTGGATGGTCTTTTGTGCTTTGCCTGTGTGGTTTAAGTTCATTTATTTTAAAAAGTTAAATGAACCTATGAAGCAAGTCTACTCTTGACATGGTAAGATATATTGTTGTGTAGACTGACTTTGCGTAGAGGCTTTGAGGTTTTTGGTTACAAGGAAGGGGGGAAAGGTTAAGAGGAAATGACTGGTGTAAAAATGAAGGGCAACGATAAAGCTCAAAAATAAAACAGGGGATTGCATTAGATATAGGCATAACATTTTCATTTTGGAAATTTCTTCACTGGAACTGAGGAAGAGTGTACTTGGATCTGGGAATTTGGGAGTCAGGAGGTTCCTATCTTTGCCTTTACAGGGGGATGGGAGCATGAAGGGAAAATGAGCCTCAAGGAGTCTTTTTCTCTAGTCCTTCCTCTCAAATTCCTCCTCCTAGACCTCCTCAGTGGCTTTGGGTCAAAGCCAGAAATGTCCTGATTTTTTAAAAACAGGGTGGAGAATGGAGTCTGTAAGTTGTAAGCCAGTGAGGTTGGCAAACTTGTAGGACATCTTATTAAAGGGATAGTTAGTGAGCAAAAGGAAGTGGTGATCACAGAGAACCAGTATGATTTCATCAAGACCATGTGATGTTAGACTTCCTTTTTTAAATAGGTTTACTAATCTGCTAACTAAGGAGACTGTTTGACTTTAGTAAAGCATTGACAAAGTCTCAAGCTGTTTTTGTGGGAAAGAGGGAGAGGTGTGGGCTAGATTTAGGTAGATTTGAATCTGGTTGAATGACTAGATCAACAGAGTTGGCATCATTAGCTTGATACTGAGTTGGAAAGAAGGTTCCAGCAGATTACCCAAGAAGTCTGAGTTTGGTTATGTGCTATTTAGCATTTTTATCAATGACTTGGATAAAGATATAGAATGTATGCTTATAAGGTTTATTGATGACAGAAAGAATACAGGGTCGACTTACACATTGTATAAGAGTCAAGATGCAAAAAGGTCTTGTTTCCTAGTTGAGTCTAATGTAACCAAACAGGCATTTATTATGTGCCACCTATGAGCAGGGAACATCACTCCTGCTTATCTGGTCTAGCTTTCCTCCCTTCACAATCCAGATTTTATAGAAGTGTGGATCTAGAGCTGGAGTAGCCTTCAGGGGCCATTGAATCCAACTAACCCATTTCTCAGAGGTAGAAAAACTGAGGTCTAGGCCTAAGGTTACACAGTTAATGAACACCAACTAAATCATGTAACCATTTCAACTTTGCACTTTCCTTCTCTTGATTCTCTTGCTTCCTCATTTATTGCTTCTCATCCTCTTCCCAAAACTAACTTGGAGTTCCCTGCCTTCTCTGCTTCTCCTCTAGAGTTGCTAAATGCTGTTGGAGGAAATCACACAATTGTGCTAAGGGGATATATTATATATTTGATATATAATTTTAACTGGACCCTCACTGCTTTACAGTAATTCTTTGCAATGGAATTTCCCACAGTGTCTATTCTGAAGTTTGACCCTTCAATCATCCTTCCTACCCCTATCTTCTCTTTATTCCTTGTTTATACTGATACTTTCTCTGCTGCCTACAAACCTATCCAAATCTTTCTCATTCTTTAAAAACTTTCTCTTGACTTTGCCAACTTTTCTAGCTGTTATCCTTTGAATTTCCTCTGCCTTTCACTGCCAGACTTCAGATAAGCTGGCTTTGGTCTTGTAAAGATAATTTTAGCGTTGTGACTTAAATTTAAATTTAAATGGTCACCAGGGAAAATCCCAAATAATAAAATACTCAAGTCAGCTGGAAATTTTATGGTGATTTAATTGAGAGTGGAGGAGATTAAGGAGAAGGAAGAAGGAAAAGGAGTAAGATTTTCTCCCGCCTGGCTAGTACTGGACAGGAAGATTAGAAGATCTAGAAAGTAATGTTTTGGAGTATGAAGGAGGAAGGAGTCAGCCTGAACTCTAAAAGGGGCTGAGTCAAGATGCCCGAACCTGAATCAACTCAAGGGCAAACTCACTGCCAAACCCAGACAAATAACTGCCACCACTCCAAGATGTCGGAACCGCCTAGCTTGCTGCCAGCCAGAGTTGCCTCTCCAGGAAAAGAGGGCGAAGAGAGCCAGTGATATGCCTTATATAGACGGTTTTAGGTCACTTTCCTGCATCTCATCTGTACCAATCATAGCTTAGTTTGACTTAGGACAGCCCAGGGGTCTGTCTGCTTTTTCTGCACATGTCTGTTGAAGGCCATTTTTCTCAGATACTTAATCCTGGAGTTTGGTGCAGACCTTCCTAATCTTGTTAAACTAAGGAGGGTGGAGAAATGTAGAGTTCCCCAGACCTGATTCTGTTAGTTCAAGTATCTCTATTGTTATTGATCAGGAAATAGCTAAATCAGATCTTCTAAAGTACAGTCTGATTAGGGTGGAATAGTTTTAAAATTCACAGTCTTTACCTCTACTTACTAAACTTTCATTCCTCTACTTGAACACTCTGACTTCCAACACTACCCATAGACTAAATATATTCCTTCCAAGTTTACTAATGGCCTCAACATTAAATTGTAAAATGCTTTATTGGTATCTTTATTGATTTTATTGATTTATTGATATCTTTTGTTTTTTAATATCATCTTGATTTCTGAAAATAGCCATCCTATGTAATAAAGATTAAAAAAGAATGAGAGGAAAAGGGTCAGCAAGACCAATACATTAACTGAATCTGACAACATATGCAGTGGTCCATACCTATAAGTGCCCACCTTTGCAAATAAGGGAGTTTACCTCTTTTCACCTCTTTTCTGGAGCTAAGCTTGCCCACTAACTTTGCACACATTGTTATTTCTTATATTGTTTTCATGTTTATTCTTTATTCACTTTGCATCAATTCACACCAATCTTCCCTTGTTTCTCTGAAACTTAAATTGCTTAGTTATTCATTGCAGCACATGACATTCATGTACCACAATTGTTTCACCATTCCTCATTCATTGGACACAGTAGTTTTTTCAGTTCTTTGCTTCTGTGTAGATAGAATTCACTCCCTAAGACTCCTCCGACCCAACTGTCTTACCTAGCATCCCAATTCCGTGCTTACGTTGCGTGAACACTTGGTGAATGGATGTGAACATAAGTGTGTGGTGGGGGACAGAGGATAAAAGTTTTGATGTGGCACTGCCCTTGCTCTCTACTTCCTGGAAAGTGGCTGGAGAGGCTGGTTGAGAGTCAGGAGAATCCACACATGTGGTTAGTTGGGTTAGAGTAGGCTTTAATCTGCTTTCTCTATCTTAAGTTAATATTAATTAAACTATGGAAAATAAGAACCTAGAGTTATTGATTTAAATTTAACACTGCAACAAAAAAATTATTGCCCTAAATATTTTGGTGTACATGGGACCTTTCATTCTATCTTTGACTTCTTTCAGGCATTTATTTAGAAGTAGGATCTCCAGGTCAAGGAGTATGAACATTTTAGCTCTTCCATTAGCATAATTCCAAATTACCTTCCAGAATGAATAGACCACTTCACAGCTTTGCCAACAGAATTGTTGTTGTAGTTCAGTTGTATATGACTCTCATAATTCCATTTGGGTTTTTCTGGCAAAGATACTGGAGTGATTTGTCATTTCCTTCTCCAGTTCATTTGATAGAGGAGGAAACTGAGGCAAACAAAGTTAAGCAACTGCCCAAGGCCACATAGCTAATAAGTGTCTGAGGTCAGATTTGAACTCAGGAAGATGTGTCTTCCTGATTTCAGGTCCTACACTGTATCCATTCTTTCCACAACCCTTCTACCATTGACTCTATTTTCATAATCTTTGCTCATTTGCTGGGTTTTAAGTGAAACCTGGAATGTTTTGATTTTTATTTCTTTCCTTATTTTACCTGGCTATCAGTAGTTAACATTTTTTTGAGAACTGATTATTCTTATTCTTTGATCATTTATCCATACATTGATCTCTTAATTGCTAAATTGAATCATTTTCTTCAGTCCTTATTCTTCCTAAATTCCCTAAATTTCCCTTTTTCTTGAATATTCTCTTAATTCTAATTTGTTTTGGTGATGCTATTTTCCTCTGGGCCTCTTGCAAATCTGAAAATTCTTTCTAGACTTCTTCCCTTGATCTTTATTCATATGATTTTCTCAGAGTTCTGTTTTCTATTGTTTCTTTCTTGATGGTCTCCTAGGCTCCCTTGGGCTCACATATCTTTATAAAAGATGATTCTCACATTTTCACATCCAACCCTAAACTCTCTATTGAACTCTTATCTCAAATTTCTATCTATTAGACATTTCAAACTGGATGTCCAGTAGGTATCTCAAAAGGATCATGTGAGCAGAGCTAATTTTCTACCTCCAGCTCCCTTTCTAATTCCTCCATTTCTGTTGAGGATAGCATCTTCTTTCTAGTCTCCCAAATTCAAAACCTATATTATCATTGAGTTCTTCTCTTTCTATTTCCAATACTTGCCAACCTTTGCCAATTCTACTTCCTCAGTCTCTTGAATCTATTCCCTTCTCAATTAACACAACTACCCTGTTTCAACCCCTCACTACCTTTCACCTGGAATATTACAGTATTCTTCTATTGGATCTGCTTTGTTTTCTCCATGAAATCTTCCTCACAGATTTTCTTTAAGCACAGGTCTGACCATGCCACAATCATACTCAAGAACATTCAGAAGTTCTCTATTATGTATAGGAGAAAATTGACAAATGATGCTGTTTGCCATTTAAAGCCCTTCCTTTCACAATCTATTCAATCAGTCTTTCTAGACGTCTTTTACATAGTCTCTATGTTCTAGTTAGACTGCTCTACTTGTGGTTCCTAGTGGTTCATGGTATTCCATCTGCCAACGAAATTTTGCTGGATTGTTTTGCTTTTCCACCTTAGTTTGTGGGACCCCTAACTCCCTTCAGCACTTGGCTCAAGAGTCTCCTTCTATATGAGGGTCTGACCCCTCTCCTTCGAGAAAGATAGAAGTTCCTTGAAGTTAGGAAATATTTTAATTTTTTTCTTTATATGCTCATTACTTAGCACATGATGCACAGAGTAGGTGCTCAGGAAATTATGTTGAGCTGAGTTGAATCTTTAAAGGTCAGAACATTAGACTGAATCTAATAGCGTGAAATTAAAATTGAGATAAATGTAAAGTTTGAGTTAAAAAAAATAAACTTTACATGTACTAGTGGCAAAGATGTGGTTAGATAACATTTTAGCTGAAAAAAAAGATCAGGTGGATGAAATGGACTACACGGTGAATATAATGAGTTGAGAGTGGGATATGATGCTCTTATAACCTAGCTAGGTGGTGAAGTTGTTAGAGTGCCAGGCAGATTCATCTCCCTGAGTTCAAATCTGGCCTCAGATGCTTACTAGCCATGTGACCAGGGCCAAGTTATTTTACCCTATTTGCCTAAGTTTCCTCATCTGTAAAATGAGGTGGAGAAGGAAATGGCAAACCTCTCCAATGTCTTTGCAAAAAAGAAAAAATTAAATGGAGTCACAAAGAGTTGGATATGGCTGAAAACAACTGAACAACAACAAAAAATCAAATACAATTTTAGGATACTGTAAGAGAGGACTTGTGTCTATAATCAGGAGGTTATTAATACCATTGTACTCTGCCTCAATCAGTCCACATATGGAATATTGGGTTCAGTCCTGGGTTCCAGGTCTTAGGAAGGGGTATTAAGGAGCTGGACAGTGGTCCTAGAGGAGGGTAGCCAGGCAAGACTTTGAGTTCATTCCACAAAAAGTTAAGTTGAAGGAACTGGAAATATTTAGCCTGGAAAAAGAAGAGGTGATAGCTGTTTTCATGTATTTGATGGGTTTTCATATGGAAGAAGGGTTTAGTAGGAGTAATAGGTAGAAGTTGCAGTGGATTGTGGGAGGTTTTGGGTTCCCCCTAACATTTTAGGCAAAGGTGGAATAACCACTTATGTGTGTTTTAGATAGAGATTCTTATTTGGGGTTGGGGTGGATGAAGTGGTCTTGAGGTCTCTCCCTATACTGAGATTCTGTGCTTTGGTAGTGTGATAGGGATGGCAAAGGCAGTTGGCAGAGGGAGAAAGAAAATGAAAACCCAAGAGACAGTGGGATTTCCTGTGGCTGCTGGCTATTGGCATGTATGGAAGCTGGCTATGAGTCTGTTTGCCTGGCTCAGATTTCATTTAATAAAACTCCAACCAAAGACCACAGAAACCAAATAGATTCTTCAGTGAATGTAATTTGATGAATGGGCATTTCTTGAATTGAGCAGATTCTCTATAGATGACATGAATTTTCAGCATTCTGTGTCCTCATTTACTCCAGTATTATATTTCAGCCACAGCTAGTGACATTTCCACATGCCTCAAGAGAATGAAGCTGTGGCCTATTGTTTTTGTTCAAGAAGAGCAAATTTGAGGTTTATATTTCTGAAGATTTTAAGTGAAAAAAGTACCCTAAAAAAAAGTAGGGGCAGCTGGTAGCCCAGAGTAGACAGAATGCCAGGCTTGGAGTTGGGAGGACCTGGATTCAAATTTGGCTTCAGATACTTCCTGGCTATGTGACTCTGGGCAAGTCACTTAACCCCCATTGCCTAGCCCTTGTTGCTCTTCTGTCTTAGAATTGATACTAAGATAGAAGGTAAGGATTTAAGGAGGAAAAAAGTTGGTTTTAAACATTTTTAATGTAAACCCCAGTTTTTGTCATTGTAACAGCAGTGGAAGGGGTATAGGTTTGGAAGCATCAACTTTTTTTCAGGAATTTGCCTAATTTTTTAGTTCTTTCCCCATGGTTCTAAGGAACATTTAGAGGAGGAGGACACTCAAATGTGTTTGCCTGCTAGGTTTTTGAGCCTCAGTTCTGAGTGGCTGCTGCATTTGTCCATGTTATAACTAAAAATGATTAGGAACATGCTACTGTGTCCTATAGAACTTCATTCTAGCCTTGGCCTTATAATCAATCATATTAGCTAGCATTTAAATAGCACTTTAAGATTTGGAAAGTGCTTTATCTCATTGCATATTCATAACAAACAAGTAGGTGCTATTATTGTCCCCATTTTACAAATTAAAAAATTGAGCCTGAATTGGCATAAATGACTTGACCAGGGTCTCACAGCTAGCATTCTGAGACTATAAATACACTTATCTATTGCAACTCCTAATTGCTTCTTCTTGTGTCAGAAATTTGCTTTCCCTAACATCCTTTTGTATTTTTCCTTGACTTCTATTTTATTTTTTTAATTTTAATTTTTTGCCCTTGGTTACATGATTCATGTTGTCTCCCTCCCCTCTTTCCTCCCCCCACCTCCTGGATTTGACAAGCAACTGCACTGGGATTTACATATATTAATACTCAAAACCTATTTCCATATTATTCATTTTTGTAAGAGAATAATCTCTAAAAACCAAAGCCCCAAATCCTATACCCAAATAAACAAATGATAAATCTTGTATTTTCTTCTGCATTTCTACTCTCACAGTTATTTCTCTAGTTATAGATAACATTCTTTCTCATATGTCTCTCAGAATTGTCCTGGATCATTGCATTGTTATTAGTAACAAAGTCTATTACCTTTGATCATCCCACAAAGTTTTAGTTACTGTGTATAATGTTCTCCTGGTTCTACTTATTTCACTCTGCTTCAGTTCCTGTAGGTCTTTCTAGTTTTCCTTTACTTTTAAAGATATTTATAGATAAATTTGTCCATGCAGGTCTTAGGGCAGCAGGTTCAGTAAGAACCCATTTGCCTCAGTTTTTTCAACTAAAAATGGGAATAACAATAGCAGGGTTGTTGGGGATCTGAGTATAAGACAGAGTGATGCATATGACCTCTCCATCCATTATGGAGGCTGTGTCATCATGACTTCTCAAGATGATCATGACTGGATTCCCCTTCAAAGTTATTATTGGCATGTGTTATTTCTGTATTGTGGCTATGTACGTATATGTCATATGCCCTTCCAGAAAATGCCAAAGAACATAGACAGTGTTTCATCTGAACTTTACATCACTTTTACAACCTATGTACTCTGTGTACATAGTAGGAGCTTAATAAACATTTGTTGATTTGATTTTTGTTGAAATGCTTAAATTTCTGAAGTTCTTATGTCAGAGCCTGAAGAGTGCTATTTCATTGATTCTGAATTAATTTTATCTTGATATTCAGGGATAACTGATCTCTCTATGAATTGGAAAGGTATTACAAACTCTTAGAAAAATCCAGCCCTTGGATTCACTTTCCCATTCTGCCACAGAGGCAAGTTGGTGGTACAGATGACAGAGGCTTGGGCCAGGAGTCAGGAAGATCTGAGTTCAAATCTGGTCTTACACACTTACTAGCTCTGTGACCTTGGACAAGTCACTTAACCAATGTTTGCCTTAGTTTCCTCAACTGTAAAATGAGAATAATAATAACAGGGTTATTGTGAGACTCAAATGAGATAGTATTTGTAAAAAGCACAATGCCTGGCACATAGTATGTATTTTTAAAAATGTTAATTTATTTAAATTTTATTTTATAAAGATATTTTATTTTTGCCTATTACATATAATCAAATTTCCACATAAGTTTTCCAAAGTTATATGATCCAGATTGCCTTCCTCCTTTCTTTCCCTCCCGACTCCTGGAGCTAGCAAGCAATTCAATCTGGGTTATGAATATATTGTCATGCAAAACATATTATATGTTTTGTAAAAATTCACTTCCCATTCTGATATGGATTATAGTAGAGGATATATAAAAACTTATTCCTTTCCCCCTTCTGACCTTCACAAATAAATAGATTATAGAAAGTTGTGATGGATAATTGAGGCAAGAATACAATTCTGAAGTAAATTTGTAGAAGTAGTAGCTTCTTTGATAAATAATACATGATTAGGGGCATTGCAAGTAACTTTGTGCTAGAGTACAAAAGCTAGGGCAGAATTAATTCCAGTATTATTATTTCTGTAGTAGTTTTATAGAATCATAGAATGTAAAAGTGAAAAGTTTAATCCCTCTCATTTTACAGATGAAGATACTGAGTATGGAAAGTTGAGGGGGGAGAAGTGTGGAATGAAATGACTTTTTCTAAAGTCAGATTTAGAGTGTCCTTCTAGCTACCTCCTGGATTAGGTCTTTCTGATGGGTAGAGTGCTTGAAAACAGATGTTTTTCTCATTTTCCTTTAATCAATTCTTCCAACAATAAGGATAAGTCTTCTGTTTTAGAATGTTCGTGGCTTAATGTTTAAGGTTGTTGAAAATAAGGTTCTGTTTGATTGGAGTACAGTATATTTCCCTTCAGTATTTATATGCATTTTTAATAGTTAATTTGTTTGATTCAGGTGGACCAGGTGTGCAACACCAGACTCATTTTATGCATTAGAAAAGTGAGATTAAAAGAGAACAATGACTTCCTGAGAGCCTGAAACCAAACTCAGATTTCACATTTATAAGATTTTTCTTGAAACTTTTGGTAGGAGTAGAAGCCAGTATGATAAAGGATAGTATTACTGGATAATTAAATGGAATATTTTAGAAGAAAACTTAGTTGTGTGGTTTCTCTTAAGAGGAAACAACAATACCCAACCAACTAGAGAGCTTTTTATTTTAAAACGGTTCTTTTTTTTTTATTGTGCACTTGACAAGCATCAATAAACATGAAAATTTCCATGAACAGAAACAAAAGGATGATGTACAAACTTGTAAATTGCTATTACATTCAGCTTGGATTTTCTAGATATGCTGTGGTTATTGTTGAATCTTTTCAGTCATACCCAACCCTTCATGACTCTATTTTTTGGGGTTTTCTTGGCAAAGATATTGGAGTAGTTTGCCATTTTCTTCTCCAGCTCATTTTACAGATGAGGAACTGAGGCAAACAGGGTTAAGTGACATACTCAAGGTCATCTACCTAGTAAGTGTCTGAAGCTGAATTAGAGCTCATGAAGGTGAAACAGGTATACACACATATTAGATATAAAATATGTACACATATATACATATTTTAGGTATATTTTACATTTAACATGATAGCACCAACACTGTCTTGCTTGTCTGTGATCTTTATTAGCATTATAGTCTTGTCTTTGTTTTGCTCTTACTTTCACTAACTTTAGATGCTCTTGCCTCTCACCAAAACCCTTCCTTTTAATAACTAAATGGAAGTGAGAAAAACCAAATTCACACATTGGCTGTTTCATTCTTCCCCTCTAGGATATGAATTCCCTGTCAAAGGGCAGGGAGAAGTTTTTATTAGTTTTTTGGGGGGGTATTTGGTTATTATATTGCTCAGAGTTCTTAAAAGCTATAGTTTATTAAATAAACATTTAGATAAAAGAGGACCAGTGACCTTTTTTTTAACCCTTACCTTCCATCTTAGAATCAATACTGTGTATTGATTTCAAGGCAGAAGAGTGGTAAGGGCTAGGCAATAAGGATCAAGTGACTTGCCTAGAGTCACACAGCTAGGAAATTTCTGAGGTAAGATTTGAACCTAGAAACAGGATCTCCTGTTTCTAGGCCTGGCTCTCAATCCACTGAGCCACCTAACTGCTCTCTCCCACCAGTGACTTTTAAATGTCTTTGACAAAACTCCAAATTGAGTCATTATTAGATGAGGAATAATGCATTTTTAAAAATAATGCATTTTTAATGGTAAAAGAGGTGGCTAAGATTCAGGAAACAGAGCAAGTTTAAATGGGTACCTCTCATGATTTTCTTTAATGTTTGTTGTAAATGAACCCAGAAAGGAATATAATTTTCAAGTCTACATATGACACCACGATGTTCTTTTTACATAATGAAAGGACAAGCTAGGGGTAAACTCTAGGAAGATTCTTTCAGAGTTAGAGGAATAAGTATACCTATTGGCAGATGAGCTACAGTGGGGATAAGAAGTAATCTTAGATTCTTGTGGAAAAACACCCCAACCACTGGAGCCATCCAAAAGTACTACCTGGGAAGGTAATGTTCTATCAATGGACTGACTAACAGAAACCTCAGAGCCCCTGGGCACTTGGGCTGATGAAGCAGTCTGAGTGTTGAGGTCTTCCCATGGGAGTCGTCCATCCTGTTGCTGTCAGATGCTAAGCCCTGAAAGCTATATGTGTCTCTGTTCTACCTCTGTTTACCTGTAGGCTTCTAGCTGGTTGTTTTGGGTGTACTTTTGTTGTTAAAGAAGTCACTTAATTTAGCTTTTCATTAGATTGCATTTGGTCTGATATGAATTTCAAGGTTTTTGCTGGAGTAGTTATGTAAGAGTGAGGAAGTGTTATAACAACATTAATTTGGAGGAGTTTAGGATTGAAAACACATAAGGATTACCATTTAAATATTTTTATTTTATTCAGAGAGGTTTGGAAAAGAAGGGAGAGGGAGAAGGAGGTCTTACAACTTAATCCCTTAGTTTAAAACTAACTAATAATCCTATCCTAAACTCTTAAGGGTCAGTCCAATAGAAAGTTTAGAGATCTTACATATAGAGTCTTTTGGCAAATAGAGGCTGGAGTCTAGATGAGGAGTCCTAGATGGTCCAGAGAATGGCTGCAGCTTCCAATCTTTCCCTTGGTACACCCAAGGGTAATTGGGACACTCCTATCTATTCTTGTCAGAGGGCTGCTTGCAGGATGATCCAGAGATGTCCACAGGAGCACAGATCAGCAACCTCCATCTTCTCTCTCAGCTCCAAAACCCAGTCAACTCTCTCCAGCAGTTTGGAATTTTTCCCTTGCCAGCTCTGAAGGTTCTCTGGGATTCTCTGTCTCATGGCTTGCCTGTCAAATCCTTGTAACCCATCTCTACAGTAGCCTGTTTATTATGTATTTGCCATTCCTTCAGCTCTTGGCCCCTGCCTTTGGGTGAAAGAGAGAAAGAGTCCACCACTACAGGCCTTTACTTTCCCTTTACTGATCACTGCAGCTGAGTGACCTAAGGTACTCTGAATTCATTCTTCTGTCCTCAGCCTTTGTCTCCCCATTCCAGTGATTCCAAACCCATGTCTCCATCCCCTACTTTGGTTCCCCTCAGCCCCTCTCTCTCTAGAATTTCACCCAAAGGCTACCCTATCCTTCACTGTGCTTTTTGGAATGCCTGCACCATTGGTAACAAACTTGCTTTCATTTTAAAGCTTTTTCTTCCATTTTCCTGCTATCTTTTAGCTATCTCTCAGACTTAGCACCTTCTTGATGATTCAGCCTCTTGTGACCAATCTTTCTGGCATTGGTTAAACTTTCACTCACTCCTCTTCAGCTCCCTGGTCAAGGTTGAGGGAGTTGAAATACTCCATGATCCAAATACCTCTCTCCTTTGAGATTCACTCCACCCATATCTACAACCCAATCAAAATTATAATAGTTGTTGTCTAACTCTACCAATCTACTTTTTTTTCCCTCAGTGAGGTCAGTGTTGGACTTAAAGTCTTTTTTCCTCCCCAGCTTCTACCTTATACTATAACGTAATAAGTTTTATACATACAGATTGATGCTCCCTCACAAACCCTAACTTCCCAGTTCCTCAGATTACTCATTTCACACAACCTATTCCTCTGCCCTACCTCAGCTATACACATAGTCATACCTTTCATCCTGCCATCATCTGCAGATTTTCTACTTCTATGCCCATGAATTCCGAAATTTCCTTATCTGGTCACAGTCTATTATCATTCTATCTCTTTCTTCTCTGATTTGTAATCCCAAACCCTATTCTTAATTTCTCCCTGTGACCTCCAATCACTCATTCCCTCAGTTTTTTTCCCAGGGTATTCATTACCTCTGTAGGAGAGACAGTCTCCTTTTGTCATCTTGAACCCTTGGTGAACAAGTTGATCTCTAAGTTGTCTTTTTCTTTTGAATCCCTTGCCCCCTTATTTTGTCACTGATCTTGCTCTGCCAAGCTTACCATCTGCTGCTTTAACCCCTACTCATGTGCTGCTTAATGAAGCTGGAAAATATCACTAATGTGCTGATTGGGGCCACTATGGATTTGTTACATCATCTTGAATGGACATACATTGCCACAAGAGAATCCTTTTAACACTTCCCTAATTAACTTACTGTTTCACCCAACACAGCAACTTTTCCATAATTTGTCATCCCTCCTTAGACCTCTCAAGGCTCCCTCTTTCCTAACCTTCTTAGTTAGGAACCTTGCCTCACAGTTCAAGGAAAATATTGAGGCCATTTGTTCAGAGCTCCTCTCTTTCTTAATTCTCATTTCCCAGGTACCTTTGCCACTATCTCCTTTACCCATTTCTCATGAGGAGGTGACTCTTCTTTTTGATAGGGCCTGACTCTTCAACATCTATAGATGACCCTGTTCCATTCTATCTTTTCTAGGAGATTACCCTCTCTGTCATCCCATTCTCTCACTAAATCTGTAATCTTTCCCTGTCTGTGAGCTGCTTTATTACTGCCTACAAACATGCCCATGTCTTCCCTATTTACAAAAAAAGCCCCTAATTGCCTCTAAACATTCCCACTAGGATCTTTCCTCCTTTTTGTCACTAAAATTCTTGAATTTTTCTTTCCTTTTTTCTTTCCTCCTTTTTTGTCACTAAAATTCTTGAAAAGACCACCTACAATTGATATCTCTGATTTTCTTTTTGTTTTGTCTTTTTAACTCTTTCCAGTCTGGTTTCCAACCTTGTTATTCAACTGGACTTTCTCTCTTCAAAATGACCAATAATCCCTCATAAAAAGAAATAACCATTACTTTCCTTCTATGCTTGGTTACAAAGCAGAAGACTGGTTAGGACTAGGCAATGGGTTAAGTAACTTGCCCAGGGTTACACAGCTAAGAATGATCTGAAGTCTAATTTGAACCCAGGACCTGTCTCTGAGCCTCATCTTTCTTGACTTCTCTGCAGCCTTTGACACTGTTAATCATTCTCTCTTCCTTGATGCTTTCTTCTCTAGGTTTTTATGACACTACTCTGTCCTAGTTCTCCTCCTACTAGTTTGACTGTTCCTTCTCAATCTTGTTGCTGGATCTTTCTTCAGGTCACTTTTTGACAATTGCGTATGACCTCATCCCCCCATATTATCTCTCTTGGTCATCTCATCAGCTCCCATGGATTCAGTTATCATCTTTATTTTGATGATTCTCAGATTTACTTAATTAGCTCTAATCCTTCTAACTTCCAAATTTGCATCTCCAACTGCCTGTTTCACATCTCAAACCAAATGTCTCATTGTGTGTATTAAACTCAGTGTGTCCAAAACTCAGCTCATCACCTTGACTCTCACACCATTCCTTCTTCCATACTTTCCTATTAGTATAGAAAATATCACCTTCCTCTTGGTCACCTCTCAACTTAGGTGTCATTTTTTACTCTTATTCTCTCCCACATCAACTCTGTTGCTAAATCCTGTTGATTTTACCTTTGTAACTTCTCTCATATAAATTCTCCTCTCATCAGACAAATCCACTAACTGCCTTGATGCAGGCTTCCATCTCTTTCCATCTGGACTATTGAAGTAGCCATTTGATTGGTCTCCCTGCTTAAATCTCTCCCATTCTAACCCATCCTCCAGTTGATTTTCTTTCAAATTAATCTTCTTAAAGCTCAGGTCTGACCATGTCAATACCACCCTCCAACCCCCAAACTATTACCTCCAGTATCAAGTATGAAATCCTTTTTTTTTTTGACATTCAAAGCCCTTCACAACCTGCCCCTTCCTAGCTTTCCATCTCATACTGTTTCTCGCTTTACTTTTTTGGTCTCTTTTTGGGAGGTATTTAGGTTGAAAGCCATCTGTCACTTATAACATAGCTTTTGTTCATGTTATTTGGGAAGTCTATTGTTTTTGTTAGAGAATTGTTTCTTATTTTATTTCTAAAAATTTGTACTTTTTCCAGTTATGTATAGAAACAGTTTTTAACAGTTTTTTGGGATGTTTTAGAATTCAAGTTTTCTCCTTCCTTTCCCCACTCTTTGAGGTGACAAATAGTCCACTATAGGTTTATAGTCATACTTCATGGGATACATATTTCTATATTGCTCATGTCATGACAGAAGTCATATCTCACACATACAACAGAAATATCATGAGGGAAACATAGTGGGAGATGGCATGCTTTGATCTGGTCTCAGGCTCCAACAGTTCATTCCTTGGCTGTGGAGAGCATTTTCATCATTAGTCATTACAGAGAATTGTTAAGAATATGGTCAAGGTGGGGGAAGCTGGGTGGCTCAATGAATTGAGAGTCAGGCCTAGAGATGGGAGGTCCTGGGTTCAAATGTGACCTCAGACACTTCCCAGCTGTGTGACCCTGGGCAAGTCACTTAACCCCCCATTGCCTATCCCACACAGTATTGACTTCAAAATGGAAGGTAAGGGTTTAAAAAAAATAATATGGTCAAGGTGAGGAGGCTGGTACAAATGACATTCCTTGGTCTTCTGTATCATAAAAAGCATACAATAGCAAATCTTTCAGTTTAGGCTCTTTTGTTCCGAGACTTAAGAAATGACACAAAATCTTGATTTGATTACATTTCCTTTTGCTTGAACTCTGATCTTTAGTGCCAATGTTGATACTGATTCATGGATGTGCTTTTCTGAGGGTTTTGAGTTGTGCGTGGAACTGGATGAACTTCATAAATGGCTATCACTGTGAAGTTCAAACTGGGAGAAAGAGTGAAAATAAGGAAATGAGACAAGTGCAAGTGTTGCATTGGGCCATGGATTTATTTTTAGCCACTAGAAGCCACATATAGTAGTCCTGCTTCAAGGATAGGCTGAAACATTGTGTAACATTATCATAACACTGCTGATTATCAGGAATAAAGGGCCATTTTGTAACATGACATAGTGGATAGAGAGTTGGATATGGAATCAGGAGACTAGGGTTCAAACACTACTTTAGCTGTGTGACCAGCAGCAAATCCCTTAGCCTCTTCAGTTTTCTCTTAGTTAGCCTCTTAGTTTTCTCATCTGTAAAATGGAAATAATAACACTTGTGTTACCTACCTCCTAGTTGGTGTGAGGAAAGTACTTCGCAGATTGTTGGAGTGCTATTGAAATATAAATTATTGTTATTATCTACAGGATGAAATGGAATGAAGTTGGAGACTGGTTTGGAGCAGTGGCAATGGTTTGAGGTAGGGAGTTCCTTTTAGCTGCCTCTCACTATTTCTTTCCTTTCTACTTCTCTTTGTGTCTTTTTCTTGACCCACATAGATGAGGACAGAGTCTGGTGAGAGAGTGGGTGGTGGTTCCATCCCACTTCCCTATTTAAAAAAAAATCTAGGTAGGAAGGAGCCTAGAATGTAAAAAAATTGTATTCATCTCTCTCTAGGTATATGTGTGTGTGTGTGTGTATTACATGACTTACATATAGAATATAAATTATATATAACATAAAATTACACACGATATAAATTTTGTCTGTGTGTTTTATATATACGAACATGTATATAAATATAAAATATAACATAAAATGTATAACACATGCATATGTACTCATATAAAATGTATGTATGTATGTATAGATGTTTGTAGATTCTTCGATGCACTGGAAAGAGGACAAGCCTGTTTGTTAGCAGCCCCAGTATCTAATATTGGCTCCACCATGAACTCCCTAGTGACTGGGCAAATTGACTTCTTTGAGCCTCAGAGTTCTCATTTGAAAAATTAAAAATGGAAAAAAAATGGAAAAATGAAAAATGTTGGACTGAATTACTTATTACATCCCTTCCAACTGTAATAGTCTAAGACCTTTCAATAAAAATAATTCAGAAAAACTGCAATAAAGGAACAAAATATTGAGAGTTTGAGGATGTGGTTACCTTTATATCTTTACAAATTGTTGTTTCTCTTTTTCCTGAGTTTTATACAAAAAGTTCTTAATTTCACTCATCAACATGCAGAGCATTCTATTCCTTAAATGCAGAAATACAGTCAGTGTCAGACATTTCTATGTAAAAGCCTGATTTTTGTTGGTCATTGTTTTTGTCTAAATCAGTCAAAAACAGGAAGAGAAATGTTTTTCAGATAACAAGTTTATGTTAAGCTCTTTTCCTACTGTTGGTTGTCTAAAAGCAACACTTTTACATAATATTTTTGTAATTTGGGGACTTGGTAACTCCCTATTGCTCATAGTTTAATGATTGATTAGTTAGCATCTATGTTTTACTTAAGGAATTGGATAATGTGCCAGACTTGGAGTCAGGAAGGCCTGTGTTCAGATCCTACCTCAGACACTCCCTAGCGATGCGACGATGGGTAAGTCACTGAAATTGTAAATCATCTATAAAATGGACAGGATAATGCTTGTACTTACCTTCCAGGATTGTTATAACTTTGAATGAGATAAAAAATCATTTGTAAACTATAAAGTGCTATATAAATGTCAGTTCTGAATTCATGCTTGCCTCTGTTGCTTAATTTCCTTTTTATAAAAAGGAGATAATGTTTGAATTGAAAATAAATCTTGTAGAAAGAGGGGCAGGGTAGAATAGGAGAAATAAATAAATTAGAGTTATAGAACCTGAGTTCAGATTTCAGCTATGCCATGTGCCTTGCTTGCTATGTGACTAAAGGCAAGTAATTTTTTCTTTATGAACGCACGTTTCTGGTAAAATGAGAGATGTGGACCAAAATTTCTTTCTATCTCAAATGTAGGGTCTTATGATCTCATATTGCCTTTCTATATATGAGCTCAGCTTCTTCTACATTTATGAAAGTACTTTCAGGCACTGTGTATGGACAAAACAGATATTGGATAGGAAGAAACTGACTTAAGAAATTCTTGTCATAGAGATTGGAAGCTCTTGTTGGAGACCTATACTTTTTTTTTTTATCTGTGATGTCTCTGAACTTTGGACTTCTAATTTGATTCTTTAGTTTATGTTCCCTGAACTTCCTCTCTTCCTAGTAAAACTACGTCATTTCTTCCATGTTCTGTAATTTGAATTACAACGAACAACTCTATGGGCCCAGATCAATTGATAATTGAGAGCCTTTGCTATGACTACTAGCATGGTTTAATAGTAAAATTTTGGCTAATCCTTGACATTTTATTAGCAATCTACATTTTATAGCCATTTCATTGCAATAGAATTATAATAGTGTTGTCACAGCACTGGGCCATCTTCAATAAATCTGAATGTTCTGTTTTAATTTATATATTCTTTTCTTTTTAAATTTTGAATTTCAGATTTTCTCTTTCCCAACCCTTTGAGAAATTAATGAGTATGATCTTAATTGTTCATGTGGAATCATGTCAAACATATTTTCATATTAGCCATATTGCAAAACAAAGCAAAAAAAAAATAAAGCAAGTGAGATAATTATACTTCAGTTTACAGTCGGAATTTATCAAATATCTCTGGAGGTGAATAACATTTTTCATAGCTAGATAGCAATTTTTCATCATGAGTCCTTCAGAATTGTCTTGGATCATTGAATTGGTCAGGGTAGCCAAGTCTTTTACAGTTGATCATAATTACAACATTGCTGTTACTGTGCAAAATGATCTCACTTCACTTTCCATCAGTCTATATATGTCTTGCCATGTTTTTCTGATACTGCCCTCCTTGCCACTTTTTATGCTGCAATAGTACTCCATCACAATCACATACCACAAGTTGTTTAGCCATTTCCCAGTTGATGAGCATCCCTTCACTTACCAACTAACTCTTTGCCACCACAAAAAGGGCTGTGATATTTTTCTACATATAGGTACGTTTCCTTTTTTTTTTAATTTATTTAGGATATAGATCTAGTAGTAGTACACACAGTTTTATAGTCGTTTGGATATAATTCTGAATTGCTGTACCTGTTTGGTAATGTATCAATTTTTCTTCATCTCCCCCAGCATTTGTCATTTCTGATATGTTGAGGAGGTACCTCAGAGTTTGTCTTAATTTTTCTTTCTCTAATCACATATCCAGTAATAGTGATTTAGAGCATTTTTTTTTTGCCCCTTATTACTATAGATAGCTTTAGGGAGCAGTTAGGTGCCATAGTGGATAGAGCACTGGTCTTGGAATCAGGAAAACTTATCTTCCTGAATTCAAATCTGACCTCAGACACTTACTAGCTGTGAGACCCTGAGCATGTCACTTAACCCTGTTTATCTGAGTTCTCCCTCAGAAAAATGAGCTGGAGAAGGAAATAGCAAACCATTCCAAGATCTTTGCCAAGAAAACTTCAAATAGAGTCAAAGATTTGGGACATGACTGAAAAACAATTGAACAATAACAACAACATAGAAGCTTTGATTTCTTCTAAAAATTGCCTATTCATATATGTAGAATTTGGCTATAAAATTCCAAGTACTTTTCATTTGGGGAATCTTTTTCAGAAGGTGATCAGTTGATTCTTTCAATTTCTGTTTTACCCTCTGGATCTAAGATATTGATAATTTCTTGAATCATGGTGTCTAGATTCTTTTTTATTCTTGGCTTTCAGGTAGTTGAATACTTCTTAAATGATTTCTCCTTGATCTATTTCTAATTTAGTTGTTTTTTAATGACATATTTCACATTTTTAGTCTATTTTTTCATGCTTTTGGCTTTGTTTTGTTGTTTCTTGAAGTCTCATAGAGTCATTAGCTCCTACCTGATGAATTTTATTTTTAAAAAATTATTTTCTTCAGTGAGTTTTTGTTCCTCTTTTCCAATTTAAGCAAATTGGCTTTTTTAAAAAAGTTGTTTTCTTTAGTGAATTTTTATACCTCCTTTTCTACTTGGCCTATTCTGCTTTTTAAAGGATCTATCTTTGCTCCATCCTATCTCAGTTATTTTTTAACAAGTAAATTACTCCTTCCATATAATTTATTCAATTAATAAATTTGAATGTATTAATGTATTAATTAATTAATCAAGATGTATTAATCAATTAATCACATAAAATTAAAATAATAAATTAAAAAGCCTAGGAGCTGGTTTTAGGGGAAAAAAACCCAACAAAATAGATAAACCATTGGTTAAACTGATTTTTAAAATCAAGGAAGAAAAAAATCACTGCTATCAAAATGAAAAGGGTGAATACATCATTAATGAAGATGAAATTAAAACAATTATTAGGAGTTAATTGCTAATAATTTTGATGCTAATAAATTTGACTATGTTATAAGTAAAATGGAAAAATACTTACAAAAGTATAAAATTTCCCGATTAACAGAAGATGATATAGACTATCTAAGTACTTATTTTAGAAAAAGAAATTGAACAAGCTATAATTGAGCTTTCTAAGAAAAAACAAAACAAAACACCAGGACCAGTTGGATTTATAAGTGAATTTTATCAAACATTTAAAGTTCAACTAATTCCAGTGTTAAATAAATTATTTGGAATAATAGGCAAAGGAGTCCTACCAAATTCCTTTAATGAATCAAATATGGAGGTGATAGCTAAACCAAGAAGAGCAAAAAAAAGAAAAAGAAAATTATAAATCAGTTTCACTAATGAATATTACTAAAGTAATAGGATATAGTCTCATAGGCTAACTAGGAAACTATATATCACAAAAATTATGTGATATGACCTTATGACCAAGTGATATTTACACAAGGAATGCAGAACTGGTTTAATATTCAGAAAAGCTATTAACATAATTGATTATATCAGTAACAAAAACCATGATTACATCAATAGATGCAGAAAAAACTTTTGTAAAATTACAAGTCATTACTACTAAAAACACTTGAAGGCATAGATATGAATGGATTTTTCCTTAAAACGATACAAGGGATCTAACTAAATAGGCCAACATTGAAAAAACATGGAAGGACTCTTGCAGGAAATAATGCAAAGTGAAAGGAGCAGAACCAAGAGAACACTACATTCAATAATAGCAGTATTGTTTGAAGAATAACTGTGAGTAACTAAGCTATTCTGAGTAACAGGATCATTCAAATAAGCTAAAAAGGATTTAGGGAGGAAAATGCTATTTACCTCTGGAGATGTGTGGAAATTATGCTGGTTTTTTCTAATATGGAATTGGGAGAGAGGCAGGCAGCTTGGAACTCAAAATGTAACCAAAAAATCATCCAAAACAAAATATACACAAAAAAGTGTTTCTTAGAGTCTCTTTTTGGTCACTGAACATAAAAAGTATTAGAATTCATTATTCTCTATATATCTCTCTCTTTATATATATACTACTTATACATATATACACACATATACACACACACTCTCTCTCATATAAAATATGAGAGTATACATAGTCATGAGGCATAGAGCCTTAGAATTGAAAGGAAACTTGTAATTGTTCTACTCTAGTTCATAACTGGTCAAGAATCCTTTCCACAACATTCTATATATTCTGGAAGACCTTCAGTGATGGTGATGGATCACCATCATGTCCAAAGAAAGTGTATTCCACCTTTTAGGAATTATAATTATTAGGAAGTTGGTCCTTACATTAAGTTGGAATCCATGTTCTGCAACTTCTATGCATTGCTATTAGTTTGGTTTGTTGGGGATAAGCAAAACAAGATCAATCCTTCTTCTGAATAGAAGACCTTTATATTCTTGAAGTCAATTCTCATGTCACATCTAAGTCTAATAAACAACAAGCTAAAAATGCCTGGTTTTTCAAATAATCTCCATAACGTGTGGTTTTTGAGTTTTCCCATCATCCTGGTTGCTTTGTTTTTCCCCTAGAAAAATGCTTCAGAAATGTCCAATTTCAGCTTACAGATTGATGAAACAAAAATTTGTTTTTTTCTCCTGTCCAAGTCCATGGATTCCCTGACTTGTGATTACTATTATTCATGGATTCTTGACTTAGATGATCCTCAGCTCAATTCCAGAACTCTTTCAACTGAAGCTATTAATCTTAAAATACATTTAAACCATTTAGTATTATATATAGCAAATGCCATTTCATTTTCCCCAATGGAGAAAATCTTACTTAGAAATATTTAGACATGCAAAAAAAATCCTTCTTTTAGGTTTCTTGATACTGAATACCAATGGGAAATATCACATATTCATCTGTTATCCTTTGCTATATGATTTACCTGCATTTTTTTTTTGATGATACCTATTTGGAGTACTTTCTTTTATGCCTTTTTCTGGTCAATGGTTCTTTATTAGTAATAAATATGCTATAGCTTATTTATACCCTTTTCTCTAATGCCCTTTAGGTGAACTGCCATTTAAGATTTTGGAGCTGCTGTATTATGTGATTCACAACCAGATAATATCATAGAAGGCTACTGATGTTAAAAAAGATGAGCCTTTGTTTCAAGGAGAAATGTAAGGTTATTAAAACCCTGTGCAATTTTCCAATGCTATCCATTCCATTTACATCCTCCATTTTAATTCTGGGTCCATTTCATTGTCCATCCATATTGCCAATGTGGGAGAGATATACTGAGAGTATATACTCTTCAGTAGAGCAAACAGAGTCTACATAGGTCATCTAGCATTTATAGGGATTTTATAAAAAATTTGGATAAAATATCCCATACAGTTATTGTATAATTAGCTAGGTCACATAGTGGGTATAGTGCTAGGCCTAAAATCAGGAAGACTCAACTTCATGAGTTCAAATCTGATCTCAGACAATTAGCTTTGTGACTCTGGCAAGTCAATTACCCCTGCTTGCCTCAGTTTCATCATTTGTCAAATGAGATGGAGAAAGAAATCGCAAACTACTTCAGTATCTTTGCCAAGAAAATCCCAAATGGGCTCACAAAGAATTGGATACAGTTGAACAACAACAGTCCAACTCACCTTACATACGAGGGAATTGAGGCTCAAAAGTTAAGTATTTATTGCTCTTTGTGACAATCGCTTAACTGCTCAGTGCCTTAGTTTCCTCATCTTGTAAAATAAGGATAATAATACCTGCACTAGTTACCTTACAAGGCTATTATGATGATCAAATGAGACAATACATGTAAGGTGCTTGTAAACTTGAAAGCATTAGATAGATGGCAGCTATTATTATTTTGTGTCCTAGACAATTTCCTGTAACTTTATTAAAAATATGTAGATTAACCTCAAATAACCTCTGAACCTTCCTTCTTGCTCTTTGATATTTTGGAATTCTATAGAGTTAGTAGCGACCTTCAAGGACTATGAGAATATACTAAGGTACTCATGTCCCATTCTATATAGAAAGGCATTTTTACATATAGAATGGATGTATTCTTGAAAAGTTGTTCTGAAAATTGATTTTTGTACATGAAATCTATTTTTTTTGTAGACTTTAATCGTAAAATTAGAGATATGGTCTCTGAAAAATATGGTCATATTGAATAATGTAGCAGATTATAGCTTAAACATTAATAACAAAAGCAGGTTTTTCATCTAAGAATTTTAGATATCCAAGTTCCCTTTCTGTCCAATGTGTTTTATGATTCTAGTCAACAGAATACAAATGCAAAGGAGCTGGCCCTTTTATTATATCAATAAATAGATCTGAAAAGTTGAATAGAAAAAGTGACATGAACTGAATAGAAAATATTAAACCGGAACATCACTTAATCGCTTAACTAATATGTAGACTCAATTGCCTAGCATTTGGAAGCTGCCTGCAGGATCAAAAGCCTTTTTAAAGAAAGGGACAGTATACATACATATATACACATATTTATGTATATATATAGACACACACATATATATCTGCAAGACAATACTTCAAAAAACAAGTATAATGGAGAGGCTATTTAAGAGTAAGTGAAGTAATTGGATATAAAACATTTTCAGAGCATCAAAGTATAAGTAGGTTCCTTGGAGATCCTCTAAACCAATTCATACCTGAAGAATTCATTCTACAATATAACACATATAGCCATCTAGTTTTTGCTTAAAGACTGTAAGGTGGAACCCCTTGGCTTTCTAAGCAATTTGTCCCACTTTTGTATTACACCAATTATTAGGAAGTCTTTCTTTATATAAAACCAAAATCTGCATACTTGTCACTTCTACTCACTTTTCCTTAGATAAGTTCTATGGGGCCCAGTTAATTACTTTTTTACATATAATAGCTCTTCAAATACTTGGAGACAAACTTTTCTGAATCTTCTCTAGGCTAAATATTCCCTAGGTGCTTGAATTATTCAATATATGGTATGAACTCAAGATTCTTTATCATCATAGTTACCCTCTCAAACATATCAATTCTGGTTCTGAAGTGTGGTCCACAGATGTGAATACAGTAGCCTAGATGTGTTCTAGTAAAAGAATTAATCTTGGATACTATCCTTCTAATGAAGCAGAAGTTTGAATTTCCCCATTAGAGTATGAGCTCTTGGAGTGCAGGGACCATTATTTTTCTCCTTTCTTTGTATCACAATATTTGACTTGGATTAATCCTCTAAAAAATTCCAGACCTTTTTGCAAAATGAATGCTATGTAAACCACTTCTCTTCCTATCTTATATTTATGAAATTGAAATTAATTTTTCACTCAGCTACTTATTAAATTTTGTCAAATTAGTTTTGATCCATTGTTGCCTTGTCAATGTCTTTGTGAGTTTTGATTCCATTATCTAGTATTTTTGCTCTTCCTCTCAGCATTGTTTCATATTTGCATATTTGATAAACATTGCCATCTATTAATTATCCACTTCATCAGTATAAGTCTTCCCTATAGTGACTGCAGATCTTTGGGACTCTCCATTAAAGGCCTTCTCCTAGTAGCCCCTGATCCCTGCTTTGCCCATAGACCCTGCACAACCACCTTCTCAGAGGAAGAGTGATATAGTAGATGGAACACTGAGCTTGGAGTCTGGAAGATGATGGCCTCAGATATTTCCAACCTGTGAGATCCTGAACAAATCACTTAGTCTGTCTGTCTTTCTTTCTTTCTTTCTTTCTTTCTTTCTTTCTTTCTTTCTTTCTTTCTTTCTTTCTTTCTTTCTTTCTTTCTTTCTTTCTTTCTTTCTTTCTTTCTTTATTTCTTTCTCTCTCTCTCTTTCTTTCTTTCTCTCTTTCTTTCTTTCTCTCTCTCTCTTTCTCTCTTTTTCTCTTTTCTTTCTTTCTCTCTTTCTCTCTCTCTTTCTCTCTTTCTCTTTCTCTCTTTCTCTCTCTCTTTCTCTTTCTCTCTTTCTCTCTTTCTCCCTTTCTCTCTCTCTCTTTTTCTTTCCCTTCCTTCCTTCCTTCCTTCCTTCCTTCCTTCCTTCCTTCCTTCCTTCCTTCCTTCCTTCCTTCCTTCCTTCCTTCCTTCCTTCCTTCCTTCCTTCCTTCCCAGGTAAAACACAACAGCTAAGAACTGTCAGAGGCCAAATTTGAACCTAGGACCTAGGTCTCTAGGCCTGGCTCTCAATCCACTGAACCACTCACCTCCTCCCACTTAACTTTTCAATATCTTGATTTCTTTATTCATAAAATGGCAATGATTATATTACTTATAATCTTAAGGTTCTTATAAAGATTAAATAACACTTTAGGAACTCTGCAAGCTTTAAGATGCTTATAGAAATGCCAGTTATTGTTATTCTGGCATTAGACTCATTTATAGCTTCCTACTATATCTTTGTAAACATTAAGTTTATAATTCCAAATCTCATAAGTTTCTAAAGGACTCCCTCCTATTAATGTAGCTTTCTCCTAAATCCCTAATTTTATATTTATTTTTTTCACTTGTCATGTCCTTTATTCAATGACCTTTTATAATTTTCCTCCTGGCCATTTCAGGTTGACCAGTTATGGGTTGATTATAAGTTCTTGGTTAGATTGACATTGAATATACAGAGAAAAAGGTCAATAAAGGAAAACATTATAATGCTGATTTGATGCAATTTTTGGGATAATCTATATGTAGGAGGTCTTTGTTTTTCCAAAATATAATTGGCAACAAAAAAGGCCAGGGGGCATCTGGGTAGCTCAGTGGATTGAGAGCCAGGCCTAGAGATGGGAGGTCCTAGGTTCAAATTTGACCGCAGGCACTTCCCAGCTGTGTGACCCTGGGCAAGTCACTTGACCCCCATTGCCTAGCCCTTACCACTCTCCTGCCTTGGAGCCAATTCACAGTATTGATTCCAAGACAGAAAGTAAGGGTTTAAAAAACAAAAACAAAACAAAACAAAAAAGGCCACTTAAAATGAATCCATTTTAAACAGCATCCTACCTTTCATAGTAAATAGTTGGGGTGGGGGGAGATTTGATTAGGCCTTTATATTGAGAAATAAAGTTTAAAATCATGAAAATAAATTTAATATTTATTTCCAATATTTAATAAAATTTTTATCCTAATTATAATTATATAGTATTTTTAAAAAATGAACATAGTATGAATTGAGAATTGATTTTTTGGCACAATTTTTCATGTTAGGGCAATATGATATCCTTAACTACACTTTAACTTTTGTAGTAGAATAATAAAGAGGGTTGTTGTTACAGAAATAAAAAATCTGCAGAAATTAGAGAGACTGATCAACAAGGTAGAATATTGACATGGTAGGTAGAGAAAAATGCCTTTCATCAAGTGTTAATTCATTAGTGAATATTTTCATGTTATGGTGACTTTTGTTTCCCTCCATGAACTCCTAGGGATCCAAGATGGCACATTGGTGAAGAGTTGGACTTGGAGTCAGGAAAAACTAGATTCAAGTTCCAACTTTGGCATATACTGGTTGTATGACTCTGGCATGCCAATTAACTTCTTAGTGCTCCAGGCAACTGTGCAGGACTATAAGTTATGAAGCATGTAAATTCTGATGTAAATCTGCTTCCTTAGAGAGAGTTTTCTCACCAGGAAGGCCTATAGAAGAATGAAATGACAGGTTTAGAAACAAAAGCAAAGTAAAACTCTTAATTGTGGGGACTCTGATAATGAATCTTTGGATACCAAGAACCCCCAAACATTTAAAATAACTATTTCATTATCAGGGTTCTCATTTTCTTTTCCAGTGATATCATGCCAACTCAAAGCACTAGCACTTCTATGCTCTTGAGTAATCTTACACTAAATGACTGTACTGATGATACAACCAAATAATGATGTGCTTCCAACACGTTGTGATGCTTTATCATTATAACTACCTCAGCATGACACATCGCTGTGATGCTCCAGAGGAGTCTAAACTCTTTAATTGGGTTACTGTTGGTGATAGATGTACAGTCCTTGAATTAGTTCTGTTTATTGAGCCTGGGCAGTGGTTTTAGTTAAGGACAAGTTGAGCGGCATATCAGAGGAAGGTGGTTTCATTTTCTAAATGAATATGGAGCTGGAGGACATATTGGAAGAACTCATTTCTCTTTGGAAAAGGATATTATCCCTCCTTCTAATAGGAACTTCCTGGCATTTCCTTCTTGGAGCAAATTGAGATTGTTTTCCTTCTTTCCTCACAATGGACATCTTTGCTTAAGGGGACATGCCTGCTCTTGTTCTTTCTTATTCTCCATCATAGGATGCTTCCTAGTTCAAGTATAACCCTCCAGGGTGGACACAATGGAATAGGGATCTGCTCTTCTATTATACCTACACCACTTCTATTAATTGGTCAACATTTATTAATCATTTAACTGTGTGACAGGCACTATGCTAAGTGTTGGGGATACTAAAAGAGGCAAGAGAAAGTCCCTGTCCTCAAGGAGCTTACAGTTTGTCTACTGAAAGTGCTTGCAATATGATTCTAGATATGAGCCTTCTGCAAACTTGAGAAACCTGCTTCTTACTAAGCTAATTTCCTTTTAGACATTAGCTGTTGGATTTCCATCTCATATCACTTTCATATTATTATAAATTAAAATGAATATTGGAGACTTTATACTAAATTCATAGTATTATTATATTATATTATTATATATATTAGTAAAGAGAAGGAAAGAGATATAAAGTAAGGAAGCAGAGTCAGGAAAGAGACATTATAGGAAACAACCTATATTTCCTAATATGTTCTACCTTCCTCAGGGAACTTCTAGGGAACCATTTCTTATAACAAAGAATTTTCTTTAAAAGTTTATCAAAACTAATCAATATATTGAAAAAGGCTGACATTCTATGCAGTGTTCCATACCCACAGTCTTCCATCTTTAGTGGAGTGTATGGGGTGCTAAAGGAAGACCAGTACCTCTGGGTATGAAGGCTTTCCAAGCCCTTTTCAGGGATACTCTCCAACTTTGCTGTCCACTTGCCACCCAGCTTTCACTTATGGCTTCAAGAGGCATAGAATGCACGTGGACTTACCCTGGTAAACTCTCTTAGCAGGCAGATTAAATCAGGTCAGGGGTAACCAAACAGCATCAAATCTATTGGTGAGTTAGGGAGGTGTTTACCCCAAATCTGTGAAGATTTCCAGGGAGGAAGGAGCAGGCAAGAACAGTTTGTTCCAACACAGGAACTATATGAACACAACTACAAAACACTCTCCACACAATTAAAACTAGATCTAAACAATTGAAAAAACATTGATTGCTCATGGGTGGGACGAGCTAACAAAATAAAAATGACCATCCTACCCAAACTTATTTATCTATTTAGTGTCATACCCATTGAACTACCAAAAAACTATTTTACTGAATTAGAGAAAACCATAACAAAGTTCATTTGGAAGAATAAAGGATCAAGGATATCCAGGGAAATAATGAAAAAAAAATATAAAGGAAGGTGGCCTTGCAGTCCCAGATCTCAAACTATATTACAAAGTAGCAGTCATCAAAACAATTTGGTCCTGGCTAAGAGACAGAAAGGAGGATCAGTGGAATAGACTTGGGGTAATTGACCTCAGCAAGACAGTCTATGACAAACCCAAAGACCCCAGCTTTTGGGACAAAAATCCAGTATTTGATAAAAACTGCTGGGAAAATTGGAAGACAATATGGGAGAGATTAGGATTGGATCAACACCTCACACCCTACACCAAGATAAACTCAGAATGGGCGAATGACTTGAATATAAAGAAGGAAACTATAAGTAAATTAGGTTAACACAGAATAGTATACATGTCAGACCTTTGGGAAGGGAAAGATTTTAAAACCAAGTAAGACTTAGAAAGAGTCACAAAATGCAAAATAAATAATTTTGACTACATTAAATTAAAAAGGTTTTGTACAAACAAAACCAATGTAACTAAAATTAGAAGGAAAGCAACAAATTGGGAAATAATCTTTATAACAAAAACCTCTGACAAAGGCCTAATTACTCAAATCTATAAAGAGCTAAACCAGTTGTACAAAAAATCAAGCCATTCTCCAATTGAAAAATGGGCAAGGGACATGAATAGGCAATTTTCAGTTAAAGAAATCAAAACTATTAATAAGCACATGAAAAAGTGTTCTAAATCTCTTATAACCATAGAGATGCAAATCAAAACAACTCTGAGGTATCAGCTCACCCCTAGCAGATTGGTCAACATGACAGCAAAGGAAAGTAATGAATGCTGGAGGGGATGTGGCAAAGTAGGGACATTAATGCATTGCTGGAGGAGTTGTCAATTGATCCAACCCTTCTGGAGGGCAATTTGGAACTATGCCCAAAGGGTGATTAAAGACTGTCTGCCCTTTGATCCAGCCAAAGCACTGCTGGGTTTGTACCCCAAAGAGATAATAAGGAAAAAGACCTGTACAAGAATATTCATAGCTGCACTCTGTGGTGGCCAAAAGTTGGAAAATGAAGGAATGCCCTCCAATTGGGGAATGGCTGAACAAATTGTGGTATATGTTGGTGATGGAATACTATTGTGCTAAAAGGAATAATAAAGTGGAGGAATTCCACGGAGACTGGAACAACCTCCAGGAAGTGATGCAGAGCAAGAGGAGCAGAACGAGGAGAACATTGTACACAGAGACTGACACATTGTGGTACAAGAGAATGTAATGGACTTCTCCAGTAATGGCTTTACAATGTCCCTGAACAATCTGCAGTGATCTACAAGAAGAAAAAAAAACTACCCTCAAGCAGAGGACAAACTGAGGGAGTAAAAAGCAACTGCTTGACTACAGAGGTTGAGGGGACATGATCGAAGAGAGATGCTAATTGAATACCCTAATGCAAATACCAACAACAAGGAAATGGGTTCAGAGCAAGGACACATGTGATACCCAGAGGAATCCAGTGTCGGCTAGGGAAGGGGTGGCGGGGCTGGGGGAGGAAAAGAAAATGATCTGTTTCCAATGAATAATGTATGAAAATGACCAAATAAAATAATGTTTAAAAAAAAAAAGAACAGTTTGTTCCTGTGGTCATGAAGGCAGCTAAAACAGAAGCTGAGGAGCACTTAGAGCTTGGTCAGACATCCAAGAAGCCAAAGTCCTTCTCTGCCATCATCAGTCCTCTTGACTTTTGTCCTGCTACTAGACTTTGATGAGTGTGAGAGAGTGAGATTGATGTCGTTGTGCAGCTCTACCTCACTTAATTCCAAGTCATGCACAAGTCATAAGACATCATCAATGTTGACATTTTTAATCCTCTTTGAGTTTGAATTACTATCTTCCAAGAAGATGGGAAAGGGGATTTCCATATCTTTTCTTTGGCTATAAGGTTGGTTGTTATAATTTCACAGCATAATTATGATTATTTTGTTCTATCTATTTCCATGGTTGTAGTAATTATTTATACTGATTTTATGTATACTTTTATTTATTTTCATATTTATTTAATATTATGTACTTATATTCATACTTTATTTATACTTCTTCCAGTATTATTGAGTCATCACATAACTTAATTGTATCACTTTTTAAAAGTTAGCTTAGCTTTACAGATAAAGACAGAAATGTGAGATAAGCATTTCCCTTTAATCAAAATTTCTCCTCTTTACCAGAATTATGACTAACATATGAGGATACCAAAGAGCTATATGTATATTGTCATTCAGTTACTTCAATCATATCTGACTCTTTGTGACTCAATTTGAAGTTTTCTTGGCAAAGATACTAGAGTGCTATTTAATTTTCCAGCTCCTTTTATAGATGAGTAAACTGAGGTAAAAGGATTAAGTGACTTGCCCAGGGTCACACTGATAGTAAATGTCTGAGGCTAGATTTGAACACTGGACTTCCTGACTCCAGGATGTATGAGGACACTAAAAAAGAGCTTTATGAATAATTGACCATTATTTTTATGGAAGGAAATCATGTATCATTAATAAGGTGATTTTTCTAGGTACAGATTGAAGGAAAGAAAGAGGAGTATTTTTTAGATGTTTACTAAGAGCAATCCATTATGCTAAGCTCTGAAGATACAAATCCAAAAAGCAAAGAAGTTCCTGTCCTCAAAGAGCTTATTCTTTTCCCATCTTAATATCTTTTATTTTTACATATCCTGCATTTCACAATTAATGTTTCCTCTTTCTTTCCCAAAAAAGAAGTAAAGAGAAAAAAGGTCAGCAAGACTAATCAACAAATCAATCTCGTTTTACATTCTATCTGAAGTTCCATAGGCATAATCCTTTTCCTTTTCCTCCCCAAAGCAAAACAGAGAAATAGATGCATTCATATATTTGGAGCCAAGATGGATCATTATAATCCCAGAAAATTTCATTTCTTTTTTTGTCTTGTTCTTCTAATTTACATCATGGTAGTCATTGTGTATATTGTTTTCCTTCCATTTTTTTTACATTCATTCATATAAGTCTTTTCATGTTTTTCTGTATTCTTCATATCCATTGCTTCTTCCAGTGTAGTTAATAATATTCTGTTAGATTTATGTACTGCTATTTGTTTAGCCATTCCCCAACTGATACTCATTGACTTTATTTCCAATTCTTAGTAACCACGAGCCAATGCTGCAGTGAGTGTTTTGGAGACTATGACATTTTCTTTCTGACTCTAACCTTCTGTGTTGCATAGGGAGTTAGTTCTTTTTTCTCCTCTCCCATGCTGATAAGAGGGTTTTTGTTTTTTTTATCCTGTGGGCAATGTGGAACCAGAAGCTTTTTTAATAGGACACCTGAAAGCTTTTTTAGATAGATTAATTTCATAGGGATAGATTGATGGGGGATCATAGGATGTAGAGCTGAAAACGACCAATTCAGCTAGAGTTTATGAATAGTAGAATAAAAGTTTTTAAAAGGTAAGTTGGGGCCAGATTGTAGAATTTTAAGTCTGGTAGTGGTCTTTGAAATAATTCAATTTATAATTCCTTCATTTTGAAGAAGAAAAATATAAGACTTAGCAATGGGAAATGACTTACTCAAAATCACAGGGATGACTTAAAAACAATTTTTTTTCATTGATGCCTAAAAATACCACATTAGCATTGCATCCTAATGAACCTCCCTCCACTCCACCTGGTTGGAAACTTCCCATGGCATGTTGTATAGAGCAGTGGATTTGAAGTCAATTCAGCTCCTACCTCCATCATTTCCTAGTTGTGAGATCCAGGGCAAGTCACTTATATTTTCTCAGACTCAGTTTTCTCATCAGTAAAATGATGATAATATAACATCTTCTTCATGGTTGTTATGAGAATTAAATAAAGTAAAATAGATAAAGTACTTTGGAAACCTTTGCTTATATTATTTATAAAAGTATAACAAATATAATTTATATTAATATAAAAATACATAACATATTTTATATGAACATATGTGAATTATATATGAATATAAAATATACAAATGCACATGAATATATAATTTATATGAATATAAATAAATTGATAAATAACTATAAAATAATGATTATTATAACAAAGAAATGTAATTAAACATGATAAACTAGTAGGCCAGCCATGTCTGACAATATATATATTCTATACCTGTAATCAGTACCTTTTTTGATGAGAAGAGGGAGTTGTATTTCATTTTTAATTTCATCCTATTGATTGGTTATCAATAGATTTCTGATGTCTTTCTAGGTTGTTTCCTTTTTATTATTGTGATCATTTAGTAAACTGTTCTCTCTCTTTTTCTCTTTCTTGATTTATGAATGAAGTGTTCATGTTGATCAATTCCTATAACAATATGTGGGCAATAAGTTTCTGCAATTTCCTCAGAGCTAGTGAGTCTTTGCACAAGTACAGGATGGAGATGATTGAGAGAATTAATTACCTTATAAACTTTTGATCCACCTGTTGCATTTGGCTATCTAGAGTGAAAGCAGAAGTGATTGATATATGTGGAGAATGGTGACAGTCTAAGGAAACAGGGAAAGATGATCAATGTGGCAATTCTACTTTTCTTTTTTTCAGAAATGCCTGGGTCTGAAAAGGGGATAGGCTAGAACAGAGAGTAGATTCATTCATTCATTTAATTCAGCGATATTTTTCAAATTCTATTTCTGTGGAAAGCAGGAAAAAAATTAGAGTGCTAATTGTCAAGTCATTATAATATCATTCTTTATCAAGGGTTCTTAACCTAGGGGTTTATTAACTTGTTTTTGAAAAATGTATTTAGATAACTGGTTTCGTTATAATCCTATGTATTTTATTTTATGCATTTACCATTGCTATTCTGAGAAGCAGTCTATGGTATTCACTAGACAGCCAAAGGGATCCATGAAACAAAATAAGATTAAGAACCATTGGTTTGTATACCTGTCCTAATGTCTGCTGTGTCCACAAGGAATCTCAAAATCAGGGTTGCTTTTTGCTTTCTTATATGACCCATTCCTCTCTCTCTTTTCCCAGCATATTAAGCAGCCCATTATTCAAACTGATATGTACTTGGATTAATAATTTTTTGTGACCAGAAAAGAAGGTAATTTCCAGGGTGAAAATAGATGAGTACTCCAAACCTAATATAGTCATGAAATATGAAGTTTGAGACTACTACTTTCTTTAGTTTATGGTAAGGGGAAAATCAATTTTGCCAGGAATTCTGGAAAATTAAAACAAAACTTTCCTCAACTGTCTCTTTTCTCCGTTTAGAAGATTGGATTTTCAATGGCAGAAAAAAGAAGAGTAATCAGATGACCGAGATGAATCATAATATTCTTCTTGAAGAGATTCTTATTAAAAGGTCACAACAGAAAAAGAAGACTTCACCTTTAAACTACAAAGAGAGGCTTTTTGTACTAACAAAGTCTCTGCTGTCCTATTATGAAGGCCGAGCAGAGGTAGGAGACAATCAGCATTTACTTTGTCTCTTTTTATGTTGGTGATGATTATTCTGTCTCATTCTCAGTGAGAGAGTAGCTGGAAAGCTAGTAGCGGGACATTGGGCATTTATTTCCATATTCTAGGTAACTCTAAGCCTATCAGTTGCCTAGAAGGTGCCAGTTTGCCTTAATAGAGGAAATTCCCAATCTGGAACTCCCTATACTTATGAAACCAAATAGATATGTTAATAAAATTTCCCATCTTCAATTTTTTTGCCTAGGTTTTGGGTGTGATAGTTTTACTCAAATTTATTATATTATTCTATTGAAATAAAATACCTATACCAATTCAAGCTGTAAGTAGTTCATGAAAAACGTGTGTGCTGTATGATCTTTTCCTAGAATGCATCTTTATTCATTATAAATTCTTTAATGCATGTCATTTGTTAATGTTTTGGTCATTATGTCCTGTTATTTGTATACTGTCCAAGGAAAAATTGATCAAATCTTAATGGACACTGAACATTCTATGAATTGTTTACATCAACCTGAAAAACAGGATCTGCAACTTTTTCTTGTGGTGAAGAGCTAACTTGCTTCTCTGAAGCCTCTATTAACTTGAAGGCAATGGGGAAGCCTTACCTACCATTATGCCATGGGGAAGAGGGTGTGGCAACAAGTAGGGCATTTCAAGTGCTTTGGTTTCTGCCCATCTCTCTCACATCACTGAAAAGGACCATGGAAAAGAGTTCCTCTAGGGAACCTACAGCCCTCTTCTTCCCAAAATTCTGTCTCTTCCTCCCATGTCATCCAGGGGAAACTTCAGATTTGCATTTCTATTATTGCTTTGGTAAACTGAATTACCCCAGTAGGTGATTTCCAGTTGCCTCATAGTAATCAGGTATGGGATGATATGATATTGGTAAACATAATTTTTAGTTAGCCACAATTTAAATGATACTCCTCATCTCCTTTCATCATCTTCATCCTGCTTCTCTTAATGCATTAGCTAAAAGAAAGTAATACTTCTTATTTGCTATTTGTATGGCAGGTTTAAAAAAATGGAATGTAAAATTCAGTCTAGGCAATCAACCATTGAGCCAAGCTGTTTCCTCAAAGTCTATTATTTCCAAGTCAGTGTTCCATTTTCTAGTAGTAAGTTTTTAATCTTGTATTTTTTCCTTATAAGAAAGACATTTTATCACATGGTTACTGATTAGCTCACATTTCTGCATCATTAAGTGAGTTTAAAAAGGATCTTACTGGCAATCTACAGGGCCAGTTTTATGTTGTTCATATCAACAGATCTTAGATTATACTTCAAAGAACATCCAAGAATTCATGACCAGTGTTGTTTCGATCTTACAAAAGCTGTTTAGGTAGGGACAGTCCAACCCTTGAGTTAGTACTGAAATGCTTGGGAACTGGGGCTGAGGTTATGGAAGGGAAAAGAATTCATCTTGGAAACATTAGAACAGTAGGGAGTTAGATGGTACAGACTTGCTTTGACTTGGAGCCTGGAAGACCTAAGTTCAAATCCCACTTCAGACATTGACTAGCTGTGTGAACTAGAATAAATCACTTAATTTGTTTTATCATCCGTTTCCTCATCTGAGATGGGGCCAATGAATTTAGTGATACTCTTAGCATCTACTAAAAAGGGTTACTGTGATGTTTAAATGATATAACAAAGGTTACAGAGCTTTGTAAACCTTAGATCACTACAGAAATGCTAGTTGTATGTTTCAGAAAGCAGGCATAGGAGGAGCTTTTGCTAGCTTTGACGTGAAGAACATGTACATCTTCATCTGTGGTTTTTATTCAAGTGTGCAGTTACTGCTGAATGGCTCCTTGTCCTTGGGTTTAAGTCTGTAGAATTGCCCCTTTGAAGTGTAAAAATAGAGATTTTGAATCCCAGACTTCAATCCCCAGAAGTCCTTGGTATTTCCAAGAATTCCCTATAATCTCAGAGACTGAAATGTGAAGGCAGAAGCTGCAGATGGTGATAGAAACATTCAAAGAATGTAGAGTAAGAAAATACTGATGCATCAGTATTAATTATGTCTTTCTCTGTCAGAAGGTGAGATGGAGAGAGCAATGGAAGTCAGTAGGACTGGGCTTTCATCTTAGCTTTGCCATCAATTTGTTGAATGACTTTATATATGTCTTGTACCAGTTTCCTTACCTATAAAGTGGATGATCTGGACTAGCTAAGATTGATTCCATATCTAGGGCTTTATTCTAGTTGAATAGCAAGAAGACAAATTATTATTGTTATCATTATCGACATTGGTAGTTTATTATTTATATGTAACTTCATGGTTGACAGTGACATTTGGAAACAGACTCTTTCATTCACATCTTTTTAGCCAAAAGTCAAGATTGCTTGTGAGAGGCTGTTTCGACATGTATGTGGGAAGATTAAGGTTCCCATAGGATTCCTCAGGCTGAGTTTGAGCTGGATGGGCTGATTATTGATTTTGTTCTTGGGCTAGCCTTAGAAAACTACTGAGAGCAAGAGGTCAGGGTTGAGATTTCAGGGGGTTCCTAGTGGTTCTCTATAAGAGCAGGATTGACCTGGAGTGAGTTAGCATCACCTGGGTGAATTTTGGCACTATTTTTTCTATCCATCCATTATCCCCTCCAGCCCCACAGATTATATACATGATTTCTAGATCATATTTGATGAATTTCATGGATGTTTAGTTCATACCTGTAGTCCTGGTGACTTTTTACTCCACCTCCCCACCCCCCAAATTCTGGGAGAGCATATAGGATTATGGGCACATAAAAATCATAGAGCTGAAAGGAGCCTTAAAAGTCATGTCAACCAGTGGTATCTAACTTGAATAGAAATGGACTGCTAAACCATCCATAAGAATCCTTGTGAATAGCATCTTAACTTAGAAAACCATTTATTGATTCTATGTTCTATTATGTTTTTATTTATTTTGTTAAATATTTCACAGTTATAATTCAATCTGGTTAGACTTGAGTTGTGATTTGAGCAATCTTTCCATTTTACATAAAAGGAAGTTAAGTACTTGAAAATTGAAAGATTTAATTTTAAGCTAGAACAGAGCAGAGTAGAGATCTGAAATCAGGTTTACTGTTGTTCTTTTTGCTTCATGTTTTTTGGATGTCATTTCTGTATATGAAATTTCTCCCCCTCCAAAGAATGAATCTTTATTTGTGACACAGACAATACAGCAAAACCAATTATTGGCAGAAAATCACATGTAGCCTATGCTACATTCATCAACTGTAGAACCTTCTCTATCTACTGAGAAGGTACAAATTGCCTTTCTTCATATTTACTCTATGAACTACATTAGACATTAGAATTAAGTATTCATCTTTATTTTATTATTTTCTTTGTTTACATTGTTGTAATAGATATATATGTAGTAGATAGATTATTTATATCTTGTTTCTATAATATAAATTGGTGTTATCTTTTGTTTTAACATTGCCTATATGTAGTAGATAGATTATTTATATCTTGTTTCTATAATATAAATTGGTGTTATCTTTTGTTTTAACATTGCCTAAATTTACTTTTGTATTTTCTCTCCCTCTCTCTCTTACAAGAAAGCCATCATATATAATAAAGAATTTTACATAAAGCAAAAAGAAAAAAAGAAAAAATAAACCAAACTAATCAATACAAAAAAAAATGACAATCTATACAGTGTTGTACATCCATGGACCCCTTATCTCTACCATGGAGTAGGAGGAGGTGTCTTCTTATGTCTCTTCTTGAGGTTTATGAACTTTTGTAATTTTACAATGATTACTTTCAATTGGTGTGTGTGAGAGAGATCTAGATATAGGGAGTCTTTGTGGATATTCTCTTCTCAGCTCTTTTTACTCCACTTTGCAGCAATTCATTTAAATCTTTTCATTCTTTTCTCTATCTTCATTATAGTAATAGCATCCCACAACATGGTAATATTCTATTACATATAGGTACCACATCTTGTTTAGCCATTCCTCATTTGAGGACATCTGTGTTGTTTTCAGTTTTTTGCAACTACAAGAAGGTTGCTATAAATATTTTGGCAAATGTGGGACCTTTCTTATCACTGAGCACCTTGGGATATATATCTAGCAATGAATCATTTTAGATACTTTATCTACATCATTGGAGGATACTTGTCCTCTGAGGCAACTGGGCTTACAGTCCAGGTGTAATTATTATCTATTTGCCCTCTAGGGCCAAGCAGAATGAATTTAACACAACTGCATGATAAAAACCTCACATATTTGAAGACAGCAATTGGATTTCCTCCTGCCTCATCTCCAATTTACCTCTTCTCCAGGCTAAACATTCTTTCACTTGAGCCAATTCTTTTGTGGTGTGGTTATATACCTCTTATTATTTTGATCTTCCTCTTGGATGTGGTTCCAATAGCCTTTCCTAAAGTGTAATGCAAAGAACTGATGTACTACTGAAGTGGCATGAGCAAAATAAAATACACTGAGATCAGACCCTTTTTTATTTAATGAGGAGAAGCATTATATGGCATAAAGTAGAGGGCATGATGAGACTTGGAGTCAGAAGACCTGAGTTTGGACCCCAGACCTGCCACTGCCAGGAATTGCACTACTTGTTCAGGATACAAAGAAAGAGAAAAAATGGTCTATGCTCTCAAGGACCTCCCAGTCCAATGAGCAAGAAAACATGCAAATAACTATGTACTGGATAAATTGGAGATAATCAACAAAGGCAATGCACTAACATTAAGGAGGATTAGAGCTGGCTTTTTCTAGAAGGTGGAACTTTATCTTGGATCTGAAGGATTGAAAAGAGGACAGGAGATGAAGGAGAGAATTCTAGTTATGGAGGTCAGCTAATGCAAATGCCCATAGTCTGGAGATGGGAGAATCTTTTCTGAGGAATGATTAAGGAGCCCATTGATGTCATTGAATCTCAGAGGGTGTGAGATGGATTATAGGGGTAAGAAGACAGGAAAGGTAGGAGGGAACCAGATTCTGAATAGCTTTAAAAACCGGAATTTTTTATATTTGATCGAATGATAGTCACTGGACTGGGGAAGAGGCTTGACTAAAGGAAGCTGACCAGAAGGCTATTGTAATAGTATAGGTATGAAGTAATGAGGACTTGTACCAGAAGGGTGGCAGTGTATTTCCACCCTAATATTCTATAATTCCCTGTTTAGTTGCTGTAGAAAAGAAAAATAATCTCAATTTCAACATCCTGAGAAAAATACCACATCTTTCATTCTAACTCTTTAGGCTTTATTCTTTCTCTGCTAGTTAAATGAGATGCATTGTACACTGAGACAATCACTTACTCCTTTGGAATTTCAGGTTCCTTGTTTTTTAAATAGACTAGCACCCACTTCCCTTTTTTAGATTTTTCCTCTTTTCCACTCCTGACTCATTGCTTCCTTCTTTTCCCATTATCAAATTACTTCCTTTTGCCCTTGTACTTATTTACAAGTATTATCCTAAGGTTAGATCTGATCATGTGGGCCTGATTTAAACCTTTTTCTGTTAAACCAACTGCTTTTCTTTATTAAACATTTGTAATTACTGTCTTTTCTAGGTAGCCTTCTTTGATTAAGTAGGATGGGAAAGAATACTGTGTGGTCTTCTAAATTTGTTTCAAACATCTTTCCTTCATATCCAAACCAAATATCAAGAAAATGAAAAACAAAATAAAGTTCAAGAAAAAGGATTTATTTTCATGCTAAGAATATAAAGGATGAAATTTGCATATTTTGTATGATGATAACACAATGTGAATGCTCAATAAATCAAGAGTCAGCAGACAGGAGTTGCACCTTTAACCCCAGGATAATTTATTTTCCTAGCCCTTTGTTCTTATGATTTGAAAAACAAAGTGGGGGCTGGGACCTGCTGGTATAAAAGTCTTGTTTTAAATCTAGCCCTTTGGACAGATAAAAATCACTTTTTGGCTTTTTAAAGTTTATTTTCTTTATTCCTCTAAGCAAAATTATATTTAAATAGTAAGATATTTTATGAAAAGCACTTTTTTATAGAGACAAAAAATTTAAAATATGGAGATGATAGAAAAGTAGCAAATGCAGTCTACCAAATATTTAGTATTTTCACTCTGTAGAAAATTAAATCCATGAGGTTGTCATTCTCGTGAACACATTACTGGGTTACAGAAAGAAAACCAATATGGTTAGTGTCCTCAAAGACAGCCTACTGGGAGTGAGTGGATGTAGAGAGTTACATAAAATAATAACTATATAACATAATGCAGAGGGTGATGGGGGCAAAGAAGAGAAACTCAGAAAAGTGCTTCAGAAAATTCTGACCAGTTAAAAAAGGTTTTAAGATGGAGTAGAAAAGGAAGGCTTTGAGGATGAGGTGGAATTTGAATTAATCCTTAAAATGAGAAAATACTGAATGAATGATAGAGATGCATTTCTGGCATAGAGAATGGCCTACAGAGATGCATGGACATGGGAAATGATTAGCTATACCTAATAATCATTCTGCAATAATTCAGAGTGCATGAAAGGGAACAAGATGAAATAAGACTAAAGTTGTAGACTTTGTTAGAGTGTGGAAAACTATAAATTCCAGGCCAGGGAGTGGAATTCATATGTTATATTTTAAGTCTAAGTATTAGGAACTCACCAAAGATTTTCTAGTAGGGAGTAACAGACTTGTGCATCAACAGAGGAATAAGAAAGATATGTCATCAAAGAGATATGATCCAAGTACTATGGGTGAGAGTAATTTCTAATGTGTTTCTTTTAGGAATATATACTTTATATAATTCCCAATATACACATATATGCATATATATGTGTGGATATATATGTATGTATATATAAATGATTATATATATGTATATATATATGTATATATATATATACACAAAGTGAACATAATTTCATGCTCCTGTGGAAAATTAAGACCCAGTGGAATAATTTGATTGTAGTAAGTAACTTTTCCTTTCTGACTCAAGTTTTTGCTGGTGTCACCTGAATCAAGTGCTTTAAGAATTATAAAAAATGTTATATACTTAATGATACAATTTGTATTTCCTATAAACACTGCCAACCATGTAGTGAAAAACTAGAGTTTTGGGAAACTGTTGTTCAAAATAGTCTATTTATTGTTCTCTGAATATGCCATTCTCAATCAAATATATGTCTTTTCACTGGAATGTTTTCCTTGTATTCACTGGTTATGTGTATATATATATATATATATATATATATATATATATATATATATATATATTTATTTATTTATTCATTAAAACCCTGACCTTCTGTCTTAAAACGAATACTAAGTATTCGTTCCAAGGCAGAAGAATAAGGGCTGGGCAATTGGGGTTATGTGATTTGTCTGAGTCACACAGCTGGGAAATTTCTGAGGACAGATTTGAACCTAGGACCTCTTGTTTCCAGGTCTGGCTCTCTATCTACTGAGCTATCCAGCTGCCCCTCTACCTGGCATCTTACTCTCCATTGTATCATACACCACCCCTGATCCCCTTCCCCTAGCAGATTACCAAATTATGGGAAGACTTGGGTTCTGATGTCCAGATTCCTTTTGGAGATAGCTTGTTAAGGCAGTGAGCAGGTCAGTCTTGGGAATTTTAGGACTCTTTAGAGGAAGCAGAGTAATATTTGTATTGGCTTAGTTTTAAAACCCACATTTCTCTCTAGGATAGAAGTGATATCAACCCTGAAATGATATCAACTCTGAAGCAGTCAGTTTGCCTTGGTGTTATTCCCAGGCATCTCAGTGGCACCTTCACATTTTGGCCCTCCTACATCTGAATTGACAACCCAACCCCCATCAGAGCCAAGTTAATTTTGATGATGCTGATCCTTGTTAGTCCTTTCTAGCTGTAGCAACCCCTGGTTGATTGTCACCAAGTTTGGTTTACCAACTTCCAGTTGTGTGACAAATTCATTGTGCTCTTGCTCAATTCAACTTTAGAACCTCTGATTGTAGAACTGAAACTGGTAATTGAAGATTTCTGGTTTCTAGTCTACCTCCCAAACACTAACCTGTTCCAAGATATCTAGAAGGGACTGTAATTTCCCTGACACTATCTTGGCTACAGGTCCTGCAGGAAACACTCATGCTGGAGGACAGGACCAGCGGGAAAACCAGCATAAAATATGCCTCCTCTCATTTGCCAGATATGAGAAATGGAAAGGTAGAAAGAAAGTATCTGGAATAGTAGACAAGGGAAAAGTAGAGAATGGTAGCATGTAAGAGACAGGTCATTATAGTGACCTCAAGACTTGATGCAAACTTAGCTTCTGTTGTTAGGAGGATGGGCATGATGATCCCAGTGTTCATGAAAAGGTAAACTGACTCAAGTGTGGCCTCCTGCCATGTAGAGTAGAAATCTAATTCACCATGGGTTTTTTTTTAACTGGTTTAGGAATAAGATTAGAAGCAGACAAGATCATATGGGAATGGAAAAGAGGAAAAAAATAATAAAAAGAATAGAAAAAAGTAATAATCATGAAGTTGGAAGTACATTAAGTTTAGATTTGGTGGATACAGGAATAGTGATTCACTAGAGCCTTTGATGATACATTATGGTATGACAACCACATTTATCTTTATGTTTTAAAATATATAGTTATATATATAAAACACTAAAATTATAATATGAAAGTGTACCAGATTAAACTTGCTATATACAACTGTTTGCATTTAAATACATTTTAGAAATAAAATATCAGCTTTTCAGTCTTTCATTCTAAGTCTCCATTACTATTTTTTCCCATTCATTTGTATATGCTTTTTTTCTATATGGTTGGTATTGGTATGTTTTCTATTTTTCTGGTCCTGCTTTTGTCTCCGTACTTTATTTCTTCATCTTAATTAAATGATTTTATTTTTGTTGTTCTTTTAAAAAAAAACATTTTGAACATTTTTGTTATGTACTTGACACTCATCAAATATGATCAAAAGTACAGTAGGAGAGGATTATATATAATACCACAGATCTGAATTATGTAAAGAATATAATGATTAAATGTTAGTTTAAAACTGGATTTTTCTGTCTCCTGTTTGCTAATGTGGTTTTTAAAAAAATGCTACAGTGATCCTATCTTTAAATTTTTTTCTCTTTTTCTTTTTTTTTTAGTAGTCCTATTGCTAGAATTTTCTATCAGTATCCCTTGACTGTTTATCTATTGGGGAATGGTTCTTGGTATTCTATATTTGAGTGAGTTCCTTGAGTATCTTAGATATGATATCTTTATCAGAGACCAATGCTGCAAAATATTTCTCTATTAAACTATTTCTCTTCTAATTTCAGCTGAATTAAATTTTTTTTTTTGCAAAAGCTTTTTTAACTTTATGTAATCAGAATATCTATTTTATCTCTTGTGTTCTTCTCTTTCTCTTGTTAGGTAAAGGTATTTCCTTCTCTACTCTAATTTATGATGTGACTTTTAAATCAAGATCATGAATCCATTTGGAGTTTATTGTGAGATGGTGGTTTCATGTTAATATCTTCCAGATTGATATGTAATTTTCCCTTCTTTTTTTGGTAGGAGGATCTTTTTTATTAAAACATTCTTTTTCTATGTTAATTTCTTTCTTGATTTTGTATCTCTAATCTGGCCAAATGATCAACTTTTCCATTTTTTTAACCAATAGTATATATTTTAAATGGTTATTGCTTTATAGTATATTTGAGATTGAATGCTGCTAGGTTTTCTTCTTTCTCAGTTTTTTCTTTTTTGAAATTGTTATAGTTTTGTTCTTCCAGATGTAATTTTCCCCCTTTAGTTCTTTAGTAGTTTTATATGGAACTATTGAATAAGTAAATTCATTTTGGTAGTGTTTTCATTTTTATTATATTGCTACTTAATACACAGGAATAATTAATATTTTTCCAATTATTTATTTTATCTTTATTTCTGTAAAGAGCGTTTTATACTTGTAGTCATATCATTCCCATGTGTGTTGGCAGGTAAACACCCAAATGTTAATGTTTATTCTGTAGTGATTTTAAATGGAATTTCTCTTTATGGCTTTTTTTTGCTGAATTTTGTTGGTAATATGCAGAAAGATTGATGATTTTATATTCTGTTACTTTGTTGAAGTTATTGTTTTAGTGAATTTTTTGGTTGGATTGCTGAAGTTCTCTAAATAGATTATCATATCACTTGCAAAAGGAACATTTGGTTTCTTTCTTTGTCTATATTCTCTTTATTTCTTTTTCATGTTTTATTGCTATAGCTATCATTTGAAGAACTATGTAAACTAGTATTGCTGATAATGGAAATATTTGCTTTACCTCAGATTTTCCTGGAAAAAAATCTCTGTGTTTTTCCATTATATATAATGCTGTTTTTTGGCTTCTGATAGTGACCATTTGCCATATTAAAGAAAAATCTATATGTTCCTGTGTTTTTTTGATAGAAATTGATGTCATGTTTAAAGCTTTTTCTGCATCTCTTGCAGTGCTTATGGTTATTCTTATTACTGTGTTTATAGTTTTTCAAATATTGAACAAGTCCTGCATTTCTGGCATAAATTCAACATTCTAAATATATTCATGCAATCTCTTTGCTATTGTTTGATTCACTATTTTACTTTAAAATTCACTTGGGAGATGGGTCTTTTGCTTCTTCTCTCACTGGTTTAAGTGTTAAGACCATATTTGTGCCATAGAAGGTATTTGGTAGGGTTCTTATTTTTGTATTGTAATTTTTATAATATTGGAATTTTTTTTTTTACTGAGAAATCATTTACAAAACCATCTGGTCCTATTTTCACATTTTTTTTGGGGGGGGGATTCATTAATAGCCTACTTCATTTCTTTATTTCTTTCAACTAGATTATATTATTTAAAATTTCTATTTCTTGTTATGTTAATTTGGGTGTTTTGTGTGTTTTGGTGGTAAATATTCATTTATTTTATTAAATTAATCAATTTTGTTCAGATACAATTGGACAAGATAGTTTCCAATACTGTAAGTCCCTTTATTTCCTCATAGATTTTCCTTTTTTCCTTTTTGATATTTCTAATTTGGCTTTCTTCTTTTTTAAAAAAGTCATATTCACTACCAGTTTAGCTTTTGCTAATCTCCTCCCCCAAAGAGCATCTAGTTTTATTTGTCAGTTCAATGAGTTCTGTTTTTTGCTTTTAGTTTTGTTGCCATCTTTTATTTTAGGATTTTATTGAAGACTTTTTATTTATTGTTTTTTAAATTACATGCACGATTTATTGATGGAAATGATTAGTAACAATAAAAACTTCCCTTAAGAAATCTTAGCTCAATCCCCAAAGTTTTGGTATGTTGCTTCATTGTTGTCATTTTATTTGATGAAATTATCTGATGCTTCTATGATTTATTGTTTGACTCACCAGTTCTTAAGAATTAAATTATTTCCTCTCCATTTAATTTTGAATCTTTTTCCAAAGACCCTCTATTGATTAAAATATGTATTGCATCATGGTCAATAAAAGTTATATTTAATATTTCTGCAATTTTCTGAAGATTTTTGTATCTAGTACAAGGCCACTTTGGGTACTGGTTCCATCAAGAGATATTATAAATCTTATTACTCTCTTTCTGCAATTATAAGATGCCTATTATATCTAAATCTTCTAATTTCATGTGTCTTGATCAATGATACATGCAAAACCCAGCAATGGGGGGCAAGGAGGAGGGGAAAGAAAGAACATGAATCATGTAACAATGGAAAAATCTTCTAAATTAATTAATTAAATAAAAATTCTCAATGAAAAAAATCTTCTAAATTTCAATTTGTCCTTTTATTAGATGTTTCTAGTTAAAACAGATATACTTATATCTTTGGGTATTAGGGTTTTGCTGTATATTATTGTTGTTCAGTTGTTTCAATCATGTCTGACTCTTTGTGACCCCATTTGAGGTTTTCTTGGCAAACATGCTGTAGTGATTTGTCATTTCCTTCTCCAGCTAATTTTATCAGGGGAAGAAACCGAGGTAAACAGGGATAGGTGACTTGTCCAGAGTTACAGTAGTAAGTCTCTTAGGTCAGATTTGATTGCAGGTCTAGCACTCAGCTGCTGATCCTTAGATTGTCTATTGCTATATATATCCCTGTAATTGCACTAATTTTTTCCTTTAAGCAATTAGATGCTATGCCATTTGGTTCATGCTACCATCAATTGTGTTTCGTGCCTTTAAGTACAACATAGGCCCCCCATTTATTCGTTTTTTTCCATATCTGTTTATATTGTTGCCTTCTCTGAGATCACAATTCCTAATCTGTCACTTGAAGTATAACTTCTTCTCTAGCCTCTGATTTTAACTTTATTTAAATCTTTGTTTCGTGTGTGTGTGTGTGTGTGTGTGTGTGTGTGTGTGTGTTTTTAAATAAACATGGGTTCTTTCTAACCCTTTCTGTTATGCTCTTCCATTTTATAGGTTAATATGTCTCATTCATGGTTAATTGTTTATTGCATATTTCCCTCTATAATTTTATGGTTTTTTGTCTGTTTGCATCTTCTCCCATACTACCTTTAATCCTTCACTCAACTGTCCCCTCTCTCTTTTCCTTGCCTGGACTTGGATCACCAGTTTGTATACTTTCCCCCCTATTCATCTATCTTTCACAATCCCTCTTCCAAATATGAAGTTTATTTTGATTATGATTATTTTCTTCTAGATTGTACCTTCTTTTTAATCCCATCTTTTCTGATTTTCTGTCTTCATCTGTTTCCCAGATGCATTTAATAATGCCAAACTCTTTATGTGTATGTATGTTCAGTTCTCCTTTATTTAGTTAAGATGAAAATGAGGTTCATGTGATGCCCACTCTCATTATCTCTTCCTTCAAGTTTGTCTACTCTTTTTGCATTTTCTAAGCATGAGAAATAATAAGTCCTATCACCATTTTCTTCATTTTTTTCCCAGTTATATTCTTTTTATCCTTCCTTTCTCTTTTCTTAAGACATCAAAGCAGAGCAAAATCAACTTTTCTCTCTTTTTAAATACCATTATGACTTTTGAAGACACTGCCACCTGCATAAATGCATTTTAAATTTCTTTGGATTCCTGTGTTTGCCTTTTAGTTTCCATTCAACTCTGGCTTTAAAAAAATCTATCTATCTTTCTTTCTATCTGTCTATCTATCTATCTATCTATCTGTCTGTCTGTCTGTCTGTCTGTCTGTCTGTCTGTCTCTATCTGTACACACATACACATACAATCAGGAATACTAGAAAGTCATTCCTTCCTTGGGAGGTTCATTGTTCCTCCTTTAGTGTTATTTCTAGTCTTGCAAGATAAATGATTCTTTTTTTTAAAACCCTTACCTTCCATCTTAGAATCAGTACTGTGTACTGTTCTAAGGCAGAAGAGTGGTAAGGGCTAGGCAATGGGGGTCAAGGAAGTTGCCCAGAGTCAAACAGCTAGGAAGTATCTAAGGTCAGATTTGAACCCAGGACCTCCCATCTCTGGGCTTTGCTCTCAATCCACTGAGCCACCCAACTGCCCCCAAGATAAATTATTCTTGATCATAATTTTATGCCTTGTCTTTTGGAATATTATTCTAAATTTAAATATCTTTAACATTTGTGACTGCCTAGTTTTTCTACTTCCTTGATACTTGAGTTCTTTCTTTCTGGCTACTTGTAATATTTTTCTTTTGACTTGTAAGCTCTGGATTTTGGTTGTGACCTTCTGAGGACTTTTAATTTTGACGTTTCTTTGAGGTGGTAGGTGATAGGTGTTTTCGATTTCAGTTTGTTCTGTAGTTCTAATACATTTGGACATGGACATGATAATTTTCATATTCTCAGTCTTTGATCTGTTGTTTTAGGTTAGTTTTTTGATATTGATTATAGATATTTTACATTTCTCAAAATCTTTTAATTTTGTTCTATTTTTTAAAAGAATACTTGAATTCTCTTTAGTTCATTATTTGGATAAAATTTTTAACCTTTTGTTCTAAACTGTTCTATTTTTTTTTAAACTTTAGAGTACTTATGTCACTTATAATTTCACTTTTGATCCTTTTTTCTTCATTTTTGTCTTGTGACCAAACCATTTTATCTTGGAAACTCTACTTATAGTCACTGTACAGTTACACTTTTTCTAGGTTTGTTTTTTGTTCTTCTCTTGACCCATAATATTCCTTCACAGTTTTTGGTATATTCTTATATTTAGTCACATTTTGTAGTGAGAGATTTTAGCAGGAGCAAGGTGACAGCAAGAGATCCTACAAACCAACTTTCCACACAGAACTTGCAGGAGCTGGGGAACTGAACACACAGGCAGTTTCTGGGGGGCAGTTGGTGGACTCCTCTGGAAGAGAGAGGCTACTGCTTTTCTCTAGCAGTCAGGAGAGCCAAGAGGATTTCTATTTGGTATTTCTGGGGTGGACCCAAAGAGTCAGTGATTCCCTCTTCTTTGGCTTTCTTGATATTCTGCCTGTCTTTGCTACTGTTGGTGCTGGTGCTGCTGCTGTCAAGTGGATTTCAACAGGGACTACTGCTTAACTCAAAGAGGACTCCTGGTTGTGAGATTCTTTGGTCCTTGTTCCTACCAACCCCTGTAAACTTAATTACTAATTTAAGAATTTAGTTTAGAATAATTATAGAAGGTATAGAAGGTATAGAAGGTATAAGGGTTTTAATCTCTGTTTGGGTTAAGAGTTAGTTATTCCCTAATTCTCTTTTTTCCCTCCTCCCTTTAACTAAATAAACCTGTTATATTATGTATACATACATATACATGTATTGTGATTACAAATAATTTTTTCCTTTTTTCTGGGTCTATAGTATCTTGCCAATATTCCTTGACTACCCTCCTAACTTGGTCAACTTGATCAGCAGTATTTTAAATTTTCCATAATTATTGTTTTTCAACTTCTTTATTTTCTGAAGGCATAGGTTCTTTGGGCTTTGGATAAGACTTTCCCCTCTATTTTGTGGGTAAGAGAACAGCAACTTACTAACTACTCTTACCTTCTTATTACATTGAGTAGTCAGAGATGCAGCAGGGATTTAATTTTTTTATGAAATTACTAGAAGATAAAAAGGATATATTTCCTCAGCACCTCAGTCTTCTTAAAGGAGCTTGTATAATCTATCTTGGAGTCCTTGGGCAAAAGGTAATTTGTGGACTTTTTGGTACCTGGGAAAGCACTATTCATATACCATAGACTTATAAATGAAGGCATCAAGACTTCATTCTGTGAGGAAAACAAAGGTTAAACAACAATCAACTATGTTGTAATAGAAAGGGGAACAGAAGAGAACAAGTATTTCCTAAGGACTTACTATGTTCCAGGTGCTATGCTAAGATCTTTGCAAACATTATCTCATTTGTTCTTCACAGCAGCTTTTTGAGATGTGGAATTGTTATAAAGAGTTGTTCTCAGCCTACCATGATATCAATTCTCACATATCCCACATACCTTTAAAGTAGGGCTATTTGTGATTCATGATGTTTTCTTTCTTCTAACTATTTACAAATGAAGAAACCAAAGAGCACGAAGAACTGGCACAAGATCAAATATCTCCTTTGAAGTGATATAGAAAGTTCCTCTTGGGGAACTGAGATCTATCTTTCAGGGCAGTTTTCTGTTTGACCACACTGTCTTCCTTCCCACAAGGGGCAACTTCCTTATAAATTAACTTCACTGATGCTTTTAAATGTAAGCTATTTATTTTCATCTTTTATTTCCTTTCTTCTCTACTTTCTCCTTGCTCTAGAACCCTTTTCCTACCCATTCATTAGTTGTTTGTTTGTTTGTCTTTTTATAGTATCTCAGTTAGGTGGGAAGTAGCTGTGTATATCTAAGTTATTAGAACTGTTAGCAAGAGAAGTCATAACATTCCCTAGGCAAAATGATCTCTTCAATGTCTGGCACATATCAAGATATGTGGATAGAGAGCCAGGTCTAGAGATGTAAGGTCTTGGGTTCAAATGTGGCCTCAGATATTTTCTAGTACTGTACCCTGGCCAAGTCACTTAACCCCTATTGCCTAGTCGTTACTGCCCTTCTGCCTTGGAACCAATACTTAGTATCAGTTCTAAGACAGAAGATAAGGGTTTAAAAATAAATAAATGAATAAATACTTCTTTGTTGATTGATTCACTGGGGAATATCTCATAGTGCTCCTTGTTTTAATTTGTATTGCAGTTGTCTGTGCACATCCTGGTTCTTCTGCTAGGTTGTTAATGCTTGGAGGGCAAAGTCACTAACCCCCCCCCCACCCCAACCCCCGTTTTGTATCTCAAAACACACACACACACATATACACACACACACATACACGCATCACAGTGCCTTTCATATGCTTGTTGAATTGCCTTTGGGGTCTGAAAAGGAAACAGCTCGTCCCATAACATAGTTATATTTAAAACAATAGAAATCAGGAATTATGTAGGAGGGAAGAGTTATTTTTATAAGAGGAAGATGAAATGATTCTCCTAGGCAGCAATTCTCAAGAACTTGAAAATACCTAAATTTTTTTGACCACTAAATTTTATGAAAGCATTTAGTGGCCTACATATTGAGTGGATTCCCAAGTCAGGCAGTGAATGTCTGATCCATATTGTTTTTACTCCCTCTATGTCCTGGACTGAATAAATACATCCCTGTTGGAAAGGACCTTTTTGTTCCTTTACAAATTGCAGAAATTCAAGTAACAAAATGTATTAACTCTTAGTACATGAACACATCAATCAATGTAGCTTTTCCCAAATAAAGTGCTCTGAGCATAGATTGTAACCCAGTCCTGAATAGGGCTGCTTCATGTATCATACAACAAAGAAGCAAGTGTACACACTGTTGTGAATTTTCTTGGGAAAAGATGTACAGAATGATATGGAGGAACAATCAGCAATTCAGAGTGAGATTACCAAGGGCAAGGGAGACTCCTTTCTTTTTAACTGGTAATTTTTGTGTTAGTAAGAAGAACAGATTGCTTAACTATGATATTTCAATTCAACATCACCAAAATGGCATGAAGGATACAATTCATTTTTTGAGGTTCCAAGAAGCAACAGTTTTCACTTCTGATTAAACTGAAATAAAATGTTAACATTAGAGCAAGCCTGATGTGAGTCAAGTTTACTTAGCATGTATCCTAGTACAATGGGTGTTTTAAGACAGCAAATTGATGTTATTAGAATAGGGGAACTTTGGTTCAATTTTGGCCTCAGACATGTTATCACTATTGCCTGGGCAAGTCATTTAATACCTATATGGCTTGGTTTCCTCTCTTAGAAAAAGAAGGGGTTGGAATAAATAGCCTCTAAGGTCTCTTTTAACTAAATGTCGTGAAATAATGAAGTGAGGTAAAACTGTACCAGATTTGGTGATAAGCATTCATTTTTCTACTTTCTCTTTTAATTGGCAAAAATCTGGTTGGTATAAGAGTGGATCTAAATTCCGAGGGGAAATTTTTAATGTATAGTTGATATTTTATCTACATTTTTAATGCTGATTAGACTTACTTCACTGAAAGAATTATCAGCTTTAGTTTATTCTTTTTTGAATACTGGCAGCATTATAATTTGGTCTTTAGAATCTGAAAAGTTGGACTTTATATCATCAGGACAGTGGTGTTTCTACCAAAACTGTGATATAGTGTAGAGAGATGGACACATTAAAAAAATAAAGGAAGACTAAATTGTAGAAGAAATGGCTAGCTAAGTGAGTGACCAGCTGTCATTCTTCTCTGGGCTGCACATTGGATTTTTTGCATACCATGCCCTGGCATCCTTCTGAATCTTACTCTAGCCCTGGAATTCACATATTTGAAGCATCCTCTGCGGTGAAGCTTCTTCCTTTGCTGGCCTCTCCCATAATCTATATTTAAGGAGGGTCCCCAGCTAGCTAGGGCTCATTCCTCTGTAAACTGTACTCTGATCTTTCTCTACCATGCTCTTATGATATTTCTTTATTTCCTCCAACTTCAAAACCCTGTTCAGCTTCTGTTTATGCCTTGCCCCCTCCAACCCCCTAAATGTAATTTCCGTATGAATTACATTTCTCTTTCTACTTGTATTTGTTTTCACAGTGCTTAGCACACAGCCTGGCAAACAGGAAGTGCTTAGTAAATGCTCATGAACTGACAAATATGAATTAGCAACATGACACCACAACCAAAAAAGGAGATTCAATCCTTCCCCTGGAAATAATTTCACTTAAAGATTTTAATTCAGCAAATATGTATTTGAGGGCATGGTCATGTTCAGGATGAATGTGAATATGGAAACATGGGAGAAAAGGAGGGAATACAGACAGTCTAAGGCCTGAAGGGAGGGGGAGAAGAGAAGGAATCAGTCAGCCAGAGGTATATGAGGTGATTCATACAGGGACACTGATGTATTGGAGGGAGTTGACTCTCTGACCTTGAAAGAAGAAGGGATCTGGAATCATCCTAATGAATTCATCTTAATCTATTTAACCTATGAAGAGAAGCATAGAACCCAGAAAAAAAGTGGTGATAGTCTTGTTACATACTCTGCTGGTCAGCCAATATCAGAAGTATTGTGCACAGCTCTAGATGAGGCCAGCTGGTCTAGTAGATAAAACACTAGTCCTGGAGTCAAGAAAACCCGAGTCCAAATCCAGCCTTAGAAGCTTCTTGGCTTTGTGATTGTGGACAAATAATTTCATTGATGGTGTGCCTCAGTTTCCTCAACTGTAAAAGGAGGACAATAAAAGCACTTTCTTCCCAGGTTTGTTGTGAGGATAATATACAATAATCTTTGTAAAGTGTATGGCAAACAGTAGGTGCTTAATAAAAGATCATTTCATCCCTTTATAAATGCCACATTTTAGGAAGGGTTAGAAAGCATCCAGAGAACTGATGGTTAAAGCCTTCAAGATCATACCATAGGTAGATCCTTTGAAGGAACTGAGTATGTTTAGCCTAGAGAAGATAAAACTTAAGGAGGCTTTGATAGCTTTCTTCTGCTGAGTTAGAGTTGTGATGCTCAGCATTAGAGAACAGAGCTAGGAGTAATGGGTAGAAGTTACAGAGAGGCAGACTTAGGTGTGATATAAAGAAGAACTTCCTAACAACTGGAACTTTCTCAAAGTGAAATGGTCTGTTTTGGGTGGTGATGAGTTTCCCCTCACTATAGGTCTTCAAAGAAAGACTGAATGACCATTTGTTGGAAATATCAAAGCTTTATTCTTCAGGGCTTTGGACTGATTGGTCTTGGACCACTTTCAACTTTGAGGGTTCATGCTATCATATTTAAAATAATCTATGATTAGGTTAAAGCATAGAAAGGAAGAAAAAAAATGGGGACAGTACTATTTAAGTGCCATGGAGGGGTCTTTATTAATAACTATTCCCATTATTTGAGCATTATAGACATTTTCAGATTATTACTATACCTTAAAGAATGATTATAAATATCAGTGTTGTGGTTTTAAACCTTAGAATTGGGAATAGGAATTTTGAATCCCTGTTCAAAAAAGTTGTATTTCTTTTCAGGGCATGTTGATTGATTGCAACTTATTAAACATTAAGTAAATTTTGTCCCTACTTGTTTGTAGGTTATGCATGCTCTTGTCAAGTGTGGGAATCTTAGCTTTAACGGTCTTTCACGTACTTACTATGACTGGCCCTTTTATTTCCTTTAGAATGTATCTACATAGAGGAGATCAAGCATGCTATTTATATATAGGACACTTTGTTTGATTATACCACCCCCAATTTGCTTTTTGATGTGGCAAATTTACCATTACTTACCCTGAAAAAATATGTTTTTTTTCAGTATTCAGAAAAAGGCAAGTATTTTTTAGTAAGCATTATGAAATTCCATTGCTAATTACATTAGATTGACACTCTCTTTAATAATTTTTAATTTATTTTATAAGTAAATATTTTTCTCTTTCTCTTTGTTTTAAAAAAGTTTTTAAAAATCCACATATACACAAAATAAATTCTTGGCCTAAAAAAGAAAAGCAGTTTGTGTTTATTATAAACTGTATGGGTATCGTTGATTTGAATGAATAACTGGGGCTTGTTATTGAGCTAACAATTAGAACTTTCCGAAATTCAGTGGGTGGGCCCTGTGTGACAGTGGGTTCTTCTACAATGGAAATCCTCAAGTAAAGGTTGGAGGACCACTAATCTGGCATGTTGTGTAGGGGAATGTTTTTCATGTACAGGTTAGACTTTGAGGTCCATTCTAGTTGAGAGTTATTCTCTGAATTGTGGCACCTTCGTAGTGGCAGTTAGAGAGTTGAGCAGATGATAGCTCCACAGGAGACCATCTGGAACCCTGGAAGAGAACAGGAGGAGCACCTCCTGAGAAAATTGTTTGCTGACTAAGAGAACATTAAACCACTTTCTTAAAGCAAACAGACTTGGAAAACTGGAAATCAGGTGTTGAGAAGGATGAACATGTCAGTAGCATTTAGAAAATGAGTCTAGAGTAAAAATATTGATGTTAAGTATCTTTTCCAAAGGATAATAATCATAATTTCTACAGTTTTCAGTTATCCTTATGCATTGTATCATAATCCTGTCTCCCCAGAACACCTGCTTAATATGTTTTAATTGAGTGACTTCTTTTTTAAAGCAGGACTTTTGGAAAGGGATGAGAAGGGGAGTTCCTTCAGTACTTGTATTGGCTCTTTAAAATGCTAGGATGCCATCTTCTGCTCACCAGTCTCCCCCCTTCCCATTAAAGTAGACTTAGATAAATGATCCCCTTTAGGTAGGGAGGGAATAAATTCATTTTCTTTTTTCTTTCAATTGGGGAAGCTGAACTATAGGGCAATTATGGTAGCTTTTAAGTTGTATTACTATTTCTTCCCTTGTTTGACTTTTAAAGACCTTATTACCTGGTCTCTTCCTATCTTTCTAATCTTCTTACAATTGACTTTTTTCCATATAACTCATCATTCAATCACACTGGCATTTTATTCTTCCTTGCACTCCTGACTACATACCTTTTTTACCTTCTGTCTTAGAACCAGGCAGAAGAGCAATAAGGATTAGGCAATGAGGGTTAAGTGACTTACCCAGGGTCACACAACTAGGAAGTGTCTAAGCCCAGATATGAACCCAGGACTTTCCATCTCCAGGTCTGGTTCTCTATCTATTGACCTACCTACCTGCCTCCTCCATACTTTTTAAATGGCTGTCTTCATGACTGGAACTTTATCTCTTTCATTTTTGTCTCTTGATAGCCTTCCCTGACTTTCTTCAAGTCTCAGCTAAAATCCATTTTTTTAAGTTTAATTAATTTAGAGTATTTATCCATGGTTACATGATTCATGCATTTTCTCTCCCCTCTTCCCATCCCCCTTCCATAGCCAACATGCAATTCCACTGGGTTTTACATGTGTCATTGATCAAGACCTATTTCCATATTATTGGTATTTACATGAGGGTGATCATTTAGAGTCTACATCCCCAATCATATCCCCATCAACCCAAGTGATCAAGCACTTGTTTTTCTTCTGTGTTTCTACTCCCACAGTTCTTCCTCTGAATAGCGTTCTTTCTCCTAAGTACCTCAGAATTGTCTCGGATCATTGCATTGCTGCTAGTAGAGAAGTCCTGTAACAGAGGGTATTTTTCAGTTGGTAAAGAACTAGAGAGGGAGAATAGAGTTCTCTACCCCCCTCAAAGCAAGGCAAAGGAGGTATCTCTGTGGTTAAAGGTGACCCAGAAAGAGGAGGGTGAGTCTGTTTGGCTTCCCCTTCAACCTTCTTTAAATATGGCCCCTCACCCAGCCTGTCAGATTATTACACTCTATCACTTTGTTGCTGTTCAACAAGCCCTTCTTCTTAAGTGAAGAGAGGTTATTGCACTCCCAACTTGGTTTGAGATGTCCCTCACTCAGTCTTCAGGCCAGTTAATAATAAAATCATAAGTTTCTTCTACTGAGGTAATAGACAAGGTGGAGTGAGGGGGAAAGGGTGAATTGAGATAAAGGAAAAAAGGAAAGAGGGGTTCCTAACTAGATAACCCCCCTTCTCTCAAAGTTGGGATGACTTGAGCTCAAAAGCCTCAAGCTCCTGAGGGGTTCAAGGTGGTGAACTCTGACTTTTAGCTCTGCCCAGCAGAAGCCTCAGTTCAGGAGAGGAGACTGTACTTTCTTCTTGTAGACTTTCCTTCTTTCTCAATCTCTGTCTACTTCTTGGAGGTTTTGGGGTAATAGATATCAGGAGTCAGTGAAAAGAGAGTACCTTATCCTGGGCTGTCTCAAAGCCAAAGACACAGGTTCCAACTGTCTCTCAGAATTCCAAGATCACTTCCCCATCCCCTACAGCTACACCTGTGATTTTTTCATCCATTCCAGGCTCTTTGCATGACCAAAAAAGTCTTTGGCTTTCCTCCTCTTCCACATCTCTCCATTTTGTCTTGCCCACCTGGTGTCACCTTGATCCCACATGAATTACTTACCTTAGTCTATTTCCTATGTTAAACTATTTATTCTATTTGCTATTCCTACCTAATTTCCCCCTCCCAAAATAACAAATATTAGCCTAACCTTATCTGAGTTATGCTTAAACCTATTTTAAGCTAAGATCTGGGTACGGGAAAATGGGTGTAGGTTGAATTTATGAAATAAAAGTTTTATACAGGGTAACATTTTCTTTTTGTGTTTTAACAATGTTTGTAACAATAGACATTAAGCTTCTCTCTATGCAAAATGCAATGTAACTAGTCAATAACAGTAACTTCCTAATACTTTATATTCCTAATGCTTGATTACAATGTAACACCTTTTATAACCTCTAAATATATGCTATTTTTATAGATTATTCTCTCCCTACTGCTATCTCACTGTGTTCCAGAATTTCCCTTTTCTCCCTCACTATTCTCTCCCTGTCTGTTTTGGGTTAATATATGAGTCCTGTACTATCCCACCTTAGTTTATTAGAACATTAGTATTTTACATATGTACACACAAATATCACATATAATACATACATATTACATATATACATATATTTTCTGTTTTGAAGTCATCCAGACAGAAAGATTATTATCCCTTTTTGCCTGTATAAATTCCTTTTTATGGGTTCTTCTTATTTACGAAGCAGCCCCTTAAATCAGTCATGATTTTTGTGTTTGTGTATTAAGTATGTTGTGTGGATACATATACTTACTACTCTTCTGGACTTCCTCTTCTCATGTTGGCTGATGGATTAGATCCTCTTCTATCTTCTTATGCAGATTTTATGTGCATGTGGATGTAATTCCCTAAGTGTGATATTAATGTGTATGGATGGCAATTCAACCTTACATGACCCTTTAATGGAAGTTCATTTCCCATAATGTCCTTGACTGAAAGTTCTTTTCTTGATGTTAAAGTTCATTTGCAGTCTTTTGGTGTTGATTGAAGCTCTCTCAGGTCCTGATCTCTTCTCCTTCACTGGAACCCATTTTATCTGTTGTCTTACATTCATTGTCTATCACTAAATCTCTGTTGTCTGGTTACCAGAATGTAATGTGTGTGGGTAAGATTGTTTTGCTGTTGTGCGCATGTGTGTAAGAGTGATTTTGTATCATGTGGGTGCTAGTGAGAATTCTTTGTGAAGATTGTGTGTTCTTCATGAGTGAATATGTGCTAAGTTTTGTGTCGTGCTGTGCTTTTCTACAGAGGTTTTTGTGAGATGGAGATGGAAAACTATATTTGTGTTTTCTTGTGTGTGAAGTGTATCATTCCAGTTCATATTCACTGTCATTTGGGCTGTCGGTATTCAGTATTTCTTCTGCTACTTCTTGTGCATCTTCTGTTGGTATATGGGTTTGCTGATCTTATTTCAATGGCAATTCTCCTTTTTCCTGGAGCATTTTTGTCTGTATGGAATCTGGAGCTGTTTCTATCTGTATGGAATCTGGGGCTGTTTCTCTATTTTCTTCTGGGGTCTCAACGTAGGCATAGTGATGTTTTATGTGAGAAGCATGGTAATCTATTGTTATCTACTCTTTCATTGTTCAGGTAATTTAGACCCTGTCCGTTTCTTTTAGCACTGTCTCTTAGGGATGGCCTTTGCCTTCTTCCTGGGATACTGTCTATAATGGTCTCTATGCACCAAGCATGGTCTTCTCTGTTTCTGGGATCTTTGGTAGTTTCACTCAACAGTTTGGGATTATATGTAGATTGTACTCCTCTGGATTTAATCAGAGCCTACTCTTGCAACTACAAGCTGTATTTTTGCAGCACCGTCATTACAGTGTCTCTGTTTGCTGGCCAGTATCTCCATGGGGTGCCTTCCCTCTCTTCCTCCCACTGGGAAAGTGATGTTTTAGGTGGAGGATGAGGGATATTGGTGACATTTTTCAGCTTTTACTGAAATGTTATGATATATCTTATTCCTTCATTTCCATGGTACCATGCAACAAATTTTACTTGGGTAAAGTACTCTAATGGCATCCTTGGTGTTATATGTGTTTATGGAATGAAGAGGCAAGTATTCATTCCTATATCTTACTGGTCATTCTTGCCATGTTGCTTGAATGTGATAGTTTTTAACAATGATAGTATGATCAATTGGGGATCTACATAACTGTTTCATTTTTGGCAGTCAGGGTTTTTTACTATGGACTTGCAATTTTTTGGTGTAGGCTTTTTCATGGACAGGATTTTAGATCATTTTGCTTAGTTCCACTCGGAATCCATATAAACTTATTTGTTGTATGTTCCCCTATGGAACTTGTACTAGTCACGGAATAAAGTGTCTTCAATAGGTACTATTTCTTGGCTTGTGAGGGACTCCAAGTTGGAGAAAGGAAGCATTACATTGTTTATATCTTCTTCAGTTTGTTCTCTGTCATCATACTGTAATGCAGTTTCTTCTAATCCTAGTCCAGTGTCACTTTCCCCAACCTCCTCTTCCACAGTCCATTACATTCAATTGTACCACAGTGTATCTGTCTCTATGTACAATGTTCTCCTGGTTCTGCTCCTCTCACTCTGCATCAATTCCTGGAGGTTGTTCCAGGCTCCATGGAATTCCTCCACTTTATTATTCCTTTTAGCACAATAGTATTCCATCACCAACAGATACCACAACTTGTTCAGTCATTCCCCAGTTGAAGGGCATCCCCTCATAAAATCCCACCTTTTGCAAGAAGCTTTTACTAGTTCTTCTTAATGCTAATATTGTCCCTCTTGAGATTATATCCATTGAGATATCTGTATGTATTATATTTGCAGAGTTGTGACATGTTTTTTCCTTATCTTGGTGTATAGTTATAGAAATGGAATTAGAAAGACCCAAGTTCAAATATGGCCTCAGATACTAACTGGGTGACCCTGGGCAAATCATTTAAACCTCTGGCTTCCTTGGGATCTTCATATGTAAAAAGAAAATAATTATTTACCATGATTGAATTACAGAAATGTTTATCATTATTATTATATCTCCTTGAGGTCAGAAACTGCCTTTGTCTTTCTTTGTATTCCCTAACACTTAGCAGAGTGCCTGACATATAATAAGCTCTTAAGACATGCTCATTAACTAAATATTGAGTCTCTTTCTAGTGCTGACTTAAATTGTAGGTTCAGTAATTTGTGTTACCAGTGGGAATGCTGGTTCTTTTTTTTTTTTTTCCATGAAGGCAGCTAGATGGGCATAGCATAGTGGATAGAATTCTGGGCTTAGAATCAGGAAGTTCAAAGTTCAGATTTGGCCTCAGACAATAGCTGTCTTACACATAAATTGAAGAGAGTAAGGGAGGAGACAAGGCAGAGGAAAGGGAGAAAAGAAAGTCAAGGACTGAGACAGAGAGATCTACAAACCCAAGAAGAGCAACCTATCTCTTCTTCTAGTTAGAAAATTAAGTTATTGTTTTTTAACTGATAAAAGATGAGAGGATCTGAATCAACAAATTAAAAATAATTGGTAGAAAGTATAATGGAATAATATTGCACCATAGGAAATTAAAAATATGAAAAATTCACATCATATCAGAAGATTTATATGAATTAATGAAGTGATTCAGAGTAAAATGGAATCAGGAATATATAAACAATGGTTGCAATGATATAAATAGGAAAAGGAAAGTTCAAATTATAATATTGTAGATAATGAGCATGCTTGAATAGTGAAGATGATAATGTAATAATAATAATAATAGCTAGTGTTTACATACTATTGTAAGATTTATAAAATGCTTATAGATACTATTTCATTTTTCTCCTCTCAACAACCTTGTCTACTACTCTAGCCAGGAGGTTTTATTCTTTGCCTCACAATCACTTTAAAAGTTTTGTTTATGTCATTTCATTTCCCTAGAAAACCTTCATTTCTTTCCATTTCCATTTCTTGTTTATAACTATTCATGCAAAGCCCAACACAAATTCCACCTACTCTGAAACTTCCATTGACTACTAAAACTAGAGCTGGTTTCTCTCTCCTCTGAACTGTGTGCTCCAAAGTGATTTGCTATCTCTAATACACATTTATTTTCTGACATTGTTTCTTAGGCCTAAATTTCTCCTTCCCCCTCCCCTGCCTTCATTGAATTTCCATCTCCCCTTTGAGGTTATTTGTTCATATGTGATCTTCTCCAAGAAAACTTCCTTGATATTTTTCTCCATAATGATTCTTCCCCATCCCCACCATCCAAAGTTCTTTTCTTTTCTCTTATACACATTAGTTTTTATTTTGTATTACAGTTATTTGTATAGAAATCCTATGTTCATCTTACATTACAAAGTCAGGAACTGTGTCTTTTCAAGTTTATATTCCCCTGTACAAGAAACAACTTGATATTGTAACACCATTGACAGAAATGACGCATTTAGGAATTTTTGGGGTTGGTGAGGGGGTGGAGTTAATGAGTTTAGACTTGGATAGATTGTGATAGCAGTTTAGCATAAGGAGAGATTTTTATAGATAGTTGGAAGTATGAACTGGAGCCTGGATTAAGCTCTCTAGTTGGACTAGAGACATGGATTTTAGAAACAAATGCAAGAAGAGACCTGATAAATCATCTAGTCCAGTAATTCTTAAACTTTTTTATACCCCTGACCCTTTGGCAGTCTGGTGAAGCCTATAGAATCCTCAAAAATGTTATTAAACACACAAAACAAAATTAGCAATTTTTAAAAAGCCAATTCCTGGGCCCCAGGTTAAGAATGTCTTATCTAGTACAGTGGTTCTCAAAGTATTCAAGGAGGGAGAGAAAGGAAGTTTCTCTAAGAATACCTTGAATTACATGTTAACTTATACTTGCAATCATACTTGTGTTTCCAGGACTCTTGTTCAGGTTGCTCTATTTTCTCACTTCAAAGAGTAATACTGTGCTATGAGCAAAAAAAAAAAAAGTTTGAGAAGAAGGGATCTAATTTGAATCCTTAATTTTACAGGTCAGGAAACTGAGCCCTAGAAGAAGATAAAGGGTTTGTTCAAGATTATATAGAATAATAAGTAGCAAGAGCAAAAGTTGTACCCATATCTTTTGACTCAAACATCACCATTCTTTCCAGTATACTATAGTACCTTTCAGGTCTCAGGCTCTAATATTTTTTTTTCTACCTTTACTTCTTAAAACTATTTGTAAAAATAAAGACTTTCTTCTTTCCTTCCTTCCTTCCTTCCTTCCTTCCTTCCTTCCTTCCTTCCTTCCTTCCTTCCTTCCTTCCTTCCTTCCTTCCTTCCTTCCTTCCTTCCTTCCTTCCTTCCTTCCTTCCTTCCTTCCTCCATTCCTTGTGACAAATAAGTATCACCTAGCAATACCAACTAATGCTGACTATACTTTAGTCTGCAAATACAATTCTCCTTTTCTCTGCCCAGCAGTGGGATTCTCTGAAGCCAAGTTTGGGCTTTGTGCTAATCAGAGTTCTAAAGTCTGTATTCTTTTACATTATTGTATTATAGAATTGGTTCTTTGAACTTCATCCTGTATCACTTTAGAAAAATCTTCCTAAAAGTGTCTGAATTCATGTTCATTATTCTATAGAACAAAACAACATGTCATTACTTTCAGTAATGGTTTATTCAGCTGTTCCTTAGTCAATGGGCATGTCCTTCTATTAAAATATTTACCTAAAAACTGCTGTAAATATTTTTTATATCTAGGACCTCCTTTCCCTTTTGCTTCTTTGGCCCATGTGCCTGGAAGTGCTCAAAAGTTATGTGCAGCTTAAACATCCTTTGAAACATCTAACCTGTTTGTTTTAAGTGACAAAATTGAGAGTATTTTCCTCAACAAAAATCAAGATTTCCATTTTTTAGCTTGTCATGATTAATTATATTTTCCTACACTATAATAATAAAGACTGACTTCTTGTTTTGATAGAGTTTAAATGATCTTTTGCCTTCCTAAATATCATATTCCAAGCCTTGTGGTCTTTTAGTGTGGAAGCTGCCAGGTCCTATGTAATCCTGACAAGGACTTCATGGTATCTGAATTGTTTCTTTCTAACTGTGGTATTTTCTTCTTGTCCTGGAAGCTCTTGAATTTGGCTTTAACATTCCTGGGAGTTGTCTTTTGGGGATTTAATGTAGGGGGGTGATCTGTAGATTCTTTCAATGTCTATTTTGCCCTATTGTTCAAGAATATTAGGGAAGTTTTCTTGGATAGTTTCTTGTAATATGATGTCTAGGCTTTTATTGTTGTTATTGTTCTAGGCTTTCGGGTATCCAATAATTCTCAAATTGTCTCTCCTGGATCTGTTTTCCAGATCAGCTGTCTTTTCAATGAGATATTTTATGTTTCATTTTATTTTTTCATTCTTTTGACTTTGCTGTATTAATTCTTGCTGTCTCATGAGATCATTAGCTTCTACTTCCCCAATTCTAGTCTTTAAAGACTCATTTTCAGCTCTGATCTTTTGATTTTACTTTTTGGTTTGGTCCATCTTGCTTTTCATGGCTTCTAGAAGGCCAATTCTGGTCTCCAATTTGCTTATTACTTCATTTGATTTCTATGCCTCTTTTTCCATTTGGGTAATTTTGTCTTTTAAGCTGTCATTTTCTTTTTTTGTAACTTTCATTTCTTTTTTCCCACTTTTCTTTCCATGTTTCTTCTATTTTTCTTATTTGTTTCTTGAATTCTTTTTTTACTTCCCCCAGAGCTTGGGACCAATTTCCATTTTTTGGGGAAAGTTTCAATGTGTTTGCTTGTTTCTTACTCTCTACTATTGTTTCTGTATTTTGCGCTTCTTCTCCATAGAAATTTTCTAGGGTGAAGAGCTTTTTTGCTGTTGCTTACTCCTTTTGCTGCTGGAGGATTGGGATGCCTGCATATTAGTGGTCTTTTTGGCCTACTTTTTATCTGTATAGGAAAAGAAAAAAACCTGGGAATATATGGATCTTTACCATGCTGCCCTAAATAAGTCACATATCAAAATGACTTTTCCACTTAAATCTCCTTCACACACAAGTGTCTTTGTGCACATTCATCTATACAACACAGATGAAAAAAGCACAAAGACAATCATCATTCTTGGTTAACGAGAGACTACTACCATCAAAATAGAATAATAAATTGGTAAATAATATATTACTATTAGAAACAGTAAATTAAATCAAATTTGTTTAGTAGTAACTTGACATTCTCCAAAGAGGAAGCTCTGGTTGGAGCTGTTTACTGAGTCACCCATGTTTTTATATAGTAGACTTAAAGAAAAGTATAGTAACAGAAAATAAAATAGTAGTCACATGAAATATTTTTTTAAAAAGAAGAAAAGCAAAACTTGTTAGCTCACACAAATTTTTTTGCTTTGTATACTCTAATTTTTTTATATATGGTAAAAAGGCAGTAGAGGGTAGTGTTAAAAACACTGATTTTGGTGTCAAAGAATCTAGATTCAAATTTCATGGTACAGCCTCCCTTTTAGAATGAGAAATGAAAAAATGTGAATTTTGGATTATAAAGGATTCCTTATAAAACAATATACAAAACCTCTTTAGGAAAATTCATTAGTCTGATTTCTTGGTTACTTTTTTAAATTGGTGATCTCTTTCTTCAGTATGGATATTCCCACCAGCATTACAGATCAAAACCTATCCGTGTCTTTTAGTGCTGATCTAGTCCCAGCTTTTTGAGGGGGTGGGGTGGGTAAGGCTTCATTAATGCTTACTGACTTTGTGGATATCAAAGGACTTTGTCCATTTGATACTCCAAATAATTTATAATTTAAGATTAGATATCCTATTGTAAAATCATAATATGGAAAATATGGGAAATCTAAATTCAGTATATCCAGGTTGAATTTTTTTATTCCTTAAATTTCAGAAAAATGAGGATGTTTGTATGCATTAATTATCTAGTTGATAACATAACTTGGATTACAACAACCTACTCAATATCCAGAAAAAATGCAATGATTGACTCATTTTCTGATAGGAGTTCTCTTCAGAAAATGTTTTGTACATCTTCTTCCATATGGCTAATGTTGCATTTTAAGAAATTCTTTTCTTTGGTAGACTTTTGTGCTTCTTTTATGATTTAGCCTATTCTGTTTTTTAAGAAATTTTTTCAATTTTTTTTGTATCTTCTTTACCAAACTATTGATTCTTATTTCATGATTTTATTGCATCACTCCCATTTCTTTTCTATATTTTTCCTCTACATCTCTTGTGTGATTTTAAAGATATTCTTCTGGTTTGTCCAGGAATTATTTTTTGGGGCCTGAGACCAATTCACATTTTTATTTGAAACTTTGGATGAAGCTGTTTTGACTTTATTTTCTTCTTCTGAGTATGTGTTTTGACCTTCCCTGTCACTATAGTAACTTTCTATGGTCAGGTTCTTCTTCTTCTTCTTCTTCTTCTTCTTCTTCTTCTTCTTCTTCTTCTTCTTCTTCTTCTTCTTCTTCTTCTTCTTCTTCTTCTTCTTCTTCTTCTTTTAACTCATTTTCCTAAACCATTTCTTCACTTTTAACTTTATACAAAAGTTGGGCTCTGCCTAGGGAGGAATGGACCCTGTCTCAAGCTTCTTGACTGTTCCTTTCTCATTTGTTGCATACATGTTAATTTCTGCCCTCTCATGCCAAGTCCTAGCCAAACCTGCCCAAAATACCCAAAATAACCCTATATTTTTATTGCCATTGTATATAACACTTTTTGTACTCTGGAGCTTTTAGACAGAGGTTTATCTTTCTGGAATTAGTTTTATCTTTACAGGTTATAATTTATGATAATCTTTAAACCTCTGGATTGTGAACTTGTGGAAATGGATGTAATATAATACACTTAGCAAATTTATCCTATTTTTCCCACCTTTCTTTGAGGTTTTACTGCCATTTTTTTGTTCACTATTAGTTTTTAATTGCCTTTTTTTCTTTTTCCCTCTTCCTGCATAGTGTTTAGGTCTTTCATTGATATTTGGGGCACATGCTCCACAGAGCAAGCAAAAGTAAAGAAATAGAGGAAATGAAACTCTAAACAAGTTCATTTGACTTTTTGAAAGTAGATGTTGGCTGGCAGGAAGTTGAGACTATTGCTTAAAATGGCTTTTTAAAAATGATTCATGAATGTCTTGTCCTGAATTAGCATAGTTGATGAAGAGGGGTTGCTTTGTTGTTTTTTAGCTGTCTTTTTTTTTTTCTGAAGGAGAGGGGAAAAGACTACAGAAATAGTTCAGCCTGTGTAGTTGGAACCTAGAATTGGGAGTCATGTGACCTGAGATTTTATCCTGACTGTGATAACTAGCTGGATGCCCTTGGGCAAGTGACTGAAATTTCTCAAGTCTCAATTTCTTTTCCTGTGAAATGAAGGTTTGCATTAGATGTTCTAAGAAGTCCATGCCACTTCTAGGATCTTATGACTTAATAATTTTCATCGACTATATCTGAAGCAAGTCATTTTAGAGGAAGTGAAATAGAGTATTCATTTGTTGTTCAGTCATTTTCAGTATTGTCTGATTCTTCTTGATCCCATTTGGAGTTTTCTTGGCAAGGATGCTGGAATGGTTTGCCATTTCCTTCTCCGGTTCATTTGACAGATCAGGAAACTGAGGCAAATGAAGTCAATAACTTGCCTAGGGTCACCAAGTTAGTGGTCTTAAGCAGATTTGGAGTTGTAAAGATGAGTCTTCCTGACTCTTTGGCTTTGAACTCTATCTACTGTACCACCCAGCTACCCCAGAACACTCATATGTTTACTCTAACCCCTGCCCTCACCTCACTTCTTTCCAGTTCCTTTTACATTATGTCTCCTGGGGGGTCCTATTGCTGTCCAGTTGTTTCAGGCCTGTCTGACTCTTTGTAAACTCCTTTAAAAATTATTTTACACATAGAAACACTTCTTGATAATTGTTTTCGACATTTTAAAATTTAGAATTTTCTCTCTCCCTCCCCTAATTTTCCCCCAAGGCCAATGGTCTGATACAGGTTATATTTATATTTTCATGTAATGCATATTTCCATATTGTTCATGATAGAAGAGACATATCACTTATACAGTAGAAATCTCATGATGGGAAATGGCATGCTTTGATTTGCACACAGATTCCAATAGTTCCTTCTTTGGCTATGGATAACATTTCCATCCTGAGACTGGTGGTTATCTTGGAGACTTGCTTTGATGATAATGGGTTTAGTCCTTCATAGTTGATCATTGTATAATATATCTATTACTTTATACATTGTTCTCCTAGTTCTGCTCCATTTTGTGACCTCTTTTGAGCTTTTCTTGGCAAAGATACTGAAGTGTTGTGCCATTTCCTTCACCAGCTCATTTTATAGATGAGGAACCCAAGGCAAACAGGGTTAAGTGACTTGCCCAGGGTCATATAGCTAGTAAGTGTAGAAATGTTGGATTTAAACTCAAATCATCCTCACTCCAGGCTGTGTACTTTATCCACTGAGCTATCTTGCTGCTCCCAGAGGGACCATTAGGATAAGGAAAATGCTGGCTGATTGGATAAAGTTTGTAGTACTTGGCAATGGGGAGGTTTTGCTTGGTTTTTAAAAGTTTACTCAATGCCAAGTAGTGAAAAGATCCATTTTGATGGATCTCAGGAGGCAAGAGAACTGGTTCCAATCCTGCCACTTAAAAGTTGAATAGCCAAGGGGTAAGCTCCTTAATAGGGCAGCTAGGTGGCATAGTAGATAGAGCTGCATTTGGAATCAGGAAGACTCATTTTCATGAGTTCAGATCCAACCTCAGACATTTACTAGTTATACGACCCTTGGCAAGTCACTTAACAAGTGTTTGCCTCAGTTTCATCATCTATAAAATGAGCTGGAGAAGGAAATGGCAAACCACTCCAGTATCTTTGCTAAGAAAATCTGAAATAGGATCATGAAGAGTTGTAGATAACTGAAAAATGACTGAAAAACAACAAAGCCCCTCAAACTCTCAGCCTCAGTTTTTTCATTTGTATAAAGGGGAAAGTAATATTTATTTTGCCTACTTGCCTTTTGGAGTTGTGGAGTAACTTCTTTTTAGCCTTTAATAAATGTGAGTTTTAATTGTTGTTCTTTTGGTATTAAAATTTTTTTCTTCTTTGAGTGTATAACTGGAGACAGATGAAAGAATAAAAGAGATTTGTTTTTCTGACTTAGGGCCTAAGTGAAGCAAGTTCTCTTTCAATACCTAAGTTGTTCTAAAATGGATTTATCTTTTTTGGAAAAATATGCAGTATTTTAACACTTACTGGATATTCTATATTATTATAATATTATAAATATTAAAAGTTTGTAGAATTATGATGAGAGAATATTCATATTTTGAACTACTAGGTTTACAAACAAGTGCTATTTTAAAAAAACCTGTTGGGTTTTGTCTAATATCTATAATCCTTAATACCATTTTTTCTCTTTTAACAGAAAAAATATAGAAAGGGATTTATTGACATTTCAAAAATCAAATGTGTGGAAATAGTGAAGATTGATGATGGTATTATTCCTTGTCAGAATAAATTTCCATTTCAGGTGAGTGTGTGTATTTTTGCTTTTATGCATTGTAGAATTTTGAGCAAGCTGTCTACTTATCATTTGGTGCTTTAGAATTTCTTCATCCATGGACTTAGATATGTTCATCACTTTCCTGACCATTTGTAATCAACACTTTTTACCCCTAGAATTTCTTAGTATTTGTTTGCTTAAAAAGGAAAATTGCTGAAAATTTCCTGAACTTGCTTGATTCTATTGGTTTAAACCAAAGTTTCTTAACCCAGAGTCCACGAATTTTTTAAAAAAAAATACTTATACTTTGGTGAAATTGATTTCCTTTGAAATTCTATGTATTTTCTTTTGTGTTTTTAAAAACATTATTCTGAAAAGGGGTCCACCAAACTGCCAGATGGTCCCATGACACCCCAACATGTTAAGAACCCCTGATCTAAAATAATGAAATCCATTACCTGCTTCTGAAAATAGTCCTCTCACTGGGGAGTCAGGCAGACTGACTGGAAGAAAGAAATAGCTGTAATTGCTTAATGAAAATGAAAAAGTTAGTCATAGATCCCTTGTGTGATCTTTCATGGTCAAAGCGATAAATTCTTATGATAAACATTATTTATGATCTGAAGGTTATCATGATGTCATTTTAATAATTACGTGTGTGTGAGTATATATACACATAATGTCTTAGAGACTTGCTTGTGTGTATTGGAGACTATATATACATATACTATATATATTATCTAAAATGGAATATATAATATATAATAAAATTTTATATATCCATATATAATTTTTTGGAGCACATGTATATGCTTTTTCATTTGATCCTCACAAGAACGGTAGCATTAATATTATTGGTACTTGAATTATTGCAATGGTAGAATAACTATTATTTCTTCTATTGTATAAGAGAGTCTTAGATTAAGTAATACAAAGCTACCTACAGCTAGTTAGAAAAGCCATAACTATAGACAATTGGTATGCTGTTTCCTCTTTTACTGGAAGTCTTTCCTAATCCCACTTAATTCTAGTGCTTTTGCTCTGTTAATTATTTCCTATTTATCCTGTATATAGCTTGCTTTATAGTTGTATTTTTTGTTTATTGTCTTCCCCATTAGATTGGAGGCACCCTAAAAGCAGGGACTGCCTTTTGCTTCTTTTTGTATATCCAGTACTTAATACTGAGCTTGGCACATAATAAGTTTTTAAACAAATATTTATTGATTAATTGCTATATACAAAGAAATATGGCAGTCTTTTCAGACTCACTTTCTTGGTCTCTGAAACCTTGAGGCTACTTTGACATAGGTGTTCTCTTTATTGGGAAAGTTGTATTCTCCTCATGGTTTCAAAAACAAAAAAGAGAAGGAACTCTCAGTCTAGTAGTTAACATTCTAACTGATGTCCCTATGTAAAATATTCCCTCTGATTACTGGGGTGGGGGGTACTAGGTTTATTCTCGCAGATCTCCGCCTCTTTAGTCTCTCTTGAACTGCTTCATCTGCTCCTTCAGAGTGTTGGACTTGGAATCAGGAAGACATGAGTTCAATCAAACAATAAACAAACATTTATTAAGCAATTATTGTTCTGGGCTCTGATAAATTCTGCCTCTGACATTTATTAACTGTGTGACCTTGGACAAGCCTCCTAAACTCTCTCGTTTTTTTATTCATTTGTAAAATGGGGATAATAGTAAAACCTACTATGTAGAGTTGTTGCCAGGATTAAGTAAGGAATATTTGTTAGTTGCTTTGCAAACCTTAAGGTGCCATATAAAGCTACTACTATTAGCAGCTGTAATTTTGTTGATTTTTTTTTTCCATTTCCAAAAAATTAGCTGCTGGTTTTATTTATAAATTCAATGTTCATTTTGTATTCTATTAATTTCTTCTCTTAATTTCATAACATTTCTCTTTTTAAAAAAGTCCTTTGGACTAATACATTGCTTCTTTTTTGTTCTTTATTTTAGGTTAATTAATTTATGTTTTCCTTCTCTCTTTTATTAATGTAGGCAATCTGTGATCTAAATTTGCCTCTCAAACTGTTTTGGTCTCTTCCCAGAGATTTTGATTTTGTTGTCTTCTTTTAAATATTCTCACTATCTTTTAAAAACTTTATTCTTTAAGCCAATTCTTTGTTTTTTAAATCCCAAGGAATTTTGTAACATATTCATTTTATTATTGTTTAATTGTAATTTTATTGATTTGTCACCTAAGAAGACTACATTGATTGTTTCTCTTATTTGAATTTATTCAGGGATAGTTTGAGACCCAGTAATCAATTTTTATGAGTATTTTATATGTACTTATAAAGAACCATATTTCCTTCTTCTCCTAATTGGTCATCTATGCATAGCTATTAATTCTAAAATAGTATAGTAGATAAATAGAGCAGAGCTGGGCTTTCTTTACTGATAATCTTCCTTTTGATTTGCCAAATTCTCATAATGTAGTATTGAAGTCTTCTGCTTAATTTTTTGCCTTCTTGGGTTTCTGTTAAATTTAATTTTATGAATTTACTAGTAGAATTATTACTTATAGAATTTAATATTGTAGCATATGTTACTTATAAAGTTATAATTGTTGAGTGCTTTTCTTATTTCTGTTGATGACAACCTCATATCTTCCATCACCTAGGCTCCTATTTCAATTATCTTTGAGTCCTCTCTCTCTCTTACTCCACACATTAAATGGGTTAACATATCCTTTCAAGTCTATCTTTTCAATAACCCTAACATCAGTGTCCTCATCTGAATTTCTGCCAAAAAGCCTTCATCTCTTATCATGTAGATTAGAGTCCAAGTGGCCAGTAAAAAGAAGCCCAAACCAGATTAAAATGTAATTCAGTGGGAAGCTAGGTGGCTAAGTGGATGGTCCTGGATTAAAATTTGACCTTAGATTCTTCCTAGTTGTGTGATCCTGGCAAATTACTTAACCCCAGTTGCCTAGCCTTTATCGTTCATATGCCTCAGAACCAATGATTTTAAGTTGTTTTCTTTTAAATGTAATTGGGAGGTCAAGATGGCAGCTTAGAGACAGCAACATTTCAGACCTCCACAAACACTTCCTTACTGAATCAAAATCACAATGCTTCAAGGGGACTGAAAACCAAATCTAACAACAGTACAGAGCTAGGGAACCCTCCTGTTGGACTCAACCTAAAAGGTACGCCCCCCCAAAAAGCCTGAATTCTAGAACACTTGGTTTTAAAGGGAAGGAAGAAGGAAGGTCCTAGGATCCTTCCCCCACCTACAGGGCTAAGCCTCCAGCTGTGGCTGGAATTTCTGGGTGGGCAAGAGCTCTAGTCTGGAGGGAGTATCTTGCTGGCACAGCTGTGCCAGGCTTAGGGCATTGAACACAGGTGGCATAGAAGACATAAAAGCTGGAGGAGAAGCACAGAGTAGGCAGCCTGGTTGCAAACAAGATGCTCCATTTTGCCTCTCCCCCTTTGTGAGGTTTTTGCCTCAGGGCACAGCCAGCTTTGCAGATCAACACTGCCCTGGCTCAATCTCATCAATAGGGCAGATAAGAAACCTTCAGAGGGAAGGGAAGCTCAAGCTCCTACACCCTTCCCCCACAGACTGATCTGAGAGCCTTATTGACTAAGCTCCTAGAACAAAGGCTGCAACAAACTACAGGCAACAACCTTGATAACAGAGGGGGAAGCCCAAATCCTGTTCAGCTTCTGCTGTCAGCTGGGGAAGATCTGAATAACCTGATCAATCAGCAGAATAGAGAAGAAGCCCCTTCAGGACAGAACAGCCCAAACCCACAGAACCAGCACATAATGAGAGGAGAAAGACTACAGGCAACTACAGTGGGAAAAGAAGGGGAAAATATTAGTAAACAGAAAAAGAAAAAAGAAATTACAATCAATAGCTTCTATCCAGGCAATGAGCAAAGAGCAAATGGAACAGAGGAGAATCAAGGAACACCAAGCAAAAACATAGGAACTCCAGCGAATTGGACACAGACTTTGGAAGAACTCAAAATACAATAAAAAAAACAACTCATAGAGGCTGAAGACAACTGGGAAAAGACATTAAAAAGCAAAATAAATAATCTTGAAACAGGAAAAAGTGTCTTGAAAGCCAAAATTAATCAGCTTGAAAATGAGGCAAAGGAGATGAAAGATGACCTCCAAAGAAAATCAGACCAGAAAGGAAAAGGATGGCCAAATCCAGGGATGAAATTCAGTCTTTAAAAACTAGAATCCAACAACTAGAAGCAAATGACTTCACAAGGTAACAGGAAGTTATAAAACAAAATCAAAAGAATGAAAAAATTGAAGAAAATATGAAACACCTCATCCATAAAACAGAAGATTTAGAAAACAGGTCCAGGAGAGACAACTTAAGAACTATTGGACTACCAGAAGATCATGACAAAAGAAAAAGCCTGGACATCATTCTACAGGAAATTAACTAAGAAAACTGCCCCAACATTCTAGAGTAAGAGGGAAAAGTGGAGATTGAAAGAATTCACAGATCACCTCCTGTACTTAATCCCCAACTGACAACACCCAGGAATATTATAGCCAAATTCAAGAACTACCAGACCGAGGGAAAAATATTACAAACTGCTAAGAAGAAGTCATTCAGATACTATGGAACTACATTTAGTATAACACAGGATCTGGCTGCATCTACACTGAAGGACCAATATTCCGGAAAGTAAGGGAACTAGGTCTACAACCAAGAATCAACTACCCACCAAAACTGACTATATTCTTTCAGGGGAAAGTATGGTCATTTAATAAAATAGAAGATTTCCAAGCATTTGTAAAGAAAAGACTAGGCCTGAGCAGAAAATTTGATGCCCAAACACAGAACTCAAAAAATCACCAATAGGTAATTAGGAAAGGGGAAAAAAACAATAACAGCAACAACAAAAAACAAACAAACTTTTTTAAAGTTAAAATGATATATATCCCTACAAGAAAAAAGGATATTGGTAACTCTTAAAAATTGTTATTATCACCTGAGTAGCTACAAGAATTATACTTAGAGGGAACAGTGACAAACTGTATAGGATGATATGCCAAGACATATATTTGTATATATACATATGTGTGTGTGTTTGTATAAAAGTAGAGATAAAAAGAGGTTAATACTAAGAGAAATGGGAAAACAAACAACTGTGTATTGGCTCCAAGGCAAAGAATGGTAAGGGATAGACAATGAGCATTAAGTGACTTGCCCAGGGTCACACAGCTAGGAAGTGTCTGAGGCCAGATTTGAACCTAGGACCTCCCATCTCTAGGCCTGGCTCTCAATACGCTGAGCCACCCAGCTGCCCCCTGGATGAATATTTATAAAAATATAAATTGCCTAGATTAACAGAAGAAGAAATAGAATACCTAAATAAACCCATATCAGTAAAAGAAATTGAACAAGCCATCAAAGAACTCCCTAAGAAAATATCCCCAGGAGCCAGATGGGTTCACAAATGAATTCTATCAAACATTCAAAGAACAACTAATCCCAATACTATGCAAACTATCTGACAGAATAAGCAAATTAGGAGTTCTACCAAATTCCTTTTATGACACAAATATGCTACTTTCTACCAAATTCCTTTTATGACACAAATATGGTACTGATTCCAAAGCCAGGTAGATTAAACATGGAGAAAGAAAACTATAAACCAATCTCCCTAATGAACATAGATGCAAAAATAAAAATCTTAAATAGAATATTAGCAAAAAGATTCCAGCAAGTGATCACGACGGTTATTCATTATGATCAGGTAGGATTTATACCGGGAATGCAAGGATGGTTCAATATTAGGAAAACCATCAACATAATTGACAATATCAACAAGTAAACCAACAAAAATCATATTATTATCTCAATAGATGCAGAAAAAGCCTTTGACAAAATACAACACTCCTTCATATTGAAAACACTAGAAAGTATAGGCATAGACAGGTCTTTCTTAAAAATAATAAGCAGTATAAATCTAAAACCATCAGCAAACATCATCTGCAATGGGGATAAGCTATAAGCCTTCCCAATAATATCAGGAGTGAAACAAGGATGCCGATTATTACCTCTATTATTTAACACTGTACTATAAACACTAGCAGTAGCAATTAGAGAAGAAAAAGAAATTGAAGGTATTAAAATAGGCAATGAGGAGATCAGGCTATCACTCTTTGCAGACGATATGATGATCTACTTAAAGGATCCTAGAGAATCAACTAAAAAGCTAGTGGAAATAATCAACAACTTTAGCAAAGTTGCAGGATATAAAATAAACCCACATAAGTCATCAATATTTCTACATATTTCCAACACATCTCAGCAGCAAAAATTAGAAAGAGAAATTCCATTTAAAATCATCCTACATAATATAAAATAGTTAGGAATCTATCTGCCGAGACAAACGCAGGAACTATATGAACACAACAACAAAATACTCTCCACACAATTAAAAGTAGATCTAAACAATTGGAAAATTGCTCATGGTTAGGACAAGCTAACATAATAAAAATGACAATCCTACCCAAATTAATTTACTTATTTAGTGCCATACCCATTGAACTACCAAAATACTTCTTCACTGATTTAGAAAAAAACATAACAAAGTTCATTTGGAAGAACAGAAGATCAAGGATATCCAGGGAAATATTGAAAAAAATGCAAATGTGGCCTTGCAGTCCTAGATCTCAAACTAAACTATACAACAAACTATACAGTAGTCATCAAAACAATATGGTATTGGCTAAGAGACAGAAAGAAGGATCAGTGGAATAGACTTGGGGTAAGTGACCTCAGCAAAACAGTCTATGATAAGCCCAAAGATCCCAGCTTTTGGGACAAAAATCCACTATTTGATAAAAACTTCTAGGAAAATTGGAAGACAGTATGAGACAGATTGGGTTTGGATCAACATCTCACACCCTACAGCAAGATAAACTCAGAATGGGTGAATGACTTGAATATAAAGAAGGAAACTATAAGCAAATTAGGTGAACACAGAATAGTATACTTGTCAGATATTTGGGAAAGTAAAGATTTTAAGACCAAGCAAGAGCTAGAAAAAATTACAAAATGTAAAATAATTTGATTACATTTAATGAAAATGTTTTTCTGCAAACAGAACCAATGCAACCAAAATTAGAAGGGAAGCAACAAATTTGGAAAAAAATCTTCATAACAAAATTCTGGCAAAGGTGTAATTACTCACATTTATTAAGAGCTAGATCAATTGTACGAAAAAATCAAGCCATTCCCCAATTAATAAATGGGCAAGGGACATGAATAGGCAATTTTCAGATAAAGAAATCAAAACTATTAATAAGCACATGAAAAAGCATTCTAAATCTCTTATAATCAGAGAAATGCAAATCAAAGCAACTCTGAGATACCACCTCACATCTAGAAGCTTGGCTAACATGACAGCAAAGAAAAGTAGTGAATGTTGGAGGGGATGTGATGGGGCAAAGTTGGGACATTAATGCATTGCTGGTGGAGTTGTGAATTAATCCAACCATTCTGGAGGGCAATTTGGAACTATGCCCAAAGCATGCTAAAAGACTGCCTGCCCTGTGATCCAGCCATAGTACTGCTGGGTTTGTACCCCAAAGAGATCATAAGGAAAAAGACTTGTACAAGAATATTCATAGCTGTGCTCTTTGTGGTGGCAAAAAATTGGAAAATGAGGGGCTTCCCTCCAATTGGGGAATGGCTGAACAAATTGTGGTATATGTTGGTGATGGAATACTATTGTGCCCAAAGGAATAATGAACTGGAGGAATTCCATGTGAACTGGAACGACCTCCAGGAATTGACACAGAGTGAGAGAAGCAGAACCAGGAGAACATCATACACAGAGACTGATACATTGTGGTACAATCTAATGTAATGAACTTCTCCATTAGTAGCAATGCAGTGGTTGGTCCCAAACAATTGGGAAGAATTTATGAAAAAGAAAACTATCCACATTCAGAGGACAAGCTGTGGGTGTAGAAATACAGAAGGAAAACAACTGCTTGATGACATTGGTCAATGGGGATATGATTGGGGATATAGACTCTAAATGACCACCCTAGTACAAACATCAACAACATGGAAATAGGTTTTGATCAAGGACACATGTAAAACCCAGTGGAATTGTGTGTCTGCTATGGGGAGGGGTGGGGGTTGGGGCAGGAAAGAATATGATTCTTGTAACCAAGGAAAAATGTTCTAAATTGACTAATTAAATAAAAATTCCAAAATAAAGAAATAAATATGTTTGGAAACTATTTAACAAAATAACTACAAAAACAATACAACATAGATAATGTTGATTTGTGGTTTTCTAAGTCAATATATGACTTGCATTTCTATTTGAATATCACATTATTGACTAGGATTACTGTAATAGCTTCCTAATTGGACTTCTTGGTTATCACTTTTTCTCTCTATCCTTAATACCATTGCTCAAATAATCTTCATAATGTACAATTCGAGTCATGGCACTTTTATATTTAAAAAATCTCCAGTGGTTCCTCATTTCTCATCAGTAAGTTAATCAATCTCTTTTTTATTGTGCCCCTTTATAAAAGTTGTGTTCTACCCATTTTCATTCTGTACTTTCATGACTTTGTCCCTTTGACTATCAACCCTTAGCTCCTCACCTACTTAGGGTGAAGCAACATAATTAGCTCAGGAAATCCCATTACTTATCAGTAATGTAGTTTTTCAAAGGGTATATTGTTTCTAGAAAGTATTATTGGTGCTCTCTCTCTCTCAATCTCCCCCACCCCATCAGTGATAACTTGACCAGATCCCTTCTACATCTTGCTTCCCTGTTTAAACTTCAATTGGGATTGGAAGAAAACAGTTGGAGAGGTCATGCGTAGATATAGGCAAGCTCTAGTTCATTGGGAAAGTATGGAGCACACATCCATCCTAAAATTAACCTGTATCATGGGCTTGAGCTTTGTTCTTTCTCAAAGACAAGAGAAAGAGGGCTGGACTTGAAGTCAGGACACGCCATTCAGAGCTCACAGCTGTGAGATCATTGGCAAGGGGCCACCTGCTTGAACCTCAATTTTTTAAATATGTAAAATAGAGATAATAAAAATTTTATTGCCTGCCTCATGAGGAAAGAGTTTTATAAATCTCAAAGCTTTATGTAAATGTGAACTATTGTTGTCATAGTTCTGTGGTATTCACAGACATCTTGATAGCGTCATGTCTGTTCATATGCAAACTTATGGGAAAGGAAAAATTTGTCAAATGATTTATTAATGGAAAAACTATAAAAATATTTGTTTATCCACAGCAATGGGACTACAGTGAGGGTAGGCAAAAGTAGTAATTCATAGCTGTCTATTGTAAAATGATAGACTGAAAGGAAAAGTACTATAAAGGATTTCCCCCCTTTACACCTGGTCTTATCACTAAAATAGCCAAGAGGTGGGGCCAAGTAGAGAACAGTTTGTTACTAAATAATCCAATTGAAAATGCTTGATTTTTGCTTATAGACTATGGGAGTATATTAAAAATATTTGTTCCAGAAAAGTTTTATTTGAATTGAATTGTTGTAAATAGAATCTTATTTTAAATGCTATAGGATATCTTGAAAGAAAAAAATTGATTTTAATCCTTTTATAAACAGAAGAATCACCTCCTAATTTCTCTTTGAAAGAATTCTAGGTTTTCAGTTGTTGAATGTGATCAGAGACAAGTGAGTTCAGAGCTTAAAGGAAGATAAAAAAAAACCTCAATATGGATATGGAAGAATTTAAGGGGCAGAACATGTCTCCAAACAAAAATACTAACAGTATGTCTATTCAGTCAATTCACATTTATCATTACAAATGAGAGGAAATGTCTGCTCACATGAGAAGAGTATTACTGCTAATTAGGAGAATTATAATTGTGTGTGAATTACTTAGGACAAGAAATAAAGTAAGATATGCCTATATATTTGTAATACATAGGCACATAGATAAAATGGACTAATTTTATTAGTAGTTCAGGAAAAAAACTGAAAGAAGAAAAGTAAAATTATTCTATTAAAATAAGCCATTCTGAATCTTTAAATCTGTGTACCCTTGTGGAATTAATATGTAGAAAAACTCCAACCTTGAAATTCAGTTGAGAAAAATGAAAACAGATTAATAGATGACTGTTGAAATCAAGTTCTTTTCATATTCTTTCTATCTTCTCTTGACTGTTGTAGATTTTTAAAAAAAACCTTTAAATATACTTTTAGTAGTGTATCAGGTGGTTGATCTTTAAGAGTTATGGTGATATGGAATCAGATCTGTCACCCTCCTCCCTTCTCTCCCTCCTTCCTTATCTCTCCTCCCTTCTTCTTCCTCCATCAGTCAGTTTCTTCTGTGATGACAACTAGAAATCAGATCTGAGTGAGTTTCCTGATATATCTGATAGATAATTCACTCTTTGAATATTTGGAACAAGGGGTTTATTTAAGGGAAGGGGGAGAAAAGGGAAATTGGATGGGAGAGAGGGTTTAGGATTTCCCTGATCTTAAAATACTCCTAAATTAAAGAATAATATTGTAGAGGCTTGAATGAGTGATGTGGCTAACAGGGTTGAGGATCTTTAAGTCACTTTCTGATACAGAAGAGAGAAATCAGTAAGAAGAGGATCTTCTCAGTCCTTACTCCTTCCTGCCTCAGGAGAAAGAGACCACTCCAACAGTTTGGATGCTTCCCTTCAACAGTCTCCCTCCAGTCACCTTCTTTTCCGGAATGCTCCTTGATTGACAGCTTCTGCAAACCTTACTCCTTTGGCTCTGTTGCAGGTTTTCTCCAATTTACTTATTCACAGTAGGAAACTGTAAGACATATATTAGGATTTATTAGGATATATGAAGTAATAAAGGAGGTGCTGAAAGAAGGATACATCTCCAATACTTCACTATTTCAAGGGTCCATGATTTCATCAATGTATATTATGATCCTTTTATTCCTTAGCGGGAAAGTCTCTAAGGATTATTGTGACTATAAGATTCATCACTTTGTAGATAGCCTTCTGATGATCTTGTGAACTCTGTTAGATTTTTTTTAACCCTTACTTTCTCTCCTAGTGACAACTCTAAGACAGAAGAGCAAGGGCTAGGCAAACAGGATTAAGAGACTTGCCTAGACTCACAAAGCTAGGAAGTGTCTGAGGTCTGATTTGAATCCAAGTCCTCTCAACTCCAGTCTTGGCTCTCTATCCACTGTGCTATCTAACTGCCCTTTGTTAGATTGATTCTTGCAGAAAGAGTTATTCCATTGAGTCTTTACGCAGTCTTCCCAGATTGATGGAGGGTCTGCCATGCCAGAACCTATTTTCCACTGACATAGATTTAAAGAATCCAAAGTCGCTTCCATGCCATGGTGAGACATTGAAAGAGGATGCTAATGGCAGAATTCTGAACATTTATCAGTTTGATCCAAGGAGATTTTCAGGGCATCAAGATGATAGAAGCATCTGGGATCTGTACAGTTCTCTCACTTGTGTGTGTGTGTGTGTGTGTGTGTTTAACCTTTACTTTCTGTCTTAAGTATTGCTTCTAAGGCAGAGGAGCAATAAGGGTTAGGCAGTCAGGGTTAAGTGACTTGTCTAGGGTCACATAGTGTGGAAGAGGCATGAAGGAAGAGAGAATTTCATGCATGCACCTAAGACAAAGTAAAGGAAAGAACATTCCAAATAGAATGTGCCCAGGACAGACAGTTGGAGAGTCAAGCTAGGCTGAAGGGGGAAGAAGCTCTGAACTGGACCTCTGTTGGCTTCTGTCCTAGGCTGAAGGACCCTTGGGGGGGCTTCTGGAATAAGGCTGAGAAGAAATTAATGTTGGTGGCTTAGAGTGTGAAGAACTGACTGTATATTTGAGATTTGAGTTTGAAGGAAGAAGAAAGAAGATTAAACAGTTGTCCTCCATCTCCCTGACAGACTTTTGTGTCACAGCTGTGACAGGACTGACATTTCCTAAAATCCTCCTAACCCTCCTTATAGATTAGGGAAAACCTCATCCCTCTCACCTCATCTTCTATCCTTGACCTTCCCAATAAACCTCCTTACCTGAGAAAGAGGGAAAAAGTATCTTCTCTAAACCTCACAGTTCACCTTTGACTTACATAGAAAGGTGGCTGACAAACAGAGGGGAGGGGAAGGAAGGCAGGAGGGTGTGGGTGGACAACTGGGAGGTAAAGGGGGGAGGGTAGGAAATATCTTGATCTATTAGCCATCAGTAGTGATCAATAGGCAACTCCAGAGTATCCCCTCTAGTAGTATCTCTCTATCTCTCAGAAGTATTTCTATCTCCATTACAACTAGGCACCCTGAGGTTTCCACTAGTATCTCTCTAGTCAGCCAGAGTATCTCAGTTATAACTAGAAATATCTCCACAGTATCATTTCTATTACCAGAAATAGCTCCAAGATTATCTCTTTAATACAATAGTTAGGAAATGCCTGAGGCTAGATTTGAACCCAGGTCCTCCTGACTCCAGACCTGGCATTCTATGTTCTACTTAGCTGCCTTTGCTCACTTGTATTTTAATATTCTTTTTCCTTCTGTCATAAGAACCCTTTAAAAAAATGTGTGTTTTCCATTGTAGGAAGGAAGAAGAAAGTGATTGTGTTTACATAAGAAAGGGATCAAACTGCTTGGATCTGAAATAGGCTTTAGTAAGCCTCTTAAGGAAAGACTAGTTATATATGAATAGTTCTTACTGAACTAATCTTTTCTTTTTATTTCAGGTTGTCCACGATTCAATTACACTTTACATTTTTGCCCCCAGTGCTCAAAGCAGAGACAGATGGGTGAAAAGCTTAAAGGAAGGTAAAAAATGTAAATAAATATTTATATGTTAGGAATGTAAGGAGCAGGACATGTCACAATTAAAACAAAAATACCCTCAATATTTCTATTTAATCATTCACATTAATTTTGCAAATGAGGGGATAAATCTGATGTGATGAGTGTAACCTTGCTGATTATGACAATAAAATGATATGTGAACTATTTAGAACAAACAATAATTTTGATATGATTTAATTTTGTGATGTCAGTAGTCAAATGTATGTGCTTCTACCATTACTAGACTGATGCAGAACATCAGACTTTGTCTAGAACCAGGTGAACTGGTTCTCCCACCTTAGTCAACCTTCTGTCCACTGGGTGCTGGATTTCATGCTATATACATTTTCCTTGCTCTCCTTTGTTGTCTTTTTAATTCTGTGGTTTTAAGAGTGGCTGTTTCTCCAAGGAAACATGCACATTTGAACCTTTTAAAGAACATACTTCAATGACTGTTAATGTTATTGCTGTGGCTATTGGTCTGACCATGTGAAAAGCATTTAAAGGATCAATTAAATCCCACAATGGAACAGTTCAGCTTGCACTAAAGCACAAAGGAAAATGCAATTCAAAACAAAAAATACCATCAAGAACTAACAAAAGATTTCTATAAAGCAGTCAATTAATACTAAGAAAATAAGTAGACTTGCAGAAGGATCTGGCTACTGAAGTGAGAAGAGCAATGAGAAAACCAGATTAAAAGTAAAAAATAACACAACAGCTGCTAACAGGGGGCAACTAAGTGACTTAGTGGATTGAGAGGTTGGCCTAGGGATAACAGGTTCTGGGTTCACTTTCTAGCTGTGTGACCCTGAGTAAGTCACTTCATTGCATATCCCTTACTGCTCTTCTGCCTTGGAATCAATACACAGTATTGATTCTAAGATATAAGGTAAGGGTTTCAAAAAAAGTTGCTAACCATTACCATGAAGAGAAGAAACCGTGGCTAAGAGAATACAAAGACTATAATACTTAAGGTTGGAAAAAAGATGAAACACAGATGAAACTTACTTTTTCATTTGAGGCTATACCAAAACCATTGTCAGAAGTCCAGTTGGCCATTAAGATCTGGGTACCCATTCACCCTAAAATTTTGAGGGCTTTTAAAAAAAATTGCCAGTGAAGGGGGCAGCTGGGTAGCTCAGTGGATTGAGAACCAGGCCTAGAGATGGGAGGTCCTAGGTTCAAATCTGGCCTCAGCCACTTCCTAGCTGTGTGACCGTGGGCAAGTCACTTGACCCCCATTGCCTAGCCCTTACCACTCTTCTGTCTTGGAGCCAATACACAGTATTGACTCCAAGACGGAAGGTAAGGGTTTAAAAAAAAAAACTGCCAGTGAGACTGTGACTGTCATTTTTTGGAGGGAATGAAAAGCTGCAATCAATATATTACTTTACTGAGCAGCAGAATTGTTCCAGAAATATATGTATGCCAAAATGGAGATTTAGTACCATTCTGTGACCTTACACCATTCTACACATCATGAAGGTTAGAAAAGTTATCTAAGAGTAGTCTGAAATAAATATGTTGCAGTTGCCTTAGAACTCACCTGATTGAAACCCCATTGAAAATGCAAGAGCCATGATCAAGGATAGAATAGAAAAATTGTATTATTGTCATAAGTGTATGAAACTAGTGAGATAAAAGTGTGGTTTCATGCTGAATTAAAGAATACATGTTAAAATCATATTAATTCAATGCCAAATTATATAAAACAAATGATTACAGCAAAAGGAGGATGTATTACATTATAAAGTTTTTCAGATGTTAAAAAGTTATACATTTTATTGTGTGCTTCATTATTTCCCTGTCTCGAGTAATTTACATACCATCATAATTTACTTTTTCATTTCTATCAAATGAAAGAAGACAATTGGTTTATCTCACAGTGCTTATAATCTTTTATTTGGCCACTTATGGCTAGTTCCATGGAATATAATCCCTAAATTCATTTTGCTTTGTCCTATATTTCTTTTCCTCTTTCCTACTGAACTTCTTCAAATAGAAGTCTACACTTACTCCTTCCACATCTTCGTCACCCACTTACACCTTAGCCCCTTGTAACCTGGCTTCTATTTCTAAAGCACTACAGAAAACAAAAAAATTCTTCAAGGACATTAATAACCTTATCACTAAATTCAAGGACCTTTCCTTCTCCTTCCCTATTGACCTGTGCTGTTTACTTTTCTCTTTTTCCATGAATTTTGAGACCCTTCACTTTCACAATATAGTTTTCTTTCTAACTTTTTGACTGTGCTTCCACTAGCTTCTCATCTTTCTTCCTAGGAAGTGATTCCCCCCAAATTCTGTCTTTGGCATTCATCTTTTATTGTGTTTTTTTTTCTTGGTGATTTTATCCAATCTCATGGTTGTAGTTATAACCTCCATATAGATGATTCCAAACTCTATCTCTGTTCCCACCCTTTTCTCTGAGTTCCAGTGTCATATTTATAGCTCCCTGCTAGATGCATCACTGACCTCTGGAACTCAACATGTTCCCAGGTGAATTCTCCATACCCCACTTAAAATCTGCTTTTCTCCCTGATATGTATTTCTGGTGATATCACTACCCTTTCAAATTCTTTTTTGGTTTTTATTCATTTTTTGATGCTTTTGTCTCTGTAACACCAAGTCTAATTGATTCCCTTCTGCATTGACTTTCATATCCATTTCTTCCTGTATAATTCCACTGAAACCCTCCCAGTGAGTGGCCATTGTTTTTTGCTTTTTGCTATAAATTATTATAATAGTTTACTAATAGGTAAATAGAGCTAGTTAGGATAAATTGCTGGGTCTGGAGTCAGAAAGACCAGAAATCAAATCTGGCCCCTGATACTTACTAGTTGTGTGAGCCTAGGCAAGTCATTTAACCTATGTTTGCCTCATTTTCCTCAACCATAATATGTGGATAATTATGGCACCTATTTCCCAGAATTGTTGTAAGAATCAAGTGACATAGCAATTATAAAAATTGCTTAATACAGTGCCTGGGACATAGTAAGTGTTATATCAGTGCTTATTGCTTTCTTATTCCCCTTTCCAGTCTCTCTATTTTAATAACTTCCCAAGTGGTCTCTTTCCAGTTTGTCTCCTTCCCATTCTATCCTTCTCATCACAGCTCAGGTTTAAAGGTCTTAATGGTCTGCTTTTATTATGCCTTTGCTCTACTCCATGACCTTGGCTTTCCATCATCTGCCTAATAAAATGTAAAATCCTGATCTTAGCATTGCAGGTTTTCTATATACTCACTCTGACTTGCCATTCCCAGACTTTTGCACCTCTTCATATGCTTTTCAGTATAGCCCTATGGGACTGCCCTTCAAGGAGGAGAGCTTGGCATAATGGAGCTTGGAATTATGAGAATCTGGGTTCATATCCTGACTCAGTTACTTATTCAGTATAGGATCCTAGACATTTCTCGGTGTATCAGCTTCCTTGTTCCTTGTTTGTAGTAGGGGATAATAATAGCACCTATTTTACAAGGCTTTTGTGGAAGTCAAATAGTAATGAATATAAAGAATATTATATGTACTTAAAGCACTATAGAAATGTAAACTAGCTCTGATTAATATTACCAATGATTGTATGATGCTTGCATCTTCTTATTCAGTGCATTTGTGCATGCTCCTACAATACTTGAAATGGATTTCCCTTTTCTTCTCTGTATTTTTGTCAAAAACCTTTGCTTTCCTTTTCAAAAGTGAAATGTCCATGAAATTCCTTAAATTCTCATAATACTTTGTCCAGATCTCTCTTTTGTGCTTATATCACTTCTTCTTGTAGAATAACCATTTACGTGTGTATGTGTGTGTGTATATATATATATGTATATACATACATTTTTTCTGCATTAGATTGTAAATCCTTAAGAATAAATTGTGTCATATTTCTCTCTTTGTATCCTTAGCTCCTAGCAGATTCCCTTGCACATGGTACATGCTTACTGTTTTTGTTTTTTTTTATATTGAATCCTGCCACATTCAGGAATAGCTATTACTTTCCCCTAATAATAAAGGCCTGAATCTTTGAACTTTTTATCCCTTTATATAGTATTTACAGTTCAAAACAAAGGCATTCACTTCATCTGTCTTGCCCTTGCTAGGAATAAGTGTTCTTGTCTAATTCCTAGGTATATTTGATGAGCAAATACTTAAAGAAGATATAGTTTTATTAAAGAGACTGACTGACAGTCTTATTTCCTGTACTAGACTTCTAAGCGGAAAATGGTATTTCATAGAAAACTGCCTTATCTCCTAATAGTATCATACAGCCCTGGGAATCTAGTAAATCAGTGATGATGATTGAGTGGTTTTTCATGAAATGTTTAAAAAATGGAGATAGTTTAATCTGCATAAATTCCTATCATCCCTTCCCCAGAAGAGTATGTTTTTCTTATCATACCACACAGTGAAGCAAACATCAGATATGTGCATAAAGGTTTCTCTGATAATAAAAGAGAAGGAAGAAAACTAGGCAACTGCACTGTATTGGATGAGCCATATTAACCTCAACTGTTTATCATGGAACTTTCATAATAAATACTGAAGCAAGGGAACAAATACTATTATCCAACATATCATTTATGAATTATTATTTTGGTGTATTGTCTCCACTAATAACTGATGTTCCTTTGAATTACAGAAATCAAGCACAACAACAACATAATGGTCAAATATCATCCCAAACTCTGGGCAGATGGAAGCTATCAGTGTTGTAGACAAACGGAAAAGTTAGCACCTGGATGTGAAAAATATAATCTCTTTGAGAGTAGTGAGTATTATTTTCTTTCTTATAATTATTCCAAATATTGGTTTTGGAAGTATATATTTATGGCCAATATAGAGAGTCAGGAAAGTACTTTATGTCTTTTTCAGCTAGAATGGAACAATTGGTGTAGCAAGTTTTACTGATTTAATAAGCTGCATGCCCTGCCAGATATTTTATTTTGATGAGTGTTACTTGTATAAATGATTCCTAGTTGACTGATGTTGAAATATTTCATTAGATTGATGAAAAAATTATCATTACTAAGTCTATTTAAAGAAAATGAAAAAACTGGTCTGGATTTGAGGTGGGAGAGGCTTCCCCCCAAATGACTTTACATGTGCCAGTGTATGTGTGCATACACACAAGAATCAACTCTCTTGATATACCACAAGGCACAATTTCTGCCTGATGACGTAGCATCTAAAGTTTTTTGTTACCTTAACCTTTATCTGTTTATTACCAAATAGATTTTGCTTTTTAGGTTTGTCATTAGAAGCCTGTTGTATGAAACCCTAAATCTAACCACAGATGTATCTAAATTTGGATCTCATGCTCTGTGCATTTTTGCTGTGGATTCAGTGTTTACCTAAAAACATCAGGGCTTCATTGTGATAAATGGAACAGAAATTTTTACTTGACTAATGAATCTCACTATGGATCATTACACTGAAGAGGATGTGTGTGTGTGTGTGTGTGTGTGTGTGTGTGTGTGTGTAGTAAGGGTGGGATTTACTTTTAATTAAAAGAGCTACAGATCTATGAATAATTGACATATTGTTGTTCATTAAGGAATAAGGAAAACTTAATTTAGCCTCTCAGTTACATGTACAATAAGGTCTTTAGGATGGTTTCATCTTATAGCAATTTTAGGGCCAAAATAGTGCTAATACCATTAAATATCCAAGGTGGTCTGGCTTATTATGTTCATCTTCTCATCTGGCCTCCTAATCCTGTTTTATCAGTTAATTTGAGCTATTTAACAATGGATTGCATTTACCAGGAAGTAGTAAGATCCTGTCATTGTAGGCATTTGAGTGAAAACTAAATTGTTATCTGCCAGAGTCACAGAAGAAGGGATTTCTGGACTGTTTTGTAGACTGGATTGAACTCAGATGTTCAACCCCAAGACATTAGGAATCATTGTGCCTCAGTTCTTAAGGATTTTCTGCTATTTATATTATATTAAATATCTTACGGACAACCCAAGTTATCAGAGAAGCCATTTGTTCTATGTCTTATGAAGTCTTTAATATGTTTTTCTAGTTCTTCCCAGTGAATCAGTATAGAGTATTTTTAATATGTCCATTTTATATCAGTTACTTGTGTTTCTGCTGAAAATTGATTCATGTAGGAATAACATTTTCTCTTATTGATTAGTGGTTTCATCATGAATTTGACCCCCTTCTTTTTTGTGTGTTTTCAGGTATAAAGAAAGCACTACCTCCAGCACCAGAAAAAAATAAGGTAGAGAAACTTTAATTCATTGAAGGACCTGGAATTTGACCAGTAATGAATTAAATAATCAATCCTTTTGAAATCAATTATTTCATCAACTAATTGATTAAATAAGTATTTATTATCTCCAATGTGCCATGTACTATATTAGATGATGCAGGTATAAATATAAAAAAAATTATCTTTACTCACAAATAGTTTATATTTTAATAGAAGACCATATAAAAATCTAGTATAAAGTTTGTATTCATACCTAATAGTTAAATATAAATGACTGTGAAAGGGAGGGCTCTAACAACTGAATAAAAAGTTCAGGAAAGGCTTCATGAAGGAGACAGTATCTGAGCTGCATCCTAAAAGAGAAGGGGTCTCTATAAGGTGGAGGAAATAAAAGAGAGCATTCCAGTCACGGGAAGATCTTCCAATGCAAAGGGGAAAAAATGAGAGAGAGAGAGAGAGAGAGAGAGAGAGAGAGAGAGAGAGAGAGAGAGAGAGAGAGAGAGAGAGAGAGAGAGAGAGAGAATCGTGGTGAGGAACAGAGATAAGATCAATTTGGCTAGATTACAAAATGGAGGCAAGAGAATAATATCTATTGATACTGGACAGTTAGGATGGGGCTATAGTAGTGTTGAACTTTGAAAGTCAAATTGAAGAGCTTGTGTTTTATCCTAGAGGCAATAGAAAGTAACTAGAAATCATTCAATAGAGGAGTCAAATAGTTAAATCAGCACTCAAGTAAAATTATGTTGAAAGCATTCTCTAGAATGGACTGGAGTAAGGAAAAATTTGAGCCAGAGAGACCAGTTTGGAGACAAGAGGTGATGAGAGTCTTAACTAAAGTGGTAGAGTATCAGTAGAGAGGAGTCAAATGTGAAGGACGTTATGAAGTAGAAATGATAAGATTTGGCAATTGATTGGATATTTGTGGCAAGGGAAAATGAATTGTTGAGGATAATGGCAAGATTACAAACTTGAGAAGTTGGAAGGATGATGATACCTTTGACATAAATAGGGATGTTTGGAAGAAGAGAAAGTTTAGAGGGAAAATAAGTTCTGTTTTAAATAGATATGTTGAGTTTAAGCTGTCTTTTGGACATTGCCTGAAATATCCCTTAGGCAATCGGTGATATAGGGCTAACACTCTAGCCTGCAAATAGACTGTAAATAGATATGGGAGTCATCTGTATAGAAACGATAGTAAAGTCACGAAAGCTAATGACATTATGAGAAGAGAGTATAGAAGAGGTCCCAGGCCAGAACAAGGGGGAATACTCCATTAGGGCTCATCATATGAATAGTGAGCTAGCAAAGAAGACAGAGAAGGAGTAATCAGACACATAGGAGGAAGACCAGAGAAAAGACTGTCAGGAGAACCCAGAGAGGAAAGAATGTCCAGAAAGAAAGAATGGGCAACAGTGTCAAATGAATCAGATAGGTTGAGAAGGAATAGGATTCAGAGAAGACCATCAAATTTGACAACTCTAGGATCCTTGAGAACTATGGAGAGAGCAGTTTCATTTGAATGGTGAGAAAAAAGAGTTGAGCAATGAACGAGAAGTTGAAGATATGGAGACTGCAAGTGTAGACAGCTTTTTTGAGGTGCTTGAGAGATATAAAATGACAGCTTGAGGGAATGGCAGCTTTTAGTGAAAATTTTAAGCCTTGGGGAGTCTTGGTCATGTCTGAATTTAATAAGGAAGGAACTAATTGATAGGGAGAGATAAAAGGTATGAGAGAGAAGGATGAGTGAAAATTCAGTTTGCTGGAGAAAATGGGAAAGGATAGTTTCAAGGATACATGTAGAAAGGGGTTGATTTTATTAAGGAAAAAGATTTTGTTAGCAGTCATTGCTAGAGTCTCGAGGAAAGGAGAAGAGAGTAAGAAATGAGAATAGATGAAGAGGAAACTCTTTGGATGGTGTAAGATTTTTTTTCAGCAAAGTTAGCAACAAGATGCTCAGCTGAGGGAAGAAGGGGGAGGGGGAGATATAGGAGGCTTCAGAAGGGAAGAGAAGGTATAGAAAAGCTACTGTGGAGAGTGAAATAAGGAGTGATATAATTAATATAAATCAGATTAGCATATTATATACATAAATATTATAGCTATTTCCCTTAGAATCTGTTTTGTGGAAAGAAAGCTATCAGTGAGTGAATAGATATGGATGTCTATGCTTCTTTTTCTTCTTTTAAAAATTCTTAGCTTCTGTTTTGTTAACAACTCTGACAGAAGGGCAAGAGCTAGGCAAATGGGGTTAAGTGACTTGCCTAGGGTCACACAGCTAGGAAGTGAGTATATAAGGCCAGGTTTTAACCCAGATCCTCCTGACTCCAGGACTGGAACTCCATTCACTGTGCTACTTATCTACCATTGACTTCTTGATAATAATATTTTAATTTTTTCATCCTTTATTCCGTTTGACCTTTCTGTGTGCATTTGGTATTGTTGACTTCCTCTGTTTTCTGCGAATCTCCCCAGAGACACCACATTTTCCTGGTTCTCCTATCTGTCTAACTGCTTCTCCATTTTCATTGCTGGCTCTTTCTTACTAGATAAGGTAAGTGTTCCCAAAGTTCTGTCCTCAGTCATACTAATGACTCTTACATTTCTACTCTTGGCAATGTTATTCATTCTCATGACTGAGTCCAACTATTCACTCCATGCATGTTTCTCTCAAATCTATATTTCCAGCCTTGCCCTCTTCTAATTTTGAAAGTCATATCTTAAATTGCCAACAACACGTCATTGTGTGGCTGTCTTGCTAGTAAACTCGAGATGCTGCAAACTAGCCTTGTTATCTTTCTCATTATCTGCTTCTGACTTAATATTTTCTGTGAAATGGTGCCATCCTTCATCTTTCTCTTCCTTTTGAAATCTCGATGTTCTCTTTAATTACCAGTCCCAACATAGGATGAAGTACCTTCCAATGAAATGAGGTGGCTATGATGTTTCTATTTATGGACTACAAATCTGGAATGTTTAATGTTTCAAACAAAACACTGGTCTAGTGATGGAAGGAATGGGCTAGTCAAAACTTTGTGCTCCCTTGGGGCAGAAGAGATTTTATCTCTTTTTTTTCCCCCCTTTAAAGCGAAGGCCTCCACCTCCTCTTCCGCCTGAAGAAGATAAAAATGAAGAAATAGTTGTAGCAATGTATGATTTCCAAGCAACAGAAACACATGATCTCAAACTAGAGAGAGGCCAAGAATATATTATACTGGAAAAAAATGATGTTCATTGGTGGAGAGCAAGAGATAAACATGGGTAAATAGACTTTATTTCCATTATGTTCCTTTTGGGGAATAATGCATTGAAAATGGACAAGATGTACCTATAAAATAATGAAATATTTCTAAAGTCACATGTTACTTCATAAATATTTATCTATATAGATAGATAGATATATTTGTGGTGTGGTTAGGCTAAACCAGTTAATTTTTATTCCTTTCTATAGGAATTCTTTTGCTAAGGATTCTGCTTCATTCATTCTAGTATGTTTTGGGGGCAGCTAGGTAACTCAGTGGATTGAGAGTCAGACCCAGAGAAGGGAGGTCCTGGGTTTAAATATGGTCTCAGGCACTTTCCAGCTGTGTGACCCTGGGCAAGTCACTTGACCCCCCATTGCCTAGCCCTTACCACTCTTCTGCCTTGGAATTAAGATTGATTCCAAGATAGAAGGTAAGGATTTAAAAAAAAATTTTTTTAAAGAAGCATGTTTTGTAATTTCTTTTCCCAAGGGAAGGGTGAAGGAAGAGAAAGGGAAGGAATTTTCCCTTTTATTTTCCCTTTAGTTTAACCATTTATATTGTACCTCTGTGCTAGGCACTCTTCTAAATGCTTTCAAATATTAAGGGAGAATTATAACTTAGATTTTCCCCAGTAACCTCTCCCCATTCTTTTTATTCTTATAATTTAATATTTTCCCATTCACTTAAAATTAATTTGGGTAATCGTATTTGAGACCAGTGAGGAGTTAAAATAATAGAAGCTATATTAAGTCATTCAGTTTTCCCCAGAAATAATGAGGAGGGTTGAGTTATAGGAATATCTTCCAGACTTAATTTGAAGAATATGGGGCCCTTTCTCACATACTCACCTCCCTGGAATACTATCCCTTTGTATTTTGAATGTTCATTGTATGTGAAAAGAGTCCCTCTCTGGAATAAAAACCTTTCCCTCTTGCTTAGCCTATAGCTTTCCAGCAGGATTCATTCATTAACAGCTTCCCAACTCTGTGGCCAAAGAGAGAACTTTTCTCTCTGTTTGTCTTAATACCCAATGTTTACTTTTAGGAGTGAAGGATACATTCCAAGCAACTATGTTACAGGGAAGAAATCGAGCAACTTAGATCAATATGAGTAAGTAAATGTTTTCATGACCAAGAAAAATCTCCCTCTTTCTTTGTCTATTCTCTCTGTCTGTTTTCTTCTCCTCATCCCTTCCTTTCCCTCCCCTCCCCTCTCTCCCTCTGTTCTTCTCCCTTCCCCTCCTCTTCTTCCCCTCTTTTTCTCCCTCCCCCTCTCCCTTTGTCCTCTCCCCCTCTTCTCCTTTCCCATTTTTCTTCCTTCCCCTCCTCCCCTTTCTCTCCCTGTCCTTCTTCCTCTCCTTCCCCTCTTTTTCCACCCTCCTCTCTCTCCCCTTGTCTTTCTTCCTCCCCTCCCCCTCCCCCTCTTTTCTCCTCCCCTTCCCCTTCTCCCCTCCCCTAACTCCCTCTTTTCCATTTCCCTCTCCCTCTTCTCTAATAGCCTCTTCCTCTCCCACTTTTTTCCACTCTTCCTCCTTCCCTCCTGTCACTTCAGGCACTGTCTTGCTTAGTGAAAAGGGTTTTGTAAATGCTATTGTTTATGCCAAACTTGTAGAACCTTTCATTAGAGGTTTTCTGTGTTCATGTAAACACAGGCATATGTGCATATAGTGGAGCTGATCTAAAACAGTTTCTTGGGGGGAAAAGTCATCCCACCACTCACTATGTAGTACTTCTGATGCACAGAGTGGCCTGTTTTTAATGCAATATTCATGTAGGTTCAGGCTGCAACCACATTGGCAACTCTATGTCAGTCAAAGTTTCATTCACTCACTTTATGGGCTGGTATTTTTATTCCCTTCTTGGTTACCACCATCTACTAACATTTGCTTGAATGGAAAACAAAAACTAAGCAAAGGTCCTAGGATGTTTTATTGCTAATAGAGATCATGAAAGCAAGTAGCAGTAACTGCTGTTGTAATAAGTACCCCGAGAGCAAGAACCAAACTATTATCATTATAGAAGATAGCAAGAGTTGACATTTTGAAGTGGTGTGGCCAAGAAGTCTAAGTAATGATTTCTGACACTAGTAGGAGGAACATGGAGACATATAGGTCATATTCTATTTGTGTGAATCTTGGTGAGCCATTTGACTTTTTAAAACCTTGCTCTCCTCATTGATCAAATGGGGGAGGAGATAGAGTAGAGGAGTTCCAAGGCTCCTTTTTTTTTTCACTTTAGAGTCCCTATATAGGATGTCCTAAATGTCTTAGTGAAATTTTAAGCCTGATACCCTATATTAACAATGAGGCAGTGGGAAAATGTTTAGTGTTAGTAAACATGATGTAATTGAAAAAGTGCTAAATTTGTTGTGAGATGATTCAAGTTCAAATTCTAGCTTTGCCACAGAACAACTTGTATAGTCCTGGGCTAGTCAGCCTTTCTGGATGGCAGTTTCCTTATTTTTACAATGAGAGATGAGATGACTTCAGCAGCCTCTTCCTACTCTAAATCTATCATCACAGGCCAATGGTTTTCCTTCAGCATCTAGGAACTTGATTCTACTAAGGTTTTCTCCCTTGTGACTCAATTAGTTCTAGGCAAGAACTTTAGTTCATAGTCCAAGGTCCATTATCATGACTAAATGAATTTACATAAGCTAAAATAGGGCATTTGCTGCTGTCTTCCATGCCCTTATTCTACATATGATTCACTGAGCTTGCTGTGTGTAGAAGTTGGTGCCAAGAATCCTTTAGTGGCTGTCCAGGAAATAGAGATGTTATTCATTCATTCACAACATTTGAATTCAAAGGAGAAATTGGAGGATGGGAAGAAGATGTACAATTCTGGCCAGGGAAAAGAGCTCCTTTTTGCCTCCTGGTGCCCCTGTTCTTGAAGGGAACCTTGCCTGGAAATCCAGACAGCAACCCTATCATCTAGTTTTCTGTGCCTTGGTCTCTAGGTCTCACTTTACCCTGCTTACAATTTATCCAGGGCTAGAAATAACCTATTCTTTGACTGGTTAGTGGACAAGAGCCATATTACTTTTAGTATAGAGCAGCAAGAATAGGTCTAGTGGTTGCCATTTGCCTCCACCTAGTGGTGTCTGAGGACCCTAAGTAGCAAAGTTCTTGTCTCCATATCCAGGGCCCAGCCATGTGGAAGAGATGAGGCATACCTTCCCTGCCTCTATCAGTTAAAATCGGTTTCTTCCTTCATGACTCAGCCCAGGTGCCACTTGTACTTGCAAAACTTCTCCTGACCCTCTCCTTTCTTCCACCAGTTGTTATTATCCTTTTTCTCTAATAACGTTTACAATCTCCCCTTCTCATTAGCCTCCATCTGTTCCTCCCTTTCCCCAAAATAGAATGTCATTCTTTGAGGGCAAAGAATACTTTTTCCTTTTTCCTTATATCTCCAGGCCCACTTGCAATTCCTCCTATCAGGGATATAGAGTTGGAATGTCCTTTAATTCAATTCTGCACCTTCCATCCCTTTGTTCTACAAAGTAGGAAATTGGGTGATGCCTATGTAAATGATTAACATTTATTAATATACCTAGATATGAATTGAGCTGGACAAGGTTGTCATCACAAGATGTGTGGGCAGTGGGAAGAAGGGACAAGAAAGAACCCTAAGGAATAAATAGGGTTGGGAGTGCAAAAGGGTGATTCAATGGGCAGTGTCTCACCCCTGGGAAAAGTTGTAAAGTAGGTTAAGTTTACCATTAGCTATCTTTTACTTCCTGCTAGTCTCCATTTTCCTGTGCCATCTTTTCTTCCAGTGTATAATGTCTTCATTATATGCTGCTCTCTAACTATCTTAACACAGTGCCTTGCCCATTATATGCATTTGTCTAGAACAGGGTTTTTTTTTTTTAATATATTTTATTTGATCATTTCCAAGCATTATTCGTTAAAGACATAGATCATTTTCTTTTCCTCCCCCCCACCCCCCATAGCCGACGCGTAAGTCCACTGGGCATTAGATGTTTTCTTGATTTGAACCCATTGCTTTGTTGATAGTATTTGCATTAGAGTGTTCATTTAGAGTCTCTCCTCTGTCATGTCCCCTCAACCTCTGTATTCAGGCAGTTGCTTTTCCTTGGTGTTTCCACTCCCATAGTTTATCCTTTGCTTATGAATGGTGTTTTTTTCTCCTGGATCCCTGCAAGTTGTTCAGGGACATTACACCGCCACTAATGGAGAAGTCCATTACGTAGAACAGGGGTTTTTAACCTTTTTTTGTACAATAGACCTCCTTGGCAGTCTGCTGAAGTTTATAAACCCATTCTTAGAATAATATTTTTAAATGCAAAAAAATTAAACACACAAGATGATAAAAGAAGCCAGCTATATTTAAATGCAGTTGTCAAAGTTTAAACAAAAACCAAGTCTCATGGTGAGATTAGATTGACTGGATTAGATTGATGGGAATTGAAACCACAGCATTGTGATTTCTCACATGATTCCTCTCCTAGAGATGGCTCAATGCCTTGAAACTTTTCTCCTCAATTTCTTCCCCTCCTCAAAACAAAAAAGAAAGAAAAGGAAAAGGGAAATTCAGATCTCCCATGCCCTTCTTAGGTGATTAAGTGATCTGATAATCTAATTCTCTTTAAGCTGTTTGTGCTCATCTATACAGCTGCAAATTCATATCAACTCTAAAGATGTAATAAGTGTCCAAATGAAGTGCTTGCCCTTGTAGTCTTAGAGAAGGTACATTACAGGGATATTCAGGATTATCCAACACTCACATCAGCCATGCACTCATCTTGGAAACAAGTACCCTGAATTCTTAAGGTACACAGTAGTCCGTGTCAAGTGGGAGGGGCTGCTGCTTATTTGGGGCAATGACTCAGAACTGAGTAACCCACTGGTTATTCTCCTCCCCTTTTCTCTCCTCCTGCAGTAAGAATTTTGTACTCCCAAGGGGAAATTGGGGGAAATATTCTGTTTTGTAAGAAAGGATGCAAAGGCTCCCTTACATGTTCAAGTCAGTCTTGAACTTTAGAGAGAAGAACTTTCTAGAAGGAGAGGAAAAATTTAGGGCATGTAGTACACATGTGCCACAGTGGATGACTCTGAGGTTGGTGTAGGTCTCTATGATCTTAATGACAGATAATAACATAATACTTATATCCAGTTGTATTTGTATTTTAACAGGAAATTTCTGGAATTTTTAATCAGAGGAATGAATCTCTAAAGGTAGAATTTCAGGCAGGATGGCAGATGAGATATTTGAGGAGTGCATTTCCTTTTAGCATAACTGTTCATCAGTATAATATATTAGCAGCTTTCAAATCAGGATGCATAGGGCTGACACTGATAGGGTAGGTTCCTGCAATATATATCTTCCCCCATCCCTC